>NC_060140.1:103371959-104003834 GCF_021461385.2 Schistocerca piceifrons | reverse complement strand
TTTGTCCTGCCCGTATCGTGTCAACGTTCTCCGTCACGTTGGTTTTGCGCATTTGATCCACCACTGGAGAACTGAGGTGTATGCTCGTTGGCGGCGAACGCAGGTCTCCCATGCCGCCTCTATCGACCGGCGACATGCAGCGTCACGTAAAAGTGCACAATTCATTTTCCAGGGACCCTTACTCCGCCATATCTTCTGACGCGTTAGTGAAATCGTACAGACGTACGCCATATGATCCGTAAAAGCCGCTGGCCAGATTTCGGCATCCAGTATCGCCGTCCGTAGAGCTCGTGTCACATACACTCTATCAAGTCTACTCGCCGAGTGTCCCGTTACAAACGTGTAACCCGGTCTGTCGCCATGCTGCAGTTCCCAGGTATCCAAAAGTGCCATTTCGGTAATCAACGCACGCAGTTCCATGCATGGCACGTAATGAGGTACTTGGTCCTTTCTGTCGACGACACAATTAATGTCGCCGCACACTATATAGTTATCATAGTGTCCAGCGAACAACGGTGCTATCTCTTCGGTGTAAAATGTCGCCCTTTCTCTTCGTTTTGTGGAGCCAGAAGGCGCGTATAAATTGATGAAACGAACGCCGTCGACAGTGATCGCTATGCCACGTGCCGAAGGGAGAGACATGACGTCCTCCAGTCCTATTCCTTCCCTGGTGAGAATCGCCACACCGCATCCACTTTCATCGTGCGCTGAATAATGTGCCTCGTAGCCGTAGAACTCTGGCGGCGATGTGAAACGCACTTCTTGTAGGAGTACAATATCCACGTCCGCAGCGCGCAACATATCTTTCAGCATTTGAATTTTAAGCGGTGTCCGAATGCCGTTAACGTTTATCGTCGCAATGCGGTACGCCTGGCGTGTGTTCATCGGTTGGAGAGCGGTGTCATTAAGCGTCTATCTGCAGCCCCGGCGCTCCTCGCCACACCAAGTTGTTCAACATTTCCCGACCCCTCCCGGCCTCTGGCCAGGACTACCCTCAATCGTCGCGTTCGTATTTTCATTCTGTTCCTGTTGGTCCATTTCTTGCGCCCAGTCCCCCAGCATATTTCCGGAACTGGCCGAAGGATGGGAGGCAACGTTGTCACCGCTCTGATGTTGGACAATTGTCATCTCCACTTCTGCCTTCCGGTCACCGGAAGGAGAATTCAAGTTATCGTCGCTGTGTAATTCCTGCACCGTCATCTCGGTATCTGTTGAATCCACTGGTCTCAGGTCGATACTGTCGTTGTCGTCCACTGTCCCCTCGGGACTATGGCTATCGTCAGCAGAAGACAGTCGACGCTTATTTCTTCTCTTCGGCGAACGCTGTTTCCGTTGTCTTGCTTCCGTATCGGCCGTTTGGGTTGCGTATCCTCCGTCTTGGGCCTGGCCTATCACGCTCTCGGTGGAAGCACTGGCAGCCACCACGGATGAGCCTGGAGCGGCCGTCAGCTGCATCTCTTCTGTGGTGTCCTGTGTCTGCTGTGATGGAACCGGTGGTCTGAGTTCCAGTCCGTTGGTGTCCATGTTCTCTATAGGGGGCAGCTGCTGGTGCCCATCGGAAATCTCCCTCACGTCGTCTCTCAGGGCTTCCACAAAGGTCATTTCATCATCATTTCATTCTAACGAGCTGCATAGTCACCGATGGTATCTTGTTCTTTCCGACATGTCCGAAAGGACAGATACCATCTTAGTATATATATATAGTTAAGGCTCACCGGCCACTTGACCATCTTCTTCTTCTGTGCGGGTGCACCAACAGTGCCCGAACTCTTACGGGAATCGGCAACGCGCCGCGAGTAATGAGTATAATGGGCGGGGGCACTACGAATGTAGTGAGGGACAATACGTTGAGAATGTGGATTTCGCGGGAGGCGTGCCAGAGATAAATCCGTGCAGTCGCGCTATTCTCTGTGTCCTCAGTGGCTCAGTGGATAGAGCGTCTGCCATATAAGCAGGAGATCCCGGGTTCGAGTCCCGGTCGGGGCACACATTTTCATCTGTCCCCGTTGACGTATGTCAGCGCCTGTAAGCAGCTAAGGGTGTTCATTTCATCATAATTTCATTCTAACGAGCTGCATGGTCATGTCCGTTCTTTCGGACATTTCGGAAAGGACAGATACCATCTTAGTATATATATATAGACCTGTTTATTTCTACACTGGTTTACATCAGTTTACATATTGAACAATTAGCTATTTTTCGACATAATCACCGTTTCTGTCGATGCATTTTTGTAGACGCTGTGGCAGTTTTTGTACGCCCGTGTCATACCAGCTCGCCGCCATGCTGTTCAGAAAGTTATGAACCTCTTCTTTTCACCTCGTCGTCGGAGCTGAACCGCTGGGACCACAATTAACGCTGACAGGTACTGTGAGACTCTGAAAAAACTCAAACGGGCAATTCAGAACCGGAGAAGAGGAATGCTGAGCAAGAGCGTACACATCGCTCGGCAAACCGTTGCTCTCCAGCAACAGTTTCACTGGAACATAATCATACACCCACCCTATAGTCCTGACTTGGCGCCCAGTGAGTATTACCTGTTCCCTCGGTCATAAGAACATTTGGCCAGAAAGCGATTCTGCTCCGACGACGAGGCGAAAGAACAGGTTCATAACTTTCTGAACAGCATGGCGGCGAGCTGGTATATGGGAACACAAAAACTGCCATAGCGTCTACAAAAATGCATCGACAGAAATGGTGATTATGTCGAAAAATAGATATAAACAGGTCTAAGCACTTATAAAAAACAGGAGACCTTACTTTTGGGATTACCCTAGTGCGTCAAGACAACAATAATTTACAGCCGCACCACGTAAAGTGAGTGCACATATTCATGAGAGAATACAGTACATCCTTGGTCAGCACTACCTTCCTTCAGCAACACCGTTCGCTGCATAGTTTGTAGTAAAAACTTCGGATACGCAAAGTATGTAATTCTCACATTAAAGGAAACGTAGTTCAGCTCTATCGGATCATAAGACGAGTATATCTGTGATACGTGTAGTTTTATGTTATAAATAGCGTGTACTGTGCGTTTTTGTTCCCTTCTGTTACATGGGTTAGATAAGTTCGTACCGACTAAGGTCCAAAGCGAGGGGAAAGATCCACCGTGGTATAACAATCATGTACGAAAGGTACTACGGAAACAAAGAAAGCTTCATCATAGGTTTAAGAGTAGTCGAATCATAGCTGATAAGGAAAAGCTGAACGAAGCGAAAAAGAGCGTAAAGAGAGCAATGAGAGAAGCATTCAACGAATTCGAACATAAAACATTGGCAAACAATCTAAACAAGAACCCTAAAAAGTTTTGGTCATATGTAAAATCGGTAAGCGGATCTAAATCCCCTATTCAGTCACTCGTTGACCACGATGGCACCGAAACAGAGGACGACCGAAGAAAGGCAGAAATACTGAATTCAGTGTTCCGAAACTGTTTCACTGCGGAAAATCGTAACACGGTCCCTGACTTCAGCCGTCGCACGGACGCCAAAATGGAAAATATTGAAATAAACGATATCGGAATTGAAAAACAACTGCTATCACTTAGTAGCGGAAAAGCATCCGGACCAGACGAGATACCCTTAAGATTCTACAGTGATTATGCTAAAGAACTTGCCCCCTTTCTATCAGCAATTTATCGTAGATCGCTGGAAGAACGTAAAGTACCTAGCGACTGGAAGAAAGCGCAGGTCGTTCCCATTTTCAAGAAGGGTCATAAATCAGATGCGAATAATTATAGGCCTATTTCGCTTACGTCAATCTGTTGTAGAATAATGGAACATGTTTTGTGTTCTCGTATTATGACGTTCTTAGATAATACAAATCTCCTTCATCATAACCAACATGGATTCCGCAAACAGAGATCATGTGAAACTCAGCTCGCCCTATTTGCCCAAGAAATTCACAGTGCCGTAGACACTGGCGAGCAGATTGATGCCGTATTCCTGGACTTCAGGAAGGCATTTGATACGGTTCCGCACTTACGTTTAGTGAAAAAAATACGAGCTTACGGAATATCGGACCAGGTTTGTGATTGGATTCAGGATTTCCTAGAAGAAAGAACACAACATGTCATTCTTAACGGTTCAAAATCTGCAAATGTAGAGGTAATTTCGGGAGTACCACAAGGAAGCGTGATAGGACCTTTATTGTTTACAATATACATAAATGACTTAGTTGACAACATCGGTAGTTCCGTGAGGCTATTTGCAGATGACACGGTTGTCTACAAGAAAGTAGCAACATCAGAAGACTCGTACGTACTCCAGGAAGACCTGCAGAGGATTAATGCATGGTGCGACAGCTGGCAGCTTTCCCTAAACGTAGATAAATGTAATATAATGCGCATACATAGGGGCAGAAATCCATTCCAGTACGATTATGCCATAGGTGGTAAATCATTGGAAGCGGTAACGACCGTAAAATACTTAGGAGTTACTATCCGGAGCGATCTGAAGTGGAATGATCACATAAAACAAATAGTGGGAAAAGCAGGCGCCAGGTTGAGATTCATAGGAAGAATTCTAAGAAAATGTGACTCATCGACGAAAGAAGTAGCTTACAAAACGCTTGTTCGTCCGATTCTTGAGTATTGCTCATCAGTATGGGACCCTTACCAGGTTGGATTAATAGAAGAGATAGACATGATCCAGCGAAAAGCAGCGCGATTCGTCATGGGGACATTTAGTCAGCGCGAGAGCGTTACGGAGATGCTGAACAAGCTCCAGTGGCGGACACTTCAAGAAAGGCGTTACGCAATACGGAGAGGTTTATTATCGAAATTACGAGAGAGCACATTCCGGGAAGAGATGGGCAACATATTACTACCGCCCACATATATCTCGCGTAATGATCACAACGAAAAGATCCGAGAAATTAGAGCAAATACGGAGACTTACAAGCAGTCGTTCTTCCCACGCACAATTCGTGAATGGAACAGGGAAGGGGGGATCAGATAGTGGTACAATAAGTACCCTCCGCCACACACCGTAAGGTGGCTCGCGGAGTATAGATGTAGATGGGTTCGAGGACCCAGAAGGAACGGCGGCGGATTTGCTGTAACAAGGTACGGCGTCTTTCAAATGGTTCAAATGGCTCTGAGCACTATGGGACTTAACATCTATGGTCATCAGTCCCCTAGAACTTAGAACTACTTAAACCTAACTAACCTAAGGACAGCACACAACACCCAGCCATCACGAGGCAGAGAAAATCCCTGACCCCGCCGGGAATCGAACCCGGGAACGGCGTCTTTGAATGCTGGTCACCATACGAGCGAAGCCGACGGCCATGCCAAGCTGAAAGACGTCATCGTTGGGGTAACGGCCTTTGATTATTATTAAAAAAAGAGGTAGTGCATTCTGTTGTAGATAGAAAAGAAGATGTATCAATATCAGTTGTTGCCTGGTTGTCTTCACGGCATTAAGTCGCACTCACATGTGTGAGCAATCAGAGTTTCTGTTATTACACTGACGATACAAATGTGTTATGAAAAACGAATAAAAACTGAACAGAAGATGATCTTAATGGAAATTTAAAATTGTTAAATTTGTTATATGCTCATCGTGTTAAAACTTAACCAAATCATATTACTGAACAGACGACGCATCAAAAATTGAGTGAGGCTAGGAAATAGGGAACTGGACAGTCTTCGAGACTGACGATTTTCGGTGAGCTGAGTTTGGGCGCTGAAGCAATAGTAATATCCATGATCAATTTTGAATGGCTATTGCAAGTTCTTTAAGTGATTTAGAGTTTTTAAAAGAGAAAAGATGCAGTAATTTTTGAAACTGACGTACCATTAGCTTCGAGATATGAGTTACACAGTTACGCTCATCACATTAGTTGCATGTGCTAATATCACTAGTTGTCTTGGCAACGAACGACAACAGCTATATGCTGAGGTGTGAAAAATACGTAATTGCCTGCGATTATACGCTGATTTATTTATCACAGTTACGCAATTAATGCCCGCTAGTCGTAATAAACAAGAACCTGCTCGGATAAAGTATTTCTTTGGAAGAGGTGACTGTGATATAGACCCAATTAGTACTGGTGAAACAGTTTCCGACATTCTCGTAAAATTAAGGCCTTAGCAGTATGGTCTTATTAGCCACTGTGAAGACTAGTAATCTGCTAAGAGCACTGAAAGACCGAACAGTTCAGCCCACAGCATGAGCTGCTAATATCGCTGGGAACGTATTGCTATTGACAAATAACACGGTCAGGTCGATCAACGGAAACGGTGAAGAGATAGTATGCGCCCGTCGACCCACCGCAAGTGTGTACCTGAAAGGGCAACTGTTGTTCTGATTTTATTTCAGTAGCTTAACCACAATCTTTTTTTTTTTCGGGAGATTTGTCGTATTAAATCTTTTCGGAGCATTTGTTCCGTTAACACTCGAAGAAAATCTGAGCTTTCGACAATGTCCACTGTTGTCATCGTCAGAAAAGCAACTAACTGTCGAAGAATAAGTAAAGGAATTCCACAGACGTAGTTGATGTAATGACCACACAGCGCTTGAGAAGTCACTCGCAGGAAGTTGTTTTCTGTAACTATATACAGGGTGGTCGGAAACAGTCTGGAAAGTTTGTAAGGGCGTTGCAGGAGAGGTTGGGCTGAGAAAAAAAAAATCGATGCTTTTCGCGGTTTCCGAGTTAATCAGAATTGAAAATTAGCCAATCGGGACGTTGCGCGCACGAGTTCAAGCGGCCCGCTATAGACGTTGGTGTCAAACGAATTCCTCGTTTGGTTTCCTAAAACCGAACAAGAGAGCGATAAAAAAATTGGACATGGGGCGGTAGTAAGGATCGAACCCAAGCCAAGGGCTGAGCAGTCTCGTGAGCTGTCATCTACGGACAAGGGCTACGGTTACCCACCCGTTACCATGCTGCAGGGTATCACTGTTGCTAATAGTTAAGTTCAGAACTCCACCACAGAACACTGATGGACCATGAAGGACGACTTGTGCACCGACATAGTTCTCTGTTGCCTCCTTGAGTCCCTGGTTCTCGATGTACGCTTGGCGGTTGTTGGCTGACGCAGCTCGTCAGAAAGCGGTAAAATCGGACATTTCACATCGCAGGTCTACAGTAGAGATACAGGTAAATCATATTACCTGTCGACAGTGCCTTTCGATCTCAGGACCAGGAATCATCGTAAAATAAATGAATTCGAATCTGTGTCAGTGTGTGTTAAAGATGCTGACAATTGTAAAAAAATTAAACTCGTCGGTGACCTTACCCATTATTACAGAAATAAAATGAAATATTCCCTTTCCCTTACCCTAACCAAAAAAATAATAATATTAAACAAAGAAACCATATACGAGATACTCTGTGTCGTTACGCAACCGCTTATCTCTCTGTGTTTACAAACATGACGCACCAAGAGACGCGTGCTGCTAGTGCGACTACTGCACGCGTCCGGGATATCCACACTTCTGACCAGCCGCGTCAGCCAGCAACCGCCAAGCGTACATCGAGAACCAGGGACTCAAGGAGGCAACAGTCAATGGTGACCGAGCAACTGGCTCGTCACAATACGCCAGTCACTACTCTTGATGAACTGTGGTATGGTGTTGAAGCTGCATGGGCAGCTGTACCTGTACACGCCATCCGAGCTCTGTTTGACTCAATGCCCAGGCGTATCAAGGCCGTTATTACGGCCAGAGGTGGTTGTTCTGGGTACTGATTTCTCAGGATCTATGCACCCAAATTGCGTGAAAATGTAATCACATGTGAGTTCTATTATAATATATTTGTCCAATGAATACCCGTTTATCATCTGCATTTCTTCTTGGTGTAGCAATTTTAATGGTCAGTAATGTAGTAGCTGGACACGGAGGGTGAGGTCATCAGAAGGCGTTTCGGAGGAGCTCCACTATTTGCAGCGGTCTGGGAGACCATCCACGGCTGTCCCATCTGACACACCTGACCTAGCGCTCTCGAACTTCCACTCTTTTACGTCATTGAAAGATGCCATTCGCAGAAGACATTTTGAGGATGATGAGGAGGTGATTCACGGAGATTACGTGGAAAAATAGTGTGTGTAGATAAAACACCATTCTCTCGTGTGTGTAATTCTCATTATGTTCAATAAATAACTGTTGAAGAAAAAAATGCGAATGCGTTAATCAAGACTAGTGAAGATGTAAGTCAAAGGGCAAGTGAAGACAAAACTAAATATCTGGTTACTACTGGAATGCCCACGGGAGTAGATCAGGAAATGTTCAGAGTTGGAGACATACAGTTTGATAAAGTGAACACACTTAAATATCTAGGCGTGGACATCACTTCGAGCAATGAGATTGAATCCGAACTGAAGAAGAGATTACGGGCGAGAAATGGGTGCTACTTCTCACTGAATAGATTGCTTTCATCACGGATATTGTCTAGGAATTTAGAAATTGGAATATACAAAACTATTATTCTAACAGTTATGCTGTGTGGGTGTGAGACTTGGTCTCTCACTGTGCAAAATGAAAAGCCGTTTCGAGCATATGAAAAAAAAATTTTGAGGAAAATTTTTGTAGCAAAAAGGGATGAGTGGCGAAAACTGCATAACGAAGAGGTTCACGAACTCTATTCAAGCCTTGACATAATCAGTATTCACCTAGGCTGCGATGGGCGGGTCACGTAGCTCGAATGGATGAGGGCAGGGCAGCGCGCAGAGTACTGGTAGGGCACCTAGAGGGAAAACGTCCTGTGGGGAGACCGAGGCGTAGATGGGAGGACAATGTGAAGGCTGATTTGAGGAGCCTAGGTATCATCTGGTGAGCAAGATGTATGAGACAGGCGAAATACCCTCAGACTTCAAGAAGAATATAATAATTCCAATCCCAAAAGCAGGTGTTGAAAGATATGTGAAAATTGCCGAACTATCAGTTTAATACGTCACAGCTGCAAAATACTAACGCGAATTCTTTACAGACGAATGGAAAAACTGGTAGAAGCCGACCTCGGCGAAGATCAGTTTGGATTCCGCAGACATGTTGGAACACGTGAGGTAATACTACCCCTACGACTTATCTTAGAAAATAGATTAAGGAAAGGCGAACCTACATTTCTAGCATTTGTGGACTTAGAGAAAGCTTTTGACGATGTTGACTGGCATACCCTCTTTCAAATTCTAAAGGTGGCAGGGGTAAAATACAGGGAGCGAAAGGCTATTTACAATTTGTACAGAAACCAGATGGCAGTTATAAGAGTTGAGGAGCATGAAAGGGAAGCAGTGGTTGGGAAAGGAGTGAGACAGGGTTGTAGCCCATCCTCGATGTTATTCAATCTGTATACTGAGCAAGCAGTAAAGGAAACAAAAGAAAAATTCGGAGTAGGTATTAAAGTCCATGGAGAAGAAATAAAAACGATGAGGTTCGCCGAAGACATTGTAATTCTGTCAGAGACAGCAAAGGACTTGGAAGAGCAGTTGAACGGAATGGATAGTGTCTTGAAAGGAGGATATAAGATGTGGTGTCACCGCCAGACACCACACTTGCTAGGTGGTAGCCTTTAAATCGGCCGCGGTCCGTTAGTATACGTCGGACCCGCGTGTCGCCACTGTCAGTGATTGCAGACCGAGCGCCACCACACGGCAGGTCTAGAGAGACGTCCTGGCACTCGCCCCAGTTGTACAGCCGACGTTGCTAGGAATGGTTCACTGACAAATACGCTCTCATTTGCCGAGACGATAGTTAACATAGCCTTCAGCTACGTCATTTGCTACGACCTAGCAAGGCGCCGTATTCAATTGATATTTATCTTGAAGCATGTACCGTCAAGAGAGATGTTCTACAATTGTGGATTAAAGTTAAGTATTCCAAGAACTACGTTCTTTTCTTTATAGGATAATTACTTTACCTTGTTCCAGACCTCATGCCAATCTGCGTGAGTTTAACGCGTGCCTTTCGGCTACCTCCGAGTGGCTTGGCTGTCTTGCCACGCCACTACATAAGATGAACATCAACAAAAGCAAAACGAGGATAATGGAATGTAGTCGAATTAAGTCGGGTGATGCTGAGGGAATTAGATTAGGAAATGAGACACTTAAAGTAGTAAAGGAGTTTTGCTATTTGGGAAGCAAAATAACTGATGATGGTCGAAGTAGAGAGGATATAAAATGTAGACTGGCAATGGCAAGGAAAGCGTTTCTGAAGAATAGAAATTTGTTAACATCGAGTATTGATTTAAGTGTCAGGAAGTCGTTTCTGAAAGTATTTGTATGGAGTGTAGCCATGTATGGAAGTGAAAAATGGACGATAAATAGTTTACACAAGAAGAGAATAGAAGCTTTCGAAATGTGGTGCTACAGAAGAATGCTGAAGATTAGATGGGTAGATCACATAACTAATGAGGAGGTATTGAATAGAATTGGGGAGAAGAGGAGTTTGTGGCACAACTTGATTAGAAGAATGGATCGGTTGGTAGGACATGTTCTGAGGCATCAAGGGATCACAAATTTAGCATTGGAGGGCAGCGTGGAGGGTAAAAATCGCAGAGGGAGACCAAGAGATGAATACACTAAGCAGATTGAGAAGGATATAGGTTGCAGTAAGTACCGGGAGATGAAGAAGCTTGCACAGGATAGAGTAGCATGGAGAGCAGCATCAAACCACTCTCAGGACTGAAGACAACAACAACAACAACAACAACAGGTATTGAAGGTGAATGGAAGGAAATAGCCCAAGACAGGGACAGATGGCGATAATACGTTGCTGCGGTAATGGACTCTCGAGTCCGGTATGACCAGTGTGTGTGTGTGTGTGTGTGTGTGTGTGAAGAAAAAAATGCGGTGCATTACTTTCTGTGCAGCCTTCGTATACTAGACGACGGTTTGTAAATGTATTGAAGAAAGACATGAAGCTGAGCACCGCAATCGACTTCCTTCTGGTTTCTTCACCAGTGAGCAGAGCAAGCCGGGTTTCACGCGATCGGAGCTTGCTCGATTCCTCCGCAAGTGGAAACTGTTTAGTCTTCGGAGTGTTTGTTTACCAGACTCCGACCGCGCTGCTCTACGCCTACGCCTCAATGTGGCGTCCACTGTGGGCGGCGGCTGACCGCTGCCCGCTGGAAGCGCGGTCGGAGGTCGGCGCGGCCCGGCAGCCGCCGCGGCGCTCATTTCCTGGTCCTGACGCCCGCTGTCACGGCGCGCATCCATCACGCATCGCTCCCGACCGCCAAGACCCCCACGTAATTACGGCCGGCCTTATCTGCAAACCAGAAATATCGGCTGCCGGCCGGCGCCGCGCGCCCCGGCCGCACCCGCGGCCCACCCACGCCACAGCCGGCCGGCGCCGCGCGCCCCAGCCGCACCCGCGGCCCACCCACGCCACGCCTACACGTCCTAACACTCCGCCCTACCGTGCGACAGCGCCGCCCGTGCCTGCGACCGAGCGGGGAACGTGTCTCGTGATCCGTTTGTGCTGCAGAATCAGCCGAAACGCTGATCAACACGGGAGTCTGGTATACGGCGGAATTACATCGCCGTCTGCCTACGATATCTCTCTGTGCTTTCCCAAAACGCTTCCATCTATTGTAATGCTGCCCGGAGACCAGACGTTTCGAATCATTTCTGTCCTCCGACTAAACGGTGAGAGGAAGCGTTATGTAGGTGGCTCGAGATGACCACCTTCTTTTTCCGTCTATTTTTGATACATTATGGTACAAAAACCTTTGGAAATGCAAAGAAGGATAAACTTGTTCTTCCTTGGGTTGGATCGGGTTGGTTGGGGGAAGAGACCAAACAGCTAGGTCATCGGTCTCATTGCATTAGGGAAGGACGGGGCAGGAAGTCGGCCATGCCCTTTCAAAGGAACCATCCCGGCATTTGCCTGGAGCGATTTTGGGAAATCACAGGAAACCTAAATCAGGATGGCCGGACGCGGGATTGGACCGTCGTCCTCCCGAATGCGAGTCCAGTGTGCTAACCACTGCGCCACCTCACTTGGTTGTTCTTCCTTGGCAATATCAGTGCGGAAGGAGGGTGGGGAAGCGAGGGGGGAAAGGGGAGAGAGAGAGAGAGAGAGAGAGAGAGAGAGAGAGAGAAGCTATCTGTTGATTGAAAACATGTTTGGATAAAAATCCTATGTCAAGATCACTTACTTTCTTTGCTGATTAGCTGTTTCGGTTCATCCAGAATGAGATTTTCAAAAATGGTTCAAATGGCTCTGAGCACTATGCGACTTAACTTCTCAGGTCATCAGTCACCTAGAACTTAGAACTACTTAAACCTAACTAACCTAAGGACATCACACACATCCATGCACGAGGCAGGATTCGAACCGGGGACCGTAGCGGTCGCTCGGTTCCAGACTGTAGCGCCTAGAACCGCACGGCCACTCCGTCCGGCTGAGATTTTCCCTCTGCAGCGGAGTGTGCGCTGATATGAAACTTCCTGGCAGATTAAAACTGTGTGCCGGACCGAGATTAGAACTCGGGACCTTCGCCTTTCGCTGGCGCTTCAGTCCAGAACCGCACGACTGCTACGGTCGCAGGTTCGAATCCTGCCTTTGGGCATGGATGTGTGTGATGCCCTTAGGTTAGTTAGGTTTAAGTAGTTCTAAGTTCTAGGGGACTGGTGACCTCAGATGGTAAGTCCCATAGTGCTCAGAGCCATTTCAACCATTTTTTGAACTTTCGCGGGCAAGTGCTCTACCATCTGAGCTCATTATCGAGACATCTTCAGATCAATCTAAAACGTTGTTCATTGCATGACGCTCATTACACATGGTCATATTTTTAGAGCTAAGTAGCCCTACTTGAATAATAAAAATCCTAAGTAAACATGGGAACAACTTCAAAAAGATATAGTACAGACAGCAGAAGAAACCATTCTCCTTACCAAAAAATGGAAACATGCCTGGTGGAATGATGAGTGTGACAAACTAAACCTAACAAGACAACGAGCTTGGAACATTTGGAATGCCAACAAAAATGGTAAAAATAGGAACTCCCTAAAAGAAGCTCGGAAGCAAGCTTCAAAAGGCCTTAAAAAGATCCAAGTTCAATACATAAAAGACCAACTAGCATCAATAGACTCCAACTTCAAACAGAACAATGCTAGGGACTTTTACAAAACCTTCAAAAGTAACTTAAAGAAATACTCTCCTCCTAGTCTATTTTTCACGGACCCAAAAACGCAGAAAACTGTATACAGTAGCATAGAGAACTGTAGAATACTTGCTGAATATTTTGGAGAACTACATAACTGTTATCCACCGAAAGAAAAATTTAATTTCAATATTGTAAACCCAACACCACCAGACTCCAAGCCGTCAACCACAGAAGAAATAAAAGAAATCATAAAAGAGCTTAAAAATAATAAAGCCCCTGGAGAGGATAATATAGTTGCTGAACTATGGAAGTACTCTAGCGACAACATGGTACAGTGTCTATCAGAAATACTAAAAGAAATCTGGACAACACACAGATTACCACCAGACTGGACATCTGCATTAATACATCAACTACATAGAAAAGGGAAGAAAACAGATCCTAGCAACTATAGGGGAATCTCCTTCTTACCAGTGACCTATAAGATCTTGTCTAAGGCGCTTTTAAAAAGAGCAGAAGAGATACTTGACAAACAGCTAGGAGAGTATCAGGCTGGATTTAGGAAGGGAAGGTCATGTGCAGAACAAATACTAAATTTAAAGAACATAATAGAAATGAGGAAAATCAGGAATAAATACAAAATCGAAAGTAAAATTTAGGGGAGAGCTCTCAAAATCGTTTGAAATAAAGTCAGGTGTTCGACAGGGAGATGGTCTGTCACCTCTGCTTTTCAATTGTGTCTTGGAGAAGGTAGTTCGAGAATGGAGGAAGGCCATCAATACTAAAGGGATTCAACTAGGGAGGAATCCAAACAAGATCACTGTCGACTGTTTAGCCTTCGCAGATGACATGGCATTGATTACAGATTCACTAGACAATGCCCAAGAACAAATAAGAGAACTATAAAAACAAGCAGCCAAAGTAGGACTACAAATATCCTATGAAAAAACAAAGTTTATGACAAACATCTGTGATGCTCCTCAAAATATTGTAGTTGACAACAACACAATACACAAAACAGATTCCTTTAAATACCTAGGAGAGTGGATTACATACAATGCCAAAGTAAAGATAGCTATAGAAACTAGAGTGCACAAAATGGAAAGAGTGTTTCATATGACCAAAAACGTTTATAATAAAAAATCCTTGTCCACGAAATTAAGACACTACCACAGTGGCCAGACCTGAAGCTCTCTATGCGGCAGAAACACTTAAACTAACAAGAAATGGAGATCTTGAGAAACTAGAGAAGGTCGAAAGAAGAATTTTAAGGAAAATACTGGGAGCTAAAACAAACGATAATGCTGAATACAGGTTAAGACCAAACAGAGAGCTATATCTGAAAACGGAGAAACTAACTGATGTAATGAGGAAGAGGAGACTACAGTTTTTTGGACATATATTCAGAATGGATAACAACAGACTAACCAAGCGGATATTCACATTACTCAATAGCTACAAATCCAAGCCAGCATGGTTCATAGAGACTGAAAAGGACATTGAAAATGCTGGAGTTACAACAGACACAATAGAAAACAGAACACATTTCAGAAAGGCAGTTCAAAAGGCAGAATTTCAGGAGAGAAAGAAAATAACTAGACGAAAGTGGACTCAAGAAGAAAGGGAACAACACTCTAAAAGGATGAAGGAAATTTGGAAACTGAAGAAATCTAATACAATGAAGAGTAGCCAAAGTTGATTCATCGTACCCTCCAAATGGGTTATTCGAAAGAAAAAAAAAGTAAAAATCTTACTCGCTTATGTAAACTGAGAGCTGTCAGCTGTCTCAAAGACACTTCCTTGTTCCAGACACGAATGTTAGAAATGCGATGTGTTGTTTACATCCACTCATGGGCGATGCAAGCTTGCTGCCCATCGTCTGTACATTCGTGCGGCAAAATGGGGACTGTAACAACATTTGATTAGTGATTAACGTTATCAGTTTACGTAACAAACTAAAATTTTTATATAACAAATTAATATTTTCACTTCACGATTTTTTATTTAACTAGTGCGTCTTAACCCTAAAAAATGCGATGCTGTTTAATGATTATCACACATTGAGCAGCATTCCAGATTAATCTGAAGATAGCTCGGTAATCAGCTCAAATCGGTTGTCAGTAAAGAAAATTTGCGATCTTCACGTACGATTTTTTGCCGAAGATGTTTGAAAGATAAACTGTGTGCCGGATCGCGACTATAATCTCTGAGACTTGCCTTCTGCGAGCAAGTGCTGTACCAACTGAGCTACATCGAACACAACTCACGCGCGACTCGTCCTCACATCTTTACTTCCGCCAGTACCTCGTCTCCTACCTGCCAGACTTCACTGAAGTTATCCAGCGCAGGAGATGAAGTACTGGCGGAAGTAAAGCCGTGATGTCGGTCCTGAGTCGTGCTATGGTAGCTCAGTTGGTAGAGCACTCCCCCGCGAAAGGCAAATGCCGCAGGTTCGAGTCGCAGTTAGGGACACAGTTTTAATCTATCAGCAATCACTTCAACGGATGGGCAGTCGGCAGATGAGGGTTGAAGTGATCGCTGTAACAAGCGGAAATCTACTATTACCAGTACTGCTGACCCCTATCTTGACGAGAACCGGGGTGGAGTCTTCCTACAGGTCGGTCAGGGGCCTGAAGATGGTGTAGTGAATCGCCGTTACTGGTATGCAAATAAAATAAGTTTGGAAACTAGACGGCTGAAAGGTGTTTGATTTGACATCCTGTATCGAACAACCGAGTCCCGCAACCTTGGGCATATAGAGAAAACTGACAACTGCTCGGAGATGGGGGTGTGCTGACTCCCCTCCCCGCCGTTATGTGCATCCGGTGACATCTAAGGGCTGAGGATGACACGGCGGTCGTAAGTACCGTAGGGCCTTCAAGGCGTGTTCGGACGTTTTTTAAGAACTGGTTCAAATGGCTCTGAGCACTATGGGACTTAACATCTATGGCATCAGTCCCCTAGAACCTAGAACTACTTAAACCTAAGGACATCACACAACACCCAGTCATCACGAGGCAGAGAAAATCCCTGACCCCGCCGGGAATCGAACCGGGGACCCCGTGCGCGGGAAGCGAGAACGCTACCGCAAGACCACGAGCCGCGGACTGTGTTATGATGATTAGCTGGCATTGTCAGTTACACCGGAGGCCGCTCAGATCGTATGAAAATACACTATAATAACTATATTCAGCGAAATTAAAACGCTATCTTCTCATCAATCATATAGTTTTTTAATGGAAAATTCATTTCGCCGACTGTTCACATTAACCTTATGCTACTGTCTCCCGTTATCATGCAATAAGAGAACAGCTGTGTGAACAGCTCCCCATTTTTGACGACTGTGCACCGTTTGCACAGCTATTCTCTTATTATATGACGAGAGACAGTATGGGATATTGTCTCTGTAACTTGTATCCTATTAATGTGAACAGTCGACGAAATGGACTGCAAAAAAAACCTATACAAATGACCTGAAGATGGTGATTTAATTTCGCTCAAACTAGTAATCATTGAGTACTTGTGTATTTTTACGCGACCTGGGCAAATAAACTTCTATAATAAGAAGAATAACTGTCCTTCAAGTTGTGTTATCTAGGAAAGGATACTCACGCCCCAAGAAGTCCCACTTTTTCTACTTCACAGCTCCAGTACTGTTGCACTCCTGTCACGCCTCCGCTTGTCCCTGGCAGAGCTTTTGACAAATTTATTTTTAACGGGAGCTGGGAAACATTTGCTATTCTAGGTAAACTGGAAAATCACAAGGCTGGAGGAATCATCATTTATGGGAAACGTACTTAGGATACAAAGAACAGATACTGAGGGGTAGCGCCGTATACCGATCCTGCCTTGGAGAAGGGTTAAGTGGGAGATGTGTCTCAGAGCTGGATAGTGACAGAAGGTGACGCGAGACTGGACGCGCACGTAGTTTATGTATCAGTCGACGGAGCACAATATTGGATAGGGGACTGATTTAGTTTCGATTGTGAGCACTAGAGTGCACTAAAGTAATAGAATTTTTTCATAAACTGTTCTAGTATTTTCATAAAGTGTTATTATGTCTTTTTGTGTAGGTAAAATGTTATAAATGTGTTTTAGCAGTATGAATGATGCGTGACTGTGGTTTAAGGTTAATGTGAAGATGATTGTTTAACGAATTACGTAGTGGGATTTAGTGTGGGAACATTTCGAAAAAAGTATAGATGTGGACAAAGGGGATTTTTGTTGAATAGATTTGTAAAGTAAGTTTATGGTAAAGGGAAAGTTAATTCAGGTATAAATAACAATAGTAAATAACTTTATGCACAAACAAAACTTCAGAATGCTAGATAATTACGTCGGTAGAAAGTGCAGTCGTCATTGATGAAAAGCGCGGATTGACGGGGGAGAATGTTGTTTTGCTATTGGCTGTTGAGTAAAGCAATATTCTTCGCGACCTTTTTCTGCTGGTAAAGAAGACTTAGAGTGTTCTAGGGAAGAGTCGGAGCCTAGCCATGAAACAGTTCGGACGTGTGTAGTAGTAGTTCGGATGGAAATGATAAGTTGCCGGATCTAGCAGTGTTTCATACATCAAAAATGTTGTAAAGTAACGGTATAACTATTCCGATGGGTGTGTAGAAATTTCGGAATTTTTAAGTGAATTTTGTGACGACAATAGACATATATTCCGCGTGGCGTATTGAGCACGTCGGTGGCTAAAAACTGTGACTGCATTTGGTACCGACACACTTAGTATTTGGCGAGCATTCTCAATCAAAAAACAATCTGTATTTTTGTGGCTATTACGTTTTCGGGAAATGAAACACCATGAACTTGCTAACGTGAATGAAAGGGATTGTGAGTGACTGTGTTAAGACTAACACGGACTTGGCAGTGATACTTGTTCACCTAAGTTTCAGAATATATTAAGGACAAAATTTCCAACCTTTCATTTCGTGTGAAATCTTTCTCCCGAAACATAGATTAGTGACTTTAATTGCAGCCTGGTTCACGTCTAACAAGGGGAGGCCGCCAATTGTGAAATTCAGATTCGATTCATACTGCGCATAATAAAAGCTCATGGCCAGAGGTGTAATGTGGCAAAGCACCAAGATGCACTTCTCAGCCGTTGTCGAGAAAATCGACAGTTAAAACAAACCGTTGCGGTGAAACAGTCTCTACGATTATTAGCTTTCTACAGCGTCGTGGCGCAGCGGTAAACGCTCTGGTTCGTAATCCGAAGGTCGCCGGATCGGATCCTGAGCCATGCAACTTGTTTTTATTATTTGTTTTTTTGTAATTCAAATTTATATATATATATATATATATATATATATATATATATATATATATATAATTCCCAGCAATCAGTTGCAACAATTATGCATATAATAAGTTGTTGAAAGTCGTTTGTCGTAGAAAAATAAAACTTGAAATAAAACACAATATCACAAATAATATTCAAGTGGATACAACTTACTGATAAGTTCGGTATACACTCGCACAAAATTGACAATTAGTGACCAGAGGTAGCTGGAGTATCGCACCAACCAGAGTGATAGTTATCATAGAAACATGGAAAGCAGAAAGCAGCACGACATCGAGCACATCTGATAAACGATGTGTTTTTACAAGAACAAATGTTTTTTAAATTATCTGTTGGGAAACACACCTGATTGACATTCTGAAAAATTGTTCTATCGTTCGTCAGGTTTGGTGCATACCACGCGTATCGTATCATATCGGCAAAAATTGGAGAAGAGAATTGGTGGTGTACGATGGATTGGATTTATTTCAATAAATAAATATATATATATATATATATATATATATATGTGTGTGTGTGTGTGTGTGTGTGTACATTTGAATTACAAAAAAAAACAAATAATAAAAAAAAGTTGCATGGCGCGAGAATCGATCCGGCGACCTTCGGATTACGAACCAGAGCGCTTACCGCTGCGCCACGACGCTGTGCAAAGCTAATAATCGTAGAGAGTATTTCACCGCAACGGTTTCTTTTAACTGTCGATTTTCTCGACAACGGCTGAGAAGTGCATCTTGGTGCTTTGCCACATTACACCTCTGGCCATGAGCTTTTATTATGCACAGTATGAATCGAATCTGAATTTCACAATTGGCGGCCTTCCCGTAGGCTTCGCTCGGCTTCCCTACTGATGATATGCTGAGACAATGTCCACAGGTAGGTACAGGTTTGTCGTAAAGGGACGGAAGGAACCGCGCCGCCGCAACACGTCCAATATGGACAAAAATGGCTCCGATTTTATATCGGAAAGAGTAGTGCCACCGAGGCCCTCAGTAGAGCAGGCCAGCGCTGTGCGTGCTTTATAACGCTGCTGTGGCCGACAAATGCGTCAGTGAGCAACCCAGGCGCGCACTGCCGCCAGGGAACGCGTCAGCACAGCAGGGGCTGACCGGCTGGCTAGGTGGGGGGAGAGTTGGAGGGGGGGATCGCCATTCGGGACGGCGCGCCAGGCTCGGCTAATGTGCCGAGCGGTAAAAGCTCCTTTACTAAATAATGAACGCCGGGCCGTCCGCATCGCGCAGTGCTGCCGCTGCCGCCGCAGCTGCAGCTGCGAGGCCAACTAGCTGCTCCCCGCGGGCCGGCCGGCCGCTGGGGACAACCTGCCGCCGCCGATCGCGTCCAAACTTAGCCCCGGCTGCCCTGCACTCTCGCCCTACCGCACCAGATTTATGCGGTGGAAACCTTTGCTGCGCCACTGCCCGCTTATCTGCCCCGTCCGTCCGGAACTGGTGTTGGCTGACAGGATTCGGAAATTTCATCAAGACCAAGCCATCGTTTCCACCTCTAATAAACAGCCACGTTATATTCGAAACACTATAGGAGCCCGCCAGAGGCAGGATAGACGAGTGGCGGTAGACTCCTGTGGAATGCCGGGGTGCTAATCAAACATGATTCAGTTACCAATCATAATTAGCGACAGTTTTACATTCAGTATGCCTTGTTGCCAGCGCTGCCTAGCAGCGGACGTCCAGAGCCCGCGTTGCACGAAGGCGCAGAGTTGCGCTCAGAGCCAGGCGAGGAATTTGCTGGCGCAGGCTCTGTGATTTTTGTCATAGGTCACAGCTGCGGCCCCGTCGCATTCCCCTCAGGTTTAGTTATAAGTTGGCATAGTGGATAGGCCTTGAAAAACTCAACACAGATTAATCGAGAAAACGGGAAGAGGTTGTGTGGAACTATGAAAAAAATAAGCAAAATATACAAACTGGGTAGGCTGGCTCTGAGCAATATGGGACTTAACATCTGAGGTCATCAGTCCCCTAGAACTCAGAACTACTTAAACCTAACCAACCTAAGGACATCACACATCCATTCCCGACGCAGGATTCGAACCTGCGACCGTAGCAGTCGCGCGGTTCCGGTCTGAGCGCCTAGAACCGCTCGGCCACCGCGGCCGGCTACAAACTGAGTAGTCCATGGCAAGATAGGCAACATCAAGGATAGAATGAGTTCAGGAGCGCCGTGGTCCCGTTGTTGGCGTGAGCAGCTGCGGAACGAGAGGTCCTTGGTTCAAGTCTTCCCTCGAGCGAAAAATTTAATTTTTTATTTTCAGACAATTACTATCTGACAAACTCTTATGTTTTCATTACTTTTTTGGGAGTGATTATCACATCCAGAAGAAAACCTAAATCGCGCAAGGTAGACGAATCTTTTTACCCATTCGCCAAGTGTAGAACTTAGGTGAGTCGACAACATATTCCTGTCATGTGACGCACATGCCGTCACCAGTGTCGTATAGAATATATCAGACGTGTTTACCTGTGGACGAATCGGTTGACCTATGACCTTGCGATCAAATGTTTTCGGTTCCCATTGGAGAGGCACGTCCTTTCGTCTACTAATCGCACGGTTTTGCGGTGCGGTCGCAAAACACAGACACTAAACTTATTACAGTGAACAGAGACGTCAATGAACGAACGGACAGATCATAACTTTGCGAAAATAAAGAAAGTAAACTTTTCACTCGAAGGAAGACTTGAACCAAGGACCTCTCGTTCCACAGCTGCTCACGCTAACCACGGGGCCACGGCGCTCCTGACCTCACATTGTCTTTGATGTTGGCTATCTTGCGCATGGACTACTCAGTTTGTATATTTTGCTTATTTTTCTCATAGTTCCACACAACTTCTTCCTGTTTTCTTAATTGATCTGTGTTCAGTTTTTCAAGGCCTATCCACTGTGCCAACTTATAACTAAATCTGAGGGGGGTGCGATGGGGAGGTTCCCTTGTTAGAAGGGTTCGTCGGCCGCCACATCGCTACAGCCCGGTGTGGCGCTGGACATCTGTCGGAGCCTCAGCGCTCTCACTGAGTGAAGTTGCGCTCAGGCTCGGCCACAGAAATCTGCACGCCCCTGATGGAAAAACCAGAACAGAAGAGAGTCGAAGCATTTGAGCTGCTGAGAAGCATTTGAGATGTAGTGCTACAAACGAATATTGAAAATTAGGTGGGCTGATAAGGTAAGGAATGAGGTTCTGCGCAGAATCGGAGTATGTGGGAAACGCAACGAGAAGGGACAGGGTAAAAGGACATCTGTTAAGACATCAGGGAGTGTCAACAAATAAATGATGAAAGCGTATGGCATTGGTGGCCGGGAGACCCCTTATGGGGCGGTTCGAAGTTCTTTAACGCCACTACGGCGACTTGCGAGTGAGCGAGGATGAAATGATGATGAAAGACACACAACACCCAGTCATCTCGAGGCAGAGAAAATCCCTGACCCCGTCGGGAATCGAACCCGGGACCCCGTGCGCGGGAAGCGAGAACACTGCCGCAAGACCACGAGCCGTGGACAATAAATAAATGAATATTCCCCTATGGCCATTTATCAAACCTCGTGCGCAGGCCTTGTCCAACGACCCCTGTCCACTTTGCCCCCGAAACCATTCGTATTGGTAAAAAACAAAAAGCAAGTAGACCCGGGTTCGAGTCCCGCCGTGGCACAAATTTTAATTCATTTCTTCAGCTTCCAGCATTATGGTAGATAAAGATGAGACTTAAATGTCTCGGAGAAAATTTAATTACAACATCGTTACTCAGTTACGTGTACAAGCACGTAGTGCAGCTGACGGCAGCGTGAGGATTCTGGCATGCCGCCGCCTAGGTGTCGTAATGTTACCGGCCAGCAGCGCAGAAGTGCGGCGAGTCGAACAGAGGACGCGCTGCACGCGGGGCAGGGCAGAGTGGAGCGCAGCGGACGAGCTCCCGGCCGGCCGGCCTTGGCGGCGCGGCCTGGCTTTTACTGGGACTGGGGTGGCGGAAGGCCTTTAAAAGCGGCCGGCGGCGCATCCTTTACTGCGGCTTTTCCAGCCCATTAGCCGGCGTGGCGTGGCGGGCGCGGCCGCTGAGTGCGCCATTCCCGCCCGGGTCCAGCCAGCCAGCTCCAGGCTGGAGCCGCGCGCCACGCTCCTAGCACTGCCGGGCCACGCCCCCGTTGCTGCGCCGCTCCGAAATCCGGCGCTTCACAGGCGGCCAGACCGCACCGCACCGCACCACGGTACGTGCCGACCCTCCCACACACAGCCAGCCAGCCAGCTAGCCGGCCACCGTGCTGCACATCGCACTCTGCCCCCCCCCCCCCAGATTTCACACCCCACCTCGGCGGCTTAGCGGTCAGCGCCAGCGCCGGCACAGCACACGGGCGCCGGCTGCTCTGTAGGCGCGAGCGACGTCAGCGTCGAGGTTTATCCTGATTGGAACTTGTCATCATCATCAGTTATCTGCTATATTAGCAGGTCCTTTGCCACTCCATTTTCTGCGATCCATTGCTTCCTTCTTAAGGCTGCTGTATGTTGTACCGTCCATCATGTCATCCAGTATCTGGAATCTCTTCCTTCCTCGCTTCCTTTTCCCTTCTACATAACCTTCTAAAACTGTTTTTATCAGTCCGTCATTCTTTCTTAATATATGCCCAATCCAATTACTTTTTCTTCTCTTTATTACATCTAGTAACTGTCTTTTCTCTCCCACTCTTCTCAGTACCTCTTCATTTTTTTACTCTGTCCATCCAACTTTTTCTTTCCATCTCCCGCCATGTCCAGAGCTCAAAAGCCTCCAGCCTTTCTCTGTCTTTTTTCCTCACAGTCCATGTTTCAGCACAATATAGGACACTCCATACAAGACATTTTATGAGTCGCTTTCTGAGTTCTCGGTCCAGACAGCTGCAGAAAATTCTCCTTTTCTTATAAAACGCCTCTTTTGCCATTGCTATCCTTGTTTTAATTTCTGTGGTGCACTTCCAGTCGGTGTCTATCCTGCTTCGAAGATACTTAAAATTTTGCACCTGTTATAGTATTTCTCGATTCAGCATAATTTTTATTCCCTTATTTCCTCCTAGTGCCAATACTTTTGTTTTATTTGTGTTAATTTTCATTCCATATTTTTTTCCGTTAGTTGCAATGGTGTCCACCAAATCCTGTAATTCTTTTTACCCTGTGGCTAGAAGGACCATGTCATCAGCAAATCTCAAACACCCTACTCTTCTTCCTCCAATTTCTACTCCTTTGTCATCTAATGAGCATTGGTCACTCATATTTTCCAAGTAGAGGTTGAAAAGAGTAGCTGATAAACAGCAAGCATCCTTGTCTTACTCCTTTTCCTAGTCTGATCCAGTTTGTACTTTCTCCTCTCACTTTAAATGAAACTTTTTGATTAAAATATAATGAGTTTATAAGTCTTCTGGTTTTCCAGTCTACTCTCTTTTCCCTCATTATAGTCGCCAGCTTGTACCAAACCACACTGTCAAATGCCTTTTCTACATCGATGAAGCACATATATAGGTCTCTTTCTTTTTCAAAAAACCTTTCTCCCAAGATTCGCAGGAGCCCTATTGCATCTTTGGTGCCCGTATTCCCTTTAAAGCCAAACTGCTCCTCGCCAAGATTCTCCTCCATTACTTTTTCAACTCTTTTATTAATTATTCTTAACATCACTTTGGCCGCATGTGAAATGAGGCTGATTGTCCTGTGCTCGCTGCATTTCTTGGTTCCTTGTTTTTTCGGTAATGGAATCATTACTATTGTCAGAAAGTCCTCAGGCCATTCACCACATCATATATTTTATTACATAACCTCAATATTTCTTATTCCATCATGGTTCAAGCATTTTAGTATTTCTCCCGGTATTGGAACTTGTAATGGTTCTTTATTTACGTGACCATTACGGCACTCCAACCCCAGTTCTCGATACCAGTAATATTGTACCACTTTTCTGCGAAGTAACAGACATATTTTTGTGACAATATTCACATTTGGTTTTATTAATGTATAGTACTCTGATGTATCGATATATTACAGTGATATGGCTCTTGTGTGTATTCATTTCTGTGAAACTGTCATAATCTTTGACTTATTTGTAACCGATTTGGCGCGAATGCGCACAGAGCAGTCTTTGTTTCACTTTGCAGAAGTTAAGTGGTTATTTCGCTTTGTAAAAGAACAGTCAGGTCTTGTGTTTGGCTAAAGTGGAAATTAAATATATGAAGATTGATAGAAAACTGTTTTCTTGATGATGTGACAATTAAGAAGAAGTATATGTGAATTTACAAGAAGTTTAATAAAAATGTGGATCGTTAACACCAAGTCAAAAATTATTTCTACCATATCATTGTTCTGATCTGGGATTGTTTGATCATTTAGAATTTCCTGAAAAACGCATTTGTTATGTCTTCAAATATTGCTATAATACAGATCTGGACCTTCTAGCAGTCAAAGTGGAATCACCCTAGAATCAACAAAATGAGCCATAACAACTTCGACGAAATCTACGTGGGAATCCATTCAAGATAAGTACCAAAACTAATGACTTCACTATTTCCATTCTGACGATACCATCCACAGTCAATAACCTTGTTGTTGCCCGATAAAGCGAACATATGCTACGTGAGCAACGTTATTTATTTGATTTCTAACCTACTTTGCAAGTGGTGGTATTGTTAGAAACTGAAGTACCATTTTCATGTTATCTCATTCTAATCAGCACCTACTTTTACGACCAATCGCAACGCAGATGTTCGGGAGTTTGTTCTCTTTCTACATTACAACTCGAAACCAGCAGTCTCGCGTCCCGGCACAGTTCCCCCACACCATTTATTACTTCTTTTTCTTCTCTGCTTGTTGCTTGAAACATTCCCTACGGACATAATCATTTGTGTTGGACTGCAACGTACTGGCTGAGGAGGGGGAGACATCCGGAGAAGCGCCCACACGTTAAACGTCGGGTGAGTAACTGGCAAATGGAATCGCAACCAAGCGATTAGGGCCGTAGGGTATATCATTTCTTCCCGGAAATCAAGGCGCGTCTGAGACTGAGCCATATCAATCCCAGAGGGGGTACGGTTCACTTTCTAACAGGTAAAGGCCCTTACCCTGCGCACTTGCTCCGCCTAGGGCGCGGCCAGAGTGCTACTCGTAGGTGTGGAGAACATGGATCCCCAAAACACGTACTTTTTCACTGTCACCGATACAGAACAGCACACTAGACACCGGCGCAGCACGACAATGAGATGCCACGGGGAATAAGAAACAAAGACCAGTTGGAGATGATAAAATCGCAGATGATGTCTCAAGGACATTACATGACGAATACAGACAGACAGGGCCGTGTAGCAGAACACTACATCTCATACGAAGCCTGATACGACAGTAGTGCCAATGCGTGGACCAACACAGGCAGCAGTACTGAAATACACACTCAAACAGCGAACACTTTCACTAACACTTATCGCTGGCTACCTTACACAACGTCTAGAATAATTAAACTCTATTAGAGTAAACAGTGTAATACAATCACCCCTGTAAACTTGTTCTAGCTTTAGTACAAATAGCAGGCATATCCGTCCCGCGGTCATAATACCGCTGTTGTGATGTAACACTTGTAACTCAACATTTAGTATATAAGCAACATAACAGCCAAAATTCATGATACAAAATATAGCAACTGAAGGTTAATTAATAACCTCATGAAATACAACCCTTCACACTAACACACCACTGCGCTTTCCACAATGAACATGATAGTTATATTGTTTTTCTAAGTAGTGTTTTTTTTAAAAAAATATTAGTCCGTAAATGAAACTGTAGCGAACCAGGACTGCAAGGCTCGAAGTAGTTCCGAGGCTTTCACAACAGGCTGTTTCACAAACGGAAACATTTCTCTCTCTCTCTCTCTCTCTCTCTCTATATATATATATATATATATATATATCCACGTTACCACATCTTCTTAAAATTTGAATATTTTTGATTCTTCTTTCAATTTCTAATCTACTTTTAATTAATTATTACTTCCATTGTAATTGCTGAAAACTATCATTGCTGTTTGTAATATGGAATATGTTTTGTAATCTACATGAGAAGCTGCAAAATGAACGATCTATTATAAAATGTAAGTCAACAAGTCTAGCCGGCCGCGGTGGCCGAGCGGTTCTAGGCGCTTCAGGCCGGAACCGCGCGACTGCTCCGGTCGCAGGTTCGAATCCTGCCTCGGGCATGGATGTGTGTGATGTCCTTAGGTTCGTTAGGTTTAAGTAGTTCTACGGTCTAGGGAACTGATGACCTCAGATGTTAAGTCCCATAGTGCTCAGAGCCAATTTTAACCAAGCAACAGGTCTCTAAACGAGCAATAAGTCAAATTCAAAAACTCAAATTCTTCTTTAGCCTTCGGTGTTACCTGCGTGGCGCAATCAGGACGTTAACGACAATATGAGTTTAGTTAGCTTGTATGTCAACACTTTATAGCAGAGAGGAGAGGTAGGAGCTCTCCCTGGTTGAGCTGCATTTTACACTACAACAGGTTAGTAATTCTCGTGCAGTTGGTATGTTGATTTGCTGATGTATCAGGTATTTACTGTGAGCCAATTCATTTACTGTTCTAACGAACACTTTTGTTTATTGACGTGTCAGACCAAACCCCCTAACAGAATGTCAGATGCTTTCAATAATAACTAGGAAGGACCTTTATCAGAGACGAGCGCTACTCACTACTGGCCTCTTGGCCTAAATCATAAACCAACAACACTTTGAAACAGTTCACTATCAATCAAGGCCCACTTGACCTACAGTACAAGAGACAGGTATCAATGAGTAACTTCTTCCTGCTATTCACTAAAAAAGTTTCTCTAACTCGCTTCATTGACACAGAGAGACAGGCAGTATATGTTCAGTGCTGTTCCGACGAATACTGAAAAATTGCTACTTAGCCTGTAGATGCCGTAGGCCAACCTGAGTCCATCAACGTCTTCTCCTATTTGAAGTGTCTACTGCTCCATCAAGTGCAGGTTAAGAAGCGTCACTGCATTCCGGCTGCTCCGATTACCCGCTGAATCTCTACTCTCCTTTCATGTGCCCCCTCTGAGCTTTTATTCCTTTCCACATTGATTCTGGTGCACACGGCCCTCTACAATATCTATTCCCTAGAAAGATGTCCTCGACATGTGGTCGTCTTAACGATTGACTATCACTCTAACTCCCACCAGATTTTCGTCCATTGTATGCATCAGAATGTTACCACTGAAGCCTTCGTCTTGGCGAACCGTCAAGAATTTTATCCTCACTGGCGTGTTTGGTCAGTAGCTGAGCAGAAAACAGCTTCGGATTGCCTGGGGTCTCGTTACCTCATCCTGTCACCGGTCTGTTCCATGCGCCTGAGAGCCCGAGTATGCTGCATACAATTAAAATTATTAACGTTTTCTGATCTGACACGTAATTAAAATTATTAACATATTCTACAGTGATGACAGCAGTTCGACAAACAAAACCAATATTACAACAATTTTATTTTCAGTTACATAAAATAGGAAACACATTATTTATTTTTACATTAAAACCTGGGTGCTAACCTTTCGACGTAACTGCCACCTATACTACGGCACCCATCATATTATAAATCGGCTTCTGAGATCCACCCTCCTAGAATTCTGCCGCCTGATTTTTTAAAACCAGTCGCATGTTGTAAGCCTTTTGTCACAATTCCATACAGAGCACTTACTGAAACGTGAGGAAAGGCACGAGCTAATGATGAAACCGTGTAGCATCTGCTACGTGGACTTTTTTTTGTTGACTTTGTGCACTAGGTCGTCATTGTTGCACACTTAGTTTCTCATCTTGCACATTTGTGAGGTTACCTTTAAATGCTGTACTCTATCTATCTAATCATTCCTGCGCTCATGGTGCTCTCTAACACACTTCTTGAATTTTTCGAGCAATTTCGGTAGCACTCAAGTCTATTGTATTTAATTTTAAATACGAATTCGCCGGCCGGAGTGGCCGAGCGGTTCTAGGCGCTACAGTCTGGAACCGCGCGACCGCTACGGTCGCATGTTCGAATCCTGCCTCGGGCATGGATGTGTGTGATGTCCTTAGGTTAGTTAGGTTTAAGTAGATCTGTTCTAGGGGACTGATGACCTCAGAAGTTTAGTCCCATAGTGCTCAGAGCCATTTGAACCAAACACGAATTAAAAAACGCATATGCCACAGAAACGCTACAGAAATGGCGTTTGTGGATAGCCTGCTACGTTTGCGAACACTTGTCGTACGGCGGACTCGAAGCTCTAAGAGCCATACTTCAAAACGGTACTTAATTTAAAAACGCGACTAGTATAATTTATTTAATCCTTAATAATTCTATCAGCCAGGAAAAAAGTTCAATTATAAATAACCAAATAAACGAACTGTCACTTTATTGTCAAATATAACGAATAAGAGAATTTAATGCAAGCAGCAGGAATATTATGATGGTTCCTTATGAAGTCATATCAGTTGGTTTCACCAAATCGCAACCAAATTATCATCTTCCAAATCAAACGAGACTTCGGATTACGCATCAAATGTCATTCCACAAAACACTAAAAACTGGAGAAAATTTCCGCTTCTTGCAGGACGCAATAAATTTTTCTTTTACTTATACGTGGTAAAACAGTATCTTCAATGGCTCCTTTCATTACTGTCCTCAGATTATGCTGTAAGTTATTTTGTGCTACAAACGGCGTATGTGATGCAGTCATTACAGTTTGTCAACGAGTCTGATGATGTCCTCTACAGCGCAGAGTAACCGGTAGCGTTGTGTGTGGCAGAAAAAAGAAAAAGAAACGCTGCACACTCAACATAAAGTGGTGTACCGTGACTTGCACGAGGTGCAAATCTACTCCTGTTTTTTGGAAGAGGCAAAATTTAAAAAAGCTAATAAACACCGGCTTAAGCACTGGCACTGCAGTATCCTGAAACTACCTGCCAGATTAAAACTGGGACCAGAATCCCGTATCTTCTTTCCAGGAGAGCTAGTCGAGCAAGGTGAACATGGTCTTCTGTGCAGCTTCGAAGAAAGGAGAGAAGGAGAAGACTGCTTAAAAAATAGGTAATATTGTCGAAACAAATAGTGGTAACAGCTACGAACCCGTAGCACAGAGCAGAAATAATACAGTTCTAAGATGATCTAATGGTGACTGTGCACCGTACGACGTAGATTTTTGCATATCCGTCGCTAGAACAAATTTCCGAAACGCTTATCGTAACAACAGTAAAATCGTGTTTGGCGTGCTGCCCATTGAAACAAAAAAAGTAGTTTATTCATGGACATGAACGGGACAATACAGGATCAGACATCTTCCAGACGGAAATTTTTGAGTTTGTTGTAAATTGTTAACTCCGATGAGACACTGTAGTAAATTGAAACTTCCTGGCACATTAAAACCGTGTGCCGGACCGAGACTCGAACTCGAGTTCCACTCTCGGTCGGGCACACAGTTTTAATCTGCCAGGAAGTTTCATGTCAGCGCACACTCCGCTGCAGAGTGAAAAATCTCATTCTACTGTAGAAAACTGTTTGGATTATGTATGCCATACAAGGCTTTGTTTTGTGTAAGACATTCGCGGCCTCCTTTCCGCGTCAGTTCAGAGTAAAACCTCGAGCTTTCGACAGTTACCTTCATCGTATTCGTCAGGAGCAACTGGCTGTCAAAACTACTGTTGTGATGGCCTTACATAGCCCACAGACCGATTCTGATTGGTCGGTAATTACGCAGTGCTGTCGTAGGGGGTCTCAACATCTCCGCTGATGGCGCCACCGCTCCCGTAGCAGTGTAAACATTGCGACGAGTATACGTGGCTCTTCTTTGCATCGAGAGCTCGCTTCCACGCACCGCTAAGATTATATCCGCTGTCACAATCGAATTTCTTCTCACACACTGCAAATAACTACAGCCTCTTTAATTACAGAACACCAGTACTTAGGGGCCTGCAACAACACTTATGTTTCATCAAACAATATTCTATAGAGGGTTATTACAAATGATTGAAGCGATTTCACAGCTCTACAATAACATTATTATTTGAGATATTTTCACAATGCTTTGCACACACATACAAAAACTCAAAAAGTTTTTTTAGGCATTCACAAATGTTCGATATGTGTCCCTTTAGTGATTCGGCAGACATCAAGCCGATAATCAAGTTCCTCCCACACCCGGCGCAGCATGTCCCCATCAATGAGTTCGAAAGCATCGTTGATGCGAGCTCGCAGTTCTGGCACGTTTCTTGGTAGAGGTTTAAACACTGAATCTTTCACATAACCCCACAGAAAAAAATCGCATGTGGTTAAGTCGGGAGAGCGTGGAGGCCATGACATGAATTGCTGATCATGATCTCCGCCACGACATATCCATCGGTTTTCCAATCTCCTGTTTAAGAAATGCCGAACATCATGATGGAAGTGCGATGGAGCACCATCCTGTTGAAAGATGAAGTCGGCGCTGTCGGTCTCTAGTTGTGGCATGAGCCAATTTTCCAGCATGTCCAGATACACATGTCCTGTAACGTTTTTTTTTTTCTCGCAGAAGAAAACGGGCCGTAAACTTTAAACCGTGAGATTGCACAAAACACGTTAACTTTTGGTGAATTGCGAATTTGCTGCACGAATGCGTGAGGATTCTCTACCGCCCAGATTCGCACATTGTTTCTGTTCACTTCACCATTAAGAAAAAAATGTTACTATATCACTGAAAACAAGTTTCGCACTGAACGCATCCTCTTCCATGAGCTGTTGCAACCGCGCCGAAAATTCAAAGCGTTTGACTTTGTCATCGGGTGTCAGGGCTTGTAGCAATTGTAAACGGTAAGGCTTCTGCTTTAGCCTTTTTCGTAAGATTTTCCAAACCGTCGGCTGTGGTACGTTTAGCTCCCTGCTTGCTTTATTCGTCGACTTCCGCGGGCTACGCGTGAAACTTGCCCGCACGCTTTCAACCGTTTCTTCGCTCACTGCAGGCCGACCCGTTGATTTCCCCTTACAGAGGCATCCAGAAGCGTTAAACTGCGCATACCACCGCCGAATGGAGTTAGCAGTTGGTGGATCTTTGCTGAACTTCGTCCTGAAGTGTCGTTGCACTGTTATGACTGACTGATGTGAGTGCATTACAAGCACGACATACGCTTTCTCGGCTCCTGTCGCCATTTTGTCTCACTGCGCTCTCGAGCGCTCTGGCGGCAGAAACCTGAAGTGCGGCTTCAGCCGAACAAAACTTTATGAGTTTTTCTACGTATCTGTAGTGTGTCGTGCCCATATGTCAATGAATAGAGCTACAGTGAATTTATGAAATCGCTTCAATCATTTGTAATGGCCCTGTATTTGTTTGTGACACCGTGTTCTGCAGCTGCAGATTTCTCCAGCTCTCAATTTTTATTATGCCGTCGATGTCCTGCACGAACGGTACGGATGGACCGACTAATACAATTGCTTCCGAACTGACGTGGGATGTTATAAATCACAGGGATCCTGAGGCCAAGACCGTCCTTAACAGAGCGTAGCATCTCCTCTACCTTCTTAGGTCGGAAAACAGATCTTGCACTTTGTCTCCCCATGGCTCTACCCATTTTGCTGGATGTAGCGCCGCAGAAAGAAAGAAATGCAATCGGTGGCTCATCACGTGAATGTACAATCTTTTCATGGTTCCTTTTCTTGGAGAACGCTGAATTCACATCATGCGACCCCTAGCCTTTCTTTCGGAACACTTACTTCAGAGGATTAAATTCGGAAGCCAAGTGGTCCTCGTCAGCAACTGTTTTTTCTCTGTGTATTAGTGTATTCAAAACTGCCCTCTTCTGCACTGGATGGTGACAACTCTGGGCGCTAATATATAAATCAGTGTGCATCGGCTTGCGAGGTACAGTGAGTGACATCCAATTTTCGATGTATCAAAACATCTAAAAATAACAGCCGTCCTTCTTTCTCTGCTTCGACAGTGAACTACTCGTAGATGTTCGGGTGCATACTGTTCAGATGTTCTCATGGAAGTGCTCAGGAGGTTCTACGCCGTATGACCAGACCATAATCGTGTCGTCAACATAACGAGAAAATGAAGAGAGCACTACGTAATTACCCACCTATCAGAGACGGTCATCAAATGGTTGAAGTGGCTCTGAGCACTATGGGACTGAGGTCATCAGCCCCCTAGAACTTAGAACTACTTCAACCTAACTAACCTAGGGACATCACATACATCCATGCCCGAGGCAGGATTCGAACTTGTGACCGCAGCCGTCGCGCGGTCCCAGACTGTAGTGCCTAGCATTGCTCGGCCACACCGGCCGGCAGAAATGGCCTATGGGCTATATAAGACCCCAACAGCAGCAATTTTGGCAGTCAGTTGCTTCTGACGAAGACGATGGAGGTAATCGTCAAATGCTCGACGATGTACCCTGAACTGACGAGGCAAGAAGTCCGAACAAGCTGTACACAACAGTGCCGTCGCGACAGACTTTGTTCTCAAGGTTTTCTATTGCTTATTAAATAATCATTAATACCCCGGACCCCTAAGGTTTGGATGATAGTTAGAACTGCGTTATGCTTGTACAACAAGACGCCGGAATAAGCAGCGACCTAGGGAGATTACCTGTGACTGGGAAATGCGTGACTCTGCGACGCGCTGCAGCCGTCACCTCGCGGACCGCGCTACGGAGGCGTTCGCATTCCTCCAGGCGCGCGGACAGGAAACGACTGACTGCCTGCGGGACAAAGGGCGCTCTCCCACGGCGGGCCCGTGCCGGACACGCGGGAAACAGCTGCCGGCCGAAGTGGCCGTGCGGTTAAAGGCGCTGCAGTCTGGAACCGCAAGCCCGCTACGGTCGCAGGTTCGAATCCTGCCTCGGGCATGGATGTTTGTGATGTCCTTAGGTTAGTTAGGTTTAACTAGTTCTAAGTTCTAGGGGACTAATGACCTCAGCAGTTGAGTCCCATAGTGCTCAGAGCCATTTGAACCATTTTTGGAAACAGCTGCCCTCATGCAGGGACGCTGCAAACCATTCTCAATCGCGTGCGCGGCTGAGAATCAACCACTAGGGGTATCCAACAGCCGGCAGGCGCGAAAGGCTTAATAATTTTACCATTCCATTGTATACACAATAACGTTTTGCGTTATTGTAGAGTCGGTTAATCATCTCGCTGCGGTTGAAAATAACTGTTACCGTTTTTTCGGTTGGTAAATTAAATCCGTTTTTTTTACTTTATTTAAAAGGCCGGTCTTGATCACACAAAATTTTACACTTCACTATAAAAACAGTGTGTAACGAATTAAATTCAGTTTGCTGTCCGCTCGAGGTAGCTGACTGATCAGCGCGACAGAATGTCAATCCTAAGAGCCCAGGTTCGATTCCCGGCTGGGTCGGAAATTTTTTCCGCTTAAGAACTGAGTGTTGTGTTGTCCTAATCATCATCATTTCATCCCCATCGACGCGCAAGTCGCCGAAGCGGCGTCAAATCAAAAGACTTGCACCCGGCGAACGGTCTACCCAACGGGAGGCCCTAGTCACACGGCATTTATTTATTTTAGTTCAGTTGGCTGACGTTAAATCTATAAAAAAAGGCCTGGTGCTACGTAAGAGAGATGAAAAGTGTTTACATGATTAACAGCTATGTATACCAGTATACCAGCGATGTTGTTGTTGTTGTTGTTGTGGTCTTCAGTTCTGAGACTGGTTTGATGCAGCTCTCCATGCAAATCTATCCTGTGCAAGCTCCTTCATCTCCCATTACCTACTGCAACCTACATCCTTCTGAATCTGCTTAGTGTATTCATCTCTTGGTCTCCCTCTACGATTTTTACCCTCCACACTGCCCTCCAATGCTAAATTTGTGATCCCTTGATGCCTCAGAACATGTCCTACCAACCGATCCCTTCTTCTACTCAAATTGTGCCACAAACTTCTCTCCAATCCTATTCAATACTTCCTCATTAGTTACGTGATCTACCCACCTAATCTTCAACATTTTTCTGTAGCACCACATTTCGAAAGCTTCTATTCTCTTCTTGTCCAAACTATTTATCGTCCATGTTTCACTTCCATACATGGCTACACTCCATACAAATACTTTCAGAAACGACTTCCTGACACTTAAATCTATACTCGATGTTAACAAATTTCTATTCTTCAGAAACGCTTTCCTTGCCATTGCCAGTCAACATTTTATATCCTCTCTACTTCGACCATCATCAGTTATTTTGCTTCCCAAATAGCAAAACTCCTTTACTACTTTAAGTGTCTCATTTCCTAATCTAATTCCCTCAGCATCACCCGACTTAATTCGACTACATTCATCATCCTCGTTTTGCTTTTGTTGATGTTCATCTTATATCCTCCTTTCCAGACACTATCCGTTCCGTTCAACTGCTCTTCCAAGTCCTTTGCAGTCTCTGACACAATTACAATAACAGCCATACATACCATAAAATATTCTGATGTAGTATCAACGACAAACTAAACATGTAGATACATAGTAAGTGCTGGTGATGGTGATAATGGGTTTTGTATTTATATAAGGAAACTGAGGCCAGCAGTGGGCACAATAGCTGGGGTACATGATTCACCAGTATCGCAAATGCAATGGTTAAAATGTGGTATGCGTAGTCCTTAATTTAAATTACTTCACATGACAAAACACGCGTCTGACAATAAAACATGTACTGACATAATGCACGTGGAATTACATACATATTTAAAATCCATATAAAAAGGAAATACTAATAATGTGAAGCTCCAAGCATGGCAAGGTAAAACATAAAATTATATAAAAGCCAGTGTAAAAACTATAACATTAAAAACACCTATAAAATAAAAACTTACAGCCTGACAGATCAGATACCGTAAACATAACTGTTAGGTAATTAATGAAGCAGTGACTATTAAATAAAAATTAAAATATCGGTAGGAGATCCGGAGTGTGGTCTCAATGGCGGCACGTCGTGGCTCCTCTGTATGACGTACTTGTTTTGTATTCAGAAACCTGCTGGTTTGAGCAGCGTCGAGCGCCTCAGCGGATTGGCATGCGGTTGTGTGGGCCTTCCTCCCGACGAAAACAAGGACGTCGTACAGAGAAGCCACGAGTTTTCGTATACTAAGTTACAACGAGCATGGATCGGTCCTGCATCAGACAGCAGTCTACTGATGCCAGCAAGGCCCCTACGTGCATCGGACCTGATATGGAGTGACTTTTTAGCTGTGCGGTTTAGGTTAAAGAGACTGTTTTCACACCTCATCTTCCCCAAAAACATCATTCATTGACGAGGATGCATATAGGGAAGTTGCGACAGACATCGGTGTGGGACACTGGGGCGAGTGTGGGCCGAATAGAATTATAGATTGGAAGTGGGCCACGTGGCTAACGATTCACACACGGAATATTCGTGAACATGGGAGAAAAAAAACTTATTCAGTTGCTGTTGCCATAAATATAAATATATAACAACTTATTTCAACACAAAAATTTACTAACGATCACTTGAAAGCGTCTATGTCATTTTGAAATGTAACGCGCGTAAACGGACGATAACATCTGATGTAATCTGACTACACGAAGTTTCTTCCCGTAGTGACTTAATGCGAATCCCTGCACAAAACCTAGACGTGAGGGGAATTGATGCCAGACTCGGCTTCACACTTATTCCATCAGTTCACGGGTATTGTTCACCAGGGTGGGACCCTTATGAAACTGAACTAAGAGGCAGAAAAGATTCAAAGAAGAGCTGCACGATGTGTCATGTATTTGTTTAGTCAGCACTACAGCGTCACGCAAACCGGCAACGACCTTGCACTGGAAGACGTGACAAGAAAGACGTGCACGCGGAGAACCTCCTTCACTAAATTCCAAGGGCCGACGGTCCAAACTGAACCAAAACAAGTATGAATTCCTCCAAAACACTTCGTAAATCTCGCCTAATGGCCACGATCCTGAAACAGAGGAAATTCCAGCTAGCAGAGTACCGAAGATCTTACTTCCCGCGTAGCATCCGCGAATGTAACTGGGCGGGCTGATACTGTTACGGAATGTATACCCACGTGTACACACCATAAAGTGGCTTGCGGCGAAAGCCCGGTTTACGCGAGTGACTTTCGAAGTAAAATCGATTACTAAAGAATGTTCAAATGTGTCTGAATTCCTAAGGGACGAAACTGCTGAGGTCATCGATAGCTAGAATTAATTACTACTTAAAGTAACTTATGGTAATAACAATACACACACCCATGCTCGAAGGAGGACTCGAACCTCCAGCGGAAGGGGCAGCGCAATCCGTGACATGGCGCCTCAAACAGCGGGGCCACTCCGCGCGGCAATCGAGTACTAACTGTGGGTGCCCGTCACCTGCTTGCGTGTAAGTCAATAACAAACCACGTCTCGTGTGGGACAATCAATAATCAACTGACTATGCCGAGTGTGGAGTTATAGTCTTGAGTATGCTGCAGATTGCGCATGCGCAGAAATAGGTGACTACAGCGTCGACTGCTGACATTGGAAGTTAACCTATTCTCGCCCAGCTGACACGTATTACAGTAATGCATTTTGTGACTCCTTAATCTTCAATTTGTTGTTTCCTTTATGTTCGTTGCACACTGAAAAGCTTGCACTAGGGTCCGACATTTTTCCTACTAGTGTCGCCGGCCGCGTGGCCGAACGGTTCTAGGCGCTTCAGTCCGGAACCACGCGGCTGCTACGGTCGCAGGTTCGAATCCTGCCTCGGGCATGGATGTTTGTGATGTTCAAATGATTCAAATGACTCTGAGCACTATGCGACTTAACTTATCAGGTCATCAGTCCCCTAGAACGTAGAACTACTTAAACCTAACTAACCTAAGGACATCACACCTGCCCGAGGCAGGATTCGAACCTGCGACCGTAGCGCTCTCGCGGTTCCAGACTGTAGCGCCTAGAACCACACGGCCACTCCGGCGGCTTGTGTGTGATGTCCTTAAGTTAGTTAGGTTTAAGCAGTTCTATGTCTAGGCGACTGATGACCTCAGATGTTAAGTCCCATAGTGCTTAGAGCCATTTGAACCATTTTGAACCTACTAGTGTTCTCGAACAACCGAGAAACGAAATATCGGAAGACGAAAATGTTCCGTATTTACGTTCTGCCATACCGGTACGTGGACTAAGAAAAAGCCTATATTATGCATAAATAATACAGTAAATAGATGAATGCTTCTTTTTAATGAAAATAATTTCAGCAGTGAAAAAAATCAGAGCTATTTAACAAGAAAATAATGTTCGACGTTATTTACCAGAAAGAAAAGAAGATAGAAAGGTTAATACAAATAGATGGTATTATACCATCTTGTAAATATTATTTGACGTGTCTGCAAGTATCTGTTTTCTAGAACAGATAAATGTAGATATTTCAAAGTTTGGACAACACTTTCGTATTCTTTCAGTTTTGAGGAATGTGGAGAATTTATTAAATGGCTTTTGTCAAGAACATTCAGCACGACTTTTGTTTTCGTCAAAAATTATCACTGGTTGTACCTATGTACCGTTACTAAATTTAGATCTTCTCGTAAAAAGGGTAGTCCCGTAACAGCTAACTTTCACCGTTTGGATGCCAAACGGCACGGCAAGCAGATGACGCAACATACGCAATTTTGGCGCTGACGTGTACACGATAGGCGACCACTCGTGACAGAGCGAGGCTAACGAGGAGAACACGGCAAGTGCCATTACCCAATGTCCCACAAATTTCGTTCACTGGAAGAGGGGTCAAAACATTTGTGTAGTTATCTTCTACAGAGATGAGCACATAAATCAAAAACGAAAGTGAAATAGTCGGGTTTAGAACATGGGGCCCAAAATTAAGAAACAGCGACCCTAACCACTTAGTCACGATTACATGTAAGGATATCGCGTGGTAAGGCGGACATAAAGTACCTCTACGAAATTATGATCTTCGTTTTTCCAGAAACGGTAGAGTATCTACAGATAAGCCCAGACACATGTTCGCGCATTTTGACTCGTCTACCACTGAGTGACGTTATTGGGAAATTGGCTGATGGCACTTGCCGTGATGACGAGGTCTGGTTCTACATCTACATCTCCATTTACATTTATACTCCGCAAGCCACCAAACGGTGTGTGGCGGAGGGCATTTTACGTGCCACTGTCATTACCTCCCTTTCCTGTTCCAGTCGCGTATGATCGATCGATGTCAGAGATATAGGCCTATAACTTTGCCCATCTGCTCGACGACTCTTCTTGAAAACTGGAACCACCTGTGCTCTTTTCCAGTCATTTGGAGCCAACCGTTCCGCTAGATACTTGCGGTACACTGCTGTTAGAAGGGGGGCAAGTTCTTTCGCGTACTCTGTGTAGAATGGAATTGGTATCCCGTGAGATCCAGTGGACCTTTCTCTGTTGACTGATTTCAGTTGCTTTCCTCCTCCTTGGACACTTATTTCGATGTCAGCCATTTTTTCGTTCATGCGAGGATTTATAGAAGGAACTGCAGTGCGGTCTTCCTCTGTGAAACAGCTTTGGAAAAAGGTGTTTAGTATTTCAGCTTTACGCGTGTCATCCTCTGTTTCAATGCCATTATCATCCTAGAGTGTCTGGATACGATGTTTCGATCCACTTACTGATTTAACGTAAGACCAGAACTTCCTAGGATTTTCTCTCTAGTCGGTACATAGAATTTTACTTTCGAATTCACTGAACGTTTCACGCATAGCCCTCCTTACGCTAACTTTGACATCGTTTGCCTTCTGTTTGTCTGAGTTTAAATTTGCAGTGAAGCTCTCTTTTCTTTCGCGGTAGTTTCCTACCTTTGTTGTTGAACCACGGTGGGCTTTTTCCCGTCCCTCACAGTTTTACTCGCCACGTACCTGTCTAAAACGCATTTTACGATTGCCGGTTTTTGAGGCGCTCAGCTGCACGGTCATCAGCGCCCGTGAAAACTCCCAATTTTTACACAGTCCATTCTAGCCACAGTCACGAATGATGATGATGATGAAGAAGAAGAAGAAAAGATGAGAACAACACCAACAACCAGTCCCAGGCCAGAGAAAATCCCCAAGCCGACCAGGTATCGAACTCGGGGCCCCGTGATCCAGAGGCAGCAACGCTAGCCACTTTTTTTTTTTTTTTAATTTATTTCTTTAAATTTTTTTATTTGTAAATTATTTCTCTAACAACTTTTTTTTATATGGAAAAAGGCGTCTTTCATTTACGACAAACAAAATTAGAATGTACATCCGTAGCAACAAACAGAACAAGAGTTCCTTCTAAACTAGGAAATAGAATTTGAAACTAATAGTATGATGATAGATAATAAAGAAAGAAAAATGTAACCAAATCCCGCACGCCATTCCACGTGCATGGCCCATCTGCGTACCGATTCCATGTTCCAGATTGATAAAACATTCGCAGCTTGTGGAGCACCATGACGGCGGTCATCCTCTGCCCGGTACTCCCCAACTGTGAGGGAGGTTATCGAAGACACTGCGCAAATAGTTCGCAAATAGCTGTCGGTACCGGGGTGTACACTCAAGTGTGCTATGATTGTCCTGGATAAATTGCCAGTAATCAAGCACCATCTTCTCATCATCTCGAAAGAGGTAGTATTTGGACATGCCCTTAAACCATGTGAGAGCGTGAGTCTTCGCAGGTGTGAAATAAGTATCCTCTGGACAAAGGAGGAGCCGTGGCTCAGTTGTGCGAGGCGCGATACGTAGGTATCAGGCGAGGATCTTCTGCACTAGCAGCCATACCTCTAACGCCGATCCACATGTTAAACGGTGTTCGTCAGTATCCACGAGGTGGCAACGTGGGCAAAGGGAGGAATCCGTCATCCCAATAGCGTGCAGCCTTTGTCGTGTTACAACCTTCCCGTTCACCGCCTGGAACCACGCGGCTCGTACCCGCGTGGGGAGGAACGGCTTCGCTTCTCGCTTCCCACGCCCGGGTTCCCGGGTTCGATTCCCGGCGGGGTCAGGGATTTTCTCTGCCTCGTGATGACTGGGTGTTGTGTGCTGTCCTTAGGTTAGTTAGGTTTAAGTAGTTCTAAGTTCTAGGGGACTGATGACCATTGATGTTAAGTCCCATAGTCCTCAGAGCCATTTTTTGAGGAACGGCTTCTGGACCGCTCTCCACACTGCAGGCCATAGGTTCGTAGGGCTCTTCCTCTCAATCACATTGCGAGGGATGGACCTTAGCAGCAGGCTGTAAACGTCTCTCGCCTTGGGAGTGGGAGTGTTGGGGAGGTCTGGGTGCACGTAACTATACTCAAGAATAAATGCCGAGAGGTGCGAGAGTGAGGGTGTAATGTGCGCAATCGTGACAGGTGGCAGAAGAGACGCCGGTGGCGATCAGCGATTCCTCTAACAGACGTCCCGTAGGGGAAGCATCTTTGTGGGTCCACAATTTCATCATTGTGCGCAAGTATAACGCTGTAGCTCTCGGTCGCTCGTACATTTATAAATCGCAGTCCGCCATCACGCGGAGGAAGGGTGAGTGTTTCGTAGCGGACTTTGAATAGGTGTCCGGCGGTAAGGTAATATCCAAGCGCTGCTTGCAGTCTGTATGCCATCGCTGTCGATATCGGTAGGACCTGACCCATGTGGATCATCTTAGTCGCCACCACTAGGCCACAAGCTAAGGACGTGGCACTTGCCGTGTTCTCCTCGTCGGTACAGGAATAAAATAGCAGGGGAGTTCCTGTAGCCTCACTTGTCACGATTAGTCAACTGACACGAGAAAGTCGATCTTGTAAAACGGGCTCACAGTCCAAAAGGCTGCTACACGAGACGCGAGTAACACGGTAGGAATGTCTGGCTATTCGCAACGGTATATCAGGTGTCGGTGGAGGAGGAGGGTGTCGAGAGGAGGCAGTGAGGGTGCCGTGGCGCGGAATAAGCGAGAGGTCGGCAGCGGCAGGTAAGTGGCCGTGCGGTGAGGGCGGGAGCGGGCGGGCCGCTGAATCTGGCGAGCACTCGCAGAGGGATTTGCCGCCGGGGACATCTCATTCGCGGCGGCGGTGCTGTAATAAGGCGCGGCGGGGCACGTCCTGGCGTCATGGCGTCACGTGCGCCGGCCGGCCGCGGCGCGGCTCAGGTGTGCGCCTGCGGCTGCGGCTGCCCGCCTCACCGCACCGCACCCCACCACACCACACCAGGGCCGCTGCAGCCGTCTTTTTAACTTGGCCTCCTCGCCGCGGGATTGCTGTTCTCCTCTCGAGCGGAAAAAGGCCGCCCTCACCTCTGGATCGCCAACCGTCCCTTTTTATGGCCTAAACGTCGGCGGCGCTCAGATCTCTGCAGCTCTCAACTCCTCTGGAGGGTGTTTGTATTGTCGTCCGATCTACCTGCAACTGTCCAGCTGGATTGCACTACATACCGCTATAACTGCGGACGACCGCTAAATTAAAATAGTGGCTTCCATTCTGATGTCCCTAACTACCCTACCCTTTTTAAGTACACACTGAAGTGATATCAGGTGTTACCCAGGGAAGTGTCCTGGGACCTTGAGAGGTGGCAGAAGCCCCCTCTCATATTTCTATCTTACTCTGAGTAATTCGATTTTCCTCTCTAATTGCATCCGGCGAAAAGTTGCTATTCCTTCACACGAGGACTTCCCACGCAGCATCTCTCGTCACCCGGGTGGTCCGGTGACAGGCGGGATCTGCTGATCTTGAGAGGGTTAAGCCGACGGGTGTGAGGGAGTGAATGCTTTCCAGACGCCGACATTGTCATAATAGCAGCGGAGACACGCCCGCAGGGGCCTGAAGGAGCGGCTGGGCTAGAGATTCCGTTACTTCGCAGAAACTTAGCGAAAACACTTTCTGGCGGGCTACCAGCGAGGCGTGGGAATGACTTGTGTTCCCAGGCAGTCTGGGCGGGCAAATTCCCGCGTTTTCTGCAAAATCGTAACTGTGATTGGCTTGCTCAGCGCATAGCTCCGTGACGTAGCAAAATCGACGCAGAAATTGGCGCCAAGAATCTCCAATGGTGGAATGGTAGTGCTTCGGTAATAGAGTGGAATTCTCCGCCGGTTTTCGAGTTGCTGATTGGAACGTTTAACCACGGCCGCTGTCGTGGGGGCGGGAATGTTCTGTGTTCGGCTTGTACGGGTGCTCTTGAGAGAGGGGGTTCTCGCCTTTCCGTCGGAGTAGGTTACAAGACTGAGCTCTCACTGCTCTGGAGAGCCTGCCTTCCGTTGGCTGTCTAATATACTTTTATTTGATTGTAACTGTTTAACGAAGTTGCTGAAGTTTCGCTTTCAACGTAACTTTCCAAGTACAGTTGGCAATTGAGCGTTCTGCGTACAAGCGGCCTATGTTGTCTGTCTTGAGCAGTTTTGGCTAAAGTTGACTGTATCGGAGTTACTGTGTGACTTCGCTTGTTAAAATCAATCACTGTACCGTCAGTGATTGTGTGGCGACCTTTCTTCGTCTCCCTCAGAGGCGAATTTGTATTGATAGGAAGTCTTTAGTCTGGAACAACCAGACCAGGACAATTTGTTTCGGGCTATACTCGCGACATTATCATCACCACGACGGGACGTCGAAGCAACCAGCCATCGCTTCCGGTACGCCAGATCGTGTCCTTGCAGTTAAGAAGACAGCTTGGTAATGTATGTCCGCAGCACCGGCAGACTAGGGAATTTGCACTGTGATAATCAGAGCTCAGCAGAGCGCGCCTGTTCGTCTTTTCTAACTTTGTTCTGTCTTGGGTGTTCATTGTCTGAGTTCTCACTACCGCAGCTGCAATTAATGTTGAGTTGGCTGGGTGTTTCTCTTAAGATTTGAGTTGCAAGGAATTGGCTCCACATACCACTTCGTCATAAATGTCACATTCTAGTTTATGGACAACCTCACCCGCATTTATTTGAATATCCAATTTGATGTATTGTAAATGTTTCATGTGTTTTGTTTATGATTTTGAGTTTAGTCATAATAAAGCATATTGTTATTTTGGACAGAACTTTCACTCTGTTACTCGGTAGAGCAACCCTTTCATTTCTCACTACGTTACTGAAACTTTCCTTCATTTAATTAATGTCTATCAAATTAAATTATTGCAGGTGCCAAACTCTTTTCTACTCCACTTGCAGGGTCGATTACAGTCAGTTCGCGTTTCTTCTTAATCCATGTGCAACAGCGAAAGTAGGAGTTAGAAAGGGGTGGGGGGGGGGGGGGGGCTTAGAGCATCATTTCCATATGAAGATTCGATAAGAATTTAGTGTTAAATACACTGCTAGCCCCGGCACCTCGCAACCTCTGCTGTTCCTGATCTATACAAATGACCTGGGTGACAATCTGAGCAGTTCTCTTAGGTTGTTCGCAGATGATGCTGTAATTTACCGTCTAGTAAGGTCATCCGAAGACCAGTATCAGTTGCAAAGCGATTTAGAAAAGATTGCTGTATAGTGTGGCAGAAGGCAGTTGACGCTAAATAACGAAAACTGTGAGGTGATCCACATGAGTTCCAAAAGAAATCCGTTGGAATTCGATTACTCGATAAATAGTACAATTCTCAAGGATGTCAATTCAACTAAGTACCTGGATGTTAAAATTACGAACAACTTCAGTTCACATAGATAATATTGTGGGGAAGGCGAGCCAAAGGTTGCGTTTCATTGGCAGGACACTTAGAAGATGTAACAAGTCCACTAAAGAGACAGCTTACACTACACTCGTTCGTCCTCTGTTAGAATATTGCTGCGCGGTGTGGGATCCTTACCAGGTGGGATTGACGGAGGACATCGAAAGGGTGCAAAAAAGGGCAGCTCGTTTTGTATTACACGTAATAGGGGAGAGAGTGTGGCTGATATGATACGCCAGCTGGGATGGAAGTCATTAAAGCAAAGACGTTTTTCGTCGCGGCGAGATCCATTTACGAAATTTCCGTCACCAACTTTCTCTTCCGAATGCGAAAATATTTTGTTGAGCTCAACCTACATAGGTAGGAATGATCATCAAAATAAAATAAGAGAAATCAGAGCTCGAACAGAAAGGTTTAGGTGTTCGTTTTTCCCGCGCGCTGTTCGGGAGTGGAATGGTAGAGAGATAGTATGATTGTGGTTCGATGAACCCTCTGCCAAGCACTTAAATGTGAATTGTAGAGTAATCATGTAGATGTAGATGTAGTTCCCAACCTTTCTTAGACATTACCCCCCTACCCCCTGTCACGTCCCGGCACGGCCTCACTGTACCAGAATGAAGTAAGTGCGAACTGCGTAGCGGAATCGGGACGTTAACGACAATGGGTTGGTTATAAATTGCTGTCAACCTTTATATCAGAGATGAGAGGGAGAGAATCTCCTTGGCTTGAAGCAAATAAGTTTCCTGAAAATAGGTAACAGAATTGCAACAGGCAGACAAGATTGGTTAGTTTCTATCAGGTTTATTCTCACATTTACTTATGTGAGGTGTTGGACCATAAATCCCTTAGTAAGATTCAGTCTATTTATTCAGACTTGCTACTGTAATTTTTCCTCCTATCTATGTAATTATGTAGTTCTCAATTCGTTCGAGCAATCAATCATTCATAATAGCAAACACAGTCATAACTCAGTCAGTCATAATTATTCAGAAATTTTACTTGTTAGAATGAAATCAGGCGATGATTCTTCTTCTCTGCAGGCTCGTGCTTTGCGGCAGTCTGCTAATCTGTACAAATAAAATGCCTCGTATTTTTAAGAGCGTTGTATAATCAGTCGGGAAATATCAGATCAGGCGGATTTTTGGCTTTGATGAAGTTTAACCTTCCGAAGAAGTAATGGAGCGCTTGGATTATTAAACGCAGGTTCGTATCCAGCCTTTCGGAAGTTCCCTTCTGATTAACAACTACGCAATATATCGATGAATATCATTAATTCTCAAATGTCAAACAATGTAAATTGTTACACACCTTTTGTATGAAGGAGCAATATATATATTTCCCTTTTAATCATACACTTTCGTATCAGTTATCTTTTGTCATAAATCTCAAAATTCAGATTACAATTCTTCAAACAATGCTCAGGCTAATCAGCACGAAGACAATCTCGGAAGCTTTTTTCTAACAAACACCAGAGAGAATCCTACAAAGAATAATTATGCGCTCATGGAATAGCTATTGTATGAAACTACTTTGCGCATGGATTCTGCGAGTATGAAGATACAAAATTAGTAAACGTCATTCAAGGGTAGAATTGTATCAGAATAAATAATCGAATATAAAGATATATTATACTACTTCAAAGCTACTTGCCAGTACATATAAGAAACAAGTACAAAGCAATCACTTGTTCTTGGTTAGCACTGAAATCTCTCTAAGTAATTGAGGCAAATACTGACAGCCTCTGTTCAACACTATTCCAATGAAACTCTAAAAATCCTACTTGACCTGCAGTTCCTGAGTGTCCACCAGAGTCTATCATCGTCTTCCCGTAGTTGAAGTCTTTATCAGCTGTATCGGCTGCTATGGGCCTATTCGGCCCCGCTGGCGTCTCGCTGCGGAATCTCCAAACTGCCGGCACTGGCTCTGAATCTGCATCTCTGCCTCTAGCTATTCCGCTGCCTGGCCTTTTATTTCGTTTCTCGTTTATTTGGGTATACGCGAGTTAATTTGTTTCACACGACCCTTTCATTTCTAAGTGATCGGATTGCACAAGAATGCCTTCGGTTCCACACGAGTCTTTTCCGCACGTGACTCGCACTCTCTCTTGCTGTATTATCGCCCTGGTATTTGCGTCTTCCACTGCGAATGTTTGACTCATGCTGCTTCCTCTGGCAGGAAATCAAACAGTAAGTTATTTGATCAACAAGCCATACTTGGCAGCCTCCGCCACTTATCTTGTCCCTACGTCCCTACTATTTCTTAATGTCGGCTGGCTGTTTCCCTATGAAGCCTGGACTCTTATTATGGTCACAAAAGCAAGAATAAAAATTAATTTTCTACGGTCACAACACCCCCCCCCCCCCCAAGTGCAATTACACATTAGCTAGTACTCTTGCCTCCCCCCTTGCCATTATAATCTACTTTAGCACCGAACTAAACTGTGGAATGAGATACTTTTCTTGGAACACTTTTAGTTTTAAAATGATGAAAGACGAATGTCATTTAGTTTGTGTGTGTGCTAGAACGAATGACGAAGGAATTCGTGGTGCATCGCAAGTGCTCCCCACAACTCCTTCTAAGAAAAAAAGCTAACTATCCACAGTGAGGATAGACACTTGTTACAAAACATACTTCCCCTGCATTACTCCTCTCCACTGCGGCACTTGCTTGATCTGCACACTGCAACCCCATTTAAAATCACACAATTTCAGATGTGTGAACTACACTTACTGTTCGTAAATCACTTCATTGCTCCACTCCTTACTTGGACGACTTCAGGTTTATAAGTGTGTGAAATCTTATGGGATTTAACTGCTAAGATCATCAGTCCCTAAGCTTGCACACTACTTAACCTAAATTATCCTAAGGACAAACACACACACACCCATGCCCGAAAGAAGACTCGCACCTCCGCTGGGATCAGCTGCACAGTCCATGACTGCAGGCTGTTAAGTGTTAATGCTTCGTATCTAACCACTCCAATAACAATAATCAAACTGTCCACCGCACTAAAGTGGCCCTTATGTATGTGATCGGAGACTTTCCCGGCGTATGCGTTGTTTCCAGGGCTCTCGGGTGTGCAGCCGGATGCATCGTTGAAGTCCCACGATATCTCGGCGAATAACCTTTCCGCCATCATCAGGTGGTTCTGATGGAATGGTCTGTCTGCTCATTGTAGGTGTTATTTATGTCCGCAGACAGACCATTCCATCAGAACCACCTGATGATGGCGGAAAGGTTATTCGCCGAAATGTCGTGGGACTTCAACGATCGCATCTGGCTGGACACCCGAGAGCCCTGGAAACAGACTTTATGTAGTTACTGCTGAGCTGTGCTGTCAACTAATTCATTTTTCTGGACTACTGCAGATACTATCTACAAGCTGGAGAAGACATTTTCTTGAGATATTCCTCATTTGTTACATACTAATATTGAATTTGATTTCAAGAATAAGGTCTACTGCAAGAGAACTTATATAGAATAACAATAAGGACCTTTGGTACGGGTTACTCAACATTTACTTTTTTCATCTAATGGCTTATGCTATATTTAAGGTCTCGTCATTTGTCTGTGCACAAACTGTATTTTACAATTTAAAGAATTATTAGAATATTGAGTTCCTACTATTCAACTGTTAATTTTATATCATTTACTCCTTATTTCTGAAATGGTTTGCCTGAGATGAATTAAATGTTTAGTTTTTCCTCACATTCCATCCTACATGCCTTAATATTTCTTGTTCAGTATACGATTACATCTGTTACTTCAAATTTTTCACTTCATCATACAGGTTATTATATTATTTCTGATATAATTGTTTTAATTATTGTTATAATATCTGAAGATAGACTTTTATCATAACTGATTTTCTCTACTGTTAATAACATTACTTTCTCTTATTGTCTGAGGTAGGTCACACTTGCTAGAGCTATTTTAATGTATCTAATTTTGACATTTGTTATAATATGTTTTCTTTAAATATGTTGTCTTTTGTTTCGTTTGCTGGTTAGGTACGATTTATACCATCATTGCTTTCAACTAAATACGTAAGATACTGACCATGGAAAAAATGTTATTACTAATCAGTCTTCTAAATATTGTTCTGGTAAATTGTTAGGTGATCAGGGTGTATAGACTTTATTTATTTGCATAATATTTATATAATAATGTTGTATAATTGCTTCTATTTTTAGCAAACTTTGATTAGAAAAAGTTACAAGAGTAGAATTGCTATGATTCTAACTTTACGATTAATCATTTAACTTTTACTTTTTGTACAGTTATTTTAGTTATTTCTCTTGAGATTACAAAAACAGATACTGAGAGTGTGACACAACAGATACTGAGAGTGTGACACAACAGATACTGAGAGTGTGACACTCACGATTTTAATGTTTTATTTTTATTTAAAGTATAGTAATAAGATTTAATTTGTTATGTTGACAGTGAAAATGCCTTATTAATTAAAATGCCCTAATTAATGGAAATGTGTATGGAATTTCACCTCTTATATACAATGTTATCAGCTGTATTTTGACTTCACATTTCCTTAGTTGGCACGTTATGGTTCAATTGTATTAACAGCAGAACACTTCTCCTTTGGCTTCAATTAAATTTTTGTGCAATGTGGGTAAATTTGTAAAACTTCCAGCTAAAACGCGACTGCTGTAATTCGCTTCTTACTGATTTAAATAGAGACTTTTCGACGTAACAGAAATGCTATACTTTATTACAACGCTTTACTCCGCTCACTGCAAAGTTCCTTGGGGAAATTCACGATGTACCCCCTCTACTCTGTAGGAATCAACATGGATTCCGGAAACAGCGATCGTGTGAGACCCAACTCGCTTTATTTGTTCATGAGACCCAGAAAATATTAGATACAGGCACCCAGGTAGATGCCATTTACCTTGACTTCCGGAAGGCGTTCGATACAGTTCTGCACTGTCGCCTGATAAAAAAAGTAAGAGCCTACGGAATATCAGACCAGCTCTGTGGCTGGACTGAAGAGTTTTTAGCAAACAGAACACAGCATGTCGTTCTCAATGGAGAGACGTCTACTGACGTTAAAGTAACCTCTGGCGTGCCACAGGGGAGTGTTATGGGACCATTGCTTTTCACAATATATATAAATGACCTAGTAGATAGTGTCGGAGGTTGCATGCGGCTTTTCGCGGATGATGCTGTAGTATACAGAGAAGTTGCAGCATTAGAAAATTTCAGCGAAATGCAGGAAGATCTGCAGCGGATAGGCACTTGGAGCAGGGAGTGGCAACTGACCCTTAACTTAGACAAATGTAATGTATTGCGAATACATAGAAAGAAGGATCCTTTATTGTATGATTATATCATAGCGGAACAAACACTGGTAGCAGTTACTACTGTAAAATATTTGGGAGTATGCGTGCGGAACGATTTGAAGTGGAATGATCATATAAAATTAATTGTTGGTAAGGCGGGTGCCAGGTTGAGATTCATTGGGAGAGTCCTTACAAAATGTAGTCCATCAACAAAGGAGGTGGCTCACAAAACACTCGTTCGACCTATACTTGAGTATTGCTCATCAGTGTGGGATCCGTGCCAGGTCGGATTGACACATAAGATACAGCAGATACAAAGAAGAGCGGCGCGTTTCGTCACAGGGTTATTTGGTAAGCGTGACAGTGTTCCGGAGATGTTTAGCAAACTCAAATGGCAGACTCTGCAAGAGAGGCGCTCTGCATCGCGATGTAGCTTGCTGTCCAGGTTTCGAGAGGGTGCGTTTCTGGACGAGGTATCGAATATACAGGGTGATTCAAAAAGAATACCACAACTTTAAAAATGTGTATTTAATGAAAGAAACATAATATAACCTTCTGTTATACATCATTACAAAGAGTATTTAAAAAGGTTTTTTTTCACTCAAAAACAAGTTCAGCGATGTTCAATATGGCCCCCTCCAGACACTCGAGCAATATCAACCCGATGTTCCACACTCTCTGTAGCATATCAGGCGTAACAGTTTGGATAGCTGCTGTTATTTCTCGTTTCAAATCATCAATGGTGGCTGGGAGAGGTGGCCGAAACACCATATCCTTAACATACCCCCATAAGAAACAATCGCAGGGGGTAAGATCAGGGCTTCTTGGAGGCCAGTGATGAAGTGCTCTGTCACGGGCTGCCTGGCGGTGCACAAACACCCATTCTCTGTAAACTGTTTATACCAACGTTTAATACACCACCTATCAGGAGGTTTAACACCATACTTCGTTCGAAATGCACGCCGAACAACTGTCGTCGATTCACTTCTGCTGTACTCAATAACACAAAAAGCTTTCTGTTGAGCGGTCGCCATTTTAGCATCAACTGACGCTGACGCCTAGTCAACAGCGCCTCAAGCGAACAAATGTACAACTAAATGAAACTTTATAGCTCCCTTAATTCGCCGACAGATAGTGCTTAGCTCTGCCTTTTGTCGTTGCAGAGTTTTAAATTCCTAAGTTGTGGTATTCTTTTTGAATCACCCTGTATTGCTTCCCTCTACTTATACCTCCCGAGGAGATCACGAATGTAAAATCAGAGATTCGAGCGCGCACGGCGGCTTTCCGGCAGTCGTTCTTCCCGCGTACCATACGCGACTGGAACAGGAAAGGGAGGTAATGAAGGCCGGCCACAGTGGCCGTGCGGTTCTAGGTGCTACAGTCTGGAACCGAGCTACCGCTCCGGTCGCAGGTTCGAATTCTGCCTCGGACATGGATGTGTGTGATGTCCTTAGGTTAGTTACGTTTAAGTAGTTCTAAGTTCTAGGCGACTGAATAACCTCAGAAGTTAAGTCGCATAGTGCTCAGAGCCATTTGGAGGTACTGACAGTGGCACGTAAAGTGCCCTCCGCCACACACCGTTTCGTGGCTTGCGGAGTATAAATGTAGTTGTAGACGTAAAAGCGGTATATGAGAAATATTGTGGCTACTGTCCAACTTAACAGTTCTCTGGTAAGCAGCGAGATCAAGCTACCGTGGGGGGAAGCTAGCCGTTCTCAGAAGCAGCGGTCTGCCCAAGGGGAGGTCCGAGTGACGGAAATTGCCGGCACGCGAAGGCCACAATGGGAGTGAGGGGCCACAATGCCCTCGCATGGCGAGGCTCCCAGTCGCATACGTCAGCCGCCGCCCGCCGCCCGCCGCTGGCCCACTAAATCATGCGACGGCGCCTTCCCGGCCGTTTGCCGCCGCCAATCGACTGTCATTAGGCGCGTGCCGGCCGACCCGCGCGCGTCACTTCAGCGCGCAGGCACGCGTGCTGTATTTCGCTACATACGTTAATGGCTGCCACAACAGCAGTGCGGACAGCACAAACTCTTATTTTCTTTGTCCTCTTCTAACTTCGACGCTAGTCTGTCTGTAAACTGAAGAGCGAGCGAGCGAGTCCCCACTCTGCCTACCCTGCTACGTCACAGGGCGCTTCTACAGGCTGTTTCACAACGTAGTACAGTCCCTGCCGCGGCGCGCGCTTTAAATCTGTTGCGACGCCGTGTGAAGATACGTCCTGCCTGCGTTTATTTTTAGGCAAATGCGTTAAGAGTATAAGGAAAACAAAAACGATAGCTTCTTCGAAACAAAACATTATAGAGCAAATAATATTAACATATAATAATATTAACGGAAGTCAGGATTCTACTACAAACATAGAACCGAATGCCTATTCATGTGAATGTATGTTCCTCTATTCGTAAGACGAGCCAGATATAGCCCAATCAATCAGTAGAATTTAAGGCTTAATTGCATTGAAACTTAACAATTCTTGGAGCACGATGAGTGTTTAAAAAGTAACCAGAAATTTATAATTTCGGATATTGTATTAGTTCGATTCGCACTGCTTTTTTGGTCACTGTCTTCGTAAACATGTCTGAAAAGTATTTCCAGGTAAATCTCATTTCACGCAACGTCTTATGTAAAACATCTTTGTGCCAAGCAAAATGTATTTTTTGTTTCACGCCAGTACGTAATTTGCGTAATGTGGGCACTATTTTTTTGGTTTATGTAAAAGTTCTCCATCGTTTGTCGAATGATCGATTCTGTGAAACTGTCTATAACGATGGGGTTCCTCCCTAAATTATTAGTTTTCCTTCGCGGCGATTCAACCATGCGCCTTGTTTTCACGTTCCTTCCTTATGCGTCCTATTGTGGCGAGGCTGACATTTGCATATACTGCTGCCCTTTGACTGGGACTGGAAATATTAGCCAACAGTTTCTTTTGTGTCGCCTCCTTAACACACACGTTCTTAATAACGTTAGAGACGATCGTTACTCCGCAAATACCTCCTCTTCTTCGTATTCTGCACATTTTCTTGCAGTGCAGGGCGATTATCCATAACTTCCGGATACTGAAGTATATCAGTGAGTACACAAAGTCAACTGACTGACACTGGCACATAAGATTCCACGAACAGAGACGACATATATCACTGCACGCCGAGCTACACCGCTAGACAAGTAACTGGCAACTGATTTTGGGTGCCCCTGTAGGCCAGTGGCATGGTTCTTCAGGGAAAGGCCACTTCCCCCACCAAAACCGCTGCTCGCTCTTGAGTTTACAGACAGACTATACAGCGTGCGCTCGTTCTGAGTTTTAGACAAAAATTAATTCCTAACTATTCTCTTACATATTGGGTTTTCTAGTAATTCTATGGTAAGTAGTTCGTCCATTCGCCTACGGCGCAGGTAAGTAGGGAGGGTATCTAAAATTCAAATTTCAGGCTTCTGGGCGATGTAGAGGGCATTTAGTGGATAAAGTTTTGATAAGGAACCATAAGGCCCCTTTACGACCCTCGGGGACCTGTGCTACGAGCTCCGAAACACGCTGTGTAAGTAAATTTCACTAGTCCAGAAAGAATTTAAAACTTCGAGGCACTTCTAGTACCTTCATCCACATTAAGGCACCAGATAAAATTCCTTTTATTATGCTGGACATTCTGAGGAACGCCCAGAACCCGCAGGTCTCGTCACATTGTTATAAGCGGCACAGTCGTCTGTTCGTGCCTGCCGCGTACAAAATGAAATGTTGGCCCTCTCTGTGTGGATTACTGTCTATGATTAAGCTGTTCCGAGCACGCCTCGTTAAGAGAAAGACACCAGACAAATTAAAGAGGCAAATTAACATTTACTTCTGGAGGCAGTCTAGCGTTCCTCAGCCCGCGATTAGCGCCGATCAAGTTAACACCAGCCCGGCGCAAAACCTGTGGGAGCCAGTGGACGCGGCGAACAAAGCAGCCACGACGCCAACAGACTAATTCAAATTAGATACGCGCAGCGAATGTGATGATATGTAAAAAGGGCGCTAATTAAAGATTAAATCGGCCTACTAAATTTAATTTGCCGGCTGATGAACAAAGATACCTGAATAATTCAGCCACGTATTAAAATTTCTTTTCAAGCGGTGCTTTCTACGATAAACCTCGCTTTATATGGCGAACGTAGATGAATTATTACAGCTCACCAAAAAACCGTCTGTGCACCCCAGTGAGGGGGGGGGGGGGAGGGGGAGGGAGGGTGGAGTTTGGACTTCCCTTAGTGACAACGAAGTACAAATAATAAACACGGCAGTGCGGAATCACCCCTTACCGCTTCACTCCTACTTGCGGGTTGGAGCAAAACACCAGTGGGTCGCAGCGCATTTTTCACTGTGCGCTTCGTGTGACAAAAAAAGTGACAGTAAACTTCCACCAAACAATAAACACAAATTAGCTTTACGCTTTGTAACGGTCCTGTTATATACGATGTTTTATTCAATGATAAGGTGTTAATTTCAAATGTGTTAAAAAGTTTTAATCCCAAACTGTTGCTGTGCGGGGCGAGAAGGGCGACAACAGGGGAAGAACCCTTTTATTGATATCTGTGGAAAAAATCTGTTTCATATTGTCGTCAACCAGGGACTTGGGGCGCTACCCTGATCGAGTTACGAGTAATGCAGCACCCAGAACACTGATGAATGTGCGGTGGTGGTACTGAAAACTGTGCGCAACAACATCGAGAACACAACACCCTGTTCTGGTACAGAAACAAGAAAACCCTTTCTTTAAAGTCAGTACCGCCATTTGACTGTTTTTTATTTGTAGTGTTACATTACACGATCTTGATTTCGGCTCTAAAGTGCTATTATCATGTGTTTTAATGTTATCTACGATGGCATACTGTCATATTTAAAATACACTATTAGACATATTGTCTAAGGGTCAATATTTCTGCCGGCCATTGTGGCTGAGCGGTTCTAGACGCTTCAGTCCGGAACCGCACTCCTGCTACGATCGCAGGTTCTAATCCTGCCTCGGGCATGGATGTGTGTACTGTCCTTAGGTTAGTTAGGTTTAAGTAGTTTTAAGTCTAGGGGACTGATGACCTCAGTGTTAAGTCCAATAGTGCTTAGAGCCATTTGGTCAATATTTCTGCTAAAAGCCTACTGCTTTGAGTGATAAAACAGAAATATAACATTGAAACACTTGATAATGGCACTTTAAAGCCGAAATCATGATCGTGTAATGTAACACTGCAAATAAAAAACAGTCAAATGGCGGTACTGACTTTAATGAAATATATTATTACTGTGCCCCACATGAAAAAATTATTAAAGAAAAGCCTTTGTAAAATGTATTCGTCACTTGTTGTTTTGTATCTATTTTAGCCTGAGGTAAATATGATTACACCAAGCTACTACTAGTCAAGCACAAAGTTAAAAAGTTTAATATTACGATACGCAGTTGCTATAACTTCCTTCTAAGAATATATCACGTTATTTGCTCTCCGTAGCTCGCCGTTTATACTTACAAACCAAATGGAGAGAGACTGAGATAATTTTGTTTTCAATTAATTGCAGCGTGTGCATTTCTTTTCACCGGCAACTGCTGCGCGCAGCTGGGACCAGACTTTATTCTTAGCTTTTATTTTTATGCTGATAAATTAGTATTTTCGGGGATTTTTATCTGACGCCGCTAATAGCTACGGCTAACCTTGTCGAACTATATAAAAGACTTAACTTGGAACTCGGGTTATAAACAGTTTTCCAAACTTCTTAGAAAAGGGCAGCCGCCAGAACTTTAGTTTAAGAACAGTGAAACGTTCTAAAAAATTAATTTATGCCAACGCTTACCTTTAGTAATAGAACAGAACGACCACACAAATTTAATGTTGAGGAGGAAGGCAGGTAACAGCCCAGATTTACTGAATGAATATTGACAATATGTAGCTCACAAAATCGATGTTCGACGATATGTTGAATATTGCTCGTCGCTCTGGTACACTTTGTGACAAGAGCACCTGCTCGACTCGTCACAGGTTAATTTACTCCACGTCTAATGGAGCTCAAGTTATTACTGCTGGAGCAAACGGAGTGCTGACAAAGGCGAATCGTTTCAGCGATGATACAAGTCGCAAACGAGGAAATTCGGTGGCATAGCTGTTTCCACAAAGGGTAGATTGTTACGACCCAGAGCTTGCAAAGATGTGACTCGAAAATTACGATGCTGGTATGTTGGTCAGCTGATGGGCTGCTAATTTCGTGAGCACGTATGGAAAAGGTTTGAATAACTAAGAAACCACGAGTACGTGACCAGCATTACAGAACGTGAAGGGAGGAGCATTGCCGGCTCTGTAATGTAGGATATGCGACGATCTACCGCTGATATGACGACAGAGTACAATGCTAGTGCAGTCACATGTATTTCGGAGCAAACTGTTGGAAGTGGAACTTTGCTTCAGACGGGTTGCCTTGTCAATCGAACAACATCGACAATTGCGGGCATCGAGACTGGCTCGTCGATCAGTGGAAACGCGTCGCGTTGTCGGATGAGTCACGTTTCTTTTTACGCAAACGCCACGCCACGGACGCCGGCCAGGGGGAGAGACATTGGTGTTATGGGGAACTCTTACCTTGGATTCCAAGGGACCTGTGGCAGTAACTAAACGTACCACGGCAGCTGTGGACTGCGTGAACATTACTGCGGACAACCTGCATCCCTTCGTACTTGTACATAATTGTTTAACCGATTTATACAGTAAAACAGGTGTTTCCATACTGGTGCTAAGACTATTAAAATATAAAACCGAATGAAAAGTTCAACTGTGTGCTGTCGCTGTATTTATTTAAGTCAATTAGAGACTCATACAACCGGTTTCGCTACTTTTAAGTTGTATCTTCAGGTGTATATAATGCTATGTCATGTAGTATAGGGAGTTATTACAGAATGTAGCAGAGTAACAGCTGGCGTGGCTAGGCAAAGTTCTCAGCCGTCTTCAAGTGATAAAAACCATCATCCGGGATGAATGTCCACTTTGTGTTAAAATCACGAACTGTCACCACTTTACCGATTAAAATATGTTCCTGTGAGTCCATGTCAAGCAACAGACGCTGCCCCTCGTTAATCCTGTTATCCAAAAAAAAATTGGGTCCGGAAGCCGACATGCTTGATGTCTTCCTCGATAACATGGTCATCTTCCAACAGTGCGAGTCACCATGTCACAAGGCCACAGTCGTGGTGTAATGGTTCGAGGAGGACAGTAGTGAACTAAGGTCGATGTCCAGGCCACGAAATACGCCCGATCTGAAGTCGATGGAACACTGCTGGGACGCTATCGACGCCACCTATGCTTCCACAAACCACCGGCCCACAGTTTACGGGAAATTGCGTGACATGTGTGTACACATCTGGTGACACATACCTTCGGAAACCTATCAAGGAGTTCTTGATGCAATAATTTACCAATAGCCGTATGATTTGTAGAAGTTTATTTTATTTTATGAACTTCTATGTGCTGCTACCAGTTTCGGCTTTACATTGATGCCATCTTCAGGCCCGTCTACAATGAGTAGAAGAAATGTACTAATACAAAAAATTTATAAAAAAATACAGAATATACGTTAACAATTTACAGGTATGTTAACTATTTAAGTGGCTCAAATAGATATATTGTATTTCATTAAAACTATAGGTAACATTAGGGAACATATGTTTCTGCCTATGTCATGCTGTTGTTAGTGGTTTTCCCTATTTTACTCAAATAGCGCATGATATATGAACATATGTGTAAGCTATTATTCATAAAACCGTAACACACAGTTGTAATAGGCCATGCAACATATCATATGTACTGCATACATTCATATGTCCAGTGGAACAGTGGAAGAATTATTTTTAATAAAAATTAACTAATATAAATAACAATAAAATAAATTAAAATACAAGGACATGTGACAACCATGTCAGAATACATAGTGTGGTCTAGGTCGTATTATGTGTGGTACGACAAACAGCTGCTGCAATATTAACGATAAAAAGCATAAAAGCGTCTTTCTTAAAAACCAATTGCATTCCCGAAGTAAACCAATGCAATCGTATTATAAAATCATCAAACAACTGGTCATCGTAGACACTTCATTAGGACCCTTATGTAGGACAACCACACATTGTGCTGAGTGGATTAATGCAATGCCAGTAGCCGCCTCATGTAGTCATGGTTACGAAGAAGTTTCTCAATCTCTGTATATCAAGAAATGTCTATCTCCCTACATATAAGTCCTATACAATTATGCAGTATTATACTAAGTGGAATCGATTGAATAAAAAGGAAAGCAAGAAAAAGAGAAATATAGGAGGCCGTCTATATGTATGAAGATAAATCTCAAACTGAAATGTATACAATCTCTAAGACTAAGGGTATGACGTATAACCATGTCAAATCATTCTGAGGTTGCATTAAGGGCAGGTGTAGTAGCGTATGAGATGACTGTCAGGATCTTAAGTACATCATCCAGTGTCATCATATTCTGTCTAAGGACCTTGATGAGTCAGAAACTCACTGCATCGGTCGAAATGCCACGGTACCTAAAAACAGGTCAAAGTATTTAACTAGTTAAAGTCAGACAATAACGGACTTCTACCCATTGGCTGAGTGTCAGGAAATGCAATGCTGCATCAAGTATAAAATTGGTTAAGTGGCAACTCAAGAGTGCAACGATAGTTGAACAGTACAGTAATCCAAAAGGGTTAGAAAATGATGTGGGGCACATTTGTAAGTTATGGCAGTGGACAACTTCCATCGGAGGGGAAAAATGTAGTATTGACCATAAGTGCCTTATACTGGCAAAAATCAAAATAGTATCAAAGTATAGTACACAAAATTCCAAAGTATTATACCACAATCCCCATGATCATCAGTACTCAAGAATTATAAGTATCTCCTTTGAAGATGTATGGCAACATTGAGCTAACAATATCTATGAGAATATAAGTAATTTTGCTGGTACATCACTGATGACCTGGACCAAAGTTGAAATATAAGTCACTGCCTATTTATGCATATCGATATCATTAAATCTAGAGGGGGTAACACCTATAACGCTGTCTCTGTAAAACTGTTCATCCAGCTAACCACATACACAATGTGGTAAACACCCCCTTATAACTAAATTGCAGTAAGGTTATACAAATACATAACCGGGGAATGTTATCAGAAGTAAGTCTAAAACAACTCTAACGTCACCAAATTGGTATAAAAACTCAATGGCTTCAAATGTACCAGAGTCCAAGTAATTCGATGGGGACGCAGTGTTTCGAAGTTCAAATAATACACACCTGATGTGAACCAAGCACAAACAATCAACATATACGAGTCAAAATTAAAATATAAAATATGTGAACTTCGGATAGAAACCCCTTGCCTTAGGTGTCGATGGCTACCTACACCTTAGTTTAAACTAATATTTTTTTTTGTTTCAAACATGTAACTCTTTTCAGAATGAGATTTTCGCTCTGCAGCGGAGTGTGCGCTGACATGAAACTTCCTGGCACATTAAAACTGTGTGCCGGTCTGAGACTCGAAATGTGGACCTTTGCCTTTCGCGGGCAAGTGCTCCACCATCTGAGATACCCAAGCACGACTCACGCCCCGTCCTCACAGCTTCACTTCTGCCAGTATCTCGTCTCCTACCTTCCAAACTTTGCAGAAACTCTCCTGCGAACCTTGCACTTGCCCACGAAAGGCAAAGGTCCATAGTTCGAGTCTCGGTCCGGCATACACTTTTAATTTGCCAGGACGTTTCATGTAACTCTTTTGTTTCGATTGTGGATAAATAGTTGCCACTATTTAAGTTCCAACCCTCGTAGTTTGGAACATGTTGCGCTGTGATTTGTTATATTCCTTGTATAGTGAGATCAAGTTGCAGATGTATGTTGAAAAAAATTTTGATTATTAATTATAAAATAAGTTTCAAGAAAATGCAAACAAAAGAAGCAAATGGTGAACAGCAACATAACGTTCCGGCGATTTATGATTTAAATGAACCCTGGACACACAATATACAAAAACAAAGGAAGCAGCCCTGGAACTGAGACCAACTTAAGCAAGGCAAATATAACAAATTATGTGCTGCACGGAAATTTAAGCTTTGACTGAACTATGAGATAGTTCTTACAACGTAAACAAAAATATTTGAATTCTTCATAATACACTCCTGGAAATGGAAAAAAAAAAACACATTGACACCGGTGTGTCAGACCCACCATACTTGCTCCGGACACTGCGAGAGGGCTGTACAAGCAATGATCACACGCACGGCACAGCGGACACACCAGGAACCGCGGTGTTGGCCGTCGAATGGCGCTAGCTGCGCAGCATTTGTGCACCGCCGCCGTCAGTGTCAGCCAGTTTGCCGTGGCATACGGAGCTCCATCGCAGTCTTTAACACTGGTAGCATGCCGCGACAGCGTGGACGTGAACCGTATGTGCAGTTGACGGACTTTGAGCGAGGGCGTATAGTGGGCATGCGGGAGGCCGGGTGGACGTACCGCCGAATTGCTCAACACGTGGGGCGTGAGGTCTCCACAGTACATCGATGTTGTCGCCAGTGGCCGGCGGAAGGTGCACGTGCCCGTCGACCTGGGACCGGACCGCAGCGACGCACGGATGCACGCCAAGACCGTAGGATCCTACGCAGTGCCGTAGGGGACCGCACCGCCACTTCCCAGCAAATTAGGGACACTGTTGCTCCTGGGGTATCGGCGAGGACCATTCGCAACCGTCTCCATGAAGCTGGGCTACGGTCCCGCACACCGTTAGGCCGTCTTGCGCTCACGCCCCAACATCGTGCAGCCCGCCTCCAGTGGTGTCGCGACAGGCATGAATGGAGGGACGAATGGAGACGTGTCGTCTTCAGCGATGAGAGCCGCTTCTGCCTTGGTGCCAATGATGGTCGTATGCGTGTTTGGCGCCGTGCAGGTGAGCGCCACAATCAGGACTGCATACGACCGAGGCACACAGGGCCAACACCCGGCATCATGGTGTGGGGAGCGATCTCCTACACTGGCCATATACCACTGGTGATCGTCGAGGGGACACTGAATAGTGCACGGTACATCCAAACCGTCATCGAACCCATCGTTCTACCATTCCTAGACCGACAAGGGAACTTGCTGTTCCAACAGGACAATGCACGTCCGCATGTATCCCGTGCCGCCCAACGTGCTCTAGAAGGTGTAAGTCAACTACCGTGGCCAGCAAGATCTCCGGATCTGTCCCCCATTGAGCATGTTTGGGACTGGATGAAGCGTCGTCTCACGCGGTCTGCACGTCCAGCACGAACGCCGGTCCAACTGAGGCGCCAGGTGGAAACGGCATGGCAAGCCGTTCCACAGGACTACATCCAGCACCTCTACGATCGTCTCCATGGGAGAATAGCAGCCTGCATTGCTGCGAAAGGTGGATATACACTGTACTAGTGCCGACATTGTGCATGCTCTGTTGCCTGTGTCTATGTGCCTGTGGTTCTGTCAGTGTGATAATGTGATGTATCTGACCCCAGGAATGTGTCAATAAAGTTTCCCCTTCCTGGGACAATGAATTCACGGTGTTCTTATTTCAATTTCCAGGAGTGTATATGGACATACAGTAACGGATTGTATTATGTCCTGATCTGGACGTCTCTATGAGAGTAGAATGGAACGCAATGATACTGCTCACCTGCACAAACCTACGAAAAGAGGACTACAATGCGCACATTTCTCTAGGATCTAGATGTCGAGAGGGTAAGGGGAGGTAAGAGGAGGGGCGAAAGCAGCCGCAGAACAGACGCAGGGACTCGAGCGATTAAGAGGGCGCGAAAGAGGGAGTGGTGGTGACGGCGGCGAGTGCATAAAAGGGCGGTTTGCGCGCGGAGCGAGGGCCTGTGAGTGTGTGTGTGTGTGTGTGTGTGTGGGGGGGGGGGGGGGGGGGGGGGGGAGTCCCCGAGCCGGGCTCCGGGATTCCCCCGCTGGCCGGGCCGGGCCAGCTGGCAGCGGGGCAGGCGCAGCTGGCGCGCCGCCAGCGCCGCGTGTTCCGCGACGCGCCGTGCACCTGCGGCTCCCAGCCGGTCACGTGACGTGTTGGCGCGTCCGCCCGGCCGCCTCTACACCCACTGCTGTCTGCCTCCCTCTGCGGCGCGGCTGCGGCATTCACAGGGGTGCTTCACCCTGTGCTCGCTCACTCGCGCGCTACCTCACCTCCTTCCTGCCGAGTCCGTCTCACACGGAATGAAGCCCGTTTCAAACGAGCTACTGTCCGGTAAAAATAAACTACTCGTCGTGGGTGCGCGTCGCGTGCTTGCGCATCGATTGGGACAGTCACGTCAATGAACAACTTAAGGCGCCGAGTGTGGAGTTCTAAAATCTTGATTACGCTGCAGACTGTGTATTCGCAGCCTCCGAGCTCTCTCTCTTTATACCAGTAGTTCTTGAGCTTTTGTGGCTTCTTAATCTAGTTGTTTGCTTTGTTTTCGTGGCACATTGCAAATATTGCGCTAACATTTTTTTATTTTTCCTACTATTGCTCTCCCTCAAGGGAGATGAAACATCTGAACATATTTACTTTTTAATATACCCACACAAAGACAGAACCTACACCATGCATAAATAAAACGTAATTAGACAAGGTTTTTTGTCAATGAAAACTGTTCATCGCTGAAAAGGTCAGAACTGTATAACGAGAAAAATAATTTTCGACGTTAGTTGGCACTTACAAATAAAACGAGATATGAAACATCAAGTGAAAAGGCACCGTTTCCTGCCTTCTAAATACTGTTTAATGAGTTTGTTTTCACGAGAAGATAAATGTAGCTGTTATGAAATGTTTGGATGACACGTTTCCTGTTCTTTCAGTTCTCATCAATGTCGAGAATTAACCATACCGCCGCCGCGCGGTCTAAGGCGCTGCAGTCATGGACTGTGCGGCTGATCCCGGCGGAGGTTCGAGTCCTCCCTCGGGCATGGGTGTGTGTGTTTGTCCTTAGGATAGTTTAGGTTAAGTAGTGTGTAAGCTTAGGGACTGATGACCTTAGCAGTTAAGTCCCATACGATTTCACACACATTTGAACAATTAACCATACGGCCTTTGTCAACAACATCCGCTATGAATTTTGCTTTCGTAATTAATAAACTATTACCACCCCCTCTTCCTACAGTCTGTTACCGCGTTTCGATTTTCTTCTAGAAAGGATGGTCTGCCCTAATCTCGTTTTCAGTTTTCAGGCGACTAACAGCTCAGCAGACTGCTCTCACACAACCCAAGCACCTTTGCCGTCTTCGTGTAAGTGAAAATGAGCACTCGCGGTACACAAGACTCAGTCCATAAATAAAACGCTGGCAGCGCTACGGTAGACATGCTTGCAACCAGTAGTCCACTGTGACAACAAAGTCGCCCGTGTAAAAGTGACTTCAAACGTACTGAAGTTACGTTCCAGCGGAGCCCTGTCTAGCGTGGTTGCTGTGTAGCAGTCAACGATGCCAGCTTGGGAGACGTCACGCGAACCAGAAAGTAATCTTAGAGGGTATCTTACTCTGAGTGAGAGGGACTAGAAAATTTTTCACAACTTGGAGGGCGATCAAATAAGTTTCTCTGTTTCACGAGGCGCATCGTTGCCTGTATGTCAAACTACGGTAAAATGAAACCGAAATCGTGCTGATACAAGGTTGGTTGGGATCTGGCGGCCATACCAGTACGTTGTGGTTCGCGGATTTTCGAAGAGCTGGAAAAAGTGCCGTATCATTCAACGATTCACATTTTGCTCTTGGATAAAAAAGCGTGTGGTGAGATTCACCCGATTCTGGATGGTTATTCTGGCGACCCCCCGCTTCCCTCGCCCGCAACCCCCCACCCCCCCACCCCCGCAACTCCCCCCCCACCCCCCCTCTCTCTCTCTCTCTCTCTCTCTCTCTCTCTCTCTCTCACACACACACACACACACACACACACACACACAAGAAAACAGCTGTTTGTTCACTCTGTCCCCATAGCTAAGTGGTACCGTTCCTGACTGCTATGCGGTGAGCATGGGTTCGGTTCCCAGTAGTTCTGTGAGTTTACAAACCTGGCTGACTCTTTGCTTGGCAGGCAAAAGAGGAAAGCAAACGAAGCAGCGAAGTGGATCTTGGTGCGCCTCGTCAGACCTGAGCGTCGAGTACAAAATGTGGGCGACTGCAGTTAAAAAGTATCTTACCTATCATTGAGAGACTCAGCCCTTTGTCGCGCAGTATGAACGGATTTTGAGTGGAAACATGTGTGGACTGTTTGTCAGTATTGTATACCCGGTGGAATGACTCAAACCAGTCTCTGGTATAGTTCTTCGGATGCTGTTAAGTCCAGAAACTGTGGCGACATTTTAAAGTCGGCGTAGGACCAACATTCCCCATTAGATCAGCAGTGGCGCTGCCAGTCTGTTCTACACCTTGCGAATTGTTTTCACATAGTCCTTTTTGAATATTAAAGCCCGTGTGAAAACTGCGCCTAGTTGCAGAAATACTGCAGTACCTGGAACACTCTTGTTCAAGCAAACGCATGGTTTCAACCACTTCCTTCGGTACGGCCGGCCACGGTGGCCGAGCGGTTCTAGGCGCTTCAGTCTGGAACCATGCGACCGCTAGGGTGGCAGGTTCGAATCCTGCCTCGGGCATGGATGTGTGTGATCTCCTTAGGTTAGTTAGGTTTAAGTAGATCTAAGTTCTAGGGGATTGATGACCTCAGAAGTTAAGTCCCATAGTGCTCAGAGCCATTTGAGCCTTCGGTAAGCCAACCTCCTTTCACGTTTCAATGGTGGAGCAGATAGCTTTGGGCTGCGTAGTACTATTCTTAAGCGTTACATATTGCGATTGCAGCGTCATCTGTCAGCGACTATTCTAACTACTACTTCGAAACTACTGAATAAGGGACAGTCAAATCAAAAGAACAGAGTCTATATAAAGAGCATGGCGCGGCCGTTGGTAACGCAGGTAGGTTTGTGTACAGATGTGGGAGACAGGAAGGAATAGCGAGTACGTTCAATGCTGCGCCCTTTGTCTGTTAGACGTGCTCGACTTGAGGACCGCGGGTCGCGTGTCAGTCCGACTTCAGTAAGGAGGGCGGGAAGTAGGAACAGCGAGTTTTTGTGCGTTTTTGACTACGGAACATGTGTCATGAAGTTCATGCCCGAATGTCTGCTGAGTGCCACGCGGGATTAGCCGGGCGGTCTCGGGCGCTGCAGTGATGGGCTGTGCGGCTGACCCCGGTGGAGGTTCGAGTCCTCCATCGGGCATGGGTGTGTGTGTTTGCCCTCAGGATAATTTAGGTTAAGTAGTGTGTAAGCTTAGGAATGATGACCTTAGCAGTTAAGTCCCATAACATTTCACACACATTTGAACATTTTGAACTAGACTTCTCCGAAAACAACATCGTCGTCACAGACAGTCTCATTCTATCAGATAAGTCGTTTATTTGTACATTACATATGTCATAACGTCTTGGGGAAAGTCACATATTTACGAACCTATTCTATAATTAATTGTGCACGGTACGGCGGCGAGAGTCAGTTTACATAAAAGTTTTCTGAGTTTGGTACCGCGACATAACGCGAACGACTATAGTGGAGAAACCAACGTGTGGGCCACGGCCGCAGTGGCATTCTGCTGGGCCTACTTGGTCTTCTAGAGCTAGATGAAGACCACAGAAGCCGTTGTTTCTACAGTACAGTTCTTTACATTTTGACGCGGCAACATACTCAGAAAACTTTTATGCAAACTGTTCCATACACTCGGATCATGACAGCCTGCAGTGAGGTACATTGTACATTTATGAAGATGAGCAGAAATGCGCAAAACGCGAGAAAAACTTACCAAAAAAGATAGGAAAATTCGTCAAGACGGTTCATTTCCCTCAGTAAGCACTTTCTTTTTACGTTCCGACCAAAGATGTCTGTGGATTAATTTGTTCAGTTCACATTGAGCACAAAGGTGAGTTGTTGTCCTCTCCTGTCCTTACGTTTCCAGTGTTTCACATTTTCCACCATTTCACATGTTACATTTTCACAGTAGGCTCTGAGCACTATGGGACTTAACTGCTGAGGTCATCAATCCCCTAGAACTTAGAACTACTTAAACCTAAATAACCTAAGGACATCACACACACCCATGTCCGACGCAGGATTCGAACCTGCGGCCGTAGCGGTCGCGCGGTTCCAGACTGTAGCGCCTAGAACCGCTCGGCCACCTGGCCGGCTTTTCACAGTAGCAACGCAGTTTACTACGAGTTCACCTCATTCATGAAACAGCAGGAAATTTTCAAAAAATGTTCAAATGTGTGTGAAATCTTATGGGACTAACTGATAACGTTATCAGTCCCTAAGTTTACACACTACTTATCCTAAACTATCCTAAGGACAAACATACACACCTATGCCCGAGGGAGGATTCGAACCTCCGCCGGGACCAGCCGCACAGTCCATGACTGCAGCGCTAGACCGCTCGGCTAATCCCGCGCGGCCAGGAAATTTTACAAGATGCCTAATATCACAAGAAGATGGGCTTATGTTGCACGAAACGTGTAACTTAATGCATTAATGTGCCCCCGTATATACATTTCTTACCGTTCGTTGCATTTTTCAACCGATCTTTGTTGTTAAATTTGAAAATCGGGGGGGTCATTTGTTGGACAGCCTGCACAGTGTTCTGCATTACACAGGTATTTCGGAATTACGCGCAGAACGTTTAATTAATTTCCGGCATTAGGCAGCTCGCTCTTGGCTTCACGGCCCAGGACGGCCCGGCGAGCGTAAACATCAATCACGAGTTCATTTGCCAGCCAGTACGTGAGTCATTGCGAACGAGGTAACGAGAAGCATTTTCCGGTCATCCCGCGCGCGCACGTCGAGAGATGGAGCGCGTGCATTTGATCCGCGCGGCGCGGTTCGACTCCCGCGGCCTTTTCGCTTTGTGCCGGCGTGGCGGGGGAATCCCCGCGGCAGCCAGGCTGCCGGAGCGGCGCAGCGCCGCGCAGAGGCTGTCTCGCTTTGTGCGAGTGCGCGGCAGCGGCAGGCATTGTTCGCCCGCTGCAGACAGTAATGCCGATGGCACCTGCTCTATCTGGCCGCCCGCTCCCTATACAGTGATAAACTGCCCGGCGGGGCCCACCGTCCGCATTGTTGCCGGCAAAACGCGCCGTTATTATATGGCCATAAAGTCGGCCGGCGGATAGATTTAATCCGCGCAGGAATGGCCGCCGCGCGTATGCATGTTGTGCGTGAGTTACGCGCGCGCATATGTCCGTGTACGCACTCGTCCGCGGCCGTATTAATGGCAACAAAAAATGAGAATTTGCGGTCTGAAGAGGTCAATATTTATCCCGAACAATAATTCAATCCATTGTCACGCCGGAACCGTTTCATTTCGTACACAGCTCTTTATCAAACGAAAGCGTCGAAACGACAGGACTGATATTCTACCTGTAACAAAGATCTTTTGTCGAATATTTTCCGCAGCATTGCTTCAGAATAGCGATCACTGAACACGTCCGTTTCCGCAACCTGTTTTCGACGTAACGTTTTTTTTTCCCGTCTAGGCATCTTGTACCAACAAATCTACATCTATCTGTACGACCAAATCAGATTTTCGATTTTACATTCTGTTATGTATATTTCATACGCATAAAAGTCCTAATGGAGGTTTTTTTTTCATAACTGTCTATGGCGGCTGCCATTTACTTACATACAGTCGCCAACCTGCCTATAGTGACGAGAGGCAAGAAAAAGCTATTGCTCTATGGGTATAGTACACAAGACATAGCGAGTAGAATGATATTTTAGTCCGCAGTTTCCACTGCCAGCGTCAATTCGAATAAAGGGTCAGGCCGCGCCAACTTGACACACTAAAAACAACTGTGCAAACGACGATCGTCTTTACAGCGGTTCTCCGCTTGGTCGCCCTGAAAAGTAACGCAGCAAAGACGGTGGAAACGTAGTTATCCACCGTGTGGAGGTTTTTCTTTTAAGTGCCCCTGTGGTTTCAGAAGTCGACTGCTCAAATATTACAAGACGGAGAGAAAAATGAGCCATATCAGTGCGTAGAGCATCTTTCCAAGTTTAGAAACCTTGAGATACGAGTTTCGGTCAGTGACCATTATCAAGCTTAGTGTCATAAACGGCAGGAAAGTTATTCCACGATTTGAACAAAAGTAATTTGCTAAGCCCACCATAGAACGAAAAAAATTCTCACAACAATAACCGTGTACTACAATTTTCGTCAAGAAGCAAGGCTTCATCGATAGCTAGTAACACACTTAGTTTGTTACTGTTATGAGAAATCTCTTAGGTACTATGGTGGGCTTAAAAGAGCAAATTACTTTTATTCCAATTACGGTTAGCTTACCTGCCGTTTTTGCCAGCTAAGCTTGTTAGTAGTCACTGACCGAAACTAGTAGCGAATTGTGCAAAATAACTGACAGCTGAAGGATTCACCATGACTTTTAACAAGTGCTCTATATTACTGCATCGAATTAGTTCGACCCTGAAGATTGGCAACCCGAAGGATTCTCAAGGCGCGTTGCTGTCGTTGATACCGCAGCTGCGGTTTCAATGAACTGTGGGCACATGCTCTTCTGGCAGTATTGACTAACAGTGCCCATATTGACCACCAACATCGTGAGTTAAAAGCTTGGAGAAATGATCTATCCCTTAATCTGTCTCTGAATTTCTTGCACAGTTTGTTGTGAAACCCGAGAGCTACTTACGAATATAATAACCGTGTATTGTCAATGTAAGTCCAGCAAGGTTCCTGCATGACTGCTTGTGACGAAATATGGACACTTCTGCATCTTCCGACCACAGACTTTTTCCGGAGTCCCATATTATAAGCAAAAAACCGGAGCCGCACCACGAATGTCTCTGGCAGTCGATATCAGAGAGCCTTGCAGCGAGTGTGATGTGGATCACGTCACCTGTGACCACGACCGAAGTGAAGCAACGTCTGCTACTCTGGCGTCTCAGTGGCTAGTCTTAATTAGGAACAAGCAAGTCAGCAAACGGTCGAACCAGCCTGTGTACTGGAGTCATGTAAGGGGTGACAATTATTGAACTATACGAAAAAACGTAAATTAGTTACAAATTACGGCGTGCACACACTCTACTCAAGATGTAAACTATACATATTCGGGTTTAGGTTACGACATGATCGATGTGCCTGCCATCACTGGCGATGATGTGACACAGACGAATAGCGAATTTCTGCATGACCCGCTGAAGTGTCGCAACATTGATGCTGTCGATGACATCCTGAATGGCTGGTCCCAGCTCAGCAATGGTTTTGGGATTATCGCTGTACACCTTGTCTTTAATACATCACTACAAAAAGGAGTCACATGTATTCAGATCCGGAGAATATAGCGGCCCATCGAGGCCCATGCCAGCGTCCTCTGGGTACCCCAGAGCCAGAATGCGGTCCCCAAAGTGGTGCTCCAGAAGATCAAACACTCTTCTGCTTCGATGGGGTCGAGTTCCGTCTAGCATGAACCACATCTTGTCGAAATCAGGGTCACTTTGGATAATGGGGACGAAGTCAACTTCCAGAACCTTCACGTACCTTTTGGCAGTCACCGTGCCATCAAGTAATATCGCACCGATTACTCTGTGGCTGGACGTTGCACACCATACAGTCACTCGTTGAGGGTGAAGAGATTTCTCGATCGCGAAATGCGGATTCTCAGCCCCCCAAATGAGCCAATTTTTCTTATTGACGAACCCACCCAAATGAAAGTGGGCTTCGTCACTAAACCAAACCATATTCACATCATATTCATCAGTTCCGTGGACAATAGTGCTCGCGAAACAGAACCGCTGTTCCCTGGCCCTGGCGCTTAATGGCTGATGGGTTTGAATTCTGTATGGGAAGAGATGCAGGTCGGCAACAACAATTTGTCGCAATGTCTACCGGTTGGCTCCCATCTGTTGTGCAGCTTGTCTGGCCTACTTCCTGAGGCTGGTTTGAAACACAGCGCGTGACTTACGTCTTCAGGCGTTTTCACCCTTCTTGGACGACCGACATTACCAACACTGTGATCACGAAAACTGCACGTTCTCTCAAAGTTACGAATCAAATTCTTGATTGTTTGCACACTTGGACCGGTTGTCTTCTGCTTGAACTCGTTCGCAAACTCCCTCTGAGCCGCAGTTGGGATGTTACAGCTGGCATAGTACACCTTCACAAGCGCTATACGCTCAGGCACGCTGTACCGTGAAATTTTCACGTGCACGTGGCCGACAAAAAAAGGGCGCGTGCGCATGCGCTTACTAATTTCCGTCATGCCTCGCGGCCAACCGTGCAGTTCGAACGCCCTAACGCAAATCGTTCAGAAGTTATGACGATTTATTTTATATAGTTCCGTTAACAGTCACCCTGTTGCTGCGAGCGGTGAGTTACGAAGGCAGGGCCGAGGTAGGGAAATCGACTGCAGGCTGTGTACAGAGTATGCCGACCGGATGGATGTTGTGAAGTTACGGGCATCGAGTGCTGACTGCCTGCCATTTTCTTGGTGCCATGTACAGGATACGGCGCGCGCGCACACACACACACACACACACACACACACACACACACGTGTCTGCGGCCGGCCTGCCTGCCTGCCATAGCTCCGCTGCTGTGTATGGAGTACGGAGGCCGCACAGTTGCTAAACCTGTCCCGTCCTCACAAGTGTTCACGCGGAAGCCGCAGGACGATTTTAGCATGGTGCTCAGCTGAGGCTGCAAGAGGCTGATCATATGTACGAGCTACGTTCTTAGCCTATCACTGTGGATCGTTAGCTATCGTCTTTTTAGTTGGTTATGGTTCAAATGACTGTGAGCACTATGGGACTTAAACATCTGAGGTTATCAGTCCCCTAGACTTAGAACTACTTAAACCTAACTAACCTAAGGACATCACACACACCCATTCCCGAGGCTGGATTCGAACCTGCGACTGTAGCAGCAGCGAGATTCCGGACTGAAGCGCCTGGAACCGCTCGGCCACAGCGGCCGGAGGCTATGAATAACAGAAACATGTTCAACGTAAGCTCGACGAAGTACTGAAGTGATGTTTGATATGTTTTTGTTTTGTGGTCTTTTATTTTACCTCTTTTTGAGTAAATTGCATTTTCCAGAGCTATATGATGCATATGTATTTTTTTATTCTTTTAGTACAACATTTCTCTGTTCCATATCATAAATCAACAATTTTCGAATGAAGCCAGAATCAAGCATCAACAATTTAAATTTTGCTGTACTGCTTATTTTTAAGTAACAGACAGAAGGATAACGAAAAAAATGTTCCGTAGGTTCCGCGGTCTTTTATATATCCTCATTCAGTTTCTAAATGGTCCCCCGCTGCTGGCTTCTAGGAGAAAGTAAGATGTTGATAGCGTGCGCGACCAAGGCGATCTAAATGAGGTAACGCCCGATAGGTATGCAACACACCTAGCGTACAGGCGACAGGGTTACCACCTTAACTGACCAGAGACACTAGGGAAACTACCGTAGTCTAAGATAACATACGGTTGCCTACGGTACTTTCACAGCTCACCAGAAATCCGACCGTGAGGATCAGGGGGCTCACCAGTAAGTCGGGGTCGTGAGGCCCGGTATCTGGGCGTGATCACTGAGGAGAGATGGAGCTTTGCTAAGCACATAGAAGTGGCAACACAAAAGGTCGTTAGAAGCTTAGAACAACCTCATCATGATAGGACACAGAAGACTTCACCTTCCACCAGAACTCATAAAGTTATATCATTACATCATTCTTGCCTCCATCGTAAGTTAGTGGTCCGGAGTCTGGGCACACAGGCTCACGAGGGTCGTGCCTGCCATGGCCGTGGGGAGGGTGCAGCAGAACATGCTTCTACGTTCCACTGGAGCATACAGAACATCTACAGGGAGGGGGAGGGGGGCACTACTGATTCACATGGGAGTGTGTCCCCTGGATATGAAAATTCAGGAACTGGCGGCTTGGTATTGGGTAAAAAGAAGAGAAGTAAAAAAAAATTGAAAGTATTTTGGGGGTGTGGGTGGGGGATAAGTTCGCAATTAAAAGAAGAGGAGAAGAATTGTGGCAGGAACTCTGAGACCGAGACGAAACAGGCAGGACTCGCCAACTGCTGCCAAACATTAAAGAACGGCTCCAACTTTCGCACTTCCAACCTAGCAAGGGACTGCTGCACTTCTTCACAGGTCATGGACCGTACCCGACATATCTTTGCCGGTTCGGGAAAAGGGCTAACCCCTCGTGTGGTTGTGGAGTTGAAATGGGCACTCCGGATAATGTGATCTACGAGTGTCCCATTTTCGATTATGTAGCCACTGACCTAGGCATCAGCAACCAAATAATGACACTTATCACCTAATTAGGAACCCGACCACATGCAAGATCATAAACAGTCTTGCCAGCGAGGTATCGGCAAAGGTCTTGTGGGAATATCGTATGGAAATTATATGAACTATTTATCACTATATGACACACTCCGACCTATCCCATTTCGCCAGGGCGTGGATTGGCTAATCGCAGTAACGGTAGGAATCCGCCACGTCCTGGAAGAGGGGGGAAGGTGCGCAAATATCTCGGACTTGACAACTGCACACCGATAATGACTCAGTAGATAGACACTTTTTAAGTAAAAAGTAGATTAGGATACCCTTGAACAGTACCTGCAGCGGTTTTCTGTAAAGGCCAGCGCGGAGCCAGGGGCACACCCACTGGGATTAGCTTGGTGGGCACGGCCAAAAAGCAGGTTTATACATTCACCGGCACGCCTGTACCGCTGCAAGAGTAGCTTCTAGAGTAGTTAGATTATAGAGACTAGTTCTTACCCATTGAATAACTAACATCTCATATCTACATCTACATCTACATCCACATTTATGTCCATACTCCGCAAGCCACCTGACGGAGTATCTCTATCGGTTCTCCCTTCTATTCCAGTCTCGTATTGTTCGTGGATAGGAAGATTGTCGGTATGCCTCTGTGTGGGCTATAATCTCTCTGATTTTATCCTCATGGTCTCTTCGCGAGATATACGTAGGAGGGAGCAATATAGTTTGACTCCTCGGTGAAAGTATGTTCTCGAAACTTCAACAAAAGCCCGTACCGAGCTACTGAGCGTCTCTCTTGCAGAGTCTTCCACTGGAGGTTATCTATCATCTCCGTAACGCTTTCCCGATTACTAAATGACCCTGTAACGAAGCGCGCTGCTCTCCGTTGGATCTTCTCTAACTCTTTATCAACCGTATCTGGTACGGATCCCACACTGCTGAGCAGTATTCATGCAGTGGGCGAAGAAGCGTACTGTAATCTACTTCCTTTGTTTTCGGATTGCATTTCGTTAGGACTCTTCCAATGAATCTCAGTCTGGCATCTGCTTTACCGACGATCAACTTTATGGTCATTCCATTTTAAATCACTCCTAATGCGTACTCCCAGATAATTTATGGAATTAACTGCTTCCAGTTGCTGCCCTGCTATATTGTAGCTAAATGATAAGGGATCTTTCTTTCTATGTATTCGAAGCGCATTACACTTGTCTACATTGAGATTCAATTGCCATTACCTGCACCATGCGTCAATTCACTGCAGATCCTCCTGCATTTCAGTACAATTTTTCATTGTTACAACCTCTCGATATACCAAAGCATCATCCGCAAAAAGCCTCAGTGAACTTCCGATGTCATCCACAAGGTCATTTATGTATATTGTGAATAGCAACGGTCCTACGACACTCCCCTGCGGCACACCTGAAATCACTCTTACTTCGGAAGACATCTCTGCATTGAGAATGACATGCTACGTTCTGTTATCTAGAAACTCTTCAATCCAATCACACAATTGGTCTGATAGTCCATATGCTCTTACTTTGTTCATTAAACGACTGTGGGGAACTGTATCGAACGTCTTGCGGAAGTCAAGAAACACGGCATCTACCTGGGAACCTGTGTCTATGGCCCTCCGAGTCTCCTGGACGAATAGCGCGAGCTGGGTTTCACACGATCGTCTTTTTCTACTTTCCAGAAAAGTCATTATACTCGAACATAATACGTGTTCCAAAATTCTACAACTGATCGACGTTAGAGATATAGGTCTAAAGCATGTAATAAGGTTAAAATTAGAATTAGTAATGCTGCTAAATATTATTGAATGTATTGTAGATCTCAAGACCCACTAATGTATCAGGTGGTGGGTTATGTATGACATTATTGGTTTGAAAAAAAAAGAACAAAGCGTTCGAGGTAACGCCCGATAGGTATGCAACGCACATAGCGTACAGGCAACAGTGTTACCACCTTAACTGACCAGAGACACTAGAGAAACTACCGTAGTCTAACATACGGTAGCCTACGGTACTTTCACAGCTCTATTACCGATTAAACATTTGGCCAAAAAGTAAAAAGTGGAAGACAAATTTTCACCTGCAAGCTACCTGTAGTTTCTGCAGGATACGTTTCCATACACCTCGAAATGTAAAATGTTGGTCCGCGGATTCACACTTGCCGGTATAGGATTTTTGCAGTGTCGTCCAGTACGGGCTGACGTGTTTGACACGTGGCCGTGACCGCAGCGCGGTGTTGGAGTGCCGGTGGACAGAGGTGGACCGGGAAGTAGGCTGGCTGGCGCGGACGGCCGGACTGTCCGGCACAGGAGAGAAGCCCTCCAGCTGAAAGCGTGCCCAGCGCTGAGCGCAGAGCGGCCAGCGGCGGACAAAGGCGGCCCTCGATGCGGCGCCGCCCACAATGCCGGCCTGTCACCGCCAAAACAAGTGCCCCGCTCTGACCCTCCAACCGCCTGTCCCACACTGGTGGCCGGCTAGTTCGCACGCTATTCTGCAAGCGTCAAAACGTCCCGCGCAGCGTGCACCCCCCAAATCCAGCTGTTTAATCAGAGCGTCCAACCTCTCCTTGGTTCGAATGTCGGATCAACAGTTCACCACACATACGACCAACTAATGAACTGAGCATGGAGCTAACTGACAAGGGAACCTCCGCACCCCCTCAAATACAGTTATAAGTAGGCACAGTGGATAGGCCTTGAAAAACTGAACACAGATCAATCGAGAAAACAGGAAGAAGTTGTATGGAACTTTGAAAAAAAATAAGCAAAGTATACAAATTGAGTAGTCCATGCGCAAGATAGGCAACATCAAGGATAGTGCGGGCTCAAGAGCGCCGTGGTCCCGTGGTTAGCTGAGCAGCTGTGGAACGAGAGGTCCTTGGTTCAAGTCTTCCCTCGAATGAAAAGTTTAATTTTTTATTTTCAGACTATTATTATCTGGGTTTTCCTGTGGAGCAATCGGTTGACCTATGACCTTGCGATCAAATGTTCCCACTGGAGAGGCACGTCCTTTCGTCTACTAATCGCACAGTTTTGCGGTGCTGTCGCAAAACACAGACACTAAACTTATCACAGTGAACAGAGACGTCAATGAACGAACGGACAGATCATAACTTTGCGAAAATAAAGAAAGTAAACTTTCCACTCGAGGGAAGACTTGAACCAAGGACCTCTCGTTCCGCAGCTTCTCACGCTAACCACGGGACCACGGCGCTCCTGAGCTCACACTATCCTTGATGTTGCCTATGATGCCCATGGACTACTCAGTTTGGATATTTTGCTTATATTTTTCATAGTTCCACACAACTTCTTCCTGCTTTCTCGATTGATTTGTGTTCAGTTTTTCAAGGACTATCCACTGTGCCAACTTATAACTAAATCTGAGGGGGGTGGGGGTGCGATGGGGAAGTTCCCTTGTGCGAAAGCAGTGCGACAGTGCAATATAAATTTCTAATGGTTGGAAACTTATCAGTGATTTTCATATACCACTTCATCCAACGAACATAGACATCCGGTCCACGATTTCAAGAGTATCCTGGTGTAATAAGACACAAACATCTAAGTGCTTTGTGACTGTTATAGCACGGCTGAAATTTAACCAATGGAAGTTCAATACATGCATCTATTGGCTGAGCTTAAGCGCGCCATCCCTATGTGTATCTGCGGAGAGGAAGACGATCGAAACCATACATTTCTAAAATGCCCTCGGAACACGAGTCACATAAACGTTCTTGCACGTAATCGTCGGCCTGTTGGTCGTCAGTTACCAAGCAGCCTCCAAACCTTGTTAGCATCCAACAATACAGCAACTTATAAGCTACTACATGAGATCGCCAACCGTGTCAACATGATGCTGCTAATGTAACGCTACTGCTACTTACAGTGCCAGGCAAAGACCAAAACCTCAATTAAACGACTATGCTCCAACATGGAGCAGAATATGGAAAGCTCAGCCTCTCAATGTAACTCGTATATGTATGTGTCTGAATACTGGCGTGTCTACACGTGTGGCTGTAATGCAAAACTCCGGTTCTTGTACACTGTTCTTCTGTTCTGTCTATATGGTACTTATAGACCTGCACACGTATTTCTTTTCGCTATCCGAAACTTTGAAAAAATTCCCACATTCGAAGATTTTACTGTTAATTTAGATACACAACCACCAGTACGGACTGGACTGGGAATATCACATGTGTACCAACGACGACTTGTCGTTTCTTATCGTGTCATCAGTAGGACACTATAATGTACTACCACTATGTACCTTGTGTTTCATTCTCGTCTTGTCTATTTGTTTTAGTGTACTCTGATTGTAAATCTTGCTTTTGTCGGATCAGTCCTTTGTTAAGCCTGTGTCACTAAATATCAGGGTCTACCATGAATCATCAGGACAAATTGTAATATAACGGTTGCCGTGTTGAGACAGCCGTACGGCCAAGTTGCGAAGGCCAATAAAATCAAATTAAAAACAAAAGACAACGTATGTCTACGGCGACGCAGATATCCGCAGTAATTACTACTTTCCAGTTGAAAGCCTGCCCGATGCGGATATCCGCGGGAAAATTATATCATAATCTTAGTAATAATTATTTTGTAGTTTAAAGAGAGACTGTTTCTAAATTCATATTATTTTCCCCTCTCCTTTGTTGCATTCGCAAATGGTTCGTGCGAAGAATGACCGTCCATAATCTTCCACACGAGTTCAAATTTCTCCGATTTTTTCGTCGTGGTCATTTCGAAAGGAACATGTGTGGTAGGAAGTAATATGTCGTTCAACTTTTCTTTGAACAAATGGTCCACTGATTTAGACAGTAACCTTCTCCGCTGTACACAACATCTCTCCGGTAAGTTTGCCACTGGAGTTCGCTGAGCATCCCCGTCACGCTGCCGCACTTACTACACGATCCGTTCACGAAACGTGCCACTCTTCGTTGGATCTTTTTAAGTTACTTCTTTCGTGGATGATCTACATTTCCTTAAGGGCTCCGGAAAGGCTCAAAATCATGAAAAGTTCAATTTTTACTTTTTTGCGTTTTCTGAATCTGCAGACTATTACCTTTTAATAGATATATAATTTATTCAATTCCGAAGACTACAACTATTTTTAAATTTTTTTTGAAATGTGTTCTACATGGGCGTGACCCACTGTGGCGCTGTTAAACTGCTGCCAAATGGTGTTATTATTAACGTCCGTGTTCATCAGGTACATTTTAGTGATGTGAGATAAAGTATGTGTTGTGGCTAACCTGTGATGGTTCAATATATATCGCTGGTGTGATTGTCGATTGTTTCATGTTTATTTACTCTGTCGTTATCTCGAAAATATTCGTAATTAATTCTGTTTCTTGAGTCTCTGTTTTGTTGAAGTATAATAATGAGTAAAAGTAAAGTTATTAGAAATCCTCTGAAGGCTTTTAAGAAAAGGAGAAATGTTGGAAAGCCAAAGGTATGTGTTATTACTGTAAACAATAAAGACGATAATCAAGTGAGTGAACCTAACCTCTCAAGTACACCTGCCCATAGCAGTCAAAGTGGGAAAGAAAATACTTCACAGAAGAAGCTTGGTTCAATGAGTGAAAACTATGAATGTTTTATGGGCGAATCGGAATGAAATATTTGATATGTCGGTTCTCAAAGGAATTTTTTCAAACTGTGTAAGATGTATTCATTGTAGTGAAGTTGGTCTGGAACTCTCCATAATAAAGCACGTAGGACTTGCTAGTGAAATACAACTGAAATGTGATAAGTGTTCATACATGACCACGTTTTGGAACAGTGTTACAGTAACTGCAACTGAAGAAAATGGTAGCAAAATCTACGAACACAACAACGAGCGATGCTTGCTTTAGACAAGGAACGCCTTCGGGCTGCAGACAGGGCTGTACAGAGTCTAGAAATACAAGCAAGAGTAAACAGGAGGAGGAACAAGAGGAAGCTGGAGGAGGAGTTTGCAGAGGATGAAGATAATCCATCCTATGGACCTGGAATGCACTAAAAAGTTAATCCAATCTTTGTCGCTCGATTCCCAAAACTTTTCTTTTCTCATACTAATTACATGTTTTCTAAGGATCTTCCAAACATATTTGTTTCAAACTTTCAGTAAATGTTACACAGTACCTTCTGCATAATTTAACACAGCCTTTTTCCAAAAAAAACTGTATATTTTTGAATATATAAAAAAAAATTGCAAAAAATGTAAATTTCATTACAATTGAAAAAAAATCATCTTTAATAACTGAACTAAAATTTTGTAAAATCCCTGTGTTAAGTTGTAGCCCATATTCCAATAAATAATCTGTAAAAAGTTCAACTTCCTACCTCAAATACTTTGTGAGGAAAGATGTAATTTATAAGCGTTATTTTAACATTGCAAGTACGGGGCGTTCCGGAGCCCCTTAAGATTCTTCGAATGAAACTCATCCTGGCACCAGCATCCCGTACGGCTTGTTTTATGTGCTCATTCCACTTTGCCAGGCGTTGTGGCCCTGCGGTTCTAGGCGCTTCAGTCTGGAACCGCGCGACCGCTACGGTCGCTGGTTCGAATCCTGCCTCGGGCATGGTTGTGTGTGATGTCCTTAGGTTAGTCAGGTTTAAGTAGTTCTACGTTCTAGGGGACTGATGACCTCACATGTTAAGTCCCATAGTGCTCAGAGCCATTTGAACCGATTCACCTTACGTCGCCCCAAACGGTTACTCCTATAAATTTTACAGCAGTTACTGTTTCCAGTGATTTTTTGCAAGTAGCATAATAAGAGTGAAAGACAAAGAACGAAGTGCTTGGATTACGAAAGGTGTAAAAAGACCGGGATGCAGGCTTTGACCCCTACTGTTCAATCCGTACATCGAACAAGCAAAGACAGAAATAAAAGAAAGGTTCAAGAGTGCGATTAGAATTCAAGACGAAAGGATATCAATCATAAAATTCGCTGGTGACATTATTATTGTCAGTGACCGTGAAGAACTACTACAGGATCTGTTGAATGGCATAAAGAGTCTAATGAGTATAGAATACAGATTGGGAGTAAGTAAAAGAAACACGAAAGCAATGAGAAGTACAAAAAATGAGAATACTGATGAACTTTACATCAGAATTGGTGATCACGAAGTAAATAAAGTTAAGAAATTCTGCGACCCAGGCAGCAAACTAACCCATGACGGACGGAGCAAGGAGGACGTAACAAGCAGATTAGCACCGCAAAAACGGGCACTCCAGGCGACGAGAATTCTACTAGTATCAAACACAGACCTTAATCTGAGAAAGAAATTTCTTCGAATGTACGTTTGGAGTACAGTATTGTGTGGTAGTTAAACATGAACTGTGGAAAAACCGGAGTAGAAGAGAATCGAAGCATTAAAAACTAGATGTACTGGTAAGGTTAGGACTGAGGATGTTCTCCGCATAATCAAAGGCGATAGGAATATATTTTTATTTATTTATTTATTGCCAAATTATAGACCTGTTGCCTGATGTTTAGAACAGGTCGTACATCTTACAATTTTCGTTTTTCATCTTTTTGAAGTTTTCTTTCCTTTTGTTTTATCTACAACATTTACAAAGAATGATACTTTTCAAAATAACAATAATTTGAGGTTGAAATATAAATAAAATTTTGTTGTTTTTTAAGAAGAATATAAAAAGAAGATAGGATAGATGAGAGATTTGTTAGTACCATGACCATGTGTGACTGACGGTGAATACCTCGGAATGGTTTCTTCGTGCCGTTGATCGCCAGTCACACACACACACACACACACACACACACACACACACACACACACACACACACAAATGGTTATTAGTAGTATTAGTAGGAATATATGGAAAACACTGAGAAGAAGCAGCCACAGGATGACAGCGCATCTGTTAAGACATCGTGGAATAACTTCCAAGGCCGGCCGATGTGGCCAAGCAGTTCTAGTCGCTTCAGTCTGGAACCGCGCAACCGCTGCGGTCGCAGGTTCGAATCCAGCCTAGCGCATGGATGTATGTGATGTCCGTAGATTACTTAGGTTTAAGTAGTTCTAGGTTCTAGGGGACTGATTACCTCAGATGTTAAGTCCCATAGTGCTCAGAGCCATTTGAACCATTTTTTGAATAACTTCCATGGTACAAGAGGGAGCTTGAGAGGGTAAAAACTGTAGATGAAGACATAGATTGGAATGCACCCAGCAAATCACTGAGGATGTAGGCTGCAAGTGCGACTCTGCGACGATGAGGCTGGCACAGGAGACAAATTTGTAGAGGAAAGCCTCAGTCAGACGACTGATGACTCAAAAGCATAATCGAACAGTAATGGATCTTTTTTCTCCTATTTGTGAGCAATAACTTACATTTATTTACGTTCAGGATGAATTGCCCGTCCCTGCGCTAGTCAGCGATTCTCTGCTCAAGTGATGCGTAAATTTAGAATTTACCAGGTCACTTATTTCACAAAAAGTAAGCGTATGAGTACGATGCACTCAAGGAAGAACGGGAGACAAGATAGTTGGTTATCCTCCTGAGTGAGGCCTGAGGGTAATTTGGAGGTTCAGCCAGAGATTTCTTTCTGGTCGACCGTCGAGTGCCGGTATACGTATCGAAAATAATAAGGAGCATTTACCCGGAGCGAGCCCCCTCGAGAAGAAAAGGCGCAGCAAACGGCGGTTCTAATGGATGCTCCGCAGCGTCTTTGAGGGCGCAGCTAAACGAAACCACGTCGGCCGCGCATTATTCCGGGACGCAGGGGATAGGCGAGGCCGGGCCGGCGCTCTTCCCCGCCACTCTGCAGGTAATGAGCCACTTCATTACCTGCGCGTCCCTCTGTGCCGAGCTGGGCTGCTCGCAGTCGGCCGCTTCTGGGACCGCTGCTGAATGACCTCCTCGCTCTCCCTGGAGCGGCCCACGTACGCACCGAGTGGCGCTGTCGAGTCTTCATTTATGCGACAGGAGATACCAGAAAAACAGCTACTTATTGCCTGCTTCCTCCTCTACCTACTTGCCGCTACTCAACTTCCCTGTTCTCCACTCTTCAAGATTCTTTCCATTCCGTTTCAGATCGGTCGTTTGCAGTTAAAGGAATTTTCATTGCTTCAAAACTCTATCAAGATGAGGCCTTTCTTCAGCTTAAGAGAAAGGGGACTCGACTTCTGAATGTTCTCCAACAGTTTCAACAAACCAATGAATATGTGCACGTTACGACCCTATACGATTACCCGTACAATGGACGTCCGAAAAAGACTATAACTGATTGTTGTTATTGCTGTCGTTTTCAGTGCTGAGACTGGTTTGATGCAGCTCTCCATGCTACTCTATCCTGTGCAAGCTTCTTCATCTCCCAGTACCTACTGCAGCCTACATCCTTCTGAATCTGCTTACTGTATCCATCTCTTGGTCTCCCTCTGCGGTTTTTATCCTCCACGCTGCCCTCCAATACTAAATTGGTGATCCCTTGATGCCTCAGAATATGCCCTACCAACCGATCCCTTCTTATAGCCAAATTCTGCCACAAATTTCTCTTGTCTCCAGTTCTATTCAATACCTTCTCATTAGTTATGTGATCTACCCATCTAATCTTCAGCATTCTTCTGTAGCACCACATTTCGAAAGCTTCTATTCTCTTCTTGTCTAAAGTATTTATCGTCCATGTTTCACTTCCATACATGGCTACACTCCATACAAATACTTTCAGAAACGACTTCCTGACACTTAAATCTATACTCGATGTTAACAAATTTCTATTCTTCAGAAACGCTTTCCTTGCCATTGCCAGTCTACATTTTATATCCTCTCTACTTCGACCATCATCAGTTATTTTTCTCCCCAAATAGCAAAACTCCTTTACTACTTTAAGTGTCTCATTTCCTAATCTAATTCCCTCAGCATCACCCGACTTAATTCGACTACATTCATCATCCTCGTTTTGCTTTTGTTGACGTTCATCTTATATCCTCCTTTCCAGACACTATCCATTCCGTTCAACTGCTCTTCCAAGTCCTATGCTGTCTCTGACAGAATTACAATGCCATCAGCGAACCTCAAAGTTTTTATTTCTTCTCCATGGATTTTAATACCTACTCCGAAGATTTCTTTTGTTTCCTTTACTGCTTGCTCAATATACAGATTGAATAACATCGGGGAGAGGCTACAACGCTGTAGGTGAAAAAAAAGTATTTGTTCTCAGCGCCATCAGTGATCTGATCAGCTCAAGTTGTTGCAGGAATTTGTCGCAAGCACGACGATCGGTTGACGATTTTACAATCTGTTCACTGGTTCAGTGTACTTTTGACCTGGTGTTTGTCGTAGTATTGATTCGGCATTGGACTATTTGTACACAACATTACCGGGGAACTTACTCCCAAGATAACGTATCACTGTAATAATTTCCGTTACCGTGTGCTTACTTGACGCGTGCCTTCGCAATCCGCTACTGCCACATTTCAATATGATTGATTAGAGCAATATATTACGTTGAAAAAGTATCTTGAAATTAGTTTATGATTATAACGGAGTTTACGATTCCATAAGTTCATGAAAGGTCACTACATCAAAGTCAAATCCACGCAAACTGTTCACATTTTCGGTTAAATTAGCATTTACCTTTTTTTTTACTTCGTCACCGCAAAGAAAAAATATATTACCCGTCGAAATAGCCGCGCGTGTTAGCACGCCGCATTTGGGCTTCAGGGAGGCGCTGGCGCCGGTTCGACTACGCCTGGTGGATTAACGACGACAGCCGGTTCGCCGGCCAGCCTGGATGTGGTTTTAGGTGATTCCCACAACTGACTATATGAATATCGGACTGGCACCCACGTCCCGTCTCAGTCATACAATTCGCAGAAATTTCGAAAACGTCATCACCATTTTACTTGGATAAATCTAAACGTACACAGATAGGGTGCACGACTTCCATACAGCGGCGGCGGCAATAGGAAGGGCATCCGGCCACCATCTAACACTGACACTGGCAAATCCAGATTAACACTCAGATACCGTAAAGGTATGGTATATGGGGGGAATAAACACAGAAGATACCGTAAATAAAAATATGTTGTTCCATATATCACAACGCTAACCGCAAAATAATAACTTCATGCCACTACTGGCATCGCCTTTTTCGCGTTCCGACTCGTTCACTCCATGAGCCCATCTTGCAGACACTGCCTCCGTGCCTTTTTTTCTGCACCCTCCAAAAGCTCACCGCACTCCCTAGCCGTCGGGACTTCCCCGCGCCACCTGTTATCTTGGGTTCCGCAGAGATAGGTACAGGGTTATTACAAATGATTGAAGCGATTTCACAGCTCTACAATAACTTTATTATTTGAGATATTTTCACAATTCTTTGCACACACATACAAAAACTCAAAAAGTTTTTTTAGGCATTCACAAATGTTCGATATGTGCCCCTTTAGTGATTCGGCAGACATCAAGCCGATAATCAAGTTCCTCCCACACTCGGCGCTGCATGTCCCCATCAATGAATTCGAATGCATCGTTGATGCGAGGTCGCAGTTCTGGCACGTTTAAACAATGAATCTTTCACATAACCCCACAGAAAGAAATCGAATGGGGTTAAGTCAGGAGAGCGTGGAGGCCATGACATGAATTGCTGATCATGATCTCCACCACGACCGATCCATCGGTTTTCCAATCTCCTGTTTAAGAAACGCCGAACATCATGATGGAAGTGGGGTGGAGCATCATCCTGTTGAAAGATGAAGTCGGCGCTGTCGGTCTCCAGTTGTGACATGAGCCAGTTTTCCAGCATGTCCAGATACACGAGCCCTGTAACGTTTTTTTCGCAGAAACTGTGAGATTGCACAAAACACGTTAACTTTTGGTGAATTGCGAATTTGCTGCACGAATGCGTGAGGATTCTCTACCGCCCAGATTCGCACATTGTGTCTGTTCACTTCACCATTAAGAAAAAATGTTGCTTCATCACTGAAAACAAGTTTCGCACCGAACGCATCCTCTTCCATGAGCTGTTGCAACCGCGCCGAAAATTCAAAGCGTTTGACTTTGTCATCGGGTGTCAGGGCTTGTAGCAATTGTAAACGGTAAGGCTTCTGCTTTAGCCTTTTCCGTAAGATTTTCCAAACCGTCGGCTGTGGTACGTTTAGCTCCCTGCTTGCTTTATTCGTCGACTTCCGCGGGCTACGCGTGAAACTTGCCCGCACGCGTTCAACCATTTCTTCGCTCACTGCAGGCCGACCCGTTGATTTCCCCTTAGAGAGGCATCCAGAAGCTTTAAACTGCGCATACCATCGCCGAATGGAGTTAGCAGTTGGTGGATCTTTGTTGAACTTCGTCCTGAAGTGACGTTGCACTGTTATGACTGTCTGATGTGAGTGCATTTCAAGCACGACATACGCTTTCTCGGCTCCTGTCGCCATTTTGTCTCACTGCGCTCTCGAGCGCTCTGGCGGCAGAAACCTGAAATGCGGCTTCAGCCGAACAAAACTTTATGAGTTTTTCTACGTATCTGTAGTGTGTCGTGACCATATGTCAATGAATGGAGCTAAAGTGAATTTATGAAATCGCTTCAATCATTTGTAATAGCGTTGTAACTGTAAGGTGCTACATATCGTAGCGGTGGTAATACCGGTATACGTAACCCTGCAGCATCCACGCACGCCGGCCGCGGCTTAAGCCGTGTATTCATAGGTGACTTCCGTCTCTCACGCCAGGACGCTACCACACAGCACAGACCACCTGCGCGGTCTTTCCCAGCCCCAGACCGGTGAAGTCGCTGAAAAGATCACGGTGGTGTACTCTGCGAGAGGCCCCCCTCGCAGCTCGGACTGGCAATCAAACATGGAAAACAAAGTCTCCGCACTCGGCCACGGCGCAGCGCGGTGCCTTAAACTTTTATCAGCGGTGAAGCCAGTTCCGCGGAGTGGATAATCTTAAGGTGGTGGGGGTCCCGGAGTAAATTCCGAGGCGGCGAACCGGCGAATAAAAAGCGCGCGCAGCGGCGCCCGGTATTTACGACGGTGTCACGTGACGGCGCGTCGTAACGGCGCCGGCGCTCCAGTTTTGTGTACGGCGCACCTGTTGCCCCCTCCATCGCCATCGCCGTAATGACGGAGGCACGCGCGGCTGCCGCGACTTACACGCTAAGTGCAAAGTTTGCTGCGCCGCACACGCCGCCTTCAGCGAGCGCCTGCCAACTTTGTTCAAAACTCGTAAAAGGTCGCCGCGATCGCACCTCCGCAGCCACCCACTACGCCCGTAAATACCGCTTCCGCCACGTGCGTTCCCATTATTTATTTAATCGAACGACACACAAGAACTTCGGATATACACTACTGGCCAGTAAAATTGCTACACCAAGAACAAATGCAGTTGACAAACGGGTATTCATTGGACAAATATGTCATATTAGAACTGACATGTGATTACATTTTCACGCAATTTCGGTGCATAGATCCTGAGAAAACAAGTACCCAGAACAACCACCTCTCGCCGTAATAGCGGCCTTGATGCGCCTGGGCATTGAGTCAAACAGAGCTTGGATGGCGTGTAGAGGTACAGATGCCCATGCAGCGTCAGCACGATACCACAGTTCATCAAGAGTAGTGACTGGCGTATTGTGACGAGACAGTTGCTCGGCCACCATTGACCAGACGTTTTCAGTTGGTGAGAGATCTGGAGAATGTGCTGGCCAGGGCAACAGTCGAACATTTTCTGTATGCAGAAGGGCCCGTACAGGACCTGCAACATGCGGTCGTGCATTATCTTGCTCAAATGTAGGGTTTCGCAGGGATCGAAAGAAGGGTAGAGCCACGGGTCGTAACACATCTGAAATGTAACGTCCACTGTTCAAAGTGCCGTCAATGCGAACAAAAGGTGACCGAGACGTGTAACCAATGACACCCGATGCCATCACGCTGGGTGATACGCCAGTATGGCGATGACGAATACACGCTTCCAATGTGCGTTCACCGCGGTGTCGCCAAAGACGGATGCGACCATCATGATGGTGTAAAAAAGAACCTGGATTCATCCGAAAAATGAAGTTTTGCCATTCGTGCACCCAGGTTCGTCGTTGAGTACACCATCGCAGGCGCTCCTGTCTGTAAAGCAGTGTCAAGAGTAACCGCAGCCATGGTCTCCGAGCTGATAGTCCATGCTGCTGCCGACGTCGTCCAACTGTTCATGCAGATAGTAGTTGTCTTGGAAACGTCCCCATCTGTTGACTCATGGATCGAGACGTGGCTGCACGATCCGTTACAGCCATGCGGATAAGTTGCCTTTCATCTCGATTGCTAGTGATACGAGGCTGTTGGCCTTCCTTATCCCTCCTGAACCCTCCGATTCCATATTCTGCTAACAGTCATTGGATATCGACCAATGCGAGCAGCAGCGTCGCGATACAATAAACCGCAATCGCGATAGGCTACAATCCGACCTTTATCAAAGTCGGAAACGTGATGGTACGCATTTCCCCTCCTTACATGAGGCATCACAACAACGTTTCACCAGGCAACGCTGGTCAACTGCTGTTTGTGTATGAGAAATCGGTTGGAAACTTTCCTCATGTCAGCACGTTGCATGTCCCCCCACCGGCGCCAATCTTGTGTGAATTCTCTGAAAAGCTCATCATTTGCATGTCACAGCATCTTCTTCCTGTCGGTTAAATTTAGCGTCTGTAGCACGTCAGCTTCGTGGTGTAGCAATTTTAATGGCTAGTAGTGTACGTAGTAGAGATCCGCTCCGGATCAAACGCGTCCCCCTGATTCACTATGGTATGATTACGCTGTAAACAACAACAACTGTAAAATATTTAGTATGACAGACGTTCAATAATTAATGCAACACCTATTTTTTCGTGTAAGCAGATTGTTTTTATTCGGACTCCAATAAACCATATGACTCCCCACTCTACTGGCTGATGACGGGGCCAAGGTCTAGCTGCACCAATAACATACCCATCACCCACGTACTGCTTCCCCTTCATTGGGCTAAACAGACGGAATTCATAAGGTGCGAGATCCGGACTGTAGGGTGGAACCCAGCAGGCAGACACCTTTGGGTACCTCAACTGGTGGATGAACGAGTCAGCAGCACCAACAGCGAGGTGTTAAGACTGTGATCCGTCGATCATCTCCAGTGAGAGTGTCTGCACGTTCCAACACTGCACAAGTCACGGCAGTGCGCCACCTTGTTCCGGTGATGGCAGACGCCTCGCCTACCGACTCACCGTGCTTTTGTTCGCTGCGAGGTCTCTCTAGACATTCGGCAAGCGTCTATGAATATCTGCGATGCTATGTTTTTCTGCCAGAAGAAAGTCAATGACAGCTCTCTGCTTGGAACGCACCTACGCTACAGAAACCCCTTTGCAGGCTACGTATAGCGCCGACACCTATCGAAAACTGAAGGAGCTGAAGCGGGAACATGTCCAACAACAAATAACGATTTTTAACCGAAATTAGCCTAAATGTTCCACATTATTGAACACTCCTCTTAGCAACCGTCTAGAGCGACCTACGGCTTGCCAACTACATACAATTAGTACTAGGCTGACATTAATTGGAAAAATCCTAAGAGTAACTGTGGATCTGTGCCCCTTGCTCCTAGCCGCTGCGTGCACGCCTCTTTCTCGACAAGTGTCCATGCGTAGTCTCTCTCTCACCTAGTTCCAGTGATGGACACAATCTGCTTGGCTAGGAGCAGCTGTAACCATCGTCAGAAATCGTAGAAAGAAGCGCGAGTGCTGCGTTAATGAATACCTTAGAACTGTGTCGTTGTGGCTTGAAGAAGCGAGAGGTTTTGAAGTGCGGTGACATTTGTACCAACGTCTATTGCCTTTTATGCCAAACATGTGCTTCTGCAGTGTCCAAACAACAATGGAAGCAGTTATTTCAATTTATTTATTTATTGTTCGGCTAATTCAATCTATACAAGATGTAGGGCGCGTGGGTCAATGACCGCTCGGCCAGCTCTAATCGAGCTACCGCCTGTGTTACGCAGTCGTCGACTCGCCGTTCGAGCGAGTTGGAAAGTTCGTCAACAGTTTTAACAATCTTTCACTTGTTTTTCAAACACGCACTGAGCTTTGTCTGATCGATCTACGCGTTCGTCCAACTGCGTGACCTTTTGTGGAATGTCTTTGTTCTGGTCTACCAACTCAGCCACTTGCTGTTTTAGTACCTCTTTAAGTTATTAAATACATTTTTAAGAGGTTTTTCCATGCATCTCTGTCCGCTTCTGTCTTCTGCCAGTTGAAGCCCGCAACTTTCTGAGTTCCTTATTCCAGAGATCAGGTGGTCTCCCTGGTGGTCTTCGTTTTTCTCAGGGACTCCACTCTAATAAAACTGATTTTGTCCATCTTCCATCCTTCTTTGGAGCAATAAGTCCTGCCCACTGCCATTTTAGAGTCTTAAACCGTTCTATAATATCTTTTACTCCTGTTATTGCTCGAATCTCTTCACTTTTCTGTCGATCTTTCTTAGTGAGACCAAACATTGACCTTCCCATAGCTCTCTGAGCATTTCCAAGTTTCCTTTTGAAAAGTCCAAATTTCACACCCATACGTTAAAACCGGTACGACACACTCATCAAAAACTATCTTCTTTAAGTAGACCGGCATGTGAGATTTGAAAACTGTTGCATTCCTTCCGTAAGGCCTTCAAGCCAGTTTAATTCGACGAAAAATTTCAGGTTTCAAATCCCCTTTTGTGTCAGTTCATTGCCCCAGATAATCGTATTCTGTAACATTATTTTGGATGTTGCCGTTCAGTGTTACTTGTCCTGCAGCTGCCCACTTATTATGCATAACCTTAGTTTTAGAGTGTTTTATTTTAAGTCCAACTTCCTGTCAGCGATCTGTTAAGTCTTTAACAGAGGACTGCATTTCCATCTTACTGTTAGCTAGGACCACTATACCGTCAGCAAATCTCAGGTTGGTGAGCCTTTTACCATTTATCCTTATTCCTCTGTTGTTCCAAATAATTTTGGACACAGCCACCTCAAGAACTGCTATAAATAACTTCGGGGATATAGAATCGCCCCGCTTTACTCCTTTTCCAATGGGAAATTCGCACTTGTTTTTTCCTATGTTGATGGATGCTACAGACGTGTCATAAATGTTGCATAATATGTTTATATACTTTGCTTCCACTCCTTGCTCAGCCAGTGCTTATATGACTGCAGTGTGGCAGACAGAATCAAAGGCTTTTTCGAACTCAATGACGGCTATGCATGGTGGCATTTCATACTCACTGGTTCCACTAATTACCTCACGCAGTGTGTTTATACGGTCAATTGTACTGAAACCACTGCGGAATCCAGCTTGTTCTATGGGCTGTGTAGTCTCCACTACCATTTTAATGCGACTTATAAGGACTTTAGTGAACACTTTATATATAACAGAAAGTAAGTTAATGGGGTGGTAGTTCTTCAGATCGTGAATACTTCCTGCTTATGTAGGAAGATTATGGCTCAAATGGCTCTGAGCACTATGGGACTTAACATCTGGGGTCATTAGTCCCCTAGAACTTAGAACAACTTAAACCTAACTAACCTAAGGACAGCACACACACACATGCCCGAGGCAGGATTCGAACCTGCGACCGTAGCGGTCGCGCGGTTCCACACTGAAGCGCCTAGAACCCCTCCGCCACACCTGCCGGCGGAAGATTATGTTTTCTTTGTTCCAGTAGGTTGGGAAACTACCATTCTGTACACACGAAGTAAAGACTTTAGCGAGATGTTTTTCTGTTTCCTCCCCTTCAGTATGTCAATTAGACCACCATGATCCCCTGCTTTACCATTCTGCATCTTGTTTATAGCCTTCCGTATTTTTTCTGGGAGGATTATTTCAATTATGAGCACTATTTCAGAGTTATTTGCTCTCGTCGACGCAAACGTAATGAATGAATGAACTCGCCAAGGACCAAATCCGCTGCAGCAACTCAAGAGCTCTCGAAACACTCCTCTTGTTCCACATGTATTACCTGAGTGCGCGCCGGAAGTAAGAACGAAAGGTTTTCATTCTGTTCAGAGTGGCCATTTTTGCTTCCAGATTGTACGTATTTATGAGGCGCTGTAGACAGCCACTTCTTTCACGCTTCCTTTACAGCGCGTAGAATCATCAAACAAGGAGATGCCCGACAATACTCTTCAAACACTATCATGTGTTTCAAAGACCTCGGCAGATTTCTTTCCCCATCCTTGAACCAATCCGAATTTATCCTCAGTCTGCAACGACCTAGTTGTCGACGGGACGTTAAAACCTGATCTTCCTCGTTTCCTTTCTTCTTTCTCCATGTTTCTCATTTGACTGCTCAGCCGTAGTTCTAACGCAAAGGCAAATTTGATCGTGTGCGAGGAACTGAACTTTTCGACAATCAACGATTCTCTGGCCGCTGGAACAGCCACTCCGACACCTGCACACGGTGGCGCATGCGCGCAAAGCAGAGGCACGCGTGACTTTAAACCGTTTCATGCGCCTCCTCGTATCTTCGTGCAACGCCTACCTACGCCTAGTGCCCACGGAAAGTTGTACAGCTGTAAATGCGCCTTAAGGAAATGTAACTCAGCCTGGCAAGAAATGGTTTACGAAAAGTTTGTATGACCAGTTCTTGAGCAGTACTCGTCAGACAGGAATCCTTACCAGGGAAGGTTAGTAGACGAGACAGAGAGGATCGAATAAGAGCAGTTCGTCTCGTGATGGGTTCGTTTACTAAGCGCGGGAGCAATGAGGAGATGCTGATTTATCTCCAGTGCCAGACGCTACAAAAGACGCAATGTGCATCAAGGAGGAGTTAAATGTTAACATTCATTCAGAGAATGCACCGTTGTTTGAAGTGTTACATACTATTTGTTTCCTGCATGTAGCCTCTGGTATCACGGACAGTATATACCTCAGTATCTATAAGCTTAATATCCTCTGAAAGCATACATCTCTAAATGTAACACACTTAATTTTACGCAAACACTTGATATTTGTTTTGCTGATACGTGAAATTCATATGGTACTGCGTCCTTATGAAAGGGGGCAAGGCACCAGGTTGGGACAAAGTAACAGTGGATATGATACGAGCAGCAGGAGAAGTAGGAACCCAGTGGCTATACAGAGTGCTGAGGGTGGTGTGGAAGGAGAACAGAATTCCTGAGGATTGGAAGAAAGGAATTATAGTCCCGATCTTCAAGAAAGGGGATAAAAGGAGATGTGAGAACTACAGAGGAATCACCCTGCTATGCCACTGTGGAAAAATCTATGAAAAGATGCTGGAGAAGAGAATAAGAAGCAGTATTGAAAGTAGACTGCAAGAGGAGCAGTACGGTTTCAGACCGGGAAGATCAACAACGGACCTCATATTTGCGGTAAGGCAACTGCAGGAAAGGCACTATGAGTACGGGAAGGACTTAATCATGGCCTTTTTGGATATTGAGAAGGCGTATGACAGTATCTGTAGGGACAAGCTCTGGGATGTGCTGAACGCAAAAGGGATAGATGAAGAGATAACACGAAAAGTCAGAAAAATGTATGAGGGAAGTGAGAGTTGTGTGAAAGTGGGGAGGGAACGTACTGCATGGTTCAAGCTGGAAAATGGGCTGCGACAGGGAAGTGCACTTTCGCCTTTATTGTTTATTATTGTTATGGATGAAATCCTACAGCAAGTATCAGATGCAATTGGAGATCATAAAATGAAAGCAGTGCTCTTTGCCGATGACCTGATGTTATGGGGAAATTGCGTGAAGGAGGTGCAAGAGCAGTTAGATGCATGGGAGGCAACGGCAGCACAATATGGAATGCATTTCTCTGCAAAGAAAAGTGAAATAATCGTCACAACAAGGAAGAAGAATAGGCCAAATGTGGATATAACTTGTGGAGGCGAAAAACTACAAGTGGTAGAGAACTTCAAGTACCTGGGAAGCGTGATTGAAAGTAAGGGGGGAAACGCAATGGAAATAAATGAAAGGTGCAGAAAAGCAGGGCAGTTCTACAAACGCATTAGGGGGCTTATTTGGAGCAAGGAGGTGCCACAGAAATCCAAGGGAATTATATACCGAACCTACTTTGTCCCCATATTGACATACGGAAGTGAGACATGGGTAATGCACAAAAGCGACAAAAGTAGAATACAGGCTAGTGAAATGAAGTTCCAGAGGAGCAGGTTGGGTGTAACAAGACGAGACAGATTGCGAAATTTGTATGTGAGGGAAAGACTAAAGGAGGAACCAGTACAGGACAGGATAGAAAAATCAAGACTGCAGTGGTATGGACACATGAAGAGAATGGATGAGGGAAGAATTCCAAAGAGGATGTTTGATCTGCAACTGGAGGGGAAGAGGCCCAGAGGAAGACCAAGAGATAGATGGGTGAAGGGAGTAAAGGAATGTGTGATGAGAAGAGGAGAGAACTGGACGAAGGTGGAAGAGGGGGAATGGTGGAAAGACAGAACACGATGGAGAGGCTTGTGTTCCCGACAGACCCAGCCAGTGGCTGGAAACTGTCCAAGATGATGATGATGACTGCGTCCTTAAACGTTGTGATTTTACTACGTTACCTGATGCTATGACGGTTGGCACTACCATTTTTTTTCTCTACGAATGCGAAACGTTACGTATGTATTATTTGAATTAGAGAGCGCGCCAAGTTTCCATCATTTTCGACAGGTAGCGTAGCTGCAGGACAGTTTCAAAATGGCGTCTGTCGGTGATGTACGTTACAACCAACGCGCCGTCATTGAATTTCTCACTGCAGAGAAAAAAACTGCGGGGCATATTTCCAAACACTCGTGCGAAGTCGACGGACCATCTGCTGTCGACAGCAGCACAGTTAGTCGCTGGTCACAGAGCGTGACGTCATCAGAAGGCGGTTCGGCGGAGCTCCATGGTTTGCAGCGGTCGAGGAGACCATCCATGGCTGTCACACCTGACCTAGCCCCCCCCCCCCCCCCACGGACTTCCACTTGTTTGGGCCATTAAAGGATGCTATTCTTGGAAGACATTTTTAGGACGATGAGGAAATGATTCACACAGTGAAGCACTGACTCCGCCACCAGGATAAGGATTGGTACCGACAGAGCATACACGCCTTTGTTTCGCGCTGGAGGGCCATAGAACGGGATGGAGATCACGTGGAAAAATATTGTGTGTAGATAAAACACCATTCTTTCATCTGTGTGATTCTCATTATGTTCAATAAAGAATTGTTGAAGAAAAGAAATACGGTGCATTACTTTCCGGGCAACCCTCGTATTTTCTGTTGTCTGGAGTTATACTACTTTGTTTCTATTCATAACACTAAAAACTACTAAACTATTTCAATCGCAGTATTGTTTGTGTGAACAACAAATGGTGGTCAGGAACAGTCTGAAAAGCTTGAAAGGGTACTGCAGCGTAGGTTGTACTGAGAAATAATTGCTAAGAAAAAAATTCTATATGCTCGCCGCTTCCGAGTTAATTAGTCCGAAATTAGCCAAGCAGTCCGTCGGGCATGAAAATTCAAGCAGTCCACCATAATTTCAGTTGTTCTCGTAGCGTACATGATAACGAACAAGACTGTTCAGCCTTCAGCTCAGATTCTTACTGTGCACACATAAGCTGGCGCCAGCTCTCTGGGCGGCAAAGAGGTTGCGAGAAGATCGATAGATTTTTTATTTAGATATCGATCTACATGATTACGAACGAGACTGTTTAGCCTTAAGCTCATTTTCAGTCCTTACTGTGCAGGCATAAGCTGGCGCCAGCACTTCGGGTGGCAAAGAGGTTGGACACCGGATCAAGCGACAGTGGGCAAAGACAGACTCGCAAGAAACGCGCAGCCAACGCCCTCTCGATCGCCAGTATTAAGTTCGCCGCCGCGGACCGGAGGGCCCAGTCAGCCAGTCATCCAGTGAGTCAGCGAGATATGAGTCCCAGCCCAGTTGCAGTTAGCTCAGCCTCTGGCTCAGAGTCAGTCAGTGCGTAGCGACCAGAGTTGCGTTACAGCGGAACTTGCACTTCACCAGCAGTGAGGCTAACGTGGACTAGAATGGAAGAACTTGTAGCACAACACCTGGACTATCGCAAGTAACTTCTTGTTCTTATGAATAATGAACCCAGTTAATACATTGAAGTTTATGTTATAAAAGGAGGATACAAGCCACCAAACGACATCCTCTCCTTGCTCCCCATGGCACAAGCCAACAGTGACAACGAGACGACACAAAACTTACTACTGTCTCATGTCCAGTTTTTGTATCCCTCTCTTGATCGGTTTTAGCTAACCAAGCGAAGAACACGTTTGGCCACACTGTCTCTGGCGGGACGCTTGAATTTGCACGGGTGACGGCCTGACTGGCTAACTTCAATGCCAATTACCTCGGAAACGGCGCAATCTATCGAATTTTTTCTTGACAATTATTTCTTCGCACAACCTACCCTGCAACATCCTTACAATCTTTTCAGACTGTTTGTAACTACCCTCTATCTTAATGTTTCAGGTAAGGTGTTTCTCTCTATAACTTACAAAATAATAAGTAAAGCTATATTTATTTTGATACATACACGTAAGAAACGCTCTTCCTCCGGCGTCCTGAACGTGGTTGATTGATTTATTCTCCAGAGAGCTACAGTTTAGGGGTCGAGGCAACAAGCTGTACGCAGAGTGGCGCTACAATCTGGAACCGCGCGAACGCTACGGTCGCAGGTTCGAATCCTGCCTGGGGTATGGATATGTGTGATGTCCTTAAGCCGTCGGCACACGGACCGTGCTGTCGAACGTTAACGTTGAGCGTGCCAAGTTCACCGTGCTGCTGAACGCTCAGGAACGATGCGACTTGTGCGTACGGTACGTGGGCCCCAACGTGGTATACGCGATCGCAACGCACTCCAGCGGCAGTTGAGGGATGTTTCTAGTTCGTAAATCACACTGTTTACTCAACGGGCGGCCGTAAAATTACCACGTTAGCTCTATTAAAACGCTCATTTCCTCCATCGTCCATGAAAAGGAAAGTACCACGTCCAATCAATAAGGACACAGGCTTATAAAAGTTCCATTACAAACAGTGCGGTACAAATTTGGAATACTTCTCCGCATAAGATAAACATTGTTTCATCATTCCCACATTTTAGTAAAACCCCAAGGTCAGTCTTACTTGATCACTGTTCCTACGCAGTAGCAGAATCTTTGCAACATGTGAATTACGAAGCGTAAAAGAAAAAGGAGCGAAATATCTTTATACAAGTAGCGCAAGCTGTCCTGTAGATTAAGCCAATCGAAGAAAGTCATCCCTCAAAAAAGGTGAACTTATATTTACATAACATGAAATGTTATAGCATATGTTTATATTAAACTAGCAATACAGTATTAGAACCTAATAAAAACGCGAAAGTAAAAAAAATAAACTTTTGGAAGTGTTTAGACGCGAACCACCGCCCCCAACAAAAATTCATTACTGGACAAAGACGCTACTCATTACGATAAACCAACAACAAGCTCCTTGTACTTAATCATATTCTGTTACTCGTTGCTAAAAACGTTAATCGTAGATAATTATGTTACTAATTGAAATATAATTATAACAAATTGTACCAAGAACAATGCGTTTTGGGTGGATCTTCAGTGTGTCGCTGCCTTCAAACAGCCTACTCTCATAATATGCAAGTTACAATAATTCTTTTGCCACGAATATGATGCTTCTCATTATTTTATTGGAACGAATCACACAACTAACAACGGGCTTTCCAGTGATTCTCAATTTGCTGGTGCTCAGAAACGGCATGTATATACATATAGGCTTGAAATGAATGCCAATATGGCGCCTCACAACTCTGTGCTGAAGGGAAATAGCGTGCGTGTGACGTAGGCGGCGTTGTGCCATCTCATTGGTCAACGCCCAGGCGCACGCTCAGAATATCCTTACAATCTTTTCAGACTGTTAGTAATCACCATCTACACTTAATGTTTTAGGTAAGGTGTTTTTCTCTATAACTTACAAAATAATAAGTAAAGCTATATTTATTTTGATACACATACGTAAGGAACGCTCTTCCTGCGGTGTCCTGAACATGGTTGATGTTGTTATTCGCCAGAGAGCTTCAGTTTAGGGGTCGAGGCAACAAGCTGTACGTAGTCAAGTGAGGTGTTTCAACTAGTACCCATTTTCCTGGCTGCATAACTGAGTGCCACTTGTATACGACCTACGGGCGCAGTGAGAAGGCTCTCGCTCACCTGTGACTGGGTGCAAACACGTAGATGAGATGTTATACAGGAGGCGGGTGTTGGGGCGCGCTACCTGCTGGCTGCGACGGCGGCGACCCCGTGCGGCAGACCGCCGCGTGGGGAGGGCCGCCCCTGTCCCCAGGGTGGGACCCACCCTGCCGTGCCGTGCCGGGCCCGGGCAGCATAAACTGCCACACGCGACGGCCTCCAGGGGGCGCCACAGCGGCCGCAAGGTACTTTACTGCCCGACGCTGCTCGTGCGCCCGCCGGCTGAATATGCCGCCCGCCCAAGTAACCACTGGCCGCCGACGTTCGTTTGTTTCCCTACACCTGTCACCGGCTCTGTCAACACTTCACGGCAAGTGAACTCGCCCACCTTCCCTTTAACTGCCTCTTAACTTCTGGCAGTTGGGTGTTGCTTTAGTCTTCCGACCGAAGACAGGACTCACGGAGCTCTCCTCGCTCGCCTACCCAGTGCTATTCTCTTAATCTCTGCGTAACTACAATCCATATGAAACTGCTAATTGTAGACAAGCTCTTTACGTCTTCATCTCTAATACACCCAACCTCCGGACTGTTTCATATATTCCAATATCTGACTTCCTTTACGGCTCCCTCTACATAACATACATACTCCGCAAACCACGGTACGGTGCGTGGTGGAGGGTACATTCTATCACTACTCGTCATTTTCCTTCCTGATCCACTCGCAAAGAGAGCGAGGTAAAAACGACTACCAGTATTTCACTAACCTCCTTACACAAAATGTACGTTGGCTGCGGCACAATCGTTCTGCAGTAAGCTCCAAATACCGGTTCTCGAAATTTTCTCAATACGACAACATCATCACTTTCCCTCCAGGGATACGCATTTGAGTTCCCGAAATTTACCCGTAATAATTGCGTGCTGACTGAACCTACCGGTAACAAATTTAGCAGCCCGCTTTTGAACTGCTTCGTAGTCAGCCTTTCATCCGACCTGGTGCGGATTCCAAACGCTCGAGCAGTGCTCAAGAATAGGTCTCACTAGCATTCTATATGAGGTCTCCTTTAGAGGTGAACCACTCTTTTCTAAAATTCTCCCGAAAACCGAAGTCTACTATTCGCCTTAACTACTACAATCATTACATGCTTGTTGCACTTCATATCGCTTTTGCAACGCTACGCCTAGGAATTTAATCCACCTGTGTCAACCAGCTCACCACAATAATATATTCGAACATTACGGGATTCTTTTTCCTACTCATCCACATTAACTTACATTTTTCACACCAACCAAGTCATCGCGCATCCTCTTACGATCACTCGACTGCGACACTTTCCTGTACACCACAGCGTCATTAGCATAATAGCGGTCCAATCACACTTCCGTGGGCACTCCTGACGATACCGTTGTCTCGCCATCGAGGACAACGTACTCGGTTCCGTTACTTAAGAAGTCTTCGAGGCACTCACATGTCTGGGAACCTACTGCGTATGCTCGTACCTTCGTCAACAGTCTGCAGTGGGACACCGTGTCAAATTCTTTCCGGAAATCTAGGAATTTGGAATCTGCCCGTTGTCCTTCATCCGTGGTTCGCAGGATATTATGTGAGAAAGGGGCGAGTTAAATTTCGTACGTGCGTTGCTTTCTTAAACCATGCCGATTTGTGACGAGAAGTTTTCTCAGCTTAAGGAAATTTAGCATATTCGAACCGAGAATATGTTGAAGAATTCTGCAGCAGACCGATGATAGCAATATTGGTCTGTAATTTTGCGGATCCGTTCTTTTGCCCTTCTTTTTACAGGTGTCACCCGTACTCATTTTTCCAATCGTTTGGGCTTTGCTCTGGGGAAGAGATTAGCAACATATGCAAGGTAAGTAAGCGGTCAACGCGCGCTCTTTGTAAAACGGAACTGCGATTCCATGTCGTACCGTCCTACTGTTCGATCTTGTCAGTTTTTTGCATATATTATATTTATGACAGATTCTGCGCAGGACCTCATTTCTTATCCTACCAATCACTAATTTTCAGCATCCTTCTCGAACACCACATCTCACACGCCTCGATTCTGCTTTTTTCCCCCAAACTTCACAATTCATTTCCACAGAACTGTGCTCTACGCGCAGATTCTCAGAAATATCTTGCACAAAGTAAGGCCTATGTTGACACAAGCAAACTTCTTTTAAAGAGGAATGCCCTACTTGCACGTTCTGATCCAATTCTTACGTCCTCCCTGTTCCGTCCACTGTGCGTTCTTTCCCCTCCAAGGTAGCAGAATTCCTTCAGTACGTATAATACGTCCATGCACGTTTTGATGTAAGTTCATCACTAATTCCTCATTAATTTCGTGTTTCCTTGGCTTGCTCCCGATCCATATTCTGCGCTCATTAGACTATTCATGCCATTTAATCTTCCCTTTCACTATGTTTATGATGAATGTTTTCACAATCACTTTCTTATAGAGTACTCAGCCTGACAAATATAGCGTTAGTGATTTAAATACTCATCATACCTAAAGAGCGTCTGTAACCAATCCCAGTTAGAACATGACTGTGTGAGAGTCATTCCCCAGTCTTCTTCCTCCTCTTACTTTCACATGTGAAACTGAATTGGCAGCGGAGGTTACGATGAAACGATCTTCTTGGTCGATTGTATATGAGAAACAAATAGGATCGCCCAACACGTCCCCTCCTTTTTCTCTCCTATCCCGTGTTGTTCGAAGGAGCAAACGTTTACATACGACGGTTTTACAGTCGTACCGTCTGTATATGCCAACGTTGTCTATAATCTTCATTTATATTGTAAGTAGGCTGTTTAGGTTTTATATTGGTAACGCCACGTAGCGCTCTGTATGAAAATCACTGGCTGTGCTGTGTGCAGTCTGTGGCTGGTTTGCATTGTTGTTTGATATTATAGTGTTGTGCAATAGGCTGTTAACAGCGCGTAGCGTTGCGCAGTTGGAGGTGAGCCGCCAGCAGTGGTGGATGTGGGGAGAGAGATGGCGGAGTTTTGAGAGCGGATGATCTGGACGTGTGTCCATCAGAGACAGTAAATTTGTAAGACTGGATGTCATGAACTGATATATATTATGACTTTTGAACACTGTTAAGGTAAATACATTGTTTGTTCTCTATCAAAATCTTTCATTTGCTAACTATGCCTATCAGTAGTTAGTGCCTTCAGTAGTTGAATCTTTTATTTACCTGGCAGTAGTGGCGCTCGCTGTATTGCAGTAGTTCCAGTAACGAAGATTTTTGTGAGGTAAGTGATTTGTGAAAGGTATAGGTTAATGTAAGTCAGGGCCATTCTTTTGTAGGGATTATTGAAAGTCAGATTGCGTTGCACTAAAAATATTGTGTGTCAGTTTGAGCACACTCATTTATAATTTTTCTAAGGTGATGTTTCAATATTATTCACACCAAATGTCGTTTTCATTTATCACTAACACTACGTCTGCATGATTTTTTCACCTTCCTCAGATGTAGTCTCCATGATACTGAACATTCGAAAGGACGTCACATCCTTTTTGAAGCTGCTTAATTTTAGTCCGTTCGTGCTGCTTTAGGACGCTTGTTGAGTAATTATTTCTTACTTGCGTCGACCATTAGCGGATTAGTCTCGCTAAGACGTGTAAGCAGCCAGTTATTTGTGCCGTAAGAAAAAGCTGACTGTGAAACACGCCGTATACAAGTGACTTGGCTGGCCTCAGGCATTCAGCAAACGAATGCTCGCTCGGGCAGTAGGCGAGATATTTCTTCTATGCTAGCGCTGAATGGCGGGATTACGGCGGTAGAGCAGACGCGTAATATTTTGGACCGCTTTCACTTTGTGCCTAGTGCGCCGTGAGGACGGTTTCGCGAGTTCATTCCGGTAAAAGATCAGGAGCGGGCCAGGGCGCGGCGGACGCAGTCTTTTAAACGCATTCGCGAGCGCTGAAGAACAAAACGGCGAGCCGCCTGAGAGCCGCAGAAAGAGCGGGTCGCGAATGCCACAGTCGGCGTCCGCGTCTGCCAAAGCGGCGAGGGCGCAGGTCGGCCACGCCGCGCAGCTGATGAGATCCTCTCAGCAGCCGGCGGACGCGATGCGGCGCGCCCTGCCTTCTGTTCTGTTCTGTTCCGCTTCTCCTTGCTTCTCGCAACACTCTTCACCAGGGCCTTTCCTTCCTTCCTACCTCCCGACAGAGAGCAAATCCGCGCATTACACGCGCTCGTGGATCTCAGACCTCTCATGCAGCTCTGCATCCGTTTATGGTGGACGCCGCCGTCTGTGGACGGTACTCCTCGCTGTGACAGAAGGAATATTCGCTCGCCTCACTGGCCGTCAGAAGGCAGTTAACTGCTCACCAGCACGAGCGTGCTGGCTTTCCACTGTTCTCATCCACATATAGTAGTGTGTGTGTGTGTGTGTGTGTGTGTGTGTGTGAGAGAGAGAGAGCGCACTGCTAACGGGTCACGTTTACCTAAAATAACGTGAGCAAGGTGTATGGTATTTATTTACGATCTCGATAGCAATACCAAACTTCGTAATTGTTGGTTATCGTTATTTGCCAGCCATCTGCAGATCCAAGATTACATAACGAACCATTTTCTCCTTCCCTCCAAGGAGTAGGCTTACAATCTATTCCAATGAAACCATCTGTCCCTCGATCTCCCTTTCCTATTACTTTATAAATGATGATAAACTGGTATTCATTGGACAAATATATCATACTAGAACTGACATGTGATTACATTTTCACGCAGTTTGGGTGAATAGATCCTGAGAAATCAGTGTTCAGAACAACCACCTCTGGCCGTAATAATGGCCTTGATACGCCTGGGCATTGAGTCAAACAGACCTTGGATGGCGTGTACAGGTATAGCTGCCCATGCAGCTTCAACACGATACCACAGTTCAAGAGTAGTGACTGGCGTATTGTGACGAGCCAGTTGTTCGGCCACCACTGACCAGACGTTTTCAATTGGTGAGAGATCTGGAGAATGTGCTGGCCAGGGCAGCAGACGAACATTTTCTGTATCCAGAAAGGCCCGTACAGGACCTGCAACATGCGGTCGTGCATTATCCTGCTGAAATGTAGGGTTTCTCAGGGGTCGATTGAAGGGTAGAGCCACGGATCGTAACAAATCTGAAATGTAACGTCCACTGTTCAAAGTCCCGTCAATGCGAACAAGAGGTGACCGAGACGTGTAATTTGCCATTCGTGCACACAGGTTCGTCGTTGAGTACACCATCGCAGGTGCTCCTGTATGTGATGCAGCGTCAAGGGTAACGGCAGCCATGCTCTCCGAGCTGATAGTCCATGCTGCTGCAAACGTCGTCTAACTGTTGGTGCAGATGGTTGTTGTCTTGCAAACGTCCCCATCTGTTGACTCAGGGATCGAGATGTGGCTGCACGATCCGTTACAGCCATGCGGATAAGATGCCTGTCATCTCGACTGCTAGTGATACGAGGCCGTTGGGATCCAGCACGGCGTTCCGTATTACCCTCCTGAACCCACCGATTCCATATTCTGCTAACAGTCATTGGATGTTGACCAACGCGAGCAGCAATGTCGCGATACGATAAACCGCAATCGCGAAACGTGATGGTACGCATTTCTCCTCCTTACACGAGGCATCACAACAACGTTTCACCCGGCAACGCCGGTCAACTGCTGTTTGTGTATGAGAAATTGGTTGGTAACTTTACTCATGTCAGCACGTTGTAGGTGTCGCCACCGGCGCCAACCTTACGTGAATGCTCTGAAAAGCTAATCATTTGCATATCACAGCAACTTCTTCCTGTCTGTTAAATTTCGCGTCTGTAGCACGTCATCTTCGTGGTGTAGCAATTTTAATGGCCAGTAATGTACTTGTTTAACTAATATGTCTTTCCTTATTCTTTTGATATGTTGTCTCCATTTTATGCGCCTTTGCTCTGTTCTTTACGGTTTATACAGTATATATTAAGTTTTAATTCAGTTTTGACTGATAAACATTTTTATTCTATGTCTATCAGTCTATATTCCGACATAACTGTCGTAAAGAAGTGTGACTTAAAGTTAAATGTTTATTTGACACTACAATAGTGAACCCATAGTCACAGTAAATAAAATTTTTCTTTAAAAAAAGGGATTACATCACCGGTTTCAACGAACTCCGACGTCATTTTCAGATTTAAAACATCTGTTGGAGAATATGTAATGGGAATTGTGACCATACATCTGACAACAATTACGAAAAATAACGAGACCAGGCAAGCGAGGCAATGGTGGCACAACCAAGTCACTATAAGTTATGCCAATGCTTGCCCAACTGTTCATTCCGTGTCCTAATGTAGAACAGATAAAACCTACCCCAGGATAAAAAGATTCTTGCAATGTGTCCGGCTGTGACACAACGATCGGATCACTGACATAAATTCACAAGTCGTACGTGCATCAAGCACAGCAAACTTTCATATGGAATGAAGCACATAATGTCAGTACTACATCAGCGTACAGCGTGTTTTTGAGATTCTTTTTTCGGAGCATAGTAAAATTATGTACTGCATTCCATATGGAAGCTCGCTGTGCTTGATACACTACAACTTGTGAATTTATATCAGCCATCAGATGGTTGTGTCACAGCAGGACACGTTGCAAGAATCTTTGGCAATTTTTACCCTCGTGTAGATTTTATCTATTCTTCACTAGGACATGGCCATAACGCGTAGTGACTTGATTGTGCCACCACTGCCTCAGTTGCCTGGTCTCATTATTTTTCGTAATTGTTGCCCGATGTATGGTCACAATTCCCATGATATATTCTGCAACTGATGTTTTACATTTGAAAACAACGACGCAGTTCGTTGAAACCGATAATGTAACCCCATTATTTAAAGAAAAAATTTATGTACTGTTACTATGCCTTCTCTATTGTAGTGTCAAATAAACCGTATGTCTATCAATCAAAAATAAAATATGACAAGATGGTGGTTCGACTAGAGATGACATGATGATGATGAGGTCCCACACTCTTTGACAGAGCGTAGGGGACGATGCGGGATACGCGCACCCCGTTCTAGGCAAGGTCCTAGCGGAGGAGGTTTGCCATTGCCTTCCTCCGACCGTAATGGGGATGGATGATGATGATGATGATGATGATGATGATGATGATGATGATGAATTACGGAAATGAAACTGGTTTCAAAGTCACTCAGAAAAACAGAATCGACAAAATCCCAATAGTTGATAGAAGAATAGCTAGACTGTGCATAAATAAGAAATATCAAAATGATGGAAAATGACGGATAGTGCCCAGGGAAGTGCTGTACAGTGAACTGGAGCCCATTACATATACTATACGGAAAAGAGGATCTCTTTTCTGGTCACATTAAGAGGACAACGGAATCCAATTACCAAGAAAAATTATAGAGAAACTCTGGAACACAGAGCAACAATTAGGATGGATAAAGGTGATCAGCGAGCATATGAAAGTGCTACAATTAATACTAAACTATTTGCAAAACAAAAGAGAAAATTTAAAGAATCTGAAAAACATAAAAATAAGCTTTAAACCAAACATAGATATCGACACGCAGTAAAAGCGTATTTAAAGACAAGAAACGAAAAGATCAGAACCAATGAAAAGATACTGGGAAATTCGGAAAGAGAACCCACCGAAGCAGATGACCAGAAAATGATTGAAGTAAGTGTACCAATAAGGCCATAAAAGCCGAACAAGAAGAATATATTCCGTTCTTCTTTTACAATTGTATTTTACATTTGATAACTCTAACTCTCATTAAACATTTCGTTTCTATAGACTGTATTCGTCTTTTCCCTTTCTTAAAGTCAAACATTCCATGTGTTAGTACGGGGTGGTCATTACTTTATAAAATTTTAACTCTGGATCCTTTCTTGTCTTGCATTCTAGTGTTTTGTGTATTCTGCCGCATTTAAAACCTATTTAACTTAGGCTATTGGTGACAACGTTTTAATATCCATAGCTAATACCAACAAGCTAAGAGATGCAAAAGAAGCTAAAATATGTACACGTGTTTAAAATTTCTAAAATTTGTAAACTGACGAAATATTTTGTTGGCGCCCATCAACAAAGGGAGAATCACCATAATAAAATCAGAGAAATCAAGAGTTCACGTGGAACGACTTAAGTCTTAGTTTTTTGTGCGTGCTGTTAGAGTGGAACGGTAGAGAGGTAGCTTGAAGGTGGTTCGATGAATCCTCTGCTACGTACTTAATTGCGAATTGAAGAGCAATCATGTTATAGATGTTGATTAGTTTTAAGTAAAATATTTTTGCCTTTTTAAATAAAAATAACTGAAAATAATACATCTGTCAATTGTTTCGTGAAAAGATTTGTCTGAAAGTAACAAATAAAACAGATTAGAGAAACATTCTGAAGCACCTCATTTGCTGTACATGATTTCGAACATCATTCAAAGGCGCGTCAAATATTTCTGTAACATATTTTATTTCTTACTTTTAGACAAATCATTTCACAAAACATTTCACCGATTGGTCATTTTTTTAAATTTTCAAGTTTTGTTAACAAAGCATCATCGTTTTGACAGCTCATTTGACTTCCAAGCGTCTTCAGTCCTGGAAAAGTTCTAAATTTAGAACTCTATTCAATTCTCATAGTTAAATATCACACTTTTTATGCACAAGATAGCTAGGCGTTGAGAGATGAACTGCTTGACACTTCATTTACAGGGAAAGCAGATTTGTGGTGTCACCGCCAGACACCACACTTGCTAGGTGGTAGCCTTTAAATCGGCCGCGGTCCGTTAGTATACGTCGGACCCGCGTGTCGCCACCATCAGTGATTGCAGACCGGGCGCCGCCACACGGCAGGTCTAGAGAGATGTCCTAGCACTCGCCCCAGTTGTACAGCCGACTTTGCTAGCGATGGTTCACTGACAAATTACGTTCTCATTTGCCGAGACGATAGTTAGCATAGCCTTCAGCTACGTCATTTGCTACGACCTAGCAAGGCGCCATTATCATTTGCTATTTATCTTGTGATGCATGTACCGTCAGGCCGATGTTCACCAATTATGGATTAAAGTTAAGTATTCCAGAAGCTACGTACTTTTTTTACTAGACTCAACTCCTGTAACTGTTCCAGACCTCACGCCAGCCTGCCTCAGCTTAAACGCGTGCCTTTCGGCTATCTCATAGTGGCTTGGCTGTCTTGCCAAGTCACAACAAGATTCGCTCCTCAAATCACGAATTAAGTTTTTCTTAATCGTCCTGGCAACTTTCAAACAATTAAATATGTTTTTGCAAATCTTGGCTCTCAGAAAACAAGTACATGCTGGTTACACATTGCAGCGTCAAAAACCTGTTGCTCTGTTGAGTCGTCATAAGTAGCCCAACGAATAACTTCGAATGTTAGATTGTAAATGAATTTCATAAAAGATTAGAAAAATCAGCTACGATCTTCCAACTGCAATTAATCACAATGTTTATGTAGGCGAGCATGGTTGGTTGTTCTTTTCATTTCAGTAAGAAATAGCCGATATTTATGAAAATCATCTTGCTCCTTAAATTAGTCTTCGAGAAGCCTGAGTTCCTTCTAATCGTTTCAACTGTAGAGGATCCTCCCGTCGCAGGTTGAAAACAAGGATTACGGGAAGCTTACACTGCATTACTGATAAATACGGTTCTTCACCAATTCTAGTTACATTCCCTCCTACAACAAAACTCAGTCCGCTTTAAGCTATAGCAAAAGGTGATTTCTTGAAAACCACTCACTTCCCAAATAGAACCACTTACGATGATGAAAATCTGGAGTTCTCACTTCTAAAACGGAGACACTTGGCAAGAGAGAACACACGTGACTTGTTTACCACCATTTTTTCGTTGTGTAAGGCGACACGTCAGTAATGCGCAGCCACGTAGAGGGAACAAGACTGTCCGATGCTCGTGCACAGAATGGATCAGGAATCTTTCCCAAGTGAAAACTGATTTCCTTAGATTATTCTTTACATGCAGTGTTCACTCTAGGTCTGACATTGCGTCGTTCGACCGTCTACCGATATACACCATACCAAGCTGCTTTTTCCATTTAATTGGTAATTCAGGCGCAACAAATTCCTAGAATATTTAAAAAGAAGATTCAAAAATTTTTTAACAAATACTTAAATGAATCAAAAATATGATTAAATTTGTCATAATTCTTTATTTCGGCGAAACGAGTTTCACTTTACTTCGCTGCATCACCAGTAGTCTGTCATTGTCGCACCTAAGTCAAATGTATTCTCAAATTCACTGACGACAATTTTTTTGTTATTCCTAACATTGTGCTACCGTACTTTGCAATACGTATACAGTGAGTTATTTAGCCGTATTAAGCTCGTTAATTACGTACATCAACGCCGAAATTATACTTATTATTTCATTCGGGAATGTTTAGTAGTGCACCTTGACAGTCTCATGCACACTATTCTAACGTACTCCCCCATTGAGCTAAAACTATGGCAAAAATTACACAGCGAAGACTACGCCGAAGCTCAACATGTTTCGAACAGAGGTCTGCTGATTCTTTAGGGAACGCTACTCCCTAAAAAAAAAAGTGTTATTTTGCAAGACCCAGCCATTTGATCAGATATGATAATCAGACGAAAGTGGCTTTCCGCCGGCAGTATTTCAATGTCTACAACGCCGGTGACTTGATTTACTGCCAGTGTGTTTTTCCCGCCTGTCATTCGCGACTGCAAAACAACCGGAAAAAATAAGGCCTCTGTTAAATGAGTCACGTAAATGGGAGTCAAGCTTTGAACAAGATTTATTTGGTCCCGCAGTGAAGTTAAATTTAAAACGTTGCGCCAACAAGAACTGCTATTCACTGTTTAATGCCAAAGCGAACGATGTTTTAACAAATACGCTGCAGCCCGGGAAACGGACTATAGAATACATTATTCAGACCGGTAACACTGTGAATCAGAAAGTCGAATTTTAATTTTCAGCAGTTAAATTTGTCATGGCAGATGAAGAAAAGTGCTTGTTATTTACCCTCGTTTGCCTTAATACCGTCATGCATAATAGAAGACTGGATCGCTATTCACGTGAAATACGGAAGAAAGAGGGCTATTCACTGCCAGACAATGACTTACAGTCTCATCACTGTAAGTACGTGGGCACGAGGGCTACTGAACAGCGAAATAACTGACCAAATTGAGGTAACATTATTTTCATTGTGTTACTGAATATACGAATATCACAAATCGACATTTCACCAACTAACTGTAAGACCAAAATCAAGCTAACCTCCAGTGCACACTTGTCTACGGATAAGCCCTGCCCTCGAAAACGCCTCCAGAAGAATTCGAACGTTAAAACCCGCTAGCAACCGCTCTTAAAATTGACGAGTTTGTCGGTCTGTGAGGTCTTCGTGCGATGTCATTTGTAAATAATACAGCAGATCGCAGCACAGTTTGAAACTACTGCTCACAAAGAAACAAGAAAAACGGTATGCAGCGAATTTTTGGAACAGTACGAGAATGGTGGAGATGAATTTCTTGGAAGAATTGTGACAGGTGATGAAACATGGCTCCATCATTTTTCACCAGAGACGAAGAGGCAATCAATGGAGTGGCATTATGCAAATTCACCCAAGAAAAAAAAATTCAAAACCACACCTTCTGCTGGAAAAGTTATGGCTACGGTGTTTTTCGATTCCAAAGGACTCTTGCTTGTGGACGTCATGCCAAGTGAAACCACCATAAATTCTGATGCACATGTGACGACACTGAAGAAACTTCAAGCTCGACTGAGTCGTGTTCGACCACATCGGCAAAAGCAGGATGTTTTGCTGTTGCACGACAATCCACGGCCACATGTCAGTCAAAAAACCATGGAAGCAATCACAAAACTCGGATGGACACCAAACACCCGCCTTACAGTCCTGACCTGGCTCCATGTGACTATCATCACTGAAAGACTCTCTTCGTGGAACAAGGTTTGAAGATGATGACTCCCTTGTGCACGCTGCCAAACAGTGGCTCCAACAGGTTGGTCCAGAATTTTACCGTGCGGGCATACAGGCGCTGGTTCCAGGATGGCGTAAGGCAGTTGAGAGGGATGGAAATTATGTGGAGAAATGAAAATATTGTTCCTAAAGGATATATCTACACACTGTAAAACTTTCAAACATGTAGAATAAAAGATGGATTTAAAAAAAAATAGTGTGCATTTATTTTGGAGTGACCTTCGTATGATTAGCTTAAGGCACTGTATAATGAAAATGGTAAAGAATCACCTTCAAAATCCGCGCAATATCACTTTTGCCAAGATTCTCACAAATTTTAGAAATTTTAATGTGTACATTGGTTGTTTACTATCTGACTAGAGCACAGCATCTGTGTGGCGAATCCGCGTGAGCAGTTAGCGCTCGCCTACATCACTCGCAATGCACGCGGCTGGCGGTTTACTCACTATCGCGCAGCGCTCACTCGTGGAGTGACGAGCAACAGCCGCATGTCCTTGCCCGCCACGTGCGAAGAAAACGTGGACAGCCCACACAGCTTCGACACAACGGAGCGGCAATAATGGGCCCGGCCAACCGTTCAAATTCTTTTAGAATTAGAATTTATTTTTAGCTGACGATTTTACATGTTTTCTAAAGAGAAAGTGTGTGCTGTATAGCTGAAATTCACCAAGTGTTACCACAGTGTAACGAAAATTGAAGTGATAAACGAATACTGAATGTTACTGTAGATTACTGTTTCAGTTGTGGAACTGTATATTTCGTTAAAATAACAGCTGATGAATTAATGCTCGCTTTGAGTCAGTTGCTAAACTCACACTGACATTTAGACTTCTTTTGAACAGAAGAAATTAAAAAGGTTTACATTGAGAAGTGTGACAACAGACTATAAATATCAACTTCGTTTAGAATTAACAAGTACACTTCAATCCAGCTACACTGTATGCTTTTGTGAGTAAATTGAGCACATGAACTAGTAGGACTCATTACATTTGATAATATGAACAGAAAGGGAAAGTTCAGTGGTTAAAAGAGATTGGTTATTATTCGACTAGATTTCTGTCTGGATGGACAATTATTCAAATAAGTACATCTTTCAAACAAATTTGTTCGCCAATAAATATCTGCAAACTAATTAATGAATAACATATAATGTATTTTCTTTGTTTACTTCTTGTGCAGAATTAGTATTTGGTCCCCTGGCTCAGTCCAGTTTCTGTTTGATAAAACTTAATGGTTTGTCCAGAAATGTGCCTTTGTGGCCCAGTGGCTACGGTTGCCATACGTCGCGGATTTCGCGGACAGTCCGCGATTTTATGCTTGAAGACGGGTATCCTAGACGAAGAGGAAAATGTCCGCGAAAAAAGTGGCTAGTAAATTAAAAAAAAAATTACGCAAGTTTTGCCACTGGCCACCGATCAAGTGTTTCAAAACGCCTGCAAACTTGACGATAGCCGTTGAAACCTGTGCTGATATTCCGTGACACTTCAGAATCGCTCGGCTATTTTCAGAACACACTGTGGAAGCAGTGCAATAATCGATTCTTTGCGATTGTTTCAGTTTTCCGCTGTTGGTTTAATTTGTGTTCAGTGGTTTAATTAAAAAGTTATTAAATGTCAATTGCAATTAATTTTCTTCATCATTGACCACTCCTTTATAGACACCATTAATGCTTGGATTAATTTTCCTTGTTAATTATGGCTTCTTTGCTGACAGAATTACTATTTGAATTATGGTAATTATGAAGATTTGGCTGATGTACAGAAAGGTGAAAGGACATTGTGTGATACCAGGTTTCAACCACATCTTCATAATTACCACTGTAAAGTAATGATGAAGATTCAACTGAAATGCAAACCAATGGTCACTTGCACAACATATCGGTCCGTGTTTCAACCACATCTTTATAATCACCCAATTTTGTCCTTGATTTTAGTCCTCGGATTATGGTAACCCTACCAGTGGCCTAAGTTCCAAACAGCAAAACTTAGGAGGAGGAGGAGATTAGTGTTTAACGTCCCGTCGACAGCTAGGTCATTAGAGACGGAGCGCAAGCTCGGGCGAGGGTAGGATGGGGAAGGAAATCGGCCGTGCCCTTTCAAAGGAAACATCCCGGCATTTGCCTGAAGCGATTTAGGGAAATCACGGAAAACCTAAATCAGGATGGCCGGAGACGGGACTGAACCGTCGTCCTCCTGAATGCAAATGCAAAACTTAGGCTTAGGGTTCGATACCCGTTTGGTCCTACGATTTTCTCTGTTCTTCTCGTTTCCTTTATCTATAATAAGGACAATAATGCCTAGTCAGTTGCACTGTACGTCAGAGTACTTGCTGAAATGTAGATCCCCCTCTAACCGGCTTTACTGATCTGTTTCGAGATGGGAGGAAGTCAAGAGCACATCACCATGGCTAGTAAAGCACTGCTGTGTTGAAACCACCCTTCAAGTTGAATACAGCTTTAGCTGATTTACAGCGTAACAAATGAGCCAAAAAACTGCTTATAGCAGTTTGGGCTATAGCGTACCAGGCAGACGCAATGTTAAGCAGCCAATTTAGCCAGCCAGCTGACGGTCGATCGTGATCCATTAGCTGAGCGAGAAGGGCGTAGACTATGTTATACCTTTTCTCTCATGACAAACGTACTTAACTATTATTAAAAAACTATTTTTCCGTCGTTTTACTTGCTTTATACGCTGCGGTTTATAAGTTCACTTACATAAATGTTGGGGCAAACGAAAGAAACGGTGACTCATCTATTTTTATGTAGTTAATGTTAAATGAAAATCTCGTTGGTAAAAATTTACGAACATCAGACACCAACTCCACATCAAACACGGGAGTTCCGATGCCGTGCGTCATCATAGAAGACAAGGTACATGGTATATCCGAAAATTAAATCGTCTTTATGGAGGAAGGAATTTAACAAACAAAAAAAATGAACGTATGGAATTGCTGGCAGGGAGGCCCCATGCATGGGAGTTCGGCCACCGTATTGCAAGTCCTTACGCCACTTCGGCGACTTGTGGGTCAATAATGATGAATATGATGATGAAGGACACACAACACCCAGTCGAAACCGGGCCCCCTGTCTGATTGGCGGAAACGCTACCTCTACGCTACGGAGGCGGACTTTAACGAACAATAAAAGAACCTTTCAAGACCGACTGTCTCGGACTAGACGGTTTATAGAATGTACTGTTGGGACTCTGATAAATAAATGGTGAACGGAAAATTTTTTATCGCCCAATGGATGTTTGAGATGAATTTGCATGATAAACACATGCTGTGTTTTACAAAATAATGTGCCAGAAAGAGATGGCTAAACATTTGAATATATACTGTACCTCCCTCGAGAAATGGAAATTCTCCCAGGTCCCACAAGCCATCGAAAGTCATCCTGAACTTTGTTTCAGGATGCGTGCCTCCTTTAACTGTCTCGGCACCTGCCAATACGTCTCTCCCACCGAATATCGCGTAAGAAGTCCACCTAAGCAGCCAACGATGAGAATGCAGTCGACAAAAACTTATTCGTCAACACTTTCCTCAGATTGCTAACACTATCAGATATGTGTGTCTCCTTGATATATATAAGTAATTACGCAATTCGTGATTGCAGTGCTACAAAACGAGAGAATCAAGCAAAAACTCAGTGGTTCCTAACGATTAACATAACGAGACTGCTAACCTTAGTTCTCCAAAAACGTTTACGGAATGCTGCTGAACTTGCAGAGCATTCCAGAGAGTTTTATGATTAACAATGAGTGAGCTTGCTGTTAGAATATGGAATAGTTTTTCGACTCGATATCCATCTATGCAGTTATGTAGACCTCTGAGATTCAAAAAGTTCGGAAGAGACACTGGGCTCGAGTATATAAAGGAGTTAGTAATACTGCAGCACAATTGCAACCTGCTTATCATGAAAGTGTCAAAAGACGACTAGAAGACTTTATCAGTTTTCTATACCAAGTGCAATTATTGAAGGAAAGTCTTACCCACTATTTAAAAACAAGCAGTTCACCACTATTGCAGTCCATGACCAAGGGAGGCTTACAACAAACTTCAGACGTACAACAGCCAAATAAATGGGTCACGAGTTTCGAATGACATGATGATGTAAAAAGAAGATTTTACTTGGAATCTAATTTGAGAATTGAAGTTAAATTGATTATGGTGAGCTGAAAGTTATGCATCGAAGCCATAATTAAAGGCAAATTTAGGAGTGCACTGCTTGTGTTGAACATATTTTCTTTAGTGTCAGAACGGTAAACCTCCATAAATCAAATAAAGTTTCTGACGAGACAATTAAAAAAAGAAGACTTCTGAAAACTAATTTAAAATAAACTAAAAGTTCAGTCGTTTACTAAACGACAAAGAATTGGAGCTATACATGCTATTGGATTTTAAATTTACCTAGTATTCTTAACACTTCTGATTCACAGATGACAAATAAGTGTTTTTATTCTTGTAAGTGAGTAATGTTTCAAATAATATTTGTTATTCACGAATGATGAACAGTAATTTATATCAGTGTTCGTTGCTCGCCGTTCACATAAATTTCGCCCAAGCCTAGTACTAAGTGAAGAGCATCGTGCATGCGCACACTATAAATTCGCAACCTGTGTGCAAGTGAGTGCAGGAGCATGCAATCCGCGTGGTTGCAGGCGAGTCCTCACGCGTCTGTGCCAGCCGCGTGGCCAGCTGTACGTACGCTCACGCGGCTGTCATTAGCATCGGTTACATTCGGCAACTTCCGCCAACGTTCGTGAACGTATTCGCGCTCTCTGTCGCACACAACAGGCACGTGGGGGCCACGCGGTTGCAGGGCTCTAATTTGACTACGTTAACGTGCTGTCAAAGCTACAGCTTGGATTTCTAAATGGTCTAATACTGGAAAGGCTAGTTGCACATGTAATTAGCATCTACTTAATTCATTAGGAACTAAATTACCGCTACATTTCGTGATCTTTCAATGGCATTCGACCGTGTAAATCACACTATCCTTTTTAGCATATAAGAGTGTTATTATGTAACAGCTCACACTCTATCTAACAGAAAACAAAAAGTGTTAGTAGGAAGAGATTGTACGCAGTTATCTATTTATCTAAATGGGAACGAAATGTATGCAGTTTCGTAGAAGATGCTCATATGAGGGGCACTTACTTTTGTGTTTATTTATGACCTTTCATAAACTCTTACGGTGACTCACTTTAGTTCAGAAATGTGTCCGCACCATTTTCAACTAGTTCGCAGCAACTACAAAAATACGTTTAGCCATTAATAAATTTGAGTTTAAGAGCAGCCTAACCGATTTATTGGCAGGCAATGACTTTGTTGGCAGAAACAATGGATGTCTATATTGTTAATGATATTACATTTCGTGAATGCTACATAATACCTGATTGTGACACAGCTTCAACAGAGAAAGATAATACCTGTAAGTAACCTTTGTGAACCGTTTATGTTCTGACGATTGTAGAATACAGCCTACGAATTATCTTACTATGAACATTTAAATGTACACAGGATGAAGTTAGTACGTGCAGTTTTAAACGTTTGGAGTAAGCTTTTAATTAACATGTAAATGAAAAACCGTGTATGAAGTTTTTGGTCTTTTCCTCGTCTTTGAGAACCTTATTTTGGTGTGTGAAAGCACCATTAGCATTTAAGTTCCTTTGAAAATACATTTTTTTTCTTTTTGGCATATTCAGTATGTACTCACTGTGGGTGCATGGAATGTACAGTGCATATAATGCAGCCTAATCTGTCTTATAGTCTGATTTGCGTTAGCGATCTCGGATGCTGCTAATATCTTCTTTTGATTTAATGGAAATGAACTCCGAAAATTATTAAACAGAATGTCAATAGAAAGTGAGTAATTTGTATGTAAGTATACAATGTGCTTGGACAATTTTGTGACTAAGTATTAGCGAGATGTGAGCGAATGTTAGTTTGAAAAAAGCTCTCGTCAACAAGGCAGCATGGATAATGCACGGGACCCTTATACGAAACCACGCGTTTCCGGATGGTGGTAACGAGCAACGAGATAACGTGAGATAAAGCAAGTGGCAGCAAGCCAACAGGAAAAGCAGTCTGCGAGCGAGTGCCGTGGAGAGCTGCGGCAACGCTACAACCTCTCCGGTTACCAGGTAGGAAAAAGAGACATCTCTTTCACGGTCGCTTTACGCAGCAGAACTAACCTGTTTTCATTAACAAGAGATCGCTTTCTTGCTCCATTTGTCGTGATAGTATACAAGGTAACCTGACGCTTACGAAAACGCAGTGCCCCACGTGTTCCGCTGGGGAAATCCAAAGGCAACAAACGTATGACGTGTCAGGAAATTCGCATACAAGCAACTAAAAACACGTGACACAGTTCAAAGCCAGGCCTCTGAGTTTTATTTTACTTCCCCAGTTATTATTCGAGCCTTCGAGCCGTGAGCGAAGTTGCTGTTTTGTTCGCGTATCGCCATCTGGCTTTCGTCTCGGAATCTTCGGATGACGTTTTTGACATTTCGCTAGCACGAGTGGCTGGCATTCTCGAAGACTCGCCGTTCACAGCGGGCGAGGGGGCGACCAGGCCGTTCCTCGAGGGCTGTGCTTCCTGTTCGTGTGTAAAATCTGCTTGCTAACAACGGCCGTATAACAGGACATTGTCCTTCTGAGGCACTGCCACTTATCTTACCGCGAATTAGGTCTCCACTTTGCGAAGTATTTCACGCAAACTTTTCGTAATGTGCCCGTAGTACGCAGAATTGACAGACCTTCGGGAACCATTCTATGTCACTATTCCATAAGAGTAAAAACTAAAAAAATATCAGAATGGCCTTTGTTATTTTATTTTGAACATCTGGCTCGTTTATGTCTGCTAGTCACCACCTTTCTACACTCTATGCTCTACCTCTTCGTCTCAAGACCATACTCGTGTATCGAAGCACATGTCTGCATATCATACATGTTTTCATAAAGGCTAGCAATAAATCGTTGTCTCTTTAAGTAACCTGATTCAGTGCGGAGTACTACTGCGCAGCACAATAAGGATGTACCTCACAAGGGAAACTCCCATCAGATTTAGTGGTAAGATGGCCCTGTGGGTAATCGTCAAAAACTGAACACAGATCAAGCATGAAAACAGGAAAAAGGCGTACTGAGCTGTGTAAAAAAGAAGCAAAATCGAAACAGTGAACGGCCCAAGCTCAAGATGAGCAACAATGGGCGCAGTTGCATAGCGGCGGCGTCGTGGTTATGTGGTCGGCGTGTTGGATTGCGAAAGGTGAGATCCGAGTTCAACTCTCCGTCGTTCCCCCATTTTATTTATTTATTTTTTACACGAAATTATGAACCGTCCGGTTATGAATTCTCCGTCCGGTCACTGACGTGACTGCTCGCTGTATTCATATTTGTGTCTGTGTCGTGGTTTAACGTCCGTTTACAACAGCGAGGTGTAGAGAAGGAACCTCCACATGTAGGTACCTCCTATTTGTTCGCCTCAAGTATCACATGTTACGACTCTTGCGTTCCGTTTTGGAAGTTTTGACTTTAGAATTACTTTGTTGCAACATAATTCACACCCGCTTATTTGTTGTCATTTCTGTGAGAGGTGTATGCGGCACCTCAGCTGCTCTCACTATTCATCACATTTACTTGTGACCGTAATATCTTCTTACCAGACGACTCACACACTATTACCAATGTATAATATAACTACAGGAGGAGAACAGACACGTCACTTAGACGGGAAGTTGATAATTTTGTGAAAAAATTGGGGCAGAAGGGAGATTTGAACACAGATCCCCTGCTTCGCTGTCCAACACTGTGACCACACAGCCACGATGCTGTGGCTCTACACAATTGCTCGATGTAGCTAGCATACGTTGAGTTTTTCGCAGTTCAGTACCCTTCTTCCGCCGGCCGGTGTGGCCAAGCGGTCCTAGGCGCTTCAGACCGGAACCGCGCGAACGCTACGGTCGCAGGTTCGAATCCTGCCTCGGGCATGGATGTGTGTGATGTCCTTAGGTTAGTTAGGTTTAAGTAGTTCTAAGTTCTAGAGGACTGATGACCTCAGATGTTAAGTCCCATAGTGCTCAGAGCCATTTTTGAACCCTTCTTCCTGTTTTCTCTCTTGATCTGTGTTCAGTTTTTGACAGGCTATCCACTAAATCTGAGAGGGGTGCGATGTGGAGTTCGCTTTGTGAGTAACGAAAGAGCACACTTGTGACGTTATTCGAATAATTCTAGCTTCGCTCCCTTGACATACTAAGGATGTGGTGTAATAAAGAAAAGATGTGCTCAGGTTCGTTATCTGAATCAGGAAGCAATGGTAGCAACGATCTTCAGTGCTTTTTTGATCTGCAAGTTCGGTTTCCTGGGATTTAGGCTGTTTACATTGTTGGCACTGGATAGTTATACTACTGACATTCCCTAACATCTCGTAACTTCTGATTACCTAAATTACTGTCACCAATAGGTACAGGACGAATTTCTGTACATTTACTCTTCAAAAATGCTATCATATGAGTAAGTGTTATACATTGCGTGCAGCTCTGGAACATTACTGTCGTATTATTTTTTATTTCAATGTGTAACTAATAAACAGCCCACAACAAACTGTTGTTAACTCATTGGACTTGGTACTCCATTTTTTAGTGCTACAAACTGAATTTCTGAGGCTGTCCGTATTGCATCCTTTGATGGCTCACTGTGCAGAACGTGCCCGCGAGAATGAAACATCTACCTGCGAAAGAGTCTCCGACGCAGAATTCCGAGGTATCTTCGGGTGTTATAACGACGGTAGCTGTAGCACCTCGTGCCTGAGTCAGTAACAACAAGTATACCTTCAGGTTTTCTAAATCACTTTGGAAGAGTTGCAAACGTGCATATAAAAGATGTATAACACAACACACTATACAACCACAGGATTTTAAAAGCCCTGAAAATCAAAGAGACACCATCTCTGCATGTATATGGTATAAAATGTATGACGTCTTTTCTTGGAAACTCTCGTCCTGAAAAGGAATTACATGATGTAAATGACATATAAATCTGCACGAAGAACACTGTCACAGAGGTTTTCCTCGTAAATCCTACGTCATTACAATCAGTTAATTCGTAGACAGTAACTGTAACACTTCACGTACATCTCACTGTCTTCAGATACTACACACGGAAACGGTAACAGCTGAAACAAAACACACATTTGTTTAACTTAGACAAACATGGAAACATATTGACACATATGTATTGATACAATGTGAGACGCTTGGAAGATGTATCTGATACTGGATTTGTTCTTACCTCCAATTAGCTACCAACGCGCCGAGGTTCCTAAAACAAAAGAAAAAAACACTTTTAGTAAAGTGAATAGAAATCAAATAGATTTCTTTTTACAAATATTTATTTTTAAATAACATAATAAGTAGTACAATGTTTATTATATAAGAAATATCAGAAAAAAAGAGTACAGATTAAATAATAAAGACTTTTTCTCGAAAAAAGGTTTGTTTTACAGTTAGCAGAGTAGAATTTTCACATACGGCGGAAATGTGGATCTGTGTTGCTTCGTTGAATTATATTGTCATTCCATATTAACCAGTGACCAACTACTTTCCGTACAAGTATCGGTAGTGGCTGTCGTGTGGACTTCTTTCTGCCAGCTTACCGTCGCCCCACAGACGACACGAAACACTTGTTCGCTGCAGATGTGATTTGCTGCCATAGTTGATGAATACAAATAAAATAGTTTTCTGCGTCAGTCATTTGTTTATTTTGCCACTGCGCGTTTCGATGGTTTACACCATCATCTTCAAGTGGATACTTGTTTATTTACATAGCTGGTTTTGGTGAAGAGTACAGACTTCTTTTCAATATAGCAGACCAAGGGTAGTGTGGATTATGCTGCGTCTTTTGATAGTGATAAAAGCTTTATACAGAAAAGGTGTTTTTGAGGTTAAAGAAATGAATTTTTTTAAAAAATTGTTCAACTGGCTCTGAGCACTATGGGACTTAACATCTGAGGCCATCAGTCCCCTAGAACTTAGGACTATTTAAACCTAACTAACCTAAGGACATCACACACATCCATGCCCGAGGCTGGATTCGAACCTGCGACCGTAGCAGTCGAGCGGTTCCGGACTGAAGCGCCTAGACCGCTGGGCCCCTATGGTCGGCGAAATGAATTTCCGACAGTGGATTGTACTTACAGGGACGACAGAGTCGTAAAAATTCTGCATACTACTGCTTCTTGTATGTTCTCTCCACTGTACATTGTGTTTACATTGTCAATTTAAAGGTGTAAATGTTACAGATATGCTTACTTACATTAGATACAAAGATAACAGACTGAATGACTTCTACACAAATACGTTTACCTTTAAAAAAAATAAGAATGGCTGCAGCAGGATATGGGCATTTGTCTAAGTTAGTTCAAAATGGCTCTGAGCACTATGGGACTCAACTTCTGAGGTCATTAGTCCCCTAGAAATTATAACTAGTTAAACCTAACTAACCTAAGGACATCACACACATCTATGCCCGAGGCAGGATTCGAACCTGCGACCGTAGCGGTCTCGCGGTTCCAGACTGCAGCGCCTAGAACCGCACGGCCACTTCGGCCGGCCCTAAGTTAGTTAATACATTAGGCAGGTGCATATACCGAAATATGTATTTAAAAAAAAAGAGTGCTTAAATGGTTCGTGTTAGAAAATGTGAATAGGCTGCACCAGAATATAGACATGTGCACAATTTAATTACTCTGTTAATTTCTTATATATAAAATGATTACACCACATCATACATACATACATACATACATATATTGTAGGGTGAACTTATTGAGAAACTGGTGTGCACTGAAATAGTAAACTATGAGAATGATTGAAGTACTTTGGCAAAGCTTATGAAAAGTTGGTTGAGCCTGTTGTTTCACTATGGTTGTTGAGTAGATGCTCCCCAAGATTCTCTCTGTGGATATAGATTTCTAGTTGTTTATACAGAGATTTTCCGAGTCCTTTGTTCAGTTTATCTATATTTTAAGGTGGCTTTCTACATTCTCAAATGGATGTCCTGTATCTTTTGGATGGGATGCTATTGCAGGTTTGTGTGATGTGTTGAATCAGAAGGCGTTGATGTGTTCAAGAATCTGGTGTAGAAGTTACGGCCTGTTTAACCTATGTATTGAGCGGCGCATTTACTGTATATGTTTTTATACGTGCCAAAGGAAGGATCAATGTTGACTGCATTTTGGGATATGAGGTTGTATTTGGAAAATTTTATTGTTCCTTTGAAAAGCCAGTCTTATTTTGTGTAGCTTGAAGATCTGGCAATTTTATGCGAGGTATTATCGAGGAAGTGGATGTAAGCTGTTAGTGTTACTAGCTTCTTGACACTCATTTTGGTTCATTTACTTTTTTTAACTATATTGTCTATTAGTGAGGGCTTTTACTCATTATCTGCTGCTACTTGTTTTATGATTTCGCTTCATTCTGGAGACTCTCGACACTCAGAGGGATTTTTAGAGCTCTACGAATCACTGAGCAGCATGCTGCTAGTCTGTGCATGTTGGGGTGACAGAAGGGAGATGTATGTTTATGTCTGTGGTGGCTGGTTTCCTGTAAAACTGGAAGACATGTTGATCTTCTTTGCATGCTCACAGGTGAATTTAATATTCCAGTGCATTTTGTTAAACGTTTGCAGGATGTCTTGGACATAATCTTTGTTTCCCCATCAAATATCAGAAATGTACAGCCTGCATATATTCTTCAGAACTGAAATTTTTGAATGAATTTTGGCTTTTCGTGAAACCTTCTGTGCTCTAGGTGGTTGAGGAACATTCCTGCTGGCACCCGTAGCTAGTCCATTTGTTCGTCTGCGGATTTTTCCATTGAAAGAGAAATAATTGTATTTCATTATCAGCTCGAGAAGAGTAATGAAATTTGTGATTTATGCCAGGGAGAGGTTCTTGTATTTTATAAGGTTTTGTTTAATAACAGCTGAAGCATCGTGAATGGAGGTGTTAGTACACAGATTTGTTACATCTAGAGGGATCATTCGGCGGTTGTTAGTGCTTTGTATGTCTTTCGGATGAGTGGCAAATGAGAAGCTATATTTTATTGAGTAGTTACTTCCAAAAACAAAGTTATCCTGTAGGATCTTGTTGGGTTTCTCAGGGACAGTCCGGAAAAACGCGGGACTTTTTTCATCTGGGAAAAACCCTGAAGAAAACCGGGAATTTTCGATTGTTTTAGTTTTCAGTTAAATTAATGTAGTTTTGACTGGCGAGAGAATTGATGCTCTAACACAGAATTTTACTTTAGCCCACTAGTGCAGAATAATATTGCAACAACAAAACTTATCGTGAGAATAACACCAACATAAAATTTTTGGACAACATGATTGTGGAGATGAAGCAGCGATTAGTATGATTAATCAATTATTCAAAAAACAGTCTTAATCGCATTTATTATTAATATTATACCGCCAACCGATTTCAACCCAACGTGGGGGTCATCTTCTGGTCGTTTACACTGTGAAATTATAGATATCCGTCAGAAAGACTCCATTATACAACTGTTAAAATTGGGTAAATTTGTAATATGTTACCCACTGGTCGACTGCTGGTGGTGTCACTCCTGTCTACATAACGGCAGTAAACTATGCGGACGCCGTGTCCTGGGCAAAGATAACACCATACGAACACACCAGCAGTTACCATGACGACGGCGTCCTCGCTACACAGACTAGAGGGCGCCTGATATACGCTTTATGATCCATAGACACTGCTCCTGACTTTAATCACGGTGCCTGTGATAGGATCCTGTTCTACATCTTATAATATAGCCACAATTGTAAAATTTTTCCTTACTAAGACATTAGCAATTACTTGAAAGACAATTAATCGAATGAGCAAACACTCAAAAAATTCGTGCAATATTGAACTAAAACTTCAACTTCATAAACAGTTAATGATTGTTTTGAAAATAAGTTGATTCTGACAGCACTATTCAAGCAAACATTTAAGATGAATGTTTAAATTTTGTTCAGCATTTCACTATTTTGTGATAGACAAGTGTGCATCCATCCACGTGTACTTGTGGTAAGAGAATATTTAACATAAATAAAGTAGACCTGCAGACTAATTTCTACTTTAGTTGTTGCTTTATTCAGAACCATCCAGATATTTTCGTAACAGTTAATGGGAGGGAGCGCTTGTCTTCTTAATTAGCGTCACATAGCGAAGTGCAAAATTAATACTGCAGTGGAAAAATGATTTTGTGAAACAGTTTTCTCAACAAAAAGTTACTATAGAAAATCCAATTTTCCTACTGAAATTTGAAGTTTAAAGTTTGCAATTTCTTTGGTTACTCAAACACACGTGCGATTTGCATTGGCCGTTGGCCATTGCACAAAAAAAGTACAAAACGTGTATTTTTCTGTATTCTGATTATCGTGTGTTCCAGAGACAAGTAAATAATTCCTAAGCAAACTATCAAAAACATCATCACAGTCAAAATTTAGTAAAATAACACGCAAGCTATAGGACGTCAATTTTTCACACTCTTCTATAAGGTCACATGTCAAATGCTTGCAGTTTTTTCATCTCTGGATTTCCGATGATCCACTTTCCACTCACATGCAGTGGTATACGCCTGACATAGACATACAGCAACTTCCTCAGTCCTATTCAATATGCGACTTCACTAGAACTCTGTTAGTGAAAAAAATTTCCTCGCCTGTGCTTATCTACTTCTGGCATCTTCCTTTGTTTCGGCCATCCTGCGCAGTCTAGTTTCCTAGATACAACAATTCTTTCACTTCTTTCACCACTTTGTTTCCAGTTTTAATGTGTTGAGAAGTCAATATTCTCCTTCCTACTCCTATTCGTCTCCTCCATCTTCGTCTTATTTATTTTTACAGTATAGAATCAAAATAATTTTCCGAACGTAAAGCAGTGTTATCTGGAATTTGTAACGAGACATTTGCCAAGCCTTGAATACAGCGAAAAGGTTTAAACAGATATGCATTGCAGCAGTGATGCAGAGATAGAAAGGCCTGCAAACTGTAGACTGCTGTGGAGAGCTGCATCATACGAATCTTTGGACCGAGGACCGCGACAATGCCAATAACAGCAACTAATTTTCTGACAATAATGTTTTGGTGCGGGACATTGTCACGTCGAACTATATGGTTGTACATCCATCCTGATTTAGCTTCTGGACAAATACACTTAAGATCCAAAGCAACTGATACACATGCCTAATACTGTTAGGGCACCAGCGAGCAAGCAGCAGTGTTGCAACACGACGTGACATGGACTCGACAAATGTCTGAAGTAGTGCTGGAGGGAACCGACACCATGAATCCTGCACGGCTCTCCATAAATCCGTAAGAGTACGAGGGGGTGGAGATCTATCCTGAACAGCACGTTGCAAGGCATCCCAGATATGCTCAATACACGTCTGGGGAGTTTGGTGGCCAGCGGAAGTGATGAAATCCGTAAGTGTGATCCTGGATCCACTCTGTAGCAATTCTGGACGTATGGGGTGTCGCACTGTCCTGCTGGAATTGCCCAAGTCTGTCGGAATGCACGATGTGTACGAATGGATGCGGATCATCAGACAGAATGCTTACGTACGTGTCACTTGTCAGAGTCGTATCTAGATGTAGCACTCCGTACCACTCCATATCATACGTCCCACAGAGCCTCCACCAGCTTCAACAGTCTCGTGCTGACATGCAGAGTCCATGTATTCATGAGACTGTGTCCAAACCCGTACACGTCCATCAAATGGTTCAAATGGCGCTAACCACTATGAGACTCAACATCGGAGGTCATCAGTCCCCTAGACTTAGAACTACGTAGCGGTCGCGCGGTTCCAGACTGTAGCGCCCAGAACTGCTCGGCCACACCGGCCGGCTTTGTGTACTCAGCAGCATCACATTTATATACGTTATAGAAAGGAAAGTGGCCACGTGGCAGCATGGGTCAGAATGTGTGACCAATCCTCCTTTACTGGATACAAGATTGGTTCTTGGATTTTTTGCTGGCAATTTACGTAATATTATATTTGCTGTGGTCTGAGAAACACCAAAGTGCGAAATGACACGGACAGTCTACCGTAATTTGTAGAGCTTCCTGTAACTGGCTGGTTGAGCCGAATTTCAGGACGCATTTTAAGTCAACGACGTAATCCTCTCCAATACGACCATGACTAGCGCGGCATTTCGCTGTTAAAAACAACCTTTAGGAAGGTTATAATCGTATGTTACGGAGAGAGCAGTTATTTTCGCTCAGTTTCGGAGCAACATGTGACGTACATGATACTTCTGCAATGTCAGGAAGTATATTTTATTTCACCCAATTCTGCGAACACTTCTCACGTGTCCATGCACTTTCACGCTCGAACTGAGCTAGTTGCGCAAATGCGTTTTAAGCAAAAATGCGGCGAATTTAATTTTCTGTCCCGATGAACTACGAGCAGTGACACGTGGCTGATGAGGACTTTTCATCTCAGCGAATGGCGCAGCGAGTGCTCGAATGTCCGGTGAAAAGGTCAACAGTGAATTAACGTCGGCACACAGCGGAAAAGTTGGCAAGAGTCGTTCACAGCCGAGCTGGGAGTCCCATTCCAACGAGCCAGCCGAACCAATTCCTGTACCGTGTGTCGATCGTCGCCATGTGTTTACTTCAGCCTCGGTTCGTGGCGGGGAATTCAGGTGAGGAACAGCTTCCGCGCAAACTGGTATCCGTCTGTTGGTTTATGACACGATGCAGGCGGTATATAGCCGCGACAGCTTAATATCTAGTGCAGCATTTCAGCGTTATGCTCGAGTCCAAAAAGTGCAGTGCGTAGGAATCGAGTTACTCACCTCACTGCTTGAATCACCTGTGGATGAAAATTGCTCACAGAGATCCACGAGCTGTTGGTGATTCATTCGTGCATGCATGCGCAGGAACGACGGCGCTTTCCTGAACATTCGAGATGCTAGTAACTTTAAATCCACTGCTGCAAGTAACATTTGAACTATGAACGAAGTTTGTAATTTTGTGTGCCGGCCGCGGTGGTCTCGCGGTTCTAGGCGCTCAGTCCGGAACCGCGCGACTGCTACGGTCGCAGGTTCGAATCCTGCTTCGCGCATGGATGTGTGTGATGTCCCTACGTTAGTTAGGTTTAAGTAGTTCTAAGTTCTAGGGGACTGATCACCACAGATGTTAAGTCCCATAGCGCTCAGAGCCATTTATGTAATTTTGTATGAATATTTGCTGTCACGTGATACAGGCTAATAATATTTTCTAGAGCTTCCAGCCGTGACAAGTTGCTAAATATCGATGCCGTTTTCACCGTTCTGCGATTTGTAAAGTATCCAGAAGACGACACGAAGATGCTCGACTTTTTGCCACTATACGGTTCAGTAAGAGTAACCGGCGACTAAAGAAGCACAAATCGATTCCGTTTTGAGGCCTCAAGAAAAATTGCGAATACCCTACTGCCTACCAAAGACTATACAAGCTTTGCCGCGGATATACACTACTGGCCATTAAAATTGCTACACCACGAAGATGACGTGCTACAGACGCGAAATTTAACCGACAGGAAGAAGACGCTGTGATATGCAAATGATTAGCTTTTCAGAGCATTCGCGTTCGTCGAAACCAATGATTGTTAGCAGAATGTGGAATCGGTGGGTTCACGAGGGTAATACGGAACGCCGTGCTGGATCCCAACGGCCTCGTATCACTAGCCGTCGACATGACAGGCATCTTATTCGCATGACTGTAACGGATCGTGCAGCCACGTCTCGATCCCTGAGTCAACAGATGGGGACGTTTGCAAGAAAACAACCATCTGCACGAACAGTTCGACGACGTTGGCAGCAACATGGACTATCAGCTCGGAGACCATGACTGCGGTTCCCCTTGACGCTGCTTGACAGACAGGAGCGCCTGCGATGGTGTACTCAACGATGAACCTGGGATCACGAATGGCAAAACATCGATTTTTCGGATGAATCCAGTTTCTGTTTACAGTAGCATGATGGTCGCATTCGTGTTTGGCGGTGAACGCACATTGGAAGCGTGTATTCGTCGTCGCCATACCGGCGTATCAACCGGCGTGATGGTATGGGGTGCCATTGGTTACACGTCTCGGTCACCTCTTGTTAGCATTGACGGCACTTTGAACGGTGGACGTTACATTTCAGATGTGTTACTACCTGTTGCTCTACCCTTCATTCGATCCCTGCGAAATCCTACATTTCAGCAGGATAATGCAGGACCGCATGTTGCAGATCCTGTACGGGCCTTTCTGGATACAGAAAATGTTCGACTGCTGCCCTGGTCAGCACATTCTCCACCAGATCACTCAGCAATTCAAAACGTCTGGTCAATGGTGGCCGTGCAACTGGCTCGTCACAATACGCCAGTCACTACTCTTGATCAACTGTGGTATCGTGTTGAAGATGCTGTTTGACTCAATGCCCAGGCGTATCAAGGCCGTTATTACGGCCAGAGGTGGTTTTTCTGGGAACTGATCTCTTAGGATCTATGCACCCAAATTGCGTGAAAATGTAATCACATGTCAGATCTAGTATAATATATTTGTCCAATGAATACCCGTTTATCATCTGCATTTCTTCTTGGTGTAGCAATTTTAATGGCCAGTAGTGTACAAAATACTCTGCGGGTGTAGGCAGTTTCATTCCGGGCAGATTGTGCGCACTACGGAACAGCGCCATACAGAACACGAGAGGTGTTTCCGCTTGAAGTATCAGCGCTAGCAGAATATGGTCTAGAAAATGGACAAACAATTTTTGACATAGTGTCATAAAAATGGTTCAAATGGCTCTGAGCACGATGGGGCTTAACTGCTGAGGTCATCAGTCCCCTAGAACTTACAACTACTTAAACCTACGCTTTCTACTGTCTATGTCTTCAGCGTCCGTCCCCCTCCCCCTCACCACCACAGCTCAGCGCCATATGAGGTAATGTTTCCGGTTCAAGCCCGCTTCAGTCTTCCAACTGCTGGGTTGCAAGCTGTGTTTGACTGTTGTCTGTATTGAGGATGCTGTCAGATAGTACTGTCTCGAAAATGGTTCAAATGGCTCTGAGCACTATGGGACTTAAGGGGAGCCGGAGATGCCTATGATGACAATGTTAAAATCACTAAGTTTGAGGAACATTTATGAATAAACTACTAAATAGAAAAATTTGAATTTTTTTACATATAGAATGGTTTAGTATTGCAGTTATGACAGAGGGATTTTGGAGTATCTTTTCTAGTTTCCTTCCAATAATTTTTTATTATTAATGATCCAAATTTTTTTACAAATAATTGCTTTATAATTAAACTGAAATGAAACTACTGAACATATTGCCAAATGGCTGTGTTAGAATGTAAGTTTGACCACTAGGAGTGCTGTATAAAAATTTCATCTCTCTAGCTTGAGCGGATTTTGAGAAAATGTTCCTTATATTCGAAAAATTCTAATTTACGGGGAATGGCTATCAAAGTTTCTCAATACATTCCTGCACTATAGGATGGATTATGAGGGTCTTCTTCCCCATCTTCCAAAAGCATCCTCTTCTGTCTTCTTTTCTGGCCTGTTGTTCCATCATACTTCATATGCCTTTCTCTTCTTTCTGCTCCTCTTATCCTTTCTCTGTCAATATTTCTTAGTGCTCGTACAGTGTTCACCCCAGCTGTAAATCCTAATGCCTTCAGAACTTCACACTTCCCTTGGTTGTAGGTTGCTATTGCATCATAAATGCCAAAGTGCAGTGTTTTTATGCGTACAAACACCCTTTTAGGAATCACTTTCCAAATCAAATTGTTTACGCTCTCATTAGGATTCTGCGTCTTTCCGTGTAGACATTTGTGTAACAATTCTGGCTGTGCTAAGTCATGAAAAATTGGTTTTATTGCATTTATCACAGCTGCTGGCAAACCATGTTTGTGATCATAGTCCTTTTTGCATTATATTTGCACCAGGAATCTTTTGGGCACAGGTTGTGTTGAGGGTATTCATTGGAAGAGGCAGTATAAAGGAACAATGCCCACACTGCTTTTCGCATGTCACTAACATTACTAGTATTTTGCCTTGTATCATACCCATAGTATGTCCGTAGACGTTCAATCACCTCATCAGTAAGCCTGCCTCTCCCTCCTATTGTCTTTCCATCACTGAGCTTACTTGAACCCAAAGTTTGTTTGAGCCTTCGAAGCCGTGCACTCATACGTTTTTGCACATGCCCAATGCATTCCAACTTTTCAACTACAAATTCATTTCCATATGGTTTCAGTTCCTCTATAGTCTTGAAACCTTTGGAGTCACCATCCCCATGGTAGTATTTGTATCTGGGAACTGAACGTTCAAAAATTTGTTTCACTCCATCCACTTCCATTGCTCCACTTGATCCACTAAAATTTGCCTTACAGGTTCCACTGTGCTCTCCTTTGATTTTATTTTTGCACCTACAATGTTTTGATAATATTGCAACATCTATCACTTTTGCACTATCACCACAAGTAGCACTTACAACCCCATTCAGGGATTTATGACCCCTCTTTTGCCAGGAACCATCTAATGCCACTACCAAATCCCTAGAACCACTGTTCATGTCTACAGATTCCTCCACTACTTCCTTCATGGTTTTCAAAGCCACATCCTCAACAGAGGATCCTACCAGTTCACAGTAGTACCCAAATTTGCTTGGAGGCGATGGCAAGTTCGTAATACCACAAAACAGTTTACCAGCAGCAGACCCTTTCCCAATGGATCGAAGACCATACACAAGTCGAACATTCACATCAAACACTCTAGATCGTCCATTTTCACCAAAGAGACTGGCATGTGAATTGTAGAAAGTCATTTGATACTTGCAACATGCACAGATTATCTTCATCTCACAAGCTAAACGAAAGCGCTTTGTTATCTCTAGTCCCACTCCTACACTTGAACACATTTTGCACAGAACGCTTTCTTTCAGCACAGAAGATAACAATCCAATATTCAGTACTTCGTTAATATCATCACTGTCACTAACACATTCACGAAATCTGTCACTTCCACCAGTCAGCTTCTTGCTAGAAGCTGTCACAGGGCTATGGCCAGTCATGTGTTGCTTAGCAGAAGAACGCACTGTTTCAGTAATTGTAGTATCGCAACTTGGTATCAGTGTTAATTTTCTTTTCACTACGTTCTTCCTCTTCTTATTTACACGGTTACTAAAACGTGGCATCGTAACCAGAACAACACTTTACACAAGAAGTATAATACTACCAACAACAGGCGCAACACTGAACTAATTCGAAACGGTAAACAGCAAAGAGACGATGTTCCGCGCTCTTAGCGCTTCATTTGTCACAGAAAACAATGTAGCCAACCCTTGCACACTCGCTGTATGCGTAACATAAGGTGCTGTATGCGTAACAGGCCGAGAAAATCCCAAGCAGTTCGCCAGGAAGTCACGAGAGGGTGTTAGATGCATTCAGCGGCCGCCCATTTCCTCTGCAGGCGTGGGGGAAAATGGTAATAACTCCACTTCTAGGGCGAGTAGAACAATAATTCAAAGTTTACATTAAAGAGAAATGTTCCAATTAATTTTCGGTAGAAAAAAAAAATTATTTGGATTTGAACACCTCCGGCTCCCCTTAACATCTGAGGTCATCAGTCCCCTAGAACTTAGAACTACTTAAAGCTAACTAACCTAAGGACATCACACACATCCATGCCCGAGGCAGGATTCGAACCTGCGACCGTAGCGGTCGCGCGGTTCCAGACTGTAGCGCCTAGAACCGCTCGGCCTAGTACAATAAAAGAAGCGATCGAGACAGTAATAGCCGGCCGCGGTGGCCAAGCGGTTCTAGGCGCTTCAGTCCGGAACCGCGCGACTGCTACGGTCGCAGGTTCGAATCCTGCCTCGGGCATGGATGTGTGTGGTGTCCTTAGGTTGGATAGGTTTAAGTAGTTCTAAGTTCTAGGGGACTGATGACCTCAGATGTTAAGTCCCATAGTGCTCAGAGCCATTTGAAACATTTTCGAGACAGTAATATCTGACAGCATCCTCAATACAGACAGCAGTCAAACACAGCTTGCAACCCAGCAGAAGCGGGCTTGAATCGGAAACATTACCTAATATGGCGCTGAGCTGTGGTGGAGGGGGGGGGGGGGGGGAGGGGGGGGGGGCGCTGAAGACATAGACAGTAGAAAGCGTTTGTAGGGACGGCGGCAGTAACCAACCTTCACCCGAAAGTCCAATGGTATGCCTTCAGTGTCATATTGTCAACGCGCCAAGTACAATATTCGTTCGGCTGTCATTACCGCTAATTATATGAGAAATTGTGAAAGAATGTTATCGACGCCTTCCGTCTCATTTGACTGAAAGCTTTGTTAAACTGCGACTTTAATACTGGATCCCCTATTTCTTCCATACTGACTCTAATTTCTTCTTCTATGATGACAGGTTATTACCGTCGTAGAGCCTTCAATGTGCTCTTCCTATCAATCTGCTCTCTCCCCTGCATTTAACAATGATACTGATCCTACACTCTTAAGCTTGATGCCTTTGATTTTAATTTCGCCACAGGCTGTTTTGACTTTTCTATATGATGAATCTGTCATTCTCATAAGCATTTCTTTTTGATTTCTCTGACACATATTAATGACGAAAAACTTCTCTAGCCACCCACACTCAACCTCATGGTCATTAACACAGCACTAGCATACCAGCACAATCTTGGCGACAGAGTGCGATACTTCATCACTGACCTTGGGTCTTCTGATATATATGCAGGGTGAACATTAATAAAGCCGACAAACTGTAGTGACAAATACGTAACTGGAAACGGAGGAAGAAAGGTCCTATGAAGAAGTGTCCGGAAACGCAACACTGCATTTCCACAGGACCTTTTTTTCCTCCATATCCATTAAGGAATCAATCCTTGCAGTTTGTCAGTTTTACTAATGTTCACCATATATATTAGACTGCATGTCCAAGATATCCTCACAAACTTCTGGACTGCTTTCAGCCAAAGTTGGGACACTAACAGCAAACTTCATGGATATCATCTGCGTGAAGTAAATAACCTCCTGGCTCCAATAGGAACAGACATACAGGAAAAAAACGTGATTATATCATTTTTTAAGCCCATGTCACATGGACTGCCTTGCATGACACTCGTGTTTGCTAAACATCTTCGTAACACTATCACGCTTACCAAATAACCCTGTGACGAAACGCGCCGCTCTTCTTTGGATCTTCTCCATGTCCTGTGTCAATCCGACCTGGCACGGATCCCACACTGATGAGCAATACTCAAGTATAGGTCGAACGAGTGTTTTGTTAGCCACCTCCTTTGTTGATGGACTACATTTTCTAAGGACTCTCCCAATGAATCTCAACCTGGTACCCACCTTACCAACAATTAATTTTATATGATCATTCGACTTCAAATCGTTCCGTACGCATACTCCCAGATATTTTACAGAAGTAACTGCTACCAGTGTTTGTTCCGCTATCATATAATCATACACTAAAGGATCCTTCTTTCTATGTATTCACAATATGTTACATCTCTGTATGTTAAGGGTCAGTTGCCACTCCCTGCACCAAGTGCCTATCCGCTGGAGATCTTCCTGCATTTCGCTGCAGTTTTCTAATGCTGCAACTAACTTCTCTGTATACTACAGCATCATCCGTGAAAAGCCGCATGGAACTTCCGACACTATCTACTAGGTCATTTATAAATATTGTGAACTGTAATGGTCCCATAACACTCCCCTGTGGCACGCCAGAGGTTACTTTAACGTCTGTAGACGACTCTCCATTGAGAACAACATGCTGTGTTCTGTTTGCTAAAAACTCTTCATTCCAGCCACACAGCTGGTGTGATATTCCGTAGGCTCTTACTTTGTTTATCAGGCGACAGTGCGGAACTGTATCGAATGCCTTCCGGAAGTCAAGAAAGGGAAGGGGAGCAGGAGATCAGAGGGGGAGGAGGGGGAGGTGCAGGAAACAGGCAGACTGCATGGAGTAGTGAGCAAGTGGAACGCCTGAGGGGTCTGGGGAGATAATGGTAGGGGGTAACGTGCATAGAGAGGTGGGTGGAGGAAGAGGTGAACAGAGCGTGTAAGAAGAAAGGAGTGCAATGTGTCGAAAGTGTACACGAGGGCAGCCATGCAAAAAAGGCAAGTAGTCATGCTGTGGCATGTATCCCTTTCAGACTAGGTGCAGCATCCCTGTCGGATTTGGTGCCTTTTGCACAATCCGGCTCTCTGTGCCTGTACAGAGGATCGGTTGTTTGTGACAGCAGCTGCCGATTTTCCGCGGATCCAGTGGGGCCGGGCACGCTGGGTGGCTACCAGCGGCCGCCAGCAGGGGTCGCGGCGCGGCGCGGCGCGGCACGGCAGAGCACAGCGCGGTAATCCGGCGGTGATGCCGGCGCGGGCCGTCATCTTTAATGCAGCCGCGTGAATTATTCGCCAGCGCCGCGCGGCGGCGCCGCCGCCGAGACGGACGGACAAGCAATTTCTGGCGCTAATGCCGCATTAGCAGGCGGCAGGTGGCTGACAGCGCGTCGCCGGGCTAGCCAGCGCTAGCGCTAGGCCGCGCTGCCGGCCCCGGCTCCAGCTGCCGGCTACCGCCGCCCGCAATCTGACCGCCACGCCGCAACGGCCACGCATGCACAGCGAGGGCGCAGCTGTTCACAGCCAAACGTAACACTCTGTAAACGACCTTCTTATAGCGGCTTCACACTTGTATGGATTGGATTGGATTGTTTGGGGGAAGAGACCAATCAGCGAGGTTATCGGTCTCATCGGATTAGGGAAGGATGGGGAAGGAAGTCGGCCGTGCCCTTTCAGAAGAACCATCACAGCATTTGCCTGGAGCGATTTAGGGAAATCACATAAAACCTAAATCCGTATGGCCGGACGCGGGATTGAACTGTCGTCCTCCCGAATGCGAGTCCAGTGTGCTAACCACTGCGCCACCTCGCTCGGTTAACTTTTTATATGAGATTACTATGTATCAGTAATTGTAATGTAAAGTAGCAAATATGTCCTTCGTGTATTTCTTCTACACTAGCTTTAAATCTCTGTAGCTCGAAAAAGTTTATATTTCACAGTGGTGTCTCTTCCATAACATAACAAATGTTTCAACCACTGAAAATAATACTCATGAGTGACTTCTCAGATCAGTTTTTCTAATGAACTAATCAGCGTTTTCAAAAGCAAGGGTAGGTTACTTAGTTCTCAGTTAACTTCCATGCGAGAAAAAAAGAAACAAAGGGCAGCACAAGGTTTAACGTCCAATCGTCCATGCAAGAAAGGCTGCAGACACGTTTTGTGAAGAAACTAGTTAATGAAGATTAAAATTTAAAACAGCATCGTTAGTACGCTCTGGCGTGTTTCCTTTACGGTAGCCCTGCATGCGATCAAACGCGAAAGAGGTTACATTTTGCTGTGCTATCTGTTCCCTGAAAGCAGCTGACCCATATGTAGAAATAGCTCCTGTACGACCTTCACAAAAGGGATAATGACCAGTGAGGTATTAGGATAGGTTAATTAGTTTCCTTTTTTCGCCCGCACAAGCCCTGTTGCAGACGGACTTTATGGAAGATATTAGTTGTCACCTTGTATAGTTGAACGACACGTAGTCTCTGTGAAACTGAAAGCGAGAGTCGAAACAGGATTTGAGACAATACGAACGAGAGGCTTAATCGCTTTGTCCGAACGAAAACGCTGGTGCAAACTCCAGCGATTGTCGCATCAATCACTCTCCATCTGGGAGCTTTTTCCGTGTTGACAGCTTTCGTATTCCTCGCCGATGATTCCGTCCAATCTCGCAGGCGACGTTGCTGTAGCGACTCGGCAGCGGGAGGCATTAGTTACCCCGAATGGTCAGGCGCGGCTGTCAGCCGTAATCTCCTCCGCACAAGTTAGATGGCCCGCTTCCAGCGCCGGGTAATATATTTTCGCGTAGTGCCTGATACTTGATTACATTAGGTAGATCGTCGCAGTGCATCAGATAGGGGGATTAGCTGGAGTGGCTTTCGCAAGTGTGTCTTGAAACTGTAGTGGGCTCACCTAGACGAGGCTAGCTGTCAGCAGCGCGAAGTTAATTGTCTCGTGCCTCGTGTTTGGTTTGTGGCTGACTACTCTGAAATGACAGAGTCAAAAAAATGGCTCTGAGCACTATGGGACTTACCTTCTAAGGTCATCAGTCCCCCAGAACATAGAACTACTTAAACCTAACTAACCTAAGGACATCACACACATCCAAGCCCGAGGCAGGATTCGAACCTGCGACCGTAGCAGTCGTGCGGTTCCAGACTGTAGCGCCTAGAACCGCTCGGCCACTCCGGTGACAGAGTCAACAGTTGGTTTTCGTAATTCTCAATCCCGTCTCCAGCCATCCTGATTTAGGTTTTCCGTGATTTCCCTAAATCGTTTCAGGCAAATGCTGGGATGGTTCCTTTCAAAGGGCACGGCTGGTTTCCTTCCCCATCCTTCCCTAACCCGAGCTAGCGCTCCGTCTCTAATGACCTCGTTGTCGATGGGACGTTAAACAACACTAACCTAACCTAACCTAAAAAGTTCGTTATTAATATACAGATGGGTCTCACTTAAGAGTCACCAGGCGCATTTTCTCTGGTGTTACGGCAGATATTTAGAAATTCGTATTTGCACTGTGCAGCTGTAGTTAATTTTGTGGACTGGCGGTTCGCTGCCGCTGAAATAAACCAATGGAGGTGACCTGGTAGGACGGATGCTTGGCTTCTAGGACAGCACACAAAAACAGTGAAAGTAACCCTGAATAGTGAAATACATTGTATTGTATGTTAACCGGGGCCTAGAAACGACGAAGAGGCTCCGTCCCCGCCGCAGCCGCAGTGGTCCACAACCCCACGACGACTACCGCAGTCCATTTCACCTCTCCGCCGCCCCACACCGAACCACTCTTTCACGGTTATTGTGCGGTTCGGCCCCCCTTGAACCTCCCCTCCCCCCCCCCCCCCTCCAGGAAACGTCTCTCACCAGACGAGTGTAGCCCCTATGTTTGCGTTGTAGAGTAATGGTGGTCTACGCGTACGTGGAGAACTTGTTTGCGCAGCAATCGCCGAAATAGTGTAGCTGAGGCGGAATAAGGGAAACCAGCCAGCATTCGACGAGGCAGATGGAAAACCGCCTAAAAACCATCCACAGACTGGCCAGCTCACCGGACCTCGACACAAGTCCGCAGGGTGGATTCGTGCCGGGGACCTGGCGTTCCTTGCCGCCCGGAAAGCCCTGCGTTAGACCGCACGGCTAACCGGGCGGACAGTAAAATACATTACTCAACTTTGGTAACGCTGGTTACAACACATGTAGAATGCACCTTTAGCCTATGTGTCCTGTGCTGACTACAGTTCCATAAACGCAAACTAAATAATGTTCTCTGAAGTAAAGACGGAAGAAAATTAGTCTTAATGTACTATTCTAACTAATCTTGATGTACTACTCGAAGAACAGCTCCAAACAAAAACACACAGTTTAAATCTCTAGGTAGGCGGTTTCTGTCCATACACGATAATTCTCTCCACTCTACTATTTCTACTGCAGACTGTTTCTGTCTCACTCAACGACTTGAAGACACTGGAAACATCCCCCAGGCTGTGGCTAATCCATGTCCCCGCAGTATCCTTTCTTTCAGGAGTGAGGGTTCTGCTTGGTTCGCAGGAGAGCTTCTGTATAGTTTGGAAGGTAGGAGACGAGGTACTGGCAGAAGTAAAGCTGTGAGGACGGGGCGTAAGTCGTGCTTGAGCAGCTCAGTTGGTAGAGCACTTGCCCGCGAAAGCCAAAGGTCCCGAGTTCGAGTCTCGGTCCGGCACACAGTTTTAATCTGCCAGGAAGTTTCACACGATGAATTTTCTGCAAGAACTACCTAACAAGACTAGGACTGACTTACAACTTGCAACTGACAACTTCTGCTCGCGCACGATTGCGTATGAGCGCGTCTCTCTTCCTGGTGACGCTGCCGCTCCAGGGTGCGTCATTCTCGCGGGCAGTGTGACTGGTTTAGGCGCAGCCATGTTCTACTGCTGAGGACGGACATCCTCAGTGCTTCTGGTACCAATTGTCGAAAACTCCTCTTGCGTGTTGTCTCAGTACACCGTAGTCAGCACAAACAAGTACTGGTCGTCACGTCCGTCGTGCGACGCCGAGTGCCAACAGAAACCGTCGCGTTGTTTCCCGTTTTAAACAAAATTATTTTTAAAGTGGATTGTTACGTGCTCATGCCATAGAGCGGTCCCGGATTAGTGCGAAATTCGTTTTCCTAGTATGTTTTAACAGGGACAGTGAAACACGACGAATACACAGTGCTCCAACAGCGACTGAGTAGCGCCGCTCCACGGCGACAGCAGCCAGCGCAGGCCAGCGCTGTGTTGTCCCTGCTTATTCTTCGGGTTTTACTGTCACAGATATCAATTAAACGAGTATCGCACTAGGTTAATCTGGGACTGCTCTGTTTAATGAGCACGTAACATACCACTTTAAAAATAGTTTTGTTTACAAGGCAAAACAAACCGACGGTTTCTGTCGACAGTGGACATAAAAGACGTGATGAATACTATTTGTTTGGCCTGACCCTAACTACACATTGTAAAAACGAAATTGCAATTATCTAGCGAAACACCATGTGCCTGATGGTTCTTAGGAGAGACAACAGGTGTTTACTTGCATACGACTACTCTTAAACTACGATACGATACTGCAGTGCCTGTGTTAAGGGGACATTGTACGTGAAATTCGTTGAAATTTGCCCTTTTCTGTATTCTACTCTATAATGTACTTTGGACTTTCCAGAACATTTTAGTACTTAATACAATAAAATCAGACAACTGTGAGACCTTCCAATAATACTTTGAATGCTGACGTGTGACTGTCAAATTTCGCGGCTACACTTATACTGCCACAGTTGAGCAGTCGTATCTTGGGAACTACACAGTCTAGAAGCTGTGAATTGCTTTGTTTTGTGCCTACTGCTACGTCTCAGAAGTTGGCATTACGAATACACAAATCAGTCCTTTGTTTCTGATACTAGTTTTCGTTGAAAGTAGTGTGATTATCGGCTATTTTTGTAGTGAGCTAACTTCTATTGCTTTTTATGCGTAAATAAAATGACTAGGAAAGATGAAGATGAAGAGAAGACGAAAAGAGCAGTGCGGAGCACTTTCTTTCATCGAATAACAACCGATGAAACGCCATGTCATGCTTTGTGCCCACCTCCACCAAACACTTGGTGTAAATATAGGCAAGGTGAATTTTCTGGCACCCTGCATGAATTTACACATAAACATTCTCTTCCTTTGGTAGTAATGGAGGCAATCAAACATATTTACAGAGATTTGGCAAATCCTGAGATACTAAAGAAGTGTTTTCATGGCAAGACCCAGAATGTGAATGAGTCCTTCAATAATGTTGTGTGGTGCCCTGCGCCTAAAAATTTATTTGTTGGCCTTATGACTATGAAATTAGCAGTGTCTGATGCTATAATAACTTTAATGGTGGAAACTATGAAAGACGTATGGTTCTGGAGAAGTTAGGGGTACGAACTGGACAGAACACAGCTAAATGACTGCGGGAACTGGATGAGCTTCGTGTACTTGAAGCAATGTTAGCTGTTCAGCAAATGACAAAAGAAGCAAGAAAGAAAACGAGGAGGCAAGCACTGGGCTGTTGTGACACTGAAGAAGACACAGACTAGGGCAATTCTAGTGCATAAAAGACGCGCAAATGTAAGTCTGTATAAGAATTTGTAACAAAAAATGTTTTAAACCTCAATATCTCTGAACCACATTTTTTACAATAAATGAACCGTTTTCTAAAAAAGTACTAATGGTAGAGACACGAAATTTTCACAGCATGCCAAGTGTGAGATTCAACACATATGGAACTAGAATAATTAAAATGTCCTGAGTTGTTTTGTTTTTATGTTCATTTACTTACAAAATTCTGTCAAAAAATTGTGTCTTTGAAAAAAAATTATGGAAAATTGGAAGTTGGTGTCTTAACAAGTTTCTAAGATAATAAGTCACAAAATTTGATAATCATAAGACACAGAATGTCTCCTTAATCGGATTTACGATACAAAGTTCCTTTGGACATGTATTCTTGTTCAAAAGAACTTTGCGTGGTAATTCAGAATAACAAAGGCATTGTAATCGTATTTATCCGCCGATACCGGGCAAGCGGCTTTCATGTGAAGTGCCTCACCTGTACGGGAATATACATAACGGATGTACGATTACTGGTTGTAGATCCACGATTAACGACATATGGAACTTTGAGTCTGCCCGTGGGTCGTGCACGCATAGCCAAATGGTAAGGCGACCACTCGCGAAAGCGAGAAACCCGGGTTCGAGTCCCGGTCCCAAACAAAATGTCATTCTCCTCATTCCGTTAAACAGCTGATGGTTGTCCACATTTTCAATTGCAAATACATTTAATGTACTCTTAAACTAGTGTACCATAGAAAACACGTGGTTACTTGAATGGCATTTCTTTCAAAGTAGCGACTTGTTAATTTGCAAAATTGCACCGTCCTTCGGACTCCAACCATGCCCAGTAAAGGACTGCGGTATTCAAAAAATAGTTCAAATGGCTCTGAGCACTATGGGACTTAACATCTATGGTCATCAGTCCCCTAGAACTTAGAACTACTTAAACCTAACTAACCTAAGGACATCACACAACACCAAGTCATCACGAAGCTGAGAAAATGCGGTATTCAAGCCAACCTTCGGGTTCACGGCAGCTTTACTTACTTGGAAAGATTTTTCATTTAATAGTGAAGCACCCTTAGCAGATTACGGTGAAATGGATTTAAACGCTGCCTTTTTAATTTGCGAACAGCGCTGTAACAAGCGGTTATTGAAAGAAGGCTCTGTTTCTATTCACGGTCTTCACTGCGGTAAGGGTTTTAATCCGTTAAAACTAGCGTGACGTGTCAACGGAACAGAGGATGTTCTAATATTCAAATTTGGTGACGGTTTCGAAGAGAATATGGGACGACAAAAGCTTTGTTCTCGCCTAAGTCGAGTAGCTGCTTCCAAGGACAGACAACTGTAACTCATCACGTTTCTCCTATTGTCGGTAGCCGTCGACTATTTCTGCCTCTGCTGAAACTGTAGCATGACTTCGTAACTCGGTAACACTATCGTTTTCCTCTGACATGTCAGTGTGTCAACAAGTAAGTACACACTGATGAAATCAGGCACAGCAAAATACAAAAAAATATATATTCGCTGGGTTTTTTCTGTAAGGGTCTGCGACATTAGGTATTCATTTCTCTAGACTATTTTGAGTTTTTGAACTCCGACCATACATCATAGGGTTTTTGGCTGGTGCAACCGAGCGAGGTGGCGTAGTGGTTAGCAACCGGATTCGCATTCGGGAAGGCGACGGTTGAAAAACGCGTTCGGCTGTCCTGATTTAGGTTCCCCTTGTTTGCCCTAAAACGCTTCAGGCAAATACCTTGATGGTTCCTTTGAAAGAGCATGGCCTATTTCCTTCCCCATCCCCCCCTGATCCGCGTTTGTGCCCTGTCTCTAATGACCTCGATGTCGACGGACGTTTAACAGTTATCTACTCCTCCATCCTCCCACACGGTGCAGAATGCGTGTGTGTGTGTGTGTGTGTGTGTGTGTGTGTGTGTGTGTGTATGTGTGTGTGTTCTTCCATACAGCTCACTTAGATCCGTTGGTTGTGCGTTTACTGTTTAAAAGTGTAATTCTTTCAGAGCATGTTATGAAGAGAATAAAACGCTGAGGTCAGCTTACTTACGGCAGCAAGTTTTAACGCCGACGTTATCTCCAACGCAGCAGTAATTACCCAACAAAAATGCACATCGTAAAGTAAGATAAGCAAGCACGGTTTTAAATTTAAACGTCAAATAACTGTTCCACAACAAAGGTTACAGAGTAGATCACCAATTAAGAATAAGTGAGCTTTTTCCAAGTTTTTGACGATAGTCCAAAACACTGTATATGAGCAGATAATGAAAATGTGCGAGATCTTTGGGGTACGACTGAGGCGAAGAACTATGCTAACAGGGATCGTTCTTCAACTGTTATCTATCCTATCGCCTCTCCTTCTTAGTACTGATATCAACATTAAGACGTTGATAAATCATTTAGAATTATAAGCAATGTTTCTATCCTTAAATTCCATTCACTTTTTGTATATGCTTTAGTCTAAAATTTTTATAGAAGCTAACGAATGAGTTCCAAAATAATTGCTATCTACGAAGTGGTTAACTCCGTACTAAGTACAGTGTAACTCAATGCTCTCTTTAATTATAAGGTGAAGGATCATAACGTGAAATAAAGCAATGAGTAAATATACTCTAAGACAAAATAAAGAAGGATGCACCACCAAGGAATTATCCGAATGGGATGAAAATCGGTAGATGTGATGCACATGTACGAAGAAACAAGTGATTACAATTCCAGAAAAATTCGATGATTTATTCAAGAAAAATTCCTGGAAAAGGTCGCACGAAGAAAACCAGGAGAGACTCTCGCTATGTGCAGGCGGCCATTATCTTGCTGAAATGTACGTCCAGGTTGGCTTGCCATGAAGAGCAACAAAACAGGGTGTAGAATATCGTCGACGTCAGGACGTTTGGCGGGCGACTGTCAGGTTGGTATACCACAGCTATCTGGAGCATATCCAGATTCATCTTCAGCCTGGACGCTCATTGGGCCGGAGTAGAATTGTTTTCAGCGATGAGTCCAGCTTTGAATTGAGCCCCGACGACCAGCGAAGACGTGTCTGGAGGCTCTTCGAACACTGGTGGGATCCCAATCCGACCACCACCATATGGCCCGACGTCAAGGAGTGATGCTCCGGGACGTCGTTTCATTTTACAGTAGCACCCATTTGGTTGTCGTACGCGATCCATACTTGCCTTACATTTCAGCAAGATAATGCCTGCTCACACAAGGAGAGAGTTTCTATGCTTACTTTCGTGCTTGCCAAACCCTACCTCTGCCAGAAAGGTCTCCGGATCTCTCCCCAATTGCGAACGACTGGAGCATTATGGGCAGGGCCCTCCAACCCGTTCGGCATTTTGGCAATCTAACGCGGCACTTGGACAGAATATCGCACTACATTCCCCAGGAGGCCATCCAACAACTCTGTCACTCAATGCCAAGCCGAATAACTGCCTCCATGAGAGGCAGGGTGGACCAACGCGTTATTGCCTTGGGCAATGTGTGAAGCTCTTTTTCTGGAATTAATCATCCAATTTACCTGAAATTATAGCGATTTTTTTGTCTGTGCATGTACGTAATATCTGTCGATTTTCATCCCACTCTGGTAATTCCATCCTAGTGCGTACTTTTTTTGTGTTAGAGTGCATAACAAAACAAAAATTTTGCGGCGAATGCCACTCATGGTCTAATAAAAAATATCAGTCTTGTTTTGTTCTTCTGGTCTCCAGTTTTAGCGGAGGAAGATCCTTTTCTGGTTCCAGCTGCCCACTGATCGAAAGTTTATAAAACTTTATAATGCCTAGCAAACCTGCTGTGGTGTCACTGATATAAGTAAATAAAACAAAGTTTGACTTATTTCCCTAAGTTATCGAAATATTTTATTTTTCCGTTAATTTTAGGGCCGCTGGAAACAATAGCTACGGAGTAATTTTCAGAACGTGTGTTCCAGAGAAAAACATCGGCCACAGGCTTATTTATGAATGTTTAGATTGTATTTCGAGTTGTAGAGAGAATGTAAAACCTCTGTTATAAACCCTAAAAGCATAGTATATCAACTAACATTTAAAGTCTGAATATAACCTAGATATTTCAGCACCATTTTTAGCTGACCAAGTCACAAATCTGTACCAATACTTGTAGCTGCCGGCCCCTGTGGCAGACGGGTTCTAGGCGCTTCAGTCCGAAACCGCGCTCCTGCTACGGTCGCAGGTTCGAATCCTGCCTCGGGCATGGATGTGTGTGATGTCCTTGGGTTAATTAGGTTTAAGTAGTTCTAAGTCTAGGAGACTGATGACCTCGGATGTTAAGTCCCATAGTGCTTAGAGCCATTTGATCCATTTCAACTTGTAGCTGTGTCCTTAATAGTTCGTATTGCAGTGAATTTCAAACATTATGCGTTGGATGTGAAGGGGTTTTGTTCACTACCTGTTACATTTTGTATTAGAAAGGTTTGTGGAAGGAGAGGGAATCCTACTTCTCCAATGTCACTGGTGAATTGGCCTCTGCCGTAAATAAAATACCTCTCTTAACAAACGTCCCAAATGGGAAAGCTATGAGCAGCTAAACGAAGAAGTAGATGAATTCCGTGGGCGCTAGCCCAGATTTAGTCGAGGTTCCAACAGGCGCTGACTATGCTGTCCGACACAAAAAACCATCCTCAAAAACGCCGCACAGAACCATAACGGTCTCTGCTACAGAGTCCTGTCAGCAAAAATATGAGAGAGGGACGCGGTCCTCGGAGGCCGCTGATAGTGAATCGATTTGTAAGGAAAATTTCGGAGTGACATAACTGAGCTGTACTAAGTCAAGAACTGTTTATTTCTGCGTCGCAAAGGAACCGTTAGCAGATGCTTCGTATGTGTCACCGTTAAGGAGATGTGAAGTAATTGCAACTAGCTTTAGCAAATTCCTACTGTTACCTGTGTGTACCCTGCATTACATACTGCTTGGCAAGTCGAACTTCAGCAGGATATGAGAGGGCCGTTCTGAAAGTAAGGTCCGACCGGTCGCGAAATGGAAACCACAGAGAAAATAAATAATGTTTTATTTGTAACAGTTAGTCACACCTTCTAGCTATCTCTAAATACACTACTGGCCATTAAAATTGCTACACCACGAAGTCGACGTGCTACAGACGCGAAATTTAACCGACAGGAAGAAGATGCTGTGATATGCAAATGATTAGCTTTTCAGAGCATTCACACAAGGTTGGCGCCGGAGGCGACACCAACAACGCGCTGACATGAGGAAAGTTTCCAAACGATTTCTCATACACAAACAGCAGTTGATCGGCGTTGCCTAGTCAAACGCTGTTGTGATGCCTCGTGTAAGGAGGAGAAATGCGTACCATCACGTTTCCGACTTTGATAAAGGTCGGATTGCAGCCTATGGCGATTGCGGTTTATCGTGTCGCGACATTGCTGCTCGCGCTGGTCGAGATCCAATGACTGTTAACAGAATATGGAATCGGTGGGTTCAGGAGGGTAATACGGAACGCCGTGCTGGATCCCAACGGCCTCATATCAATAGCAGTCGAGATGCCAGTCATTTTATCCGCATGGCTGTAATGGATCATGCAGCCACGTCTCGATCCCCGAGTCAACAGATGGGGACGTTTGCAAGACAACAACCATCTGCAAGAACAGTTCGACGACGTTTGCATCAGCATGGACTATCAGGTCGGAGACCATGGGTGCGGTTACCCTCGACGCTGTATCACAGACAGGAGCGCCTGCGATGGTGAACTCGAACACGAACCTGGTTGCACGAATGGCAAAACGCCATTTTTTTCGGATGAATCCAGGTTCTGTTTACAGCATCGTGATGGTTGCATCCGTGTTTGGCGATATCGCGGTGAACGCACATTGGAAGCGTGTATTCGTCATCGCCATACTGGCGTATCACCCGGCGTGACGGTATGGGGTGCCACTGGTTACACGTCTCGGTCACCTCTTGTTCGCATTGACGGAACTTTGAACAGTGGACGTTATATTTCAGATGTGTTACGACCCTTGGCTCTACCCTTCATTCGATCCATGCGAAACCATGCATTTCAGCAGGATAATGCACGATCGCATGTTGCAGGTCCTGTACGGGCCTTTCTGGATACAGAAAATGTTCGACTGCTGCCCTGACCAGCACATGCTCCAGATCTCTCACCAATTGAAAACGTTTGGTCAATGATGGCCGAGCACCTGGCTCGTCACAATACGCCAGTCACTAATCTTGATGAACTGTGGTATCATGTTGGAGCTGCATGGGCAACTGTACCTGTACACATCATCCAAGCTCTGTTTGACTCAATGCCCAGAGGTGGTTGTTCTGGCTACTGATTTCTCAGGATCTATGCACCCAAATTGCGTGAAAATGTAATCACATGTCAGTTCTAGTATAAATTGTATTTGTCCAATGAATACCAGTTTATCATCTGCATTTATTCTTGGTGTAGCAATTTTAATGGCCAGTAGTGTAGTTAGTGGCGTTGTAAAAACTTTTCAGTACCCTCGTCGCGGAAAGCAGCCGCCTGTGCTTTCCGTCAATTCTCTACGCTGGTCTGCCTTTCGTTGTTTGTGCCAAAATATAGTCTTCGTAGCCAGCAGCTGATGTGAGCAGAGATGAAAATCGGAGGGAGCCAATTAAAGGCTGTATTGTGGGTGATCAAACACTTCCCATCGCAAACGCTGCAGGAGCGTCTTCGTTTCACCTGCAGAATGTGGCACAGAATTGTCTTGAAGAAAGAAACGCATGACGTTTATGTAATGTGGGCTGCATAGCTTCAGGCGAAATTTCTCACCAGGCTCCTGTACTTTGGCTGGAGACATGGTTGTTGTAGGCATCTCTACGCGCTCGCTGTGACCCCAGAACTGAAAAAAGCGACGTGATGCGATCGATGGGCATATTAGAGACACTGCCCAACACATCTGTGCAAAGCTTCATCGGATTTCCGAAGTGTTTTCCATTTCGAGCCAAATCGGACCTTACTTTCCGAATACGCACTGTATGGCGACCCTACTTTTTCTGAAATTGCCTGCCAATAATTTCCAATTAGATGTGCTGTACTAGTGAAACATTACAATCTTCTCGATTCCACAACGTGCATGGTGCTGTTAAAGTTTCCGTTGTGTAAAAGAAACTGTTAGGTGAAATTTGCAAATGGCTTGCTTGGGTGTGGAGTATTTTGAATCAGTCCACCGTTATAGACGAGGAATTCTTTATTAACTCGCAGTAGGCTCTTAGCATTGTGGCTCTGTTCGACTTTTTCATAAGCTACTTATGGTGTTTGAAGTAAGTACCCGAACATTAATTTCTCAAAAACACTCGACAGGAATTACTTCGAAGATTTCAAGATATGAGCGCTGTTAAGCATGGAGAGTTTAAAGCTATATTTTAACAGAGCAGAATAATTCGTCGTGTCTTAGTGCTGAATGAAGAAATTATACTGTTTGTAATATTATGTTTATTTATATTAAGTTTATTTTTATGTTTTTAGTGTTATGTTTATTACGTTTAATTATAAAATGTTATTTCGTTTTCTATTTGATGTTTCACTCATTTTTCCTCAATTTTAATTCATTATTAGTACTTAAATTTACTTGCGATTGGTAATTCAAAATAAAACACGTCATTTTTATTATAAAACTGCGATTTAACAGTAGTTAATTAACACTTAGATTTCATAATAAATATAGACTTCGAATAAAGTCAAAATAAAAACACTTGTAGCTCTGTGTAAAAATAGGTCAACATTTTCTGTACTTCGTATCTTAAAATCTTTCAATTCAGTGTTTTTGAGAAGTGGTTCATCTTACTGCTCTACGAAACTGAAGGGGCTGATCTTGAAATTCTTCAAGTATGAAACGAAGAGAAGACGGACAGTGCCTAAGAACTCCGTCTCAAATGTAAAATAAGAGGAATCAGGGCTCGCACAGAAACATTTAAGTTCTCGTTTTCCCCGTGCGCCGTTCGAGAGTGGAACGGGAGAGAGACAGCTTGAAGTGCCAGGCACTTAATTGTGAATAGCACAGTAATCACGTAGATGTAGATGTGTTAGTTGCCTTACAACACTAGTGCTATTCGAGTCACAGAAGAAACAGTTATTTTTCAGCACGGGGACAACAAATCGGAAGTAATAAGTTTTCACTGTTTGCAAATTACCAACCAAAGTGTCCCGAGGACCGTTCTGGAATGAGCAAGGAAGAGAAAAACTCAACCCCGTCTACACTGCCCCATATACTGCCACCATTTCTCAACTTCTTTCCCTATTCCGCTGAGAGCTTCTGAGTAAACTCACCACGTGTTTTCCTTTTTCCAACTTAATGGTCGGTATGTCTTTTCGTCGGCGGCAGAATAATGAGCCACGATCTATGATAAAATTGGGGAAATATATGACCGAAGCGTGGCTCTGGGCAGAGATAAGCAGACGGGGCTGCGGAAGGTGTGGGTTTTTACGGCGGCCTCGCGGCCCAAAACGAATACACTCCCTGGATAATCACCACGCGACCCTTCCGGAAAGGGGTGGGAGGTGGATATTTATAGTGCTGCAGGCACGCCGTGGGGGCTGTGGCTGGGGCAGGGATCTCACGATGTTCCCCCACCGCCCAGAACGCGGGCGCGCTGTACTTCACTGCCCTGCCTAATTCTGCCCGACGTATTAAAATGGCGGCGCGCAACGATTGCGGCGGTCGTAAATAAAATTATAGCGATAACCTATAGCGGGCGCTAAGGAAGCAGCCGCCTATAAATTAGGCCCAACCTGCCAGGACCCGGGGCAATAAATATGGAGATGATGTTGCACCGGCGCTAACAAAGGGGAACGGCTCACCGACTGCGTGCACGCCGGCATCCACCGGTGCGTTTACAACCGCTGTCACGAGTGATGAGATTAAACGCAAATAAACATTGCGGCAACGAATCACTGCAGCTAGCGGCCAGTGGAACACTTCTGTGGTGGTTCTTTCCCTCCGGTCCGGTCAAAACGAATTCTCCCGTTTTACTATTCGTTCACGCACAGCCTAAACACTTCGCTTTCTCTTTAGTGGGTTTTTCCGTCTCGGCAACATCGTGACACATTTATGGTCGAAGGAACTCCTATAATAGATTTTTATCACAGTAGCAGTTGCGATGTAATGCTCATTATTACTGGGTTTCGGCTTGAGGTAGCAAAAGATGGCGACAGAGTTTTTTTTCTTCTTTTTTTCCCCAGAATGTGCCCACACAGACGTCTCAACATAGAGAATGTTATATTACAACTGGTTTCGAGAATCCATACTCCGCAATCCACCTGACGGTGTGTGGCGGAGTCATACACTGGTACGATGTAACACAGGATTAACAAAGCACTGGTTCGACACAAAACGAGATGTAAAAACAGAGTATACGAAAACGTGTAAACAAGACGAAAATGGAACACACGATACACAGTGATACTGCACTACACTGAAGAGCCAAAGAAACTGGTACACCTGCCTAATACCGTGTAGGTACCCCGCGAGCACGCAGAAGTGCTGCAACTCGATGTGGCGTGGACTCGACTAATGTCTGAAGTATTGCTGGAGGGAACTGACACCATGAATTCTGTAGGGCTGTCCATAAATCCGTATCGGTACGAGGGGGTGAAGGTCTCTTCTGAACACCACGTTACAAGGCATCCCAGATACGCTCAATAATGATCAGGGGTCCCATACCGTTCCAATTGCACACGCACCCCACCATTACAGAGCCTCCATCAGCTTGAACGGTTCCCTGCTGGCACGCAGGGTCCATGGATTCATGAGGTAGTCTCCATGCCCGTAAACATCCATCCGCTCGATGCAATTTTAAACGGGACACGTCCGATCAGGCAACATGTTTCCAGTCATCAACAGTCCATTGTCGGCGTTGACAGGCCCAGGCGAGGCGTAAAGCTTTGTGTCGTGCAGTCATCAAGGGTAGACGAGTGGGCCTTCGGCTCCGAAACCCCATATCGACGATGTTTGGAATGATTCGCACACTGACACTTGTTGATGCTCCAGCACTGAAATCTGCACCAATTTGCGGAAGAGTTGCACTTTTGTCATGTTGAACGATTCACGAAGTCGTCGTCGGTCGTGTTCTTGCAGGTTCTTTTTCCAGGAGCATCAATGTCGGAGATTTGATGTTTTACCGGATTCCTGATATTCACGACGGCACACGCGTGAAATGATCGTACGGGAAAATCCCCACTTCATCGCTACCTCGGAGATGCTGAATCCCATCGCTCGTGCGCCGACTGTAACACCACGTTCACACGCACTTAAATCTTGATAATCTGCCATTTCAGAGGCAGTAACAGATGTAACAACTGTGCCAGACACTTGTCTTATATAGGCGTCGCCGATTGCAGCGCCGTATTCTGCCACTTTACGTATCTCTGTATTTTAGTACGCATGCCTATATCAGATTCTTTTGCGCTTCAGTGCATAAAAATCCTACTGATACCACAATAAGAAACGACAGATCGCCGTCGGTACACATTTTGGATAGTCTCAGTTCAGTCCTATTAACGACTACACATCTAAATTAACAATACAATGTTCTTTTTATGTCCTGGAAGAACTGATTCCTAAGCTGTGCAGGTCTGTAAGTACCATCTAGAAAGAACGGAAGAGTGTACAAGAACCAGACTTTGCATTACAGCCACACTTATAGACCAGTATTCAGACGCGTACGTATAGGAGGTACGTAGTGGCATACATTCAGAGGATGAGCGTTCCAAATTCTGCACGGAAGCAAGTGGGGATATAATCAGTTAATTGACCTTTAATCTTCCACTGGCATTCTCAGTACCAGGAGCATTAGATAAGGAGCTCAGCGAGTTATATATTTTTGTTGGAACTGTCGACGAACTCGTACAGTAGCTTATACGTTGCTACATCGTTCGCCCGCATCTCGTGGTCGTGCGGTAGCGTTCTCGCTTCCCACGCCCGGGTTCCCGGGTTCGATTCCCGGCGGGGTCAGGGATTTTCTCTGCCTCGTGATGGCTGGGTGTTGTGTGCTGTCCTTAGGTTAGTTAGGTTTAAGTAGTTCTAAGTTCTAGGGGACTTATGACCACAGCAGTTGAGTCCCATAGTGCTCAGAGCCATTTGAACCATTTTTTGCTACATCGTTGGATGCTAACCAGTTTTGTAGGCTGGTTGGGAACTGATGACCGAGACACCAAAGATTACTTGAAAGGACGTTTATGTGATACGTGTTCCGTGGGCATTGTAAAAATAAATGGTTTGGATCTTCTTCCTCTCCGCAAAAACATAAAGCGATGACGCTTAGGTTGACCCGATAGAAATCTTTCTTGAACTTTCAATGATTAAATTTCAACTGTCCTGTAATAGTCGTGAAGCTCTTTGATGTTTGTGTCTTTTTATACCATGGTACTCTTGAAATGATGTCCGCGAACATTCCTCTTGCCAGTCCGTGAAGAACAACCGCTCTCAATCCGTGACAGGGAGTTTACCATCTTTAATTAGTCCAAGCAAAGATGCCTGCTTTGCCATGGCATCTCCCTCGTCATTTCTAGTATCCAAGAGTGGCCCTTCATCCATACCATCACGATGCTGCGACAGTTCCTCTGAACCCGAAACATATGTCGACAATTGCCGAAACTACAGTGTTGGTACAACTACGGCCACAAAGTTGACATGTTACACTGTAACCACGCAGGTAGCCTGAATATGGCCCATGACAACCAAAGCCCATAATCATCTACAGTACATCGCAAACGTGACTTCAATAAATAATCGGTTACGAACTTGGAACAATTGCTGTAGCTCTCTACAGAAATTATGCCAGTTCTTGTGAAACAACTCCTGCTCAAACAGTAGAACAATGTGAATACTACCAACGACCTCGTACTGATAAATAGAATGGTTACGATCATGAAGATGTCTAAAAGGAAATGCCCTACATCCGTATTTCTTAGGATCATACCGCAAACCAAGTAATCCTTTAGGGTTGGGCGCGGCAATAGTTTTACTTTCCTTTCCCTCTCTTCCGTTTATGGACGTGTAGCTCAGTTAAAGTATTTGAAGTTTTTATCGGATGACTTTTATCCAATAGATATACACAACCGCGAACTGCAATTTCCACGGGCGCAGGACGGTAAGTTTGCGACACTGCATGTCTAGAATGAAATAAATTAAAACCATTTTATAACATACTGCTTTTATCTATTATACACATTTGTTACATTAAGCAATTAATAAATTTTAAACTTCATACGAGCAACTGAGTTCAACTGGAAAACAAGATTTTATACAGGATGGTGTCAAAAACTGCTTAATGTTTTGAGAGTTTTTATCAAGCAACTGGCATAGGTTGAATTCAGAGATGGTAAGACGAACTGTATAGTCCATATGAGAGTGTAACAAAAATTTTAAGGGAACTTGAAAGGGAATCACTGGAAGAAAGACGACGTAGTCTACGTGGAGAACTGTTGCGGAACTTTGCAGAACCTATACTGGATGATATCTGTGGAAGCATTATGCTGCCATCATTATATATCTCGCGTCTTATGATTGGCACTTGCTTTGACATGCAACAACTTTGCACGAAGTCCAAAGATTTGCTCACTGTTGCAATATTTCGACTTTCCAACCCACAAACACCTGTTCAATATAATTACTACTTCTTCAAAAGACAACAGAGTTGAAAAGCTCCGGAATGCTCTAATGTAGTAACAATTGCGGAATTGGTTTCTTTTTAATCACTTCATTATCATGTCTATGTGGCGTTTTCAGCTAAAGTTGCGGTTGCTTGTGTGGCACCTTAAGTAATTTACGTACTGCATTCGACACAAATATCCTATATTATCCATTCATAAATTGGTTTGCTTGGAAGTGTATTAAACAAAACATCACTTTATTGAATAATGTACGATATCTTTCTGCAGTTCATCATCTCTCCTGCTGTTCACTATTTTTCATTCTTAAAAACAAAGGTTATACTTCAGTAAATGGTTGCAGTACAAGAAAATCGTCACTAAACAGTCTGTAATATGTTTTTTGATATCTCTTGTGGTTTTCATACCTCTTTTGGTCTGTCGTCATCATCATCATCATCATCATCATCATCATTACCACACCAACACCACACCACCAGCCATTTCTACTATTAAATGGAGTGCTGAGTTTTGGTACTGATACAATTTCTTCTTCGATGAGCACCGGTTTTGGACTATATTCAGCGAGTTAACTTGACAACGATCTTCTGCAGGTCTTAGTCCCATCGGTCTCCCGATCTTCCTCATGGTCACGCTCCATCTTTCGTCGCCTCCCCTTTCTTTTCCCTTGAAAATCGCAACATACACCTTTCCATGCCTCGTCCTGCAGTTCGAAGTTGCCCTCTTGTCTACGAAGTGTGTAAGAAAAGTAATGAGACTGATTTGTTCAAAATGGTTCAAATGGCTCTGAGCACTATGGGACTTAACATCTGTGGTCATCAATACCCTAGAACTTAGAACTACTTAAACCTAACTAACCTAAGGACATCACACACATCCATGCCCGAGGCAGGATTCGAACCTGCGACCGTAGCGGTCACGCGGTTCCAGACTGAAGCGCCTAGAACCGCACGGCCACAGCAGCCGGCCTGATTTGTTACTCACCGAAGTTTTTATTTATTTATTTTTTTTTGTCGAACAACAATACCGTCCCCTTCAAACAATACCGTCCCCTTCAAACAATACCGTCCCCTTCAAAGAAAATCCCTTCAGCAGCTATACACCGGCGGAGTTGTTGTTCCCAGTCTTGATACGCACATCAAAAAAAGTTTTGCATCACCTCAGCCCCGAGAGTTCCAGAACCTGTACATAAAATTGGAACAGAGGTCAACATGAACATCATTTCCGCCCTTTTTACTGTTCATGAAAACCACACTTTGCATGTTGTACCACCATACAGAGAGACCTTCAGAGGCGGTGGTCCAGACTGCTGTGCACACCGGTACCTGTAATACCCAGTAGCAGGTGCTCTTGCTTGCATTGATGCATGCCTGTATTCGTCGTGGCATAGTACCCACAAGTTCATCAAGGCACCGTTGGTCCAGATTGTCCCACTCCTCAACGGCAATTCGTCGTAGATCCTTCAGAGTGGTTGGTGTGTTACGTCGTCCATGAACAGCCCTTCTCAATCTATCCCAGACATGTTCGATAGCGTACATGATTGGAGAACATGCTGGACACTCTAGTAGAGCGATGTCGTTAAGCTGAAGGAAGTCATTCACAAGTTGTGCACGATGGGGCCGCGAAGTGTCGTCCATGAAAGCGAATGCCTCGCCAATATGCTGCCGATATGGTTGCACTATCGGTCGGAGGACAGCATTCACGTATCGTACAGCCGTTACGGCGCCTTCCATTACCACCAGCGGCGTACGTCGGCCCCACATAATGCCACCCCAAAACAGCAGGGAACCTCCACCTTGCTGCATTCGCTGGACAGTGCATCTAAGGCGTTCAGCGTGACCGGGTTGCCGCCAAACACGTATCCGACGATTGTCTGGTTGAAGGAATATGGTTGGTTGCTCTTCGCACACTGAGTCTGGAGTTCGATCCGATGACCATGTCTACCGCATATATGTAGGTTTTTAAAATTAGTTTAAAAGTTACTCGAAAAGTTAACTTCGTTAATTAACGATTAATGGATTAACGGTCACGTCACGAATCAATATGTTACTATTAGCATTCGTAGGATATCGTATTTAACAGTGTAGCTTCCTCTCCACATGGAGCGCTGCCGTCGCAGTGTATAACTGAAAACGAGCAGGAGTGCCGCGACTGTACGTGTTGTGGACTGCGATATAACGTAGAGACTGCGAGTGTATCGTGGTGTGCCTGTTTACGCTCGCGGACGAAGAACTGTCGGGCGGGCCCAGTGAGAGAGTTGGCGCAGCGTAGCGCGGAACAATGGGCGGGCGACTTCCTGCGGCGCTGGACCGGTCCAGCCGGGGCGCCGGACGCCGCCACCCTAATCCGGCCTTATATATAGCGCTCCGACTGCCCGCTGAGCCCATTCTGCGGGCGATGATGAAATGATAACCAAGTTAGCGCGAGTTATGCTGATGGCGCGGCGCGCCCGTGAGTAACGCTGCCGGGGTTTTGTTCGCGCCAGGAAGTCCGTCCGCCCCCTTAATGGCGGCCCGGCTTGTGTTTCTAATGGGCGAGCGGCCGCGGCAATTGATTGGGCACCTGGGACGGCCAGTGAATAAACTTGGCCGGCCGGCCGGGCGGCCAGCCGCGTCTCTGCAGAACTATGCGAGCCGCCGGGTGTCGGCTTCGGCGGCAGCTACGCCGCCGCTTCATCTCATGCATATTAATCCCTCCCTGCCGGCGCCAGCCCCTAACTGCTGCGCGGTATAACCGCTTTTCAAGCGATTCCCCACACTACACGCTCTCCAGGATCGCACTACATCCACACGTTTTCTAGATCGTAGACTTTTCCGGGACAAGTCGAACATTACATCAAATCGATACAAAGAAAGATCTTGACGTTCTACGTTAATACAGCTAAATTCCTAACACGGATTGAACCGTGAATTTACATTCAAAATCTTTTCTTAAAGAATTTACTTTATATACTAGCTATTTATCACGAACATTAACACATTTAATCACACTATGTGAGCGTGGAAGTAGCTGCCAGTGGGTAACTAATGAAAACAAATTTCTTTCAACAAATGGAAATTTTATTCCTAAAAACTCTCTCTTTTTTTCAAACAGATTTAAAAATTATAATCAGAAAGCACACTCTAAATATCAAGTTACAATTTATTCAGAGACAGAAATAACAATTTTTTTTGACAGTATGAGCTTTCGAGCTGAAAATCTTGCCGCTGCCTTTTAACACGGCCGTAGTCACGACCGCTCGCAACAACCTCTGAAAGACTACACTGGTGCAAATCTGCAACACACCAGATTATTTGAAACTAAAAATTTTAACAACTCACACAAAAACATAAACTATGCACCCCGTAGGAGGGATGGAAATGGTACAAACTCTCACATTAAAATTGTTTTTAAAAGAAAACTCTTACGTTGGAAGGGTGGCAACTTTATACACTAAAATGACCATTTAAAGAAAAACCCATGAAATGCAGTCTTACATAAAATGTACAAACATGCTCTACATTACACACATACCGCCTCTCAAGATGAGAGGCAAGATAAAATATTTCAGGAATTCGGCCTTTACACCTTAAGCAATAAATTCATTAACACCGAATCCGACAAACATGACAGAGGCAGCTATTAACGTACGGCAGACCGACAGACAGACAGACAGACACTAACTGCAAACAAATACGGACGAGAGACAGACAAGCAAGCTGGGGACGAGAGACTGACCAAGAACACAAGTAGAATTTAACAAGTAACTGAAACAACATATCACTAATCACTTAACTTCTAATAACAGCGATTTCTCGCAAAGACCTGGAGCAGCACGCCCAAAACGCTCTCCCGAACCGTCCTCTGCCAGCCGCTTCAACGGACGCAGGAAGGCGCGCCGATCTCCCGTCTCACGGCGTCGCAGCTCGCCCCGGCCAGACCGATTTCGTGGGTTGACTCCTGTTGCTCTCGTGTCGGCCGCGAAGCCACTACCCCTCGCTATACGGCGCGGACCCCTGGACTCACGTGGCGATCTCACATGCGCCGACGCTCAAGACGGACAAGTCATCTTGTGTCCCAGTGCGCGACCGACCAACCGATCGATCCAACCACCAATGACCATTGCGTGAGCAAACTCGAGCACACTGACGGCCTAACACATATACAGACACTAACTGCCTCACACTGACCCGGCTGACCAACTGACCCAGACATTCTGGCGAGCTCATAGCGCGCCTTAATGCACGTGAACAGGCAACCTTTCCCCTTTCCCACCAGAGGGAGACGCCAAATCTGCGATTGCCACAGCGGCGCCACCCCCAGAAACGGAGGGCGACTGCTTCACACTAAGCAATTTTTACCACGGCTCACGGATATTAAAATCTGACAAAACTACGAACCGCATGACCACAAGCACGGGTCGATTACAAGTGTGTTAGCCCATCAACTGCCAATTTTTTTTCCCTTCAATCTACGAGAGTCGTTCCAAAAGTAATGCCTCCCTTTTTTTGTGGTGATTTTGGATGTTCGTGCCAGACGTCGTTGATTTAGTGCTAATGCTTGAACCTTCCGCTTTCATTTGCAGGCGGTTCCTTTGGTATGCGATAGTTGGTGGCAGCAGAGGACTGTTCCAAAATGGAGTCTCATACAGGCGCGCGTATAAAACAGCGATGTGTGATTTAACTCCTCCTTAACAATAGCTATTACAATTTCTGCCGTTATCACCCATTTCAGGTCTTTAAAGTTCAGTTGGAGTGTAACGCGCCAACTTCCTTCTCGTGTATGGCTGTCTCTATACAAAAACATTTTAAATTTGACGCAACCATACACGACAACAACGTTCACGCATTATAGTGTGAACTGAAATGATCTGAAGATAGCGATAGCCGCCGAAACGGTAAACGCTTCTGTTAAATCGCCGCTATGACCGCCACATATAACTAGTTTGTAGGTTTCTGCATCTCTCCACATGCATTATATCTGCAGTTTAATCGCAACATGAATGGATAATTGTTGGCAAGATGGAATGAAGAGGAAAAATTGCATGTAAACCACAATAATTGTTGTGATCAGTAAATACAGGATGTATCAAAACTAATACCGAAATCCGACCAGCGTGAATGTAAAGGCTATTAGAAAGAAAAAAGTTTCGGTAAACATGGATCCGCAAACAAGATTTTTGCGAGATAATTGCGAACGTTTGATTAACAGCTGCCACAGACGTCAATAGTAAATATTGTCCTAATTATTAAAGCCGGCCGCGGTGGCCGAGCGGTTCTAGGCGCTGCAGTCTGGAACTGTACGACCGCTACGGTCGCAGGTTCGAATCCTGCCTCGGGCACGGGTGTGTGTGATGTGCTTAGGTTAGTTAGGTTTAAGTAGTTCTGAGCTATAGGGGACTGATGACCTCAGAAGTTAAGTCCCATAGTGCTCAGAGCCATTTGAACCTAATTATTAAAATATTGAAACACAAACTTTTTGATAAAGTTTCATTCTGAAGTTAAATCTTCCAGGTTGTTAGGCCGTGTCATATTTCTTGAAACAATCGACGTTTCGACTCCTCTGCTGGGACCTTCTTCAGGATCTTGTGGTGTCCACTGCTCAATCTACAGTGGGCACCACAAGATCCTGAAGAAGATCCCATCAGAGAGGTCTAAACGTCGATTGTTTGAAGAAATATGACGCGGCCTACAAACCCACAAGACTTTAATTCCAGCGACAACTGCCTCCAGACTTATATAATCTCATTCTAAATTTGTTCATAATTCACCTATGACCTACCCTAACGTGGGAAAGACTACTGTTCCAGCACGTTAAGTATTACAATTTACTGTACTCTCGTACCTGCCAGAAGTAGTTGTTCCACGCGTCGTTCTAAAATCTGGATGCGATACTACACTGGTCTCTGCAGTGAGTTATAAATTCTTTCAAACACGTCCGGATTACCTTGTGCAATTGACTGTTCCAGTCCTTCAACCGCATGCCATACACTTCACTTCTGGGATGAATCCAGGCAGAAGAATCCAGTGGGTTGAGGTCACGTTCAGGCCCCGCTCGACCTATCCGTCTTGGACTATAATGCAGAGTTAGGTGTGGTTTTACATCAGCAGAAAAATGTACCGGTGCCTCATCATTCATGTACCACATTCCCTAACAATGTCACATGGGCGCGAATTAAGCCCAACTAAATGGAAATTTAATCGAAAATTTTATCTTTTAAATACATTTTCTTAATTAGAACAATTTCATACCGATGTTAGTGGCAGCTCGTAACAACACGTACTCAGTTTTCTCGCATACGGTATGAACCCATGTTTAGTGGAATAATTTTGCTTCTATTATCACCGATGGTATGCGACAGTACGGAGATAAATTCTGCAGGGCACCGCAGTTTCAGTCAACGCGTACGCGCGGTTCGAGTCAGTAGCTCCGACAGTGGAGATAATAACGTCTGTTATAATTTCGCCGGCCGGAGTGGCCGAGCGGTTCTAGGCGCTTCAGTTTGGAACCGCGCGACCGCTGCGGTCGCAGGTTCGAATCCTGCCTCGGGCATGGGTGTGTGTGATGTCCTTAAGTTAGTTAGGTTTAAGTAGTTCTAAGTTCTAGGGGACTGATGACCTCCGATGTTACGTCCCATAGTGCCCAGAGCCATTTGAACCATTTTTTTTTTTGTTGTAATTTGACAATAATGTTACAGCGTCCACCTTATTTCCGGATTTTCTTGAGGTGTCACCCTGTCACGTGACACTATAAAACTGATTCATAATAACTAAGAGATTAACAGTGGGGCATGCACACTGAGGTGACAAAGTCATACGATAGCGATATGCACATATACAGATGGCGGTTGTATCGCGTACACAAGGTATAAAAGGACATTGCATTGGCGGAGCTGTCATTTGTACTCTGGTGACTGACGTGAAAAGGTTCTCGATGTGATTATAGCCACACGTCGAGAATTAACAGACTTTCAACGCGGAACGGCAGTTGGAGCTGGATAGTTGGAGCTGGACGTAGGACGTCCCATTTCGGAGAGTGTGTCGAGAATACAAAATTACTGGCATTACCTCTCACAACGGACAATGCAGTGCCCGACAGCCTTTACGTAACGACTGAAAACAGCGGAGCTGTCAGTGCTAGCAGACAAGCAACACTGTGTGAAATAACCGCAGAAATCAATGTGGGATGTACGACGATCATATATCCGTTAGGACAGTGCGGAGAAATGTAGCATTAATGGGCTGTGGCAGCAGACGACCGACGCGAGTGCCTTAGCTAACAGCACGACATCGGCTGCAGCGCCTCTTCTATGCTCCTGACCATATCGGTTGGACCCTAGACGAATAGTAAGCAGTGGCCTGGTCGGCTGAGTCCTGATTTTAATTCGTCAGAGTTGATGGTAGGGTTCGATTGTGGCGCAAACCCCATCAAGCCGTGGACACAACTTGTCAACAAGACACTGTGAACGCTGACGGTTGCTCCATAATAGTGTAGGCTGTGTTTACACGGAATGGACTGGATTCTCCGGTCCAACTGGACCGATCATTGACCGTATGCAGCCATTTATGGAATTCATGTTCCCAAACAACGTTGGACTTTTTATGGATGACAATGGGCCACGTCACAGGGCCACAATTTTTCGCGATTGGTTTGAAGAACATTCTGGACAATTCGAACGACTGATTTAGTGACCCATATCGACCGGCATGAATCCCATAGAACCTTTATGAGACATAAATGAGAGGACAGTCCGTGCACAAAATTCTGCAGCGGTAACAATTTCACGATTACGGGCGGCTACAAAAAAATGGCTCCGAGCACTATGGGACTCAACTGCTGGGGGTCATCAGTCCCCTAGAACTTAGAAATACTTAAACCTAACTAACCTAACGACATCACACACACCCATGCCCGAGGCAGGATTCGAACCTGCGACCGTAGCAGCAGCGCGGCTCCGGACTGTAGCGCCTAGAACCGCACGGCCACGGACGGCTACAGAGGCAGCATGGCCCAATATTTCTGCAGGGGACTTCCAACGACTTGTTGAGTCCATGTCACATCGAGTTGATGCACTATGCCGGGAAAAAGGACATCGACGGATACCTATGGTAGATCGGGGAAAACCACCGTTCAGGTCGTGTTGTCGACGGGGCCGGGAGGTGCTTGCGCCTGATGTACTCTACTAGGAGCCTTGCAGGCTCAACACAAACCGTTAGCGTCATTACCTTATTACCTTTACCACGAGTACCCTTTCATTAGCAACTTTGAGCCAAGCACAAAATCAGTTACCTCTCTATTGTATATCGTAAATAGTTTAGCAGGCTGGACATGGAGGTCTTAGTCTTAGTTTCTAGCTTTAACGTACCCTAATCTCTTCTAGTTAAGGTAGTTTTTAGGATGGTAGATGTTAAAGGCATGGTGAGCAACGGCCAGCGTCTTGATGGTCATTCCAAGACCCGGGCCGCAGCCCACAACCAGGTGACGGGCCATATTATACATATAACTTCTCTATTCAGTTCTCTTCCTTCCTTCTTTCTAAATATTTAATTTCGTTTAGTTTATTAATATCTTACTTGATTTTGTATTAGTTATAAGTTTTTCTAATGCTGCACAAAAAAAAAAAAAGATAACAAATGGATCTAAACAGAGCCCGCCTCCACGTGGCGGGACACGGGCAACGGTGTGAGTGGGGACGGGAGCCGGTGTGGTGTTACTTTAAGTCACTGCGGACCCCGGACCCAGTCACAGCGGCTAAGTGGCAATATACGACCCACCATAAGAAATTAGACGGTGGGTCATAAAATATAAGCAGCTAGTGAAAAAAAAAAAAAAAAAAAAAAAAAAAAAAAAAAAAAAAAAAAAAACATCGGACACGAAATTAGGACGTATTCCGTGACTTTTCTCTCTTCAGTGTATACGAGCGACGTTGGCCGTCCGCTTCGTCCAGCGCACAAGCTATGCCTGAGGCAGCAACAGCAAAAGCTGTGAATTTCCGTTCCCAATTAACGTGTAGTACTGGGGTTGCTCAGTGCTATGGTCCCAACTCTTTCCTGCGCAGTTTCGCAATTATTACCTTCTTCATAATGACTGATACCTGGCTCCGAGCTCCACTTATAGTTCTATCATATGACGAACATCGATCCGTCACACCTCCCTCCAATTTCTGACGTGTCTTGCTAAATTTAATGTTTGGCTGCGATTCTATAGAAGATTCCTAAGTGAATGTAATTCATCCACAAAAAAGTGGCTTACAAAACAGTCCTTGCGCAGATTTTTGAGCACTGCTCATGAGGCGGGGCTCTTACCACATAAAATTAATAGAGGACATAGGAAAAAATCGAAAGAAGAACGGCATGTTTATTCAACAGTCGGTTTAGCTGGAGAGCGTTACCTAGATGCCCATCGAAATGCAGCGGCAGTCGTTAGAGGCGGCGTTGCGCGCCAGGGAGAGGTTTACCGCTAAAATTCTGAGAGCCTACGTTTCAAGAAGTGTCGTGCAAAATATTATTCCGTTCCATATGTATCTCGCAAAATGTCGAAATCAAAATCGGGTACATTCGAGCACCCAAAGCTGTTCTTTCCATGCACCATTCGCGAATGGAAGTGGAAAGGTTCGAAATGGCTCTGAGCACTATGGGACTTAACATCTGAGGTCATCAATGCCCTAGAACTTAGAACTACTTAAAGCTAACTAACCTAAGAACATCACACACATTCATGCCCGAGGCAGGATCCGAACCTGCGACCGTAGCAGTCGCGCGGTTCCGGACTGAAGCACCCAGAACCGAACGGCCACAGCGGCCGGCTGAACTGGAAGGGGATGAGTAAATCAGTGTTACCTCCACCACACACCATAAGGAGGCTGGCGTTAGTATGGGCGTAGGTGGCGTACGATATTGTTGGTCGTGACCCGTCCGACAGTCGAAGCGTTACGCTGCAAGGAGTCCCTCTGGTTATCGTCGATATGAGCAGACGAAATCTGCCGACTTATTTATTCCAGCATTGTTCTTACTTTCATAGTCAAGACCATAAAAGCATACGAGACTCATCACATTTCTCTATTGCAAACATATGGAGATGTAACACGGACTACAACGTTCTACACAAGTACCAAAAGTCTTCGGACTCGGCGGCTACGCAACTCTTCAGAATGGTCCAGCGGTTAATTTCATAATAGTCTTAGCTTGAATTGTGAAGTGCATCAATGTTTCACTTTCCTCTATATCGTTATTAAGCATCATTAACGAACAACCTAAATCATTTTTTTAAGGTGCAATTTATTCCACTTCCAGCGAAGATATTTTAGTAGCGGCTATGACACTGAATCAGAGGCAAATCTGCTATCGATGATAAGTACCGGTACGTCGGTTACCGAGCGGCACTACAATACAGTTCTAGGCGGTACAGTCTGGAGCCGAGCGACCGCTACGGTCGCAGGTTCGAATCCGGTCTCGGGCATGGATGTGTGTGATGTCCTTAGGTCGGTTAGGTTTAATTAGTTCTAAGCTCTAGGGGACTGATGACCTCAGGAGTTAAGTCGCATAGTGCTCAGAGCCATTTGAACCATTTGAATTATATTAAAGAAAAATATTGCACATAACGAAATTAGCTGTATCATTGTAGTAAATGTATTAAAATTGTTAAACTTTATAAAGTAATGGAACTAAAACGAAATCAGTATGTTATTGTATGTCGCAGACACAGTACTTAGGTTTTAGTGAGTTGTGTATTAAACAATTGATCGTATTGGTTCTCGCAAATTATTACCAGAACGAACAGAAGAAAAAGGGCTATAATTAAGAGTTGAGAAAATATCCCTTACCAGGAAATGTGAATTTCATTGTAATTTTTCTTTGCATTTCCTTGCCTTGAGCGAAGAATACCGTTGATTATGTCACTGACCATGACCAGTGTCAGAGTATGTGTTTCTTTACACGAGGTTGAGCTTCGACGAACAGAGTACAGCTGCCGATCGGTACGTAGGCTAACAACCCCGTAACATTATGTTTCAGCCATTTTATTCTTGAATTCTTTTTTTGTTATTCAGACAGTGGATCGTACCAGCTAGCTCTTGGGAGCACCAAAAAGTACTGGCCGGAGAAGCAAGTAAATTAAAATCTCATCCACCTGTTTTGCTTCATCTTCCATATCACGTCTCTCTGCAATTCTCATTCGGTAGAAATCGGCAAAAGACGGAAGTCATCGATCATATAGGACCCGCCGTCCTTTGAGATTCTACAATGCCTTAGGGACATCTCCGTAGCTAAACCTGTGGGAGCTGTGTAGGCGGCACTTGCGTGAATCACGCGCACTTGTTTCCAAATGAACCGTGGTAGCGACAGATGCCTGATCGGGGTACAAGGAGTAAGGGAACTTACGTACCTCTCCCGGTAAATTCTCAAACCGAATATCTATCTTTTTCTTCCGTCACTTTTCCGCTCCCTCTGGGCCTGCGCCTCGGCGGGGGCATATCTCGCCATCCCCTCGGAACACATCCGCTGTTGCTCCAATAAGCCTATCATCAAGGGCCATATAATACATGACCAACGATGCTGCTTCACGATGGATTTGATTTTTAGTTGTTATCGGCTTTAGACGATTTTCACTTGGTACCCAGTTTACTTCTGCAACTGATACTTCCCGCAGCCATTCGTCTGCGAATTAAATGCTTGAACCGAATACTTAGTCACACAGACCAAAGTGGATAGGCAGTGTTATCGTGGTACCGGATACTCAGTACCGATGATGTAACGCCTACGTGATCCGCTGTTCCGACAATCAGAGACGGCGCCAGATTCCGGTGTGTAGGACGGGCAGCTGGAACTCGCGGCCCAATTTGTTCGGCGGTCTGGCCGGAAATTCCACTCTGTTCCCGGGCCAGCGCCACGGCACCTGCTGATTTATCGTCCCCGTGGCAGGTGACAGAGTGTGCGATGTGCAGCCGTCAGCCGCAAGGAGCGGCCCGATGAGAAAATTCCATCTCCGGCGGCGCAGCTTTCTGCCGGTGTAGCGACGATTACCCGCGGCGGAGGGATGGGCAATCTGCTGTCAGTCAAGGGTTCGCACTTCCGTCGCTGCGATGTAGAGTACCACCCCGACAAATTTAAACACTACACACGTGGACGCTAATAAAACCGAACGAGTGCAAGGTCGGATTAGTTACTGGAAATGGAAGAAAAAAGGTCCCGTGTGAACCGTATCATCTTCATCTTTGCCTAGGTGTGGTGTGTCGTCTTCCGGAGCCTTGGCTTTGCTCTGCCGCGATTGATCCGTTTGCTTTCAAATTTCGGAGGGCGCTGCGTTCTGGGGAGAGACATGCTGACGACGAGAGTATCGAGTGCAGCTGCCGGAGTGAGACGGGGAGTTTAGTTTCCGGTTGTGTGGCAGCTCAATGTTGCGGGAAAGGTGGTATAACTTCCTGTGAACGCACGTGATTGCTACGAGCGTGTGTACTCGGGACGGCGGCAGTCGTTCTGGACGGGCTGTGTGATAAGGAAGCTCGGCGTGGCAACTGTTGACGCGGCGTGTCCGCGTTGCTATGGCGGAACTGGGGCGATTGACATAACTCGAGTTGGTGCTGGTTGCAGCCTGTCGCCGAATGCTAGTCTGCCTTCTGGACTAACGGTGAGAACTTCTGCCCGTGTCGTCGGGTGTGTTTTGCCCTAAGGTCGTGTGCCATGGTGTTTAGCAATTTTAGTAGGCTCAGGCGTGCCCGAAATCCCGGTTCAATGATCAGTTGCTATATTGTCAAGTGTAACTATCACTAGAAAAGAGTGTTAACTCTCTGTCCCTTAATAGCTGAACCTAAAATATTATCTGTGGTTGAAATTTTATTCTGACTCAAGTGCAATAACGATCTTGTATTTTACAATTTGTTGAGTGGTATTATTATCTAGTACTGGCCGTCATATTTACTAAGTCGAAGATTCACGAAGGCCAGTGGGCGTCATTAACAGTTCCTGCCTAGATAGGCGTTATATTTTGAACCATGTGTTTCAATGTTTAGTAATTTTCATTTTATGTGTTATACAGAGTTGCTGTCATGTCCTATGTGGACGATTCGCCACGTTGGTGAAGTTTCCAGTTGTTCTGCTGGTCTGTGCCATATTGCTAAAGCAGACAGTCCTAGCACAGCTGATTGTAAATTTTTCTTAGTGGTGAGGAGCACGGGCTGGTTTTAAGTGCTAACTCACTAACTTCAACCATTCTCAAATATTTATTACTACTGATATTCAGGCCCTTCAGGCCGAGTGGCGACGTCACCACCCCTTTTTGGTTATTAATGTTATCTTGTTAGCTTGTTTCATTAAAAAAATAAACCTTTGGTATATGAATTTGTCTTTTGGTCTTTACTGCTCCTTTGGACGAAGTAAATTAGCTGTTGGTTTTGCACTCTTGTAGCATTATCAAAACAGCATTTGTGGTTATATTTGATTGGCCTTTCTGGCCGACTGATTAAAGTCATTCTTTTCAGTCACTTATTGTATTGGTCAATAATTAATCAAAAGTGTTGGGTCCTTCGGACAGTGATTATCTTGAATATTAAGATTGCCATTCTGACATTACAGTTGTGAATGTTCAGCGGCCCTTCAGGCCTAGAGTTTAAAAGGTTTTATTGTGTTTTGTGATACATATATTTGTACCGGTGAACAAGTGTTTTTTAAAGTTTAATACAATTAAATTGTGTTTGAAACTGTAACCTCATTTGGGTCTACGCTTTCACTCCCTGCAGCCTTTGAGCTCTGTGTACGTAACGTTTTGGTTAAGTTTTCCCATACCACGACGTTTCACCATGAACAGGTGTCCAGAAATGCATCACTGCCACAGTGGGTGGCGCTGACAAATGGCAGTTCCTCTGACCACGTGCCGTGTGTCCCTTGTGTGTTTCAGGTTGTGCGATTGGCGCAGCGTACTGTAAGCACCATAATAGTCCGGTATTCACGTTGGGAACAAGCCGATATGGTGTTTGCGTGCGGCCAAACAAATGGATACGGTCGAGAGGCAGCACGGCTACCAACGTTTCAAGCCCTTTTTGGGCGTTTGTGTCTGATCATGGGTCCTTTCGGACAGACAAACGTGCAGGGAGGCGGGGGACTGTGCGTACACCTGATCTGGAGAAACAGTCTAATATTCTGCGTGGTGTCTCTTTGTTCTAAGTCGTGTCTCCCTACCACGCTCTGAGCGTGTTTTTTAGGGAATTGACTAGTTTGAACCTGGGAGCTGTTGCTGGTAAGGAGACGCCAGACCACATATGACATGTAGAGTTCAGAAGAGTTCAGTGAGACTAGCGCTGATATAACCAAATACTTAATGATTTCAGCGTCAGCTCCACTGCACTCCCTGTAAAAGAATCTTAATACTAACTAAATTTAGTGGAAGGGGTCCAAGGCTTTCCTATTTTTAGTTAGCTGGTAAAATAACGTCGAAAAAGCAGTTAAGTTTACCATTGGAAATTTTATTCTACTCACAAAACATTGTTTATAAATTGCACTATTGATATTTTAATACAGGATGGTAAAAACCAACTGCGCTCAACAAAAATGTGAACGAATATTCCCTGAGTGGGTTTCCAAGTTCTACAATGGATCGAAGGATGACCTATGCTATATCACATCTATAATCTAGGTTTGAGTTTCATAAAAGATAAAGCTATCAAAATGGTCTACAGTGACCCTCAATTATCTTTAATTACTTATCTAACTTGTCGTACATTACAGTGGCTGATGTGGCTTCTCAATAATTATATAACAGAAAAATCATCGCGTTTCAGATTTTAACTTCACGTAGCAAATGTGAATACCATGAACTTTAATTGACAATCGACACTAGTATTACGTAAAAAGGGGATGTAACAGATGACACTTCTGCAGTTCTGAGTGAAGCGTTATGCGCTGTTATGCGGCATCGCGCGCGTTCATTACCTTGTCGGTGTTTAGGCAGCGTCAGAGGGCGGCGGGCGGCGCAGCTCCACACCTCGCTGTCTCGGAAGCAACTCTCTCCTCACTTCTCCTTACTACAATTTACCGAAGTTGGTTTAAAAAAAGCTATCTGGCTGTGTTTTCAACTGACCAATCAGGGTCTCAATGTTAACCTTAAGCTCCGCTTACAAAAATTGTGTCTATCCAATGAGAAACGTTATACTTCTCGTGGTGGGGCAATGTTTTTAACGTTTGCAACATAAGAGAGACGCGAAAAAGTCTCACGCTAAAACTTGCAGCTGGTGTGGCCCTTTTAGTGTTATCGTAAGCTCTATACTGTTCTTCTGGAGGGTTCTATCTTTTAACATGGGCTGGGGGGGTGGTTTTGGCGGTCAGCTGGCGGCGTGGGTGTCCGTCCCTTATCGTAGGACCTCCTAGCCTACACGATTCTGCTCTCGGCTTCTGTTCTCGTTTCTTCCCTCGAAATTGCGTCTGTTTCACGGTGGGAAGGTATGACATGCATTTAGGCATTCTTGTGTTAGTCTGTGGTATTCCATTTGCTCACTCGTTGATCGTATTACTTCGGTTAATTTAATATCAGGATTTATTTGGAGCTATGTGACATACTGCCGGATTTGCTATCATGTCAGGGTTTTCATGGAAGGTGTTAGATTTGCCTGACACTTTACAACAGTTTCTACAGGATATTCAGACGAAACCTAGTACAAGCTCCAAGTAAGTGGCCCACCAACATAATGTGTGCCGAATTGCGATTTTATATATTCTTCATGACAAACGCTAATATCCCTATGACCATCAGTCCCAGGGAGGCAACTCTGAACATCTGTTGCGAAGTGGATGCGATGCAGCTCTGCACTGTGTTCTCGGACAGCTTGTTGTCGTTGCACGCACACCGTCCATTTCCGGACACATGTTCATGGGACCTTTTTTCCTCCGTTTCCAGTAAGGAATCCGTCCTTGCAGTTTTCGGTTTCATTGATGTTAACCCTCTAAATATCGTATAGGCACAGATATCGGTATTGCCACGAAGTATCTGCTGGACCCAAGACCACAGGAGGCGCGAGAATGTCCCGTGAGGTAGACAATGAGTTCAGCTTTCGGCGCCTGCAGAAAAGGCGCGCACGTAGTAAATCTACGAAAGTGGCGTGAATAGTGGTGCGAAGTATTTATTCTACGATTAGTATAGTCCAATATGGAACAGCATGCTTTCCTTTGCGGTGACAGAACGGAATCTTTGAAGGTCAATGGATCACTGAGTAAAAAATTGAATAGTGTGTACTGTATTGTGAGTGAATTTTAGATCGTCGTAGAGACGTCTCATAAACGCATCACACAATAAACTTACAGAAGCACGAGAACAGGTCGAGAAGGGGTGGCGTAACGTAACCCAGGACAGTATTCACCCACAGTACGATCGACAGGACGCCAGAGTCAGCTCCTAAACTGCCGCCTGGGAAGGTTACACCACGTACTAATATCAATGTTTCAGCATGAGTCGATAACTGATGCCTCTGAACCGCTTTTGCTATTGTCTGTAAATGTATTCATTTCATGTATTCCATATGCTCTGTCGCAACAATACATCTTGGGTGAAATGGAAGTCTCTAAAAGGATGTACTAATTTTACCTGGCAGTGTAGTTCGATGCCGAATCAGTACGAAAACAAACAACAGGCCAGCAGCCAATTAACAGCTTGTAAAATAGTCAAACGGCTGGGAATCTACGAGGGCCGTTCAGAAAGTAACCTCCGGTTGATTTAAAAAAATACACCAAGTTAAATAAAAATATTTTAATATATACATCTTACAACTACATCTTTGCACTATTTTTCTACATAGTCTCCATAGCGATTGAGGCACTTATCGTATCTCTTCACAAGCTTTGAAATTCCTTCTGCATAAAAATCACCCGCTTGTGCCTGGAGCCAGCCTGTGACCGCATCTTTGAGCTCTTCGTCGTCATCAAACCGCTGTGACCCGAGCCATTTCTTCAAATGCGTGAAGAGGTGATAATCACTTGGCGCCAGGTCTGGGCTGTAAGGTGGATGGTTGATAACGTCCCACTTGAAGGACTCAAGAAGGGCCGTTGTTCTGCGAGCAGAGTGAGGACGGGCGTTATCGTGCAAAAAAACGATACCGGAAGTCAGCATACCACGGCGTTTGTTCTGTATAGCCCGTCGTAACTTTTTTATTGTTTCACAGTACACGTCTTGATTAATGGTCGTACCACGTTCCATGAATTCAACCAACAACACCCCTTTGGCATCCCAAAACACCGTTGCCATCAGTTTTCTGGCAGAAAAATCTTGCGAGGCTTTTCTTGGTTTGGTAGGCGAATTTGAATGTGCCCACATCTTTGATTGTTCTTTTGTCTCAGGGTTCACGTACTTAATCCAGGTTTCGTCACCGGTCACGATTCTGTTTAACAATGGTTCTCCTTCGTCCTCATAACGTGACAGAAAGTCTAATGCAGAGGCCATTCTTTGAGTTTTGTGGTGGTCGGTAAGAATTTTGGGCACCCATCGTGCACAGAACTTACGGTAACCCAATCTTGCTGTCACTATCTCGTACAAGAGAGTCTTAGAAATATGTGGAAAACCAGTAGACAACTCCGACATTGAGAAACGTCGATTGTCACGAACTTTTGCGGCCGGCCGGAGTGGCCGTGCGGTTCTAGGCGCTACAGTCTGGAACCGGTTCGAATCCTGCCTCGGGCATGGATGTGTGTGATGCCCTTAGGTTAGTTAGGTTTAATTAATTCTAAGATCTAGGCGACTAATGACCTCAGAAGTTAAGTCGCATAGTGCTCAGCGCCATTTGAACCATTTTGAACTTTTGCATCAACTGTCTGAACGAGTTCGTCAGTCACCAATGATGGTCTACCACTCCTCTCTTCATCATGAACGTTTTCTCGTCCACTTTTAAATAAACGTACCCATTCACGGACTACTCCTTGACTCATAACTCTTTGTCCGTACACGGCACAAAGCTCACGATGAATAGCTGCTGCAGAATATCCTTTGGCTGTAAAAAACCTTATGACAGCACGCACTTCACATTTGGCGGGGTTTTCCATTGCAGCACACATTTCAAACTGCCACAAAAACTAAACTAGCGCAGGTACGACGTTCACTCGACCACGGCTTGATGCCGACTGACCTGTTGAGTGCGTGAACGCACAGATGGCGTCGCTACTCCCCCCATAACCCGCACTGTGACCAATCGGAGGTTACTTTCTGAACCGCCCTCGTAGATTACTAAACGACAACCTAGTTCCAGCTGTATGTTGTATATCTAACGGCTTCCAGGGGAATAAAGAATTTGATGTTCAGTATTTTACATAATTAATTATCACGTTTTAGAATTTAAGAAGCTGTCATAATTTATTCATTAAAAGATATAATTTTACGTTGAAGGTTTAACGCAATAAGTCAATTATTAAATTCACAAACTGTCTCTAGAAGCAGCGCAACACACGGCGTGCAAATTAACCTGATTATATTCATTCCGTTTTTGAGCACGAGAGAACTTTGTGGCTTCGAACAAATTTTGCATATAATTTCAAACCTTTTCTATATTTATTCACGCTTACAGCCCCACAGAATAATTACCCTTTAGCGTCTTCAACCATGAAAGTTTTACACGTATAACGGCAAATATTAAACACATAAGATATTTCTGAAGTAGAGACGTTTGTACCTGTTTTATAGACGACAGTTCTACTCTTTAAAGAATCGGAGCTGTAGGGGTTACTGGTACATACACAAAAGTGAGAAATATCTGTAATTTAATTACTACTGCCTGCGAACGAAACAAACATACCAGGACGGTCGTAGTTTGACCACAGAGAAGTTGTCTATTTTCCAACAGTGGTCTTTCATGACCTGTACAATGCTTCGTTGTACTCTGCAGATTTAGCTTTAAAATCAACCAGAATTTAATCTTGGGATCTTTCCGGCTAATGAGTGAGGTATGTTTCCAGCTAATGGGTGCGATGAAGCAACGGTCGAAGCATACCCGATTTAATGGTACAGTTCGAAAACTAAACCCGTGCTTACTTTCCTTCGAATACGTGCTGAAGGATAAAAGAAGTATCCATTAAAAATTTCTCACTCCCACACCAACTACTCTACGGTAGGCATATAATTCTCTTTTAAAGACTGTGAACTTCTCGACGATGAAAACAAACAGGGTGATTCGCGTACCGTTCATAGTTTTATATTGTCCGCCAATCTGTAGATGTAATTACAGCTTCGTAGAGTGCCTCTACAGTATGAGCAGGCGAGCATTTTATTGAACATACCTTCTAAATTACCCGCATCTCGTTCTAAAATTCTGTTCTGCGCTACAGACTCAACGCGCTGGAAACATATTCCACTGAGAAGAAGTATGGTACATAAGTATGTTGCTATATGCCGTGCAATTTATGTAACTCCTGGCCTGTTGAACGCTCGGAAGCGTTTCTCACAGATCCCATTGCGTTGGGCAACTGTAATTTGCAAACTATCGGAAAGACTTTAAATTTATTTGTGGTTCTTATGAGAGCCCTGAAGAAATATGCGGTCCAACCCCATTCAGTCACGCCTGCCGAGCGCCACGGAAACATGTCGTATGTCCGCCAAACACATTTCCGACGTAATGTGGACAGCGTGCAGTTTTATCGTTTTCAATCTAGCTACGTAACTAAACTTCGTGCGACGTAAGTAATTACGAAATAAATTACGACAATTTATTTCCAATGAGCAATATTGTGATTTTGCGTGATGCTCTGTTTGCCAATATGTGCAGTCCAATAAACGATTTAATTATAATAGCAGGGCCAAAAATTACGAGTTATCGCCTGTGCTCTGTTGCGTAGCAAGGTATCTGGAGACCGGAACAGGCACGCAATCGAGGTGGCCGCTGTTGACGGGCCCGAAGGACGTAAATTCGACACCCGTCAGTGTTTCTGGACAATTTTTCAACGGAATGTCAGCAAATCGTGGTTCCCACACTCTTCCCCGCGTAAACTACCTGAAATACTTAGAAATCCTGTTACTTTCAGCAATTTTCGTCAGCATCCTGTGTCGATTACAGAGGAAGAACATGGTTCGAATGGCTCTGAGCACTATGGGACTTTACTTCTGAGGTCATCACTCCCCTGGAACTTAGAACTACTTAAACCTAACTAACCTAAGGACATCACAAACATCAATGCCCGAGGCAGGATTCGAACCTGCGACCGTAGCGGTCGCGCGGTTCCAGACTGTAGCGCCTAGAACCGCTCAGCCACCCCGGCCGGCGGAAGAACATGTAGTAATTCTACAATCGCGGAACTAGCAGTGTTATGCAACAGATATCAGGTGAAAAACGGCAGCGTATGTCCTTTACCGCACTGCCGTAAGTACTGGAGGAGGTAGAATATTTCGGCATGCAACTGTGTGCCGTAAGTATACTTCTGTATCCAGCAAACTGCATAGTCAATGGGCAGAAGTGATTTGTTAGAAGAGTTCTGCAAAAGTGTAGTGCATCGGTAAAAGAAATTGCATTTAAGAGAAAATACGACCCTTTCTCGAGTATTAGGTATAAGAGCTGATAACAAGTAACTTCGTTACTTGCTCACACAAAAGTGCAGATGAGATGCCACAAAAGTTTAAATAGGAGTTTATGGAAGAAAAGCGACATAGTTTTCGCAATTTCGTGTTGAGCAAATTTTGAGATCTGTGTAGCATTTCTGCCCATCACTATCGTGTGTCTCGCGTACGTATAAAGAAAATAGGAGAAAAGAGATACAGATAAACACTCATTCACCCGGCGACTGGAACAAGGCAGCAAGTCGGTAATACTGGTTATGTTGGGGAGTATATATGCCGATATCGGTGACTGCCTTCCAGCTTCACACTTCGATGATCAACGTTGTCCCCTTCTAGATTCCTCTTCTGCACCGGATGGCAGAACGTCACAGTCTCAAATTATTTTCTACCGGTTCGTTTCTAAAGAGTTACATATCATGTTGACTGGGTCCCTGTTTCATATTTTAACTATTCTGTTCATAATTTGTAGTACAATCTTTGGCTCTCCGCCACATCTCATATTTCCTTTTGAATGATTCATATTTCCCAATCGTAGATTACTGGAACAGTTTCCTTCGTCTAACGGAATTATAGTAATCTGACATTTCTAGCATTATTCGTAAGTATTCGGTGTACTGTACTACATATATGTTAATATTGAGTTTTTTATGCAGTTCTGCCGTGGGTCAGTTAGTATCCTACACAGATGAAACGTGACACATGTTCTGTGGACTGGTTATTAAACAATACACTGAAGCGCCAAAGACAATGGTATAGGCATGCGTATTTAAATCCAGAGATATACAAACAGACAGAATACGGAGCTGCGGTCGGAAATTCCTATGTACGACGACAAGTGTCTAGCGCAGCTGTTAAATCAGTTACTGCTGTTACAATGGCAGGTTATCAAGAATTCAGTGAGTTTAAACGTGGTGTTACAGTCGGCGCACAAGCGATGGGGCACAGCATCTCCAAAGTAGAGATGATGTAAGGACTTTACCGTAGGACCATTTCACGAGTGTGCCGTGAATATCGGGAATCCAAATGGCTCTGAGCACTATGGGACTCAACTGCTGAGGTCATTAGTCCCCTAGAACTTAGAACTAGTTAAACATAACTAACCTAAGGACATCATAAACATCCATGCCCGAGGCAGGATTCGAACCTGCGACCGTAGCGGTCTTGCGGTTCCAGACTGCAGCGCCTTTAACCGCACGGCCACTTCGGCCGGCATCGGGAATCCGATAAAACATCAAATCTCCGACACATCTACGGCCGGAAAAAGATTCTGCAAGAACTACGACTAAAGAGAATCGTTCAACGTGACAAAAGTGCAACCCTTCCGCAAATTGCCGCAGATTTCAATGCTGGACCATCAACAAGTGTTAGCGTAAGAACCATTCAACGAAACATCATCGATATGAGCTTTCAGAGCCGAATGCCCACTCATGTACCCCTGATGATTGCACGACAGTAAGCTTTAAGCCTCGCCTGGGGCGGTCAACACCGACATTACTGGAAACATGCTGCCCCGTCGGACGAGCCTCGTTTCCAACTCTATCGAGCGGATCGACGTGTACGGGTATGGAGACAGCCTCATGAATCCATGGACCCTGCATGTCAGCAGGGGCTGTTCAAGCTGGTGGAGGCTCTGTAATGGTGTGGGGCGTGTGCAGTTGGAGAGATACGGGACCCCTGATACGTCTAGATACAACACTGACAGGTGACACGTACGTAAGCATTCTGTCCGATCACCTGCATCCATTCATGTCCATTGTGCATTCCGACGGACTTTGGCAATTCCAGCAGCACAACGCGACATCCCACACGTATAAAATTGCTACAGAGTGGCTCCAAGAACACTCTTCTGAGGTTAAACATTCACCTGGCTACCAAACTCCCCAGACATGAACATTATTGAGAGTATTCGGGATGCCTTGCAAAGTGCTGTTTAGAAGAGATCTCCACCCCCTTGCACTCTTACGGATTTATGGACAGCACTGCACGATTCATGGTGTCCATTCCCTCCAGCATTGCCTCATAGATTAATCGAGTCCATGCAACGTCGTGTAGCGGCGTCTTCGTGCTCGTGGGGGCCCTACACGAAATTAGGCATCTGTACCATTTCTTTTGCTCTTCAGTGTGTAATTATCGTAATACACACTCCATTGGAAGCCATGACTTCTACCTTTTGGAAATAATATGTGTTTTCATATAGCACTTCCTAAAAATTAGAATCCGTTGGCGGAGCATCACTATAGGCAAGGGAAAGCTCCAGAGGCAATAGGAAATTAACGTCTCTAGAAATGAAAACAGTCCATCAAATCATGCCAGCTCAAAGTTTCAGTTTCCAGTGACATACCAAATAGCGTGTGGGCTAAAGACAGGAGAGACTTCAACATCTAGTTTATACTCACGTCGTTAGGGATGGGGAATGAGTTCAGTTCAATCGAGCTGAGAACTAAACACGTTCTTTACGAGCAATCTGATCGGATATAAAAGTAAATTAGGGAGTACCCCAAAATAGTGCTAGGAGTACCGTAAATGTGCGTGATAGAAATAAATTATATGATGGCTATCGTTGGATGTTCCATAAGACTGCGCGAAGTTGATACTGTCGTATGCAGCAAACTCTCAACGCCAGAAGACTACCGAAATGCAGGAGCGCTTACAGCGGACGCACGATTTGTGTCAGTACTGGGAGCTGCGCATAAACAAGCGGAAAGGCACAGTACTGGCCGGTTACGCTACTGCCGGTCAATCACTGGAAGCATTAAAACGGTAAAATATTTAGTAGTTCCCGTCCCAACCGACAGGAAGTGGAACGACCACAAAAACTAAATGTAAAAAACGCTAATGGCCGTCCGAGGTTTACTGAAAAGAGTCCTAAGGAAAGAGGCGGCTTGGAAAACAGTCGTTCAACCGATTACTGAGTACTGGTTATCAGTGTGAGCCTACCGTGAGTTAACAGAGGAGACAGAGAAGGTACAAGACAGCAGCGTGTTTATACAACGTTTTGTTCAGTATGCTCACCGGAGTTACGAAGATGTTCAGCAAGCACACGTGGCAGACACAACAAGAGAGGCGTTGTGCATCACAGAAGGGTTTAATGTTAAAATTCCGACAGCATACGTTCCAGCAAGAATCGGGCAACGTACAAGGTGGAGAGGCAATCTAATAATGTCAATGCAGGTTAGGTCAGGTCGAAACGACCAAAATTTGCCAAATAACCGTTGTGAAGTTATGTCCATGAAATGACAACCAATCAGCGAACAGTGTGCATTTAATCAAACTTGCCAACACTAACAAGCGTTACGCTAGGGAACGGAATTATTAACTAACTTAGTTCGGTGTAATAGTTTCAGCTGAACAGCCAAAGTAAGGCAAACTTTAAATTCCTGGCCACGGCTAGTTGGGTTAGACTTCAATTTTCTGTTTTGCTCTGCAAACCTTGACTTTTAAATCAACTATCTAGACGTACCATAATGTCAGTAATTCGTTAAGATAATAAACTATACTGCAGAAATAGCAGTGCAGTAAGATGACCAAATTGTAGTACTGCAGGGTGCATGTTATTAAAAATTAAATCTAAAGGTCAAGCATTTTAATTTTTGCTAACATACAGAGTGGGTGAATTAACTTTTATTCCGACAAATACAGTGGATAAGCAAGTACGAGGGTTGTCCAGAAAGTAAGGCACCGCATTTTTTTCTCAGCCTGAAACAATGTTACGAATGTGAAACGTTACGTATGTATTATTTGGAGTCTCCTGAGGGAGCGTGTCAAGTGTCTGTCTCTTCTGGACGAAACAGCGTAGCTGCATGACAGTTTAAAAATGGCGTCAGTAGGTGATGTAAGTTACAAGCAACGTGCTGTCATTGAAATTTTCACTGCAGAGAAAGAAACTATGGGGAATATTCACAAACGATAGTGCGAAGTCTATGGAGAGAAGTACAGTTACACGGAGGGCACGGTCATCAGAAGACGGTTCGGCGGAGCTCCACGATTTGCAGCGGTCGGGGATATCATGGCAGAAGCATTAGGACCTGGCAGTTGGCGCTGCTTCTTCTGTCAGCAAAGGAAGTGTGGATGCAATTATTCGCACTCTTCGATATTCAAAAGTGTGTGCAAGATGGTTACTGCGCCATCTAACGGTCGATCACAAATCGCACAGAAAACATTTGTCTCGATTTGTTGCTAAATGGTTCCCACTGGCTCTGAGCACAATGGGACTTAACTTCGGAGGTCATCAGTCCCTTAGAACTTAGAACTACTTAAACCTAACTAACCTAAGGATATCACACACATCCATGCCCGAGGCAGGATTCGAACCTGCGACCGTAGCGGTCACGCGGTTCCAGACATTTGTTGCTACATTTTGAAGCTGAGGGGGAGGCCTTCTTGTCCCCGATGGTTCCTGGGTTCACCATTTTGAGGCCGAAACAAGACGACAGTCGATGGAATGGCGCCATTCCCAGTCCCGGCAGAAGAAAAAATCAAATCAACTGCTTCCGCCGGGAAGGTCATGATCACCGTGTTCTGGGACTGTGGAGGTGTCATTCTCATTGATGTCATGCCAAGAAGCGGTACCATTAATTCGGAACCATATGTCAACAGATTAACAAAACTCAAGCCGTGCTTCCGGCGACTTCGGCGCCACAGCACCCCAGAAGATGTTTTGCTGCAACACGAAAACGCTCGGCCCCACACAAGTCTGAGGACTGCTGAACGCATCGCAGAACAGGGTTGGACAGTGTTAGTCCATCCACCCTATAGCCCTGACCTAGCGTCCCCCCACCCTCCCCCCGGACTTCAACTTGTTTGGGCCATTTAAGGATGCCATTCGTGGAAGACATTTTGAGGGCCTCGAGGAGGTGATTCATACAGTGAAGCACTGGCTCCGCCACCAGGACAGCGACTGGTACAGGCAAGGTATACACGCCCTTGTTTCGCACTGGAAGGAGGCCATAGAACGGGATAGAGATTACGTGGAAAAATAGGGTGTGTAGATAAAACACCATTCCTTCGTGTGTGTAATTTTCATTATGTTCAATAAAGAACTGTTGAAGAAAAAAAAATGTGGTGCATTACTTTCTGGGCAAACCTCATATGATCTAAGACAACTGTGGAAAAGAAACCATGAATTAAATTTTAACACTTTTTCTCCAATAACACATTTTATACCAAATGATACAATTTCCTGCCACCACCATTGTTACATAGCTGACACCGACGATGAAATGACTGGCGTAATCTCTCAGAAATTGCTAACATGTTGCTCATCAATCGACACAAGCAAACACCCGAGCGGTCCTCGCAGATTGGCTGTTTCCCAATTTTTAAAGAGGAATTCCAAGATTAGAAAGAGAGGTTTAAATTCTGTCGGGAATGTACCAGATTTGGAAATTTGTGGTAAGTACCTATGGGACCAAAAAGCTGTGGTCATCGGTTCCTAGGCTTACACACTACTTAATTTAACTTTAACTTACGGTAAAGACAACACACACACCCACGCCCGAGGGAGGGGAGCTGCGCGAACCGCGGCAAGACGCCCCAGATCGTGCGGCTACCACGCGCGGCTGTACCAGATTATGAGAACCCGAAGACTTCACGTGTAAAGGAAGCTATTGGGACGACCTAGAATTCTGGCACTAGTAAGGAGATTCATCTGAGTGAAGACATTTGGAAATTAACTGAAGGTAATAGTGTTTTTTTTTAATGGGCCATTTCACAGTTGTTCAAAACAATTCAAATAACTGTACACCACACTCGATTACATCGGAAAAACAGAAGAAGAGACGAAACTATTTTCTGATTTTCTTCGGTCCCACACAGAAGTCAAAATACATAGGAAAGACTGTATTCCGGATTAAAAGATAAGATGCCTGTGTGGCCAACAAAACTGCAGTGTTAAACTTTTAAATTGCTACAATTGAAGCTATGAAAACAGTCTTCTCCGAAACATCCCTTTTCTGTTGCAGTTTTCACTCCAATCAGTGTATGTGGAGGAAAATACAAGAACTGGGATGAACGGTGGAACACACTGATCTAGAAGAAGTCTTATTGTTTTGCCGCATGTGTGCTACTGTGGTACGTCTTCCACTTTACAGAGCCGATGAAGAGTGGATGGTAATAAGGGATAAGGGATAGAATGCCCAATGGATGAAAGATTACGGAATTCTCAGACTACGTGGTCAATCAATGAATGGAAAATCCCAGTATACCAATTGCAATGTGGATGTTTTTAACCAGCGGCACAGAAGCACGAATGTTGTCGAAGGTTGGCACAGGGAACTGAACTCCTAAATAAACCTAAAACCTCCGAACGTACACTTTCAGATAAATAAGACAAAGCAGGAAGCGCTAAATCCTGCATCTGTAATTAAAAAGGATTCCACTGGCCTGCCTCTTCAAAAACGAAGAAAAAGACAAATAGATCTTGACAAAAGGCTGAAAGGCACTATAAGAATTTATGACTCGAAGCATTTATGAAGATATTTCAAAACTCTGGCTTTATTAAGAAAAACTGAGAGATTAAGAAAAGTATCACAAAGTTAAGAAGTTTAATCACTCGCTGCAGTAATATTGTAGAAAGAAAAGAGGGTTAAAAATTAAACTAAAAATGTACACACAAAAAAATCAAACCTGCCTATGTAGGCTACAGACCTTAGACTGGATAAAATGTGAAGGGAAAAATGTATATCTGTGGTCGGAAACACGACGTTGACGTCACGAATAGCAAAGCCCACGGTTAGGAAGCCCAGGGCACCAAACTTGAGGTCATACAGACGCTAACCTATTGTTTCTTCGCGCCAAGTGCAGTGACAAATAAACTACAAGAAGTATTGATACTTTTAGACATATCAGTTTCTAAATTTCACAGAGAACTTTCTGACAGTAAACTAGGTAAAGGCGCCTATTCACAGTCTGACCTCTTGTCAACAAGGAATACCTTTCCCTGAGGACAGAAAATACTGGTTTTCCGAATGTAGGCGTAAACGAGTAAAAGAAAAAGCATATTGGGTAAATTAGGACAGTATCGAAATCGTCAGAATTTTTTGGTTTTTAAACGAATTGCACGACACATTTACTTCTCTAATATTTTGGACGCACACTTCAGAATTTTTCTCAACTGCAATTTCTTGTACATTATGCTAAGGCAATGTACTATTCGCTAATGTAAAAAATAATTATTATTATTACATTAAAATATTTTATACATATCTTCGACTAACCTAATTACAAAATTATTATTATTGCATACAAAATATTTTACTGTTATTATTATTAAAATCGTAAAGAATTGTCACACGTCGTAAGTGGGGGTGATGGAGAGTTGTATTATTTCTATATTGGGGGATGGGGAGGGAGGAGGGTGGAGAGAGGAACAGTAGCAAATTGTGTTTACCCACTCCATTTCCAGAAGAGAACGCTTCACCCCCCTGCTTCTTACACGCTATTAACTAATGGGATAGAAAAAGAGGTAGATGAGAGTTGTGATCTCCCCCCTCCTTCCTCAATCCATCTATAGTTCATATTAAACTATGTCCGGTCCAAGTAATTAACAGGCAAAATCTTTTATGAAGATTTGAGAGGAGCGAAGATTACAATAAACTTTCAAGAGATGGCTCCAGTTCTTCTTGTCTAGGGGTCTGATTCGTGAAGCTGAAAATCTCACATCAGGTCCTCAAGGTTGGTTTGAACTAAATAAATGTGAAGATTGTTGTTGCAGTATTTTCTACGTAAATATATTTCCTCACATTCTTGTATATCATACAGAATTTTGATTTTTCAGATTAACAAAGTCGAAATTACACTGTTCGCACAAAAATACAAAAACACGTCCGACCACATGAGAGGCAAGCTTACGACTCCCAGTCTGCAGAAATAACTATAATCCCAAGGGTTTACAATTTTTGTTAACAAATTAATTTCTACTAGTTTTCGTTACATTATTAATTTCGATTATTATTTCATTAATGAGTCCAGAAATAAACATAGTAAACAGTACGGGATTGCGTAGTTAATAATAGAAATTTTAAATTGTCAATAATTCGTAATTTCAAATGTTTCTAAAAAATAACTTTAACTGTACATTCAAAACTAGTACTTACCGATTACAACATCTAGATCAAACTATTTTATAAAGCAGTTCCTTTCCATAAATTTTAGCTTGAAATATAACATTCCTTCTGCTACAAGACTGCTTGTGTCGCAGTTATAGTCATATGTTATTGGACACTTTCTTAATCGTCAAGGCTGTACGCCTGGTTGGTTAGGAAGGCGTTGAAGTTCGTGATGTCTGAAGATGGGTGCAATCCCAAAACTAGTAACATATGCTAATAAAAGAATCAATGGAACATCTCATGACTTCATTGCGATTGTACAGCATAGTTTGCCAATTATCTTCCTCCTCCCGAACAGGCCATGAAGGCCCAACGGTACCGACCTGCCGCCGTGTCGTCCTCACTCATAGGCGTCACTGCATGCGGATATGGAGGGGCATGTGGTCAGCACACCGCTCTGCCGGCCGTATGTCAGTTTCACAGACCGGAGCCGCTACTTCTCAATCAAGTAGCTCCTCAGTTTTGCTTCACACGGGCTGAGTGCACCCCGCTTGCCAACAGCGCTCGGCAGACCGGATGGCCACCCATCCAAGTGCTAGCCCAGGCCGACAGCGCTTAACGTCGGTGATCTGACGGGGACCTGTGTTATCACTGCGGCAATGCCGCTGGCGAAATATAACATACTATGTTTAAAATTATATTAAAGTTTTCAGAAAAGCGGCTGAGATAATACTGACCCGTCCAAAATTCGAAAAATAATACTGGTATCGACATCTACTGTTGAAGAAAAGTAATGCTAGAGAAGGATGTCCCGTTACAGAGTGTAATGATAGCGGTGTAAGAAGTATCCTCTGCCATATACCACGAGGTAGCTTGCGGAGCGTAATGTAGACGTAATTTCAAGGAGTCGCCCATTCCACCCCTGCTGTTTAAAGTGTCCGAGATGGACACCGAAAATTATTTCAGCTAAGCGTAATACTCGAGTACGTTGGCTGTAAGTACGCCTGCCTGTATTTACACTACATGCGACATCTCATACTGAGGACAAAACCAGTAATACGATGCATCTGCAGCCATGCACCCGACTGCGGTCAGGGCAGAGCTGACCGTATCGTACATTCCGTGAAGACAACTTGGGCTGGCACGGTGTAGCGAATCGTTAAGTACGGCACCGGCACAGGCAGAGTATAACAGAACTCTGTTATGGCAGTGCTGCGGAGTAGGCGTCGCCCTGTGGGCTGCTGCAACGTAATCAACATTTCATCAGTGCCGCCGGACGCAAGAAGCCGCTCTCGCCCACGGCGCCAGCTATGTAGGCAACCCAGCAAGCCGCTCTGCCGGATATTGCGAACTAGTGATACAGCGGTGCCATAGGAACAAGAATACATCGAGAAAGACCGATGGCAGGAATCGTCTGTTGAAGTATATTCACGAGAGTAGTCTGATTACATAATATTTAATACCTACACTGTAAAAACACTCGACAGAAGTGCGTAAGTGCACGCAAGGTCTACTAACTGAGTACTAACCATAACTTTTATGTTTATTATATTCTTCTTTTCACTGATGAACCAACAAGTCGACGACCCTGCAGTACTTCATTCTGACAGTTTTCCAGTGTCCACACAACCTTACAATTAACTCATGTATCACACGAACACTTCTGGAGTATGTCTAATTATTGCGAAATAATATTTTGCCGTTCTTGGCATCGCAATTTCGCGCAGTATAGTGAGACTGGTGTGTGAGACCTCGCCGGCCGCTGTGGCCGACCGGTTCTAGGCGCTTCAGACCGGAACCACGCGGCTGCTACGGTCGCAGGTTCAAATCCTGCCTCGGGCATGGATGTGTGTGATGTCCTTAGGTTAGTTAGGTTTATGTAGTTCTAAGTATAGGGGTAAAGTAGTAAACGAGTTTTGATATTTCGGGAGCAAAATAACTGATGATGGTCGAAGTAGAGAGGACATAAAATTTAGACTGGCAATGGCAAGAAAAGCGTTTCTGAAGAAAAGAAATTTGTTAACATCAAGTATAGATTTAAGTGTCAGGAAGTCGTTTCTTAAAGTATTTGTATGGAGTGTAGCCATGTATGGAAGTGAAACGTGGACGATAAATAGTTTAGACAAGAAGAGAATAGAAGCTTTCGAAATGTGTTGCTACAAAAGAATGATGAAGATTAGATGGGTAGATCACATAACTAATGATGAGGTATTGAATAGAATTGGAGAGAAGAGAAACTGGTAGCACAACTTGACTAGAAGAATAGATCGGTTGGTAGGGCATATTCTGAGACATCAAGGGATCAGCAATTTAGTATTGGAGGGCAGCGTGGAGGGTAAAAATCGTAGAGGGAGACTAAGAGATGAATACACTAACCAGATTCAGAAGGATGTAGATTGCAGTAGGTACTGGGAGATGAAGAAGCTTGCAGAGGATAGAGTAGCATGGAGAGCTGCACCAAACCAGTCTCTGGACTGAAGACCACAACAACAACAAGTCTAGGAGACTAATGACCTCAGATGATAAGTCCCATAGTGGTTAGAGGCATTAAAACTATTTTTTGTGAGGCCTCCTCAACCTAAAAAATAATCGCTTGCTTGACAACCACACGCGCACGAGTGTGCTTGCGCAAACACGCGAATCCACAAAAGACAATGTTATGCGTCTGGTGGTGCGGCGATGGTGTGTTGTACTACGAGCTGCTTTCCCGAGGTGTAACTATCACAGCTTTATTTGTTGTCAACAACTGAGCCATTCTGCAGACGCAATCCAGGTTCAAAATGGTTCAAATGGATCTGAGCATTATGGGACTTAACATCTATGGTCATCAGTCGCCTAGAACTTAGAACTACTTAAACCTAACTAACCTAAGGACAACACACAACACCCAGTCATCACGAGGCAGAGAAAATCCCTGACCCCGCCGGGAATCGAACCCGGGAACCCGGGCGTGGGAAGCGAGAACGCTACCGCACGACCACGAGCTGCGGACCGCAATCCAGGAACAACGACCACGAAGACTGCGTGAAATCAAGCTGCGCCCGCGTTCTGCTAGACTGACAAAAAACACTATACGGGACTTGAGAGTTGAGATCGGACATCAGTCCGCATCCACTTTATTCCCCTGATCTTGAATGCTCTCAGGTTTTCACATTTTCTACTCTCTAGCAAACAACTTTCCAGGAACTTCCTTTCCGGGAGAAGATGCGCTGCAAAGACGTCTCCACAAGTTCTTCGCCTCAAAACCACGTGATTTCTACACTTACGGAATGGAAAAGTTACTCCAGCGTTGGCAGACTGTTGTAGATAGTGAAGGAGAATGTATTACTGATGACTAAAGTCTTCCTTATGTGTATCTGTTGTGTTTATTAACCGCATGGGAAAACATGACGACGGCTGGTCCCGGCGGAGGTTCGAGTCCTGCCTTGGGCATGGGTGTGTGTGTGTTTGTACTTAGGATAATTTAGTTTGAGTAGTGTGTAAGCTTAGGGACTCACGACCTTAGCAGTGAAGTCTCGTAAGATTCACACACATTTGAACAAAACATGACGAACTTATGCATTAACCCAACAGGTGGCTAAAATGCAGTACCGCATATTGCTATCTGGACTGCCGCGTCGTGGGGCTGCCTGCCACGTAGCGCGTCGAATAATCCCAGCCCTAGAGTGCGCGGGCGGCAGCAGGTGCACCGCCTACAGTGGGCGGGGCCTGTCGCGGGTGGGGGTGGGCGTGGGGGACACGTCAGCCCGCCGGCGGTGGCGGCGCCCCGGCAATCGCCGCGATTGCGTCACTCGGCCTGTCAAGTGACAGCATTGTTTTGCCGTCAGGCGCCGGGGGCGGGTCGCAGCAGGGGATCCCCCTCCCCCCCTCAAACCCCTCCCACGTCCCGCTTCACCCGAGCCGCTTGTTAATTAAACGCCGTGCCCGCCGCCTTGGTGCCTTCCTGCCTGTTGCCTGTCGGGATAATCTACTCAGCATAATGCTGCCACTCGTGTTACGCTAAGCCCCCCGACACAGAGATTAACTTGCCGAGCGCAGGGCGTCTACGTCTGTAGTACAGCTGCCGCCGCCGCCGCCACCCTGTCTCCGCCTCTCCAGTTCGGAGGCGGGCCTCATGTGCTGCGGCGTCGCGTTGCAAATACTCAGGCGCCACCTCACCTCACGGCGGACACCTCGCAGCGCGCGATCTGCTCTTTCGGGAAGGTGTCTGTCGACTGCCGAAAGGGTGGCACAATGCTGAAACCTGAACGCCTCTCCTGGGGCAGACGCTACGCTAGTCCAGTTCAGCTCCTTCGTCTTCTCAGAAGTTACTTCCAAACAGGCGCTTTCTGCATCTAAGCGCACTCGACGAAAATTAGTGACCCACAAGAGCGTCGGCCGGCAATACCGTAAATCGCCGCCTCTAACCTTGTCAGAGGCCTCAAATCGGCGAGCAAAAGTGTCGACAAGTTTATTCGAATATGCCATATACAAACGAAGCCACTCACTGATTATCATATCCAGCAGAGATTCTGAAATGCAGAGATTTTGCTGGTTTGTGTTTGACCAGCTGCTTGAAGTAGTCTCAAGATATTTCCTATGCCATTAAGAGTTGGTGGCAACGGCCCTGGCCGCAGTGGCTACACCGGTTAAGCGCAGTCGGGTGTGGTCGGCACTTGGATGGGTGACCATCCAGACCGCCATGCGCTGTTGCCATTTTTCGGGGTGCACTCAGCCTCGTAATGCTAACTGAAGAGCGGCTTCGGTCAAGAATACCATCATAACGACCGGGAGAGCGGTGTGCTGACCCCACGCCCCTCCTATCCGCACCCTCCACGGAGGATGATATGGCGGTCGGATGGTCCCGGTAGGCCACTCGTCGCCCGAAGACGGACTGCTAAATAAATTAAGAGTTAGTGATTTAGCGGGCCAGTCGAAGTCCAATGCGGTGCCCGGGTGTCCGTCAAACCAAGCGCATGTGTACGGCTGCTATAAAGTTGAAAGACGTAAGTGTTCACACATGAAGATGCAGGATGCACATAAATACGGAAACTCAAAAAATACAAGAAATAACCATCCGTAATGTGGTGCAGGACTCCCACTGGAATTCAAGACAGCTTTCAGTCTTTCCGGAAGAATTAAATACACGTTCTGCACGGTTTTCAACGGAATCTTGTACCATGCTTCCCCCAAAAATATTGGCAGGATCAGGTAACGGAGATGGACAGCGATCGCACACCCTTCTCTCCGAAGCAGACTACGAAGGGTCAATAACAGCGAGATATGGTGGCACTGTGCTGGCCAAGACATATGCGGCACTTCAACCTCCCTCTTTCAAAAATGTTCAAATGTGTGTGAAATTTTATGGCACTTAACTGCTAAGGTCATCAGTCCCTAAGCTTACACACTACTTAACCTAAATTATCCTAAGGACAAACGCACACACCCATGCCCGAGGGAGGACTCGAACCTCCGCCGGAACCAGCCGCACAGTCCATGACTGCAGCGCCCTAGACCGCTCGGCTAATACCACGCGGCCTCCCTCTTTCAAAACCAGTCCTGGATGATGTGAGCTATGTCACCAGAGAGAACAGCTCAACTGGAAGCAAACATTGTACTATGAGAGGGACCTGATCTGCCAAAATGGTCACAGGATCCTTGGCAGTAATGCGACCTTGCACAGTACCCATGGCGCACATGCAATACCACGATACGACTGCCCATATCATCACCGAACCGCCACCAATTTTCAGTCTTGCGACGTAAACACGGCCAGAAGTTGGAAATAGTGTGAAACAAGGCTCGCCTGACGAAATATCTTTCTTCCATTGCTCTACATTCCAAGTTTTATTGCCACGGAGCAGTTTTTTCCTGTTATAGACATTTGCATCACTGACTGGTGGTTTTGGAGTTACAGCTCGCCTTGCAGTTCGTCGCCCACGGAGCTCCACTGGTGTTGTTTCGATGCTGACAGAGTTCGCAAGTGCGATATTCAGTTTAGCAGTGACTTTTGTGGCTATCGCCTTCTTATTTTTGATGAAAATGCTCTTCAATGACCGTCTATCACAATCACACAACGCATACTCTCGTCCACCATATGCCCTCGTAAATATCTTTCCGATTTCCCTGTATGTGATATAAATCTTCGATACGGTGAATCTTGATACACAGAGTACGTGTCCTATTTTAGTTCACTTGGCTCCAACATAATGCGCTTACAACCACACAGTTCACTGTTTGGACCACGAGTATCGCTTTCAACGTGTTGAGGTCACTGAACAGGTATTGTTCGTGACCAAATGCAACAGCGCAATCCACAGCCTTGGTCAGTAACTGGATTTATGCACAAGCGTATACTTCTCACGATGTTTCCGTATTTTTGTACAGTCCCCGTAGAAAGAAGGGCGACTCTTGGGGCTATGAATGTTGAAATAAACATACTGCTTCATGTTCACGGTAACCTGAACGAGTGAGTCAAGGTATAAAAAGCACCTCGAAAACATCAGAGAATCACTCCTCTGGCCTGCATAACAACCTACACACACACACACACACACACACACACACACACACACACACACTGTAGTTTAAACGCCTCATTGTGGACGAGGACCGCGAATCGTCGGACCACGCTACATACCTCCAATCAGTCACTGTCGAGTTTCTGTGTTGTTTAGCCGACAGAAGACGTGCAGCCTTATGCGCTGCTGTAAGCAATGTTCTTTTCGTGCGAGGTAATCGACTTTAAAACGTTCACTGCGTGCTGTTCCCATTGCAGGGTTCACTCGAAAACTGGATGAGATGGACCTCCATTCACTACAACGGCAATTCCTGCGACTGAAACCAGCTGTCAGTGGCAGGACGGTGACTGTCATGAGGACTTTTCAACGACCACTGTTCTGATGCTGTGTTACGACGACTACGATGGTTATATCATTCCTTGTACACGCGCTGGACAGTGCGCGTTGATACACCAAAAAATTGGTAACTTCATTCACACCGAACACAAGGGCACGTCCAAACGTGACATACGTCTTCCTGTCATTCTGTCACGTCGTAACTTCGACCAATCTTACGACGTCGATGCTATACAACCGACTGGCAGATACATACTATTACACTGTCACGATTTCCCACAGTATTAATCTAGAGTGAAATCACTGACTGGTACAAATTTGTACACTGCCTTGCGGAGTCATGTAGATGCCGGTTGGAGGGTCTGCACACCATTCTCCTGAGCGTAGAGCCGCTACTGCTCAGTCAAGTAGCTCCTCGCGAGGCTGAATGCATCCTGTACCAGTCCTCGCAGCAAGGAACAACCCTTGGCAGTAGCGGGAATAGAATCTGGGTCCTCTACAGGGCAACAATCTGCGCTAACCGCTCAGCTATGGACACGGAATGTACAGGGTCTAAAGCGATTCGAAGCGAGCACTGTGTTCTTTACGGAAGTGTTTAATACTTTGTCCGCTGAGCAGATTCAGACGAGCTCCACCCGCGAATGACTGCATAAATGCTTCTCCACTTATTTACTTCTCATGATCATTATGGGAGGAGGCAATAGAATCTTCCTGAGCTCCGTCGAAAATGCTGATTCTCCATGTCCGTGATTGCTCCGGTATTTTTCATTAATTCGGACCGCAAACACACCAGGACTACACAAAAGTTCATTGAAAGTAGGCCCGCCAGAGTGGCCGTGCGGTTCTAGGCGCTACAGCCTGGAACCAAGCGACCGCTACGGTCGCAGGTTCGAATCATGCCTCGGGCATGGATGTGTGTGGTTTCCTTAGGTTAGTTACGTTTAATTAGTTCTAAGTTCTAGGCGACTGATGACTTCAGAAGTTAAGTCGCATAGTGCTCAGAGCCATTGAAAGTAGCGTGCTTCACAGAAACTGTACAGTTTCGTGAACTTGCCCAATAAACCATAATCAGCCATGGGCATACCCTATAGCTGGACTTCGATATGCAGTGGATTTCACGTTACTTCACGCCCAGCTGTTTAATCACCATGACTCCGCCAAGGAGCATAGCACTAGTACTGCATTAGAAGATACAGTAACATTCTCGCTGGGCATCTGTATTAACTTACATTTGTGAAATGCGCGCTGAAAGTTAACTATCGTTGACTGTATCTGACAGAAATTACGTCCAAGCCATCTTGACTCCCGCTACTGTCACTCATCCAAGACACTTTCCACTATACCACAACGTCATCAACATACGGTCTCAGACTTCCGCCCACCGAGGACTTTCGGAAACTCTACGACTAATCTGGCTGGAGTGAGCTGTGTTTCGCACGAACGACGCTTCCTACACCCACGTTGCTTTATCACGCTTTTTTCTCTCTGGGAAACTCATTATATCCGGGGTTTGAACACGCTTATGATTCTGCAGCAGACAGATGATAAAGGATAACGGTGAATAATCGTACACTGGACAGCACTCATCGAGTGATAAGCAGCCTTTAAGAAGTGCGTCATTACTGCTTATATACTGAAGAGCCAAAGAAACTGGCTGGTTCAAATGGCTCTGAACACTATGGGACTTAACATCTGTGGTCATCAGTCACCTAGAACTACTTAAACCTAACTAACTTAAGGACATCATACACATCCATCCCCAAGGCAGGATTCGAACCTGCGACCGTACCAGTCGTGCAGTTCCAGACTGAAGCGCCTAGAACCGCTCGGTCATAAGGCCCGCAACTGGTTGGTATACCTGTATAATATAGTGTAGGGTCCCCGTCAACACGCTGAAGTGCCGCAACACAACACGACGTAGCAGTGACTCGACTAACGTCTTAAGTAGGACTGGAGGGAATAGACACCATGAATCCTGCAGTGTTGTCCATAAATCCGTAAGAGTACGAGGGGGTGGAGATCTCTTCTGAACAGTACGTTTCAAGGCATCCCAGATATGCCCAATAATGTTCGTTTCTGGGGAGTGTAGTAGCCAGCGGAAGTGTATAAACCCAGAAGACTGTTCCTGGAGCCAATCTGTAGCAATTCTGGACGTGTGGGGTGCCGTATTGTCCTGATGGAATTGCCCAAGTCCGTCGGAATGAACAATGGACATGAATAGATCAGACAGGATGCTTACATACCCATCATCTGTCAGAGTCGTATCTAGACGTATCAGGGATCCCTTATCACACCAACTGCATGCGCCCCAAACCACTACAGATCCTCCACCGACTTGAAAAGTCCCGTGGTGACATGCAGGAACCATGCCAGTACACGTCCATCCGCTCGATACAATTTGAAACGAGACTCTTACGACCAGGCAACATATTTCCAGTCAGTCCAACGTCGGTTTAACGGGCCCAGGTGACACGTAAACCTTTGTATCGTGCAGTTATCAAGGGTACACGAGTAGGCCTTCGGCATCAAAAGCCCATATGGATGATGTTTCGTTGAATGGTTCGCACGTTAACACTTGTTGACGGCTCAGCATTGAAATTTGCAACAATTTGCGGGAAGAGCTGCAGATCTGTCAAGTTGAACGATTCTCTTTAGTAGTCGTTGTAGCCGTTCATGCAGAATCATTATCCGTCCGCAGCGATATCGGAGATTTGATGTTTTACCAGATTCCTGATATTCACGGTGCTCTCGTGAAATGGTCGTAGGGGAAAATCCCCACTTCATCGCTACCTCGCAGATGCTGTGTCCCACCGCTCGTGCGCCGACTGTAACACCACGATTGAACTCCCTTAAATCTTGATAACCAGCTATTGTAGCAGCAGTAACCGATCTGACAACTGCGCCAGACACTTGTTGTCTTATATAGGCGTTGCCGACTGCAGCCCCGCATTCTGGCCGTTTACATATCTTTCTATTTGAATACGCATGCCTATACCTGTTTCTTTGGCGCTTCAGTGCATAATGTGGACGCGGATGTCGGAGAGGTGGGAAGCGGCAGCACGTAGCTATCTTCGGTATTCAGACTTCGGGTAACGTCCAGCCTGCTGTTTCCAGAAACGGACACGTCTAACGTGTCTTCCGGTTGCCGCTAACTACTTTACCCGGTAACCTCCCTCGCGTTTCGCCATCAGCCACTCCCTAAATGTGTGGCCCACTCTACCTGCTGCAGTACCTGGAAACGACTTCGGCGCTGTTGCCGCAATGATGTCACGTTTCGCGGAAAATTACGCGCGCTTTAAGCTCGAATGTGTAGTATAATTAGAGCGCCGCGAAACATGTATCTCGCACGGGACGCGTAGTTGGCCTTCATTATCGCTGGGGATGGAATGTGTCGCATGTTTACGGTCACGTCTCTGGCTTCAGTGTTAATTAGCTACTGCTTTATCCATTCCGCCAGCCCGTGAAGCGACCACATCACTGCGCATATGTTGTCCTAGAAAGGCGCAGTCGTAACGACAGGTATTCTCGATAGCCCATCCATCCGACGATATGATTGGTTGAAAAACGTGTGAGAGTACCACACTAACAAATCAGAAGGCGTGGCATTTCGTAACGTTACTGAAACGGATGTTTTATACGGCTATACAGGGCGTGAAGATCAAGCGTAAAATCGTTTTATTTTCTGATTATTTCAAGATACCGAGATGCGGTTTTCGGAAAATAATCGTACGCAGACGGAAACTAGATTCCAAGATAGGTTCCCAGTGAACGTCTGATGTGGTATACTGATACCCTGGTGATAGGGCCTGTGTTTCAGCCAAATCGCATGATACCCGCAGCATAACGACACTTCTTGATAGAACACCTACCTGCACTTTTGGAAGACGTGACGTCAGAACAACGACGGAAAATGTACCGTAATATGATGCAGCAGACAAGCATCCCAGTATGCGAAGAACACATATGCTCAACGGTGGATTGCCCGTGTCGGATCCAGATTACCAGACCCAATCCCATTACACTTCTGTTTATGGGTCTGGTTAAAGGGGGACGTTTACTTGTCGCTCGCATCGCCGACCCTGTTGCCCGCATTAACGCCCGCCGTGGTGATGTTCGACGTGCAACACAAGACACCCTCCAACGCGTTGACAAATGCATTCAGATAGGTGGGGGACTTTTTGAACAGCTCTTGCACGATGGACCAGTCATCCGTCTCACCATTATACTGTCCACCACAGCGTCTACACAGCATTTCGGTAAGTAACATTCACACTTTTCTTAATCATCATTGAAGGATGTGTGTAGTCTTCAACCCGCTCCAGTTGCGTAACGATCGAAAATCGGACACATGTTCATACGGATTTTTCCATTTATTTTCATACGTACCATCACCTCAAAAACTGTGTGACATTCCTCCTCAGTCACCCTGCACATATTTTTAAAAATTGTATACGCAACTATGTGTAATTTTATATTCTACCTCGCAACTGGTTTTCACAGAAAAAATAAAAAGTTGTATATACGGCTTATTGGCTTATGACTAGCGTAGTACTAGAAAATGCGAATTTGTAGTAACGATAAATGAGGATCAGTATCAGGAAGAGAAGAGTGAATACGAGATGCACAGGGAGGTTGGGAGGAAATAGATGTAGAGTGTGGGACGGAGGTAATGGACAAAGAGAAGTGAGAGGAGGAGATGGAGAGAGACAAGGCAGGAGGAGATAAGGCAGAGAGACAGCAAAGGAGGTTATGGACAAAGAGAATGAAAGAGATCAGGATGTATATCCAATTTCCATACATATTTAGCATTTGCGAAGCACTGATGGGTTTTGTGTAATATAAAGAAATGCATTAGTCGGAGACATGGCGACTGCTACGCAGCGTCAGTCCATACGTTTGTGCTACGCATGTACAGGCGGAAAAGCGAACCGGAAACTACTGGTCAAAAGTAAGTATTAATTAAACATAAATAGACAACACGATAAAGAAGGTGTCTCAACAAATAGTTATTTTGCACTTGACAGTTGTAAAGTTCAGTATGCAATCGATAATAAAAGCAATGTGCTGAAGAAGACATAAATGTAGAACGCCAGTAGAAAATGGGTGAAAGTCCAAAAAGAGTTGGTTGGTTGGTTGATTTTGGGGAGGGGGACCAAACAACGAGGTCATAGGTCCCATAGGATAAGGGAAGGATGGGGAAGGGTGTCGACCGTGCCCTTCCAAAGAAACCATCCTGCCATTTGCCTGAAGCGATTTAGGGAAATAATGGAAAACCTAAATCAGGATGGCCGGACGCGGGTTTGAACCGTCGTCCTCTCGAATGCGAGTACAGCGTCCTAAACACTGTGTCACCTCGCTCGGGCCGAAAAGGTCTTGGTATAAATAAAGCAATGATATCTTCAGGAGCGCTCCAGGGAATTGTGACAGGACCGCTATTATTTTCTATATACACTAATGAACTGGCGGCAGCAATTTGCTGTTGTCCGCTGATGACGGTACGGGAAGGTGTCGAAGTTGAGTGACTGTATAGGAGGATACAAGATGACTTAGACAAAATTTATACTTGGCTATAGACAGCTAGCTCTAAATATGCAAAACTGTAATTTAAAGCGGATGGTTAGAAAAAAAAAATGTTCGGATAAAATTGTTCAAAGGGCTCTGAGCACTATGGGACTTAGAACTACTTAAACCTAACTAACTTCAGGACATCACACACATCCATGCCCGAGGCAGGATTCGAACCTAACGACCGCAGCGATTGCGCAGTTCCACACTGAAGCGCCTAGAACGGTTCGGCCCCCGCTGCCGGCCATGTTCGGATACAGCATTAGTTGTGTGAAATGTTCGGATACAGTTTTAGTGCTGTCCTGCTTAACACAGTTACATTGTTTAAATATCTGGGCGTAACGTTGCAAAGCGATATGAAAAGGGACGAACATGTGAGGACTGTGGTAGGGAGGGCAAGTGGTCGACTTTGGTTTATTGGGAGAATTTTAGGAAAGAGTGGTTCACCTGGTAAAGGAGACCACTTATAGGGTCCTAGTGTGACCTATTCTTGAGTAATGCCCGAATGTTTGGGATCCGTACTAGATCGGATTAAAGATAGATATCGAAGCATTTTAGAGGCAGGCTGCTAGATCTGTTACCGGTAGGTTCGAACAACAAACAAGTCTTACCGAAATGCTTCGGGAAATGAGCATTACTAGAGGAAAGACGATGTACGTTTCGACAAACACAAATGAGAAAATTTAAAGGATCGGGATCTGAAGTTGGCAATAGAGCGATTTTAATTCCACCAATATACATTTCGCTTACGATCCACGAAGATACGAAAAATTAGGACCATACGGAGGCATACAGACAGTCGTTTTGCCCTCTCTCTACTTGCAGGTGAAACAGGAAAGGAAATGACTGCTAGTAGTATGTGGCTTGCGGGGCATACACACTGATTAGCCAAAACATTGTGACCACCCGCTTAATACCTTGTTTGTCCGTCCTTGGAGCGAAATACATCACTGATTCTGCTCGTCTGGGATCCGACAGTTTGTTGGTAGATTTGTAGAGGTATGTGGCGCTAGATGTCTACGCAGAAATCACGCAATTCGCTTTAATAACGGGCCGCTGATTTCCGTACACGGTGATGGCGCTCGAGAGCTACCCAGATGGGTTCCACAGGATTTACATCAGGCGAATCTCATCGCCGAGACATCAGCCCGAGTGCACGATAGCCGGCCGAGGTGGCCGAGGGGTTCTAGGCGCTACAGTGTGGAACCGAGCGACCGCTACTGTCGCAGGCTCGAATCCTGCCTCGGGCATGGATGTATGTGATGTTCTTAGGTTAGTTAGGTTTAAGTAGTTCCAAGTTCTAGGGGACTGATGACCTCAGAAGTTTAGTGGTCAGAGCCATTTGAACCATTTGAGTGCACGATAATGCTCCACCAACCACTGTTCTACGGTTCTGACTCCGAGACACGGACAGTAATACTGGTGAAAGCATCAAACATGAAGGGTTGCAGGTGGTTCGCAACTGTCAGCATGTCTTCGTTACTATCACAGGTCCCATGCAAGAGCAGGAGAATGTCTTCCACAGCATGATACTGCTCCCACCAACCTGCGTCCGTGGCGCGCTGCACGTTTCGAGCCGCCGTTAAGCTCGATGACGGCGTTTGTGGAGACGACATGTGACATGTGTCATGCACGGTGAAACAAAAATGTCATTCACCCGAAGAGCCGACACATTTCCGTTGATCGACAGTCTAATCCCTATGGTCCCGTGCCCACTGCAATCGTAATTGACGATGCCGTTGGTCAACACGGGAACACGTAGGGCTGGTCTTCCGCGGAGCCCCACGTTCGACAACGTACGATGAATGGTGTGCTCCGAAACGCTTTTGCGCGCTCCAGCATTGTGTCCTTTCGCCTACTTTACAGAGCAGACAAGCCTTCGAACCCCACGTTCTGTGAAGGGTCGTGAATCTTCTAACTCTTTCGGTAGATGCTCACGACAGTAGCACGTGGACATTCGACCAGCTTCGCCGTTTTTGAGGTGCTCTTTCACAGGCTATGCGTAATAACACTCTGCCCTTTGTCGTACTCGCTTACCTCAATCGATTTCCCCATTTGCAGCTCAAATCTTCCCTAGGGTGGTCCCCGTCTAGGTCTGCTCCGCTACATACTCTTGTTACCGAGTCACGTGCCAGCAACGCCAAGAGGCGGCATCCACCGTCGCTGTGGGCAGTGGTCGTAATGGTTTGGCTCATAGGTGTATGTACATGTAGACAGCTACACAAAGAATTCAATTCACAGCCACGGTGCTCAACACCGTTAACATGTAAAATTACCGACAGACCGCAGTACTCTACTCCGAGGCAACAGCACTGTCGCTCGTGTACGTCGCTGTTGCAGGCGCTTTTCTTGCGGAATTTTTTTCGAAGCGAAACAGGCTGCTAGTACCCGGTTCGTGTTTCGGACCCATCAGTCAACGTCGCGAAGCTTCGTCGCCTCGACGGCCACACGTTTACGGTGTTAAATTCATAATGTAAGCACGATTTACTTTGGGCGGCGGGAAATGTTGCCCGTGCGTCGCTGGCCGCCGACTGGAGTGTGGGGTGACGTATTAAATTAGGCGCCACACACGTCACACGCCGCGGCCGCAGCGGTCGGGGCGGCCTACTTCCCAGGATTACCCCGCAGTCCGCCGGAATAAAACCGATGATATACGACTCGCACGTAGGTATATCAGCCCCGAAAAATAAACCATAACGGATATTTATATACCCGGCGGCAGCGGCGGGAAAGGGGCGTGGCGGAAGGAGAAGAACCGCGCAGCCGGCCCTAACTGCCTGATATAGCGGCGTCTTTACTTGCTGAGCGCTTCCCGCAGGGCTCCACTCTCTCCCCTACCTTTTTTTTTTTTTTTTATTTTGCTCCTGCCCCTCCCTGCCGCAGTCTGTATCTGTGTGTGTGTGTGTGTGTGTGAGGGAAGAAGGAGGAAGAGAATTTATCTGTGCGTGGCGTATAATTTGGAAGACAGCATCCGTAGCGCTAGCTAAGTCAATGTCATGGGAAAGCACACGCTACTACAGACTAACACAAACGTCAGTTTATTGCTTCAGTCACCTTTTATTTTACAGTGCAATAGGCGTTTTGATGGTCGGACTATCATCACGATCAGGTGGATGTTGGTGTTTCTGTACCAAGGAGCGGGCCGCGGTGACCGAGCGGTTCTAGGCGCTCAGTCCGGAACCGCGCAGGTGCTACGGTCGCAGGTTCGAATCCTGCCTCGGGCATGGATGTGTTCAAAAAACTCAAATGGCTCTGAGCACTATGGGACTTAACATCTGTGGTCATCAGTCTCCTAGAACTTAGAACTACTTAAACCTAACTAACCTAAGGACATCACACACATCCATGCCCGAGACAGGACTCGAAACTGCGACCGTAGCAGTCGCGCGGTTACGGACTGAAGCGCCTAGAACCGCTCGGCCACCGCCGCCGGCTAAACGACCTAATAAGACAACGCTTCAGGGATCCAACTGACTGGGGGAGGCAAAAGCAGAGCCCATTTGATTCTTTGAAGTAATTTGTCTTACTGTTATATATGGAAAGAGAACAAAAGTAAGGAATATAAAAGGTAGACGGCCGGTGTGGCCAAGCGGTTCTAGGCGCTACAGTCTGGAACAGCGCGACCGCTACGGTCGCAGGTTCGAATCCTGCCTCGGGCACGGATGTGTGTGATGTCCTTAGGTTAGTTAGGTTTAGGTAGTTCTAAGTCTAGGGGACTGATGACCTCAGATGTTAAGTCCCATAGTGCTCAGAGCCATTTTTTTGCACCACGGAATCTATTTGTGACTAGTAGGACGTTCCCTGGGATGTTTAATATCTGCCACACAAAGTGACTGGCCCTGTGCCTAGTTGATATTCATGGCGAATGCAAGCCGCGAGGGAAACTGCTATCGCTTTAAATCGAAGGGCATATCTGAATCACTGGGTGTCAATGGAAAAAGACGAATGAATACGGCTTCACCTGTGGCATCCATAAAAATCAGCTTCTAGGCTTCCGTTCCGACTTCTGCAGCTATAAACTAATTTAAATCGAAAGTGTAGTAATAACAATTACACCACAGATCAAGCTTTGATTCCTTTTTAAATTACAAATTAAAGTAATACATCTGTAACACATAATGTACCTACATTCCAACTGTAAAACACATACTTTTATCATTTCAATACACTTCATTCCCGCAAGAAATATTTTGACACTAAAAATATGTGTATATGCTTAATGAATAAATATTTCACATATTTGTTAATATTTGGAACCATTTAAATATATATTTACTGTCAGCAAGGGTGGAAAAACCTCTATTTACTTAAAGACATGCCTATTCATTTCTATATTGGCAGCTGCGAATGTTTCCTTTCGCGAGAACATAATGAAAGCCTATTTACCGTCAACAAAAGTATAATTTTAACAATCTCGAACAAAACTGTAAAATAAAACTCTTTTTGCGAAGCTTGATGGTAAACAATGTTATTCACTTGTTAAGTCTGAAGTGTAAACAAACTATCCGGCGTGCCAACTCTTTACGTTTAATTGACCATGTGAAAAACACGGCGTATCCAAGTTAATGCCTGTCACACACAGTTATAGCAAATGCTACTGGGATGGGAAACTCCAATCGCTTGAAATCAAAGACCACTGGGCATTAACGGAATACGAGGAATGAATACGTCTTCACCTGCGGCATATATCGTGACGACGGTGGTCTCTATTACGTTCGGCAATAGGTTCTTCACAGCCAGCCTTGTTTCGCTGCACAGTGAAGGAGGCTCGATGTTGCGTAATAATATGATAGGGATGAATTGATACCTACCATGGTTAAACTTATCTTTTTCTTGTTCTAGCTAAAATGAACAAATCAGAACTTAATAGTACTAAAAACCTGCGTAAAGCAAGCAAATGATTTATATGGTAACCCCAGCTAAGAGCCACCCTTTCTAATGGCCACACTACGCAGCCCTCAAATAAGAATGGCGCTGTAAACGAGTTTAAAACTTTCGTTTCAGGAGAAAGCACAGTTTGCTTTGTTATCAGCATTCGATAAACAGAACTTCTATATTTCAGTTAAACTCTGATAGGAACTTAATGATTTTCTATTAGTATTTTTAATTTATGTATTCAAGCTAGTTTTCGCATACTTTATATTTTTCCTGTATGAAAAGACGACTACTTGCGCCTGTTGTTACATTTTGCGACAAGTATCTACCTGTGTATTTGGAGAATTCGTCTTCTATTGTTCCAGCTCAGTTTTCACAATTTCAACTTGGTTGGTTGATTGATTTGAAAGAGGGAAGCAAACAGCGAGGTCATCAGTCCCGTCGGATTAGGGAAGGATGGGGAAAGAAGTTGGCCGTGCCCTTTCAGAGGAACCATCCCGGCATTTGCCTGAAGCAGTTAAGGGATATCTCCGAAAACCTAAATCAGGATGGCCGTACGAGGGTTTGAACCGTCGTCCTCCCGAATGCGAATCCAGTGTGCTAACCACTGCGCCACCTCGCTCGGACTGTTTCAAGCACGGCGGTGTTTGAGCGCGACTCCATATGTACGAACAGTTTATGTCTCTGTTAGGCAAATATCAGGTTGTGTTCGAACTTCTGATCGGCCCGTTATCTAGTGATTTTTGTTGGTACTACATCCACGACCTGCCTTAGCGGTTGTATGGCACTGTGGATTTTAACAGTAGAAATAACTGTGCAAAACGGACTAAAGTATCTTATAGGGCATTTGTCACATATAATAACGGCAACTAAACAATAAATAAGGATTTACAATCAAACTTCTGTCAAATTTCAGAGCTTTCGCCCGTCCTTCGCTCTAGTGACACCAGATGGTACTACCTCCAAGATGAGTACTGCAGCTGTAATTTACTCTCGCGATATGAATTACCGTCACTTTACCACGATATAATTCGTTTGTTAGGCATTTATTTTTTCATTCATTTTCTTAATTTTTTCTCCTCAATGTAGAAATTTGAAGTAAATCGGCCCAGAACGTTGAGGTAACTACGCCAAGTACTTTCGATGTGTTTGATAACAAAGTTTCTGATTTATACAGAGTAGTCCATTGATAGTGACCCAGCCAAGTATCTCACGAAATAAGCGTCAAACGAAAAAGCTACAAAGAACGAAACTTGTCTAGCTTGAAGGGGGAAACCAGATGGAGCTATGGTTGGGCCGCTAGATGGCGCTGTAGTAGGTCAAACGGATATCAACTACGTTTTTTTTATTTTTTAAGTAGGAACCCCCCATTTTTATTACATATTCGTGTAGTACATAAAGAAATATGAATGTTTTAGTTTGACACTTTTTTCGCTTTGTGATAGATGGCGCTGTAATAGTCACAAACGTATAAGTATGTGGTATCTCGTAATATTCCGCCAGTGCGGTCGATATTTGCTTCGTGATACATTACCCGTGTTAAAATGGACCTTTACCAATTGCGGAAAAGGTCGATATCGTGTTTACGTATGGCTATTGTGATCAAAACGCCCAACGGGCGTGTGCCATGTATGCTGCTAGGTATCCTGGACGATATCATCGAAGTGTCCGGACCGTTCGCCAGATAGTTACGTTATTAAAGGAAACAGGAAGTGTTCAGCCACATGTGAAACGTCAACCACGACCTGCAACAAATGATGATGCCCAAGTAGGTGTTTTAGCTGCTGTCGCGGCTAATTCGCACGTCAGTAGCGGACAAACTGCGCGAAATCGGGAACCTCAAAAACGTCGGTGTTGAGAGGAATGTCGTTACACGTATTGCCAAATGCACTGAGGTTGACGGACATCATTTTGAGCATTTATTGCATTAATGTGGTATTTACAGGTAATCATGCTGTAACAGAATGCGTTCTCGGAAATGATAAGTTCACAAAGGTACATGTATCACATTGGAACAACCGAAATAAAATGTTCAAACGTACCTACGTTCTGTATTTTAATTTAAAAACGCTACCTGTTACTAACTGTTCATCTTAAATTGTGAGCCATATGTTTGTGACTATTACAGCGTAATCTATCACAAAGCGAAAAAAGTGGTCCAACTAAAACATTCATATTTCTTTACGTACTACACGAATATGTAATAAAAAAAATGGGGGTTCTTATTTTAAGAAACGCAGTTGATATCCGTTTGACCTTTGGCAGCGCCATCTAGCGGGCCAACTATAGCGCCATCTGGTTTCCCCCTTCAAGCTAGACGAGTTTCGTTCTTTGTAGTCATTTCGTCTGACGCTTCTTTCCCGAGATATTTGGCCCGGTCACGATCAATGGACCACCCTGTATATACATATACACTGATCAGCGAGGACATTTTCATCAGCTACTAAATTGCGAGCATGTCCACCTTTTGCACGGATAACAACGGCGACGCGTCTTGACACGGAAGCAATGAAGCCTTGGTAGGTCGCTGGCACCATGACTGCGTAAAGCTTTGTGTCGTGGAGTCATCAAGGGTACACGAGTCGGCCTTCGGCTCCGAAAGCCCATATCGATGATGGCCCAGCACTGAAATCTGCAACAAGCAGTACTGTCACGCTTAGCGATTCTTGTCCCGTTCTTGCAAGATCTTTTTCCGGCCGCAGAGATTTGATGTTTTACCGGATTCCTGATATTCACGGTACACTCGTGAAGTGGTCGTACGGGAAAATCTCCACTTGAACACTACCTTGGAGATGCTGTGTCCTATCGTTCGTGCACCGACTGTAACACCACATTCAAACTCACTTAACTCTTGGTAATCTGTCATTGTAGCAGCAGTAACCGATCTAACAACTGCGCCAGATACTTATTGCCGACCGCAGCGCCGTATTCTGTTTGTCTGTATTTCAATACGCAAGCTGATAACCAGTTTCTTCGGCGCTTCTGTATTATTTGAAGTATCCACTGGCGCTAGCAGACTTTCTTCCGGGAACTGCCACAACTGTCTTACTCACTCTGCTGAAGTCGTAACAACGTTTGATAAACGCCACAAGCGTTGCTTTTGTTGGAGCGGCAGGCCTCCTGCTCGAATCCGCGGGGCTGGAGTCAACAGGACCGCAAGTGCTGCCAAGTGCGTACTCACGCAGGTAGGCCGCCTGCGCACGGGCGGGCGGGCGGCGGGGTCGTTGGGCGCAGCTGCGGCCGCGGCCGTCCTCGGGCGGCGCGCCTCTTATTAACCCCCGCCGTGTAATTACGCCGGCCAGCACGCGATATATGGCGGCCCGCCGGCCCGGGGCCGCCACCTGCGCGAGTGAGCGCGCGTGCGCGTGGCCGGGCCGGCGCCGGTTTTCGGGAATCGCCGGCGCATCCCGGCACGTTAATGTGCTGCGCGCAGGCGGCGCCGAGCACGCGCTCCGCTGCCAGAAATTAGCCGGGCGGCTCTTCCCGATACGTGACACACGGCCAGCACTAAAGGTTGATCACCCGCTATTACAGCTATCAGCCACCTGCATCCAGGTGCAGGTCCTCTCCGGCGCGCAAGCAACACGGAGGGTTAGTCGTACACTTGTGATTATCCCACCACAAATCCAGCCGTGTCCGTGATTAATGGTCGCGGCATCAGGCCTTATCTACATATTCTCTTCAGTTCGAGAAATATACTACTGGCCATTAAAACTGCTACAACACGAAGATGACGTGCTACAGACGCGAAATTCGACCGACAGGAAGAAGATGCTGTGATATGCAAATGATTAGCTTCTCTGATCATTTACACAAGGTTGGCGCCGGTGGCGACACCTACAACGTGCTGACATGACGAAAATTTCCAACCGATTTCTCATACACAAACAGCAGTTGACCGGCGTAGTGAAACGTTGTTGTGATGCCTTGTGTAAGGAGGAGAAATGCATCACGTTCCCGACTTTGATAAAGGTCGGATTGTAGCCTATCGCGACTGCGGTTTATCGTATCGCGACATTGCTGCTCGCGTTGGTCGAGATCCAATGACTGTTAGCAGAATATGGAATCGGTGGGTTCAGGAGGGTAATACGGAACGCCGTGATGAATCCCAACGGCCTCGTAACACTAGCAGTCGAGATGACAGGCATCCTATCCGCATAGCTGTAACGGATGGTGCAGCCACGTCTCGATCCCTGAGACAACAGATGGGGACGTTTGCAAGACAACAACCATCTGCACGAACGGTTCTACGACGTTTGCAGCAGCATGGACTATCAGCTCGGAGACCGTGGCTGCGGTTACCCTTGACGCTGCATCACAGACAGGAGCGCTTGCGATGGTGTACTCAACGACGAACCTGGGTGCACGAATGGCAAAACTTCATTTTCTCGGATGAATCCAGGTTCTGTTTACAGCATCATGATGGTCGCATCCGCGTTTGGCGAAATCGCGGTGAACGCACATTGGAAGCGTGTATTCGTCATCGCCATACTGGCGTAACACCGGGATTGATGGTATGGGGTGCCATTGATTACACGTCTCGGTCACCTCTTATTCGCATTGACGGCACTTTGAACAGTGGACGTTACATTTCAGATGTGTTACGAACAGTGGCTCTACCCTTCATTCGATCCCTGCGAAACCCTACATTTCAGCAGGACAATGCATGACCGCATGTTGCAGGTCCTGTACGGGCCTTTCTTGAAACAGAGAATGTTCGATTGCTGCCCTGGCCAGCACATTCTCCAGATCTCTCACCAATTGAAAACGTCTAGTCAATGGTGGCCGAGCAACTGGCTCGTCACAATACCCCAGTCACTACTCTTGATGAACTGGGGTATCGTGTTGAAGCTGCATGGGCAGCTGTACCTGTACACGCCATCCAAGCTCTGTTTGCCTCTATGTCAATGCGTATCAAGCCCGTTATTACGGCCAGAGGTGGTTCTTCCGGGTAGTGATTTCTCAGGATCTATGCACCCAAATTGCGTGAAAATGTAATCACATGTCAGTTCTAGTATAATATATTTGTCCAATGAATATCCGTCTATCATCAGCATTTCTTCTTGGTGTAGCATTTTTTTAATGGCCAGTAGTGTATTTTTATGCCCCTATACAAGGGGCGTTCAATAAGGAATGCGACCTTTTTTTTTACGGCAGATTGGTTTTATTCAGGATTCCAATACACAATATTATGCCCCACTCTTTTCGCTAAAAATCCCGATTTTCCAACGTGATCTGCGTTCAGTGCGACGGCCTTACACCACCTCGTACTGGGACGGTCTGTATGCCGGCAGCTTACCACTATACACGTCCTCGTCGAAACCAACGGACTGTTGCGTCAGTAACCTTGAAAGTGTCCTGTAGCCACCTTTCATTATTCCGGTAGCCCATTTTCACTAGCATTTCTCTTTCTTTTCCTTGTTTCTCTTTTCTCATAGCTCTCATAGTGGGGTGATTGAATGAATGTGGTTGTGTGTCACGTTGCTAGACGGTGGCGTAGTCTGCTGCTGGAAGTCTGCGATAGTCGTACAGATTCAGCAGTAGTACAGAATAGCCAACTATCGTAGTGGTCAAGTAGGCAAAGAGGTTTGCGCTACTTGTGAGAAATCTACCTGCGTTAGGTTGGTGGCGGAAATGGCATCTTTGGGGTTTCCGGGCCACGCGGAGAGTGGGAGAAGCTGGAGGAGAAAAAGCGAGGCAGTCTGCCGCCGGTACGGGAAGCGTCCACAGCTGTGCTCCAGTCGAAGAAGGGTGACGTAGATTGACCACGTGGCGCGTTGTTGTTTGGCGAGAGGAGAGCTGTTAGCTTTTGGTTCAAATGGCTCTGAGCACTTAACTACTGAGGTCATCAGTCGCCTAGAACTTAGAACTAATTAAACCTAACTAATCTAAGGAGAGCACACACATCCATGCCCGAGGCAGGATTCGAACCTACGACCGTATGGGTCGCTCGGTTACAGACTGTAGCGCCTAGAACCGCCGGCTTGTTAGCCTTTGGTCTCGCTTTTCAACTCTGAAGGATTGCTTTGCCTTGTCGCAGCATGGAACGCGAAACTGTGGCAGGTTTTTCTTTTAGTAAATTTCTACAGCAGACTTGGATCCGCCGGAAGAGCGCCACACAAAGGTGTCGATAACAAGTGAGCACTCGCTTCTGTATGATTGTCTGCTTGCCTTCAGCTGTGCCAACCACGTGGTTGGAGTTCGTTGGGCTACCGTCATCACTAACTGTCCGATCTCATGTTTGCTTCAAAGAATGTTAACTGTTCATGATAGCGTGATGTGATGTTGTTGCAACTCGGCCACGATACCTAGGGATTGCGTCTCCACAAACCACGTAGGCACGCGGGTGTACTGCGAAACGTGTACCGTTTCACGAATTATTGCGATCAGTTATCAGGCAACAGCAGTTGTATGAATGATTCACACCAGTGCTTTTAGGTGTAGATTATAACGGTGAATGTATCGATGCTTTTCTTTAATGTTTTAGGAATTAATGTTATCAGGAATTGTGTACATGCCTCACGTCCATATCTTAGGAATAAATGATTTTATCCACAATTTTCTCTTGTATTCCGAGATTACGTTTTTGCACGTAAGCCACTCACCTCATAGCTTTCCCGTTAGCACATCCAACGCGTTTCCTTACGCACAGGTCCAATGATTAGTTTCCCCTTTTATTTTAAAACAATTGCTTTAGATTAAGTCTTATTTTCACGTGTGTTGCAGGGAGTTGATCTTATGCACAGTGTTCATGCATTTTCTATTTTATTTTAAATGGTTGATTCTCTTGAACAGTGCACGGGAAATACTATTAATTACATCGCATCCCCTATGAGCGATATCACGAAGTATGCTTTTTTATGAGTTTTTGATCTGTGATCAAATTAATTTATTTTCCGACTCGGCCAAACCTTTCATTAGTTGTTTGGTTAGAGTCGATGGCGACCCTAATCTTAACGTAATAACCCGTAGAAACAGGTTAGTTACAACCTCCCCATCATGCACGTACTGCTTCCCGTGGTGTGCATTCTTCATTGGGCCAAACAGACGGGAGTCGGAATGTGCGAGATTAGAGCAGTAGAGTGGAGTGGATTGGGAAGAACAGTCCAATGAGGTTTTATGAGCTCTCGGGCAGGCAGTCTCGTGTGACACCTTGCGTTGTCACGGACAAGGACGAACACGCTGAAGTCGTTTCTCCAATTTCTTGAACATAGCAGTACGGAGTTGAGATATGATCGATGCACCATGAGGGATGACATAACACACAATAACCCCTTCAGAGTACCCGAAGACCGTCGCCATGACTTTATCCGCTGAGGGGTGAGGCTCTGAATGTTTTCATTAGTGGAGAGGTGCTGAGGTGCCACTCCATGGATTCCCGTTTTGTTTCCGGTTCGAAGTGATGAACCCATGTTCCATCGCCTGTGACGATGCTCGACAAAAAAATTGTCACGATCGGCCTCGTAACGCGCAAGCAAATCCACACAAATATGGCCTTCTTTGCTCACTACGGTCTTCAGTTAGGCGGCCAGTACCCAAAGTGGTGACGGGTGTGTCAGCACTACACGTCCCATCGTGAAAGGAGTCATAGCTGTGTGTGGCCACCCTGCGCACGCGGGAGATCGGACAGGTTTGAGCGACCTTGTTGCGATGATGACAGAGGCCTCACCCAACGACTCACCATGCTTTCGTTCATTGCCAGGTCTTTGTAGACGGTGTGCGGACATTTGCCACGATTTAACCTGTTTCGAAGGGTTGGGTCCCTTGTCTCCCCCTCCTCCTCCTCCTCACTCGCCGCCCGACCCGCAGTAAAGGTACTTACTGAGCCTTTCCGCTGCTTTTCTTAACATAGGATCAGAATCTCTATGGATTTTTCGCCACATTTCTAAAGGGAGTCTCGTTGTGGAAACTATTAAATGTATCTCGCATTGAAATCCGCACCAAATTTCGAGCCACAGTAGAACTTCACCAATCTTGGAGATTTTGCGCTCGTCTAAATTATACGTGCCTTTTTCGGTGCTCCTGCAGCAGCTTTCTGTCGTGTTTTGTGTACCATGGGGGATCAGTTCCGTCTGATATTATAATTTATTTGGTATGAATCTCTCAAGTGCTGCTGATACTACTTCTTTGAACTTAAGCCACATATGGTCTTCACTTACATAGTTTGGGAGGATTGGAGACTGTCTCTTAGAAAGACGTCAACCGAAGTTTTAGTTGCTTTTATAAACATATATATTTCGCATTTAGTTTTGGTGAATTTCTTTGTTACGGAATTGAGCCTCGCTACGAATCTGTGTTCACTAATTCCTGTACCCGTCATGATGCTCAGGATTATTTGTGGCTAAGAGGTCAAGTGTGTTTTCGTAACCATTTACAATTTGGATGGCCTCGTGAACTAATTCTTCAAAATAATTTTATATAAAGCATTTAGAACAATTACGGAAGTTGTTTTCTATCTACAGTAGGGAATGAAAATGTATTTTTGTCGACATACGAAAGGTAGATTGAAGTCACTGCCAACTATAATTGTATGAGTAGCGTACCTATTTGTGATGAGACTCAATTTTTTTTTAACTGTTCTGCAACTGTTTCATCTGAGACCAGGGGTCAGTAAAAGGAGTCACTTATTAATTTATTCCTGTTGTCGAATATAACCTCTGTCCATACTAAGTCACAGGAACTAACCGCTTCCACGTCGCTTGTGAGCTGGAACACACATTACATTATTTTTCCTTAAGTTGTGCTTCTTGTTTCTGTTGTAGTAGAGATCATTACAATTACGGCTTTTCCCTCCAAAACCTAGGATGCTTACTCTGTGACCCTGTAAATACCAGAGCTAAACAATGTAGAACAACAACGTACGTTACAAGCATAGCATTCTGTATTACTTCATTTACTTATTTCTAACATTTTAAAATTGTACGTCGACTTTAGATGGTACGTCAATAACAGATGTCCTTATCTCTATTTAGTGAACGTATTTTCAGTCATGTTTTGAACATTGTCCCAGTACACTTTATTAACTAATGTTTCGCCGCAAGGCATATCGGATTTTAGAGTAAATTAATATTAAGTATGTCGTCCTTCTTTTCAAACATTCACATACCCATTTCTTCTTTCCTTATTGTCTTTTGGGCATGCAGTTGTAGCAATTAAAGTAGGCACAAATCCAGCGATAAAAAAGAAATGATTAGCGTACATTTGCATTCTGTTTACATCGTTCCTTTCTTGTTGCTCCCATGGCGATGGACTGTTTCTATCGCAATCAGTAAGCGCGAAAGGAAGCTACCGTACAGACAGAGGAATCTATATTTATACTTGGCAGAACTAATTACATACTGACATAATCGTCGGAATTGCTTTCGTTTACCAAAAGATACAAATATTTCGATTTCGGAAAAGAAGCTCTGTATTTGGCCAAGATGTGGAAGAAGAAGGTCCCTTAAGTACTGGTTGTATCGAGTAAGATGTGGAGACGGCGGTTTGAAAGCGGACAGAAGTAGTACGAGGAAGGGCGTCCCTTACCTGAGGGATCGCTACCTGGCGAAGGGGCAGGTGTGGCAAATGTCCGGCATTCTTGTAGACATTCTGCAAGCGCCCACGGATATCTGCGATGCTCTGGTTTTCCGCAAAAGGAAACTCAATGACAGTTTTCTGCTCGGAACACACCTCTGTTACAGATGCCGTTCCGAAGGCTTCGTTCAGCGCCACCGCTTACTGGAACTTCATGAAACTATAGGGGCAGAAGGAGAATATTCCACGATATCTCACTACTAGTTCCTTCTTTCTCCAACCGCAACTGGTTGAGAATAAAAAGGGTTTCATTGCTTATTGGACGGCCTCGTATTTCTGTTGCGTGTAACTGAACATACAAGAGTCCTGAAACCTGATTCAGTAGGCAATGACACATCGTGGAATGTGAGCAAAGTACTGCCTCAAGTATCTTTGGCGTTACGTGAGTTCTGTACGCAAATAAAAGTGACTAGTTTCGTGTGGCGTACACGACAGGCATGGTGCGAAGATACTATTCAGCCCACAATTGGCCACACTGTTTTCAACGGTAGATGAACTGGTGGAAACCTCCATTGTGAAACACTGGATTTTGCCTATTCACTAAAACGTTCCCTCTGGAAAAACGCCTCGTCGCCATTCTAGAAATGTTTATCATAAAATGGTTTTGCGACGTTCTTTTCACGAACGTTTCTCGCCGCCAGTCATTTTTTTAAAAATATGTGTCAGCGTAAACGCGGCAGACTGGGCATCGTTTACGTTCCATAAGAACGCAGCATTCGCGGAGATCCGAATAAAAAATATCGTCCGACTATACGAGTGTGTTGAGTTCTGTCATATTATCGAATATGGTTATAAATCTTTGAAATATGTCAGTGGAGCGCTTTTCGGAATTTCATTAATTACGAAGACTGAAGCACTATTTAATTCCTAAACCCTGTGAGTAAACTTCTCACGCTAACATTTCTCATTTCAGTAACTCTCTCTGTAACTACTCATTAATTAATAGCAACCTTTATTTTTTCCCTTTTCTTTATTTTACTGTAACCAAAGGAGGAGAAGTGGCTGAATTTCACTTAAAATCATCTGATTTCTTCACGTTAAAATTAATCTTCAAGTACTCACTTTGCTAACGTGGTAAACTGAATGTTGATTTTTTTGTCTTTTTCTAATAAATTCACAAAACGGAGACTTTACTTCTTTCTCTTCTTTTGCAGTTGGTGACTCGATTACCATATTTGTGTGTTTGTTGTTTTGCGAAGGGAAACTCAGAATTTAAAGGGAGAAAAGATAATCATTCCATCACTGTATACAAAAAATGTCGTGGTGAAAATATAGCACTGCAGCATTACCTCTGAGTACTATTTTTGGTCCCTTTTACTGGGATAGAAGCCTTTGCCTGTCAGGTATGATATGGAAGTGGCCGACAAATACGAACCCACTTACCAGCCAGTAAAAATAGCGGTACTGCTATATACGCTGACTGAACCAATCTTAGTATTTAACCATTAGTGTTAGTTACATTGGTTTTGGTACCGTCTGTTGACTATAATTACATTTACTACAAAATTCAGCTCTCCTTTTTTAGTTGTTACCATCTAGCGTCCGGCGTTCTCTTGCGGCCTGCTTTGGGTTTAAACATTAATACCACCGCAGCTTTACGTCCCAGTACTGTCTTCGGCTTCTTGATTGCAATACAGGGATATTACAAATGATTGAAGCGATTTCACAACTCTACAATAACTTTATTATTTGAGATATTTTCACAATGCTTTGCACACACATACAAAAACTCAAAAAGTTTTTTTAGGCATTCACAAATGTTCGATATGTGCCCCTTTAGTGATTCGGCAGACATCAAGCCGATAATCAAGTTCCTCCCACACTCGGCGCAGCATGTCCCCATCGATGAGTTCGAAAGCATTGTTGATGCGAGCTCGCAGTTCTGGCACGTTTCTTGGTAGAGGAGGTTTAAACACTGAATCTTTCACATCACTATGCGTGAAACTTGCCCGCACACGTCCAACCGTTTCTTCGCTCACTGCAGGCCGACCCGTTGATTTCCCCTTACAGAGGCATCCAGAAGCTTTAAACTGCGCATACCATCGCCGAATGGAGTTAGCAGTTGGTGGATCTTTGTTGAACTTCGTCCTGAAGTGTCGTTTCACTGTTATGACTGACTGATGTAAGTGCATTTCAAGCACGACATACGCTTTCTCGGCTCCTGTCGCCATTTTGTCTCACTGCGCTCTCGAGCGCTCTGGCGGCAGAAACCTGAAGTGCGGCTTCAGCCGAACAAAACTTTATGAGTTTTTCTACGTATCTGTAGTGTGTCGTGACCATATGTCAATGAATGGAGCTACAGTGAATTTATGAAATCGCTTCAATCATTTGTAATAGCCCTGTATATGTCCTTGCCTCTGAGGGACGAAATGGACATATCCACAAATAAATACTCACTTTCTAGCGAAATGAGAACAGCAACACTGCTACAATTGCCGAGTGGGGCGATCGTAAAATTTAACGATCAGTGTTATATATATTGGTTACGGCATATGTTGTTACTGTGAGTACTTCAAGAAAGTCGTTTTCGCTACTTCCAGCCTATTCACACGAAGAACAACGAAGAGGACACCGGGTGCAATGTCGGGAGATTACGGGGACTGAGCGGACATTTGATACCCCAAGACACCCTTATTCCATAAAAAAGAAGAAGAAGAAGCTTATAACATTTCGTTTTCATTCTGCAGCATCGTCAAACGATTACTGCTAAATAACTATGGAACATGCTGTGGGGACACATCCGGACAACAGCGTGGGGAAGTAACAGAAAGGCAGTACGTTCGCTTAGTCCTACGATGCTTGTGCAGTATCTGCAATAAAACGTTCAATCGATAGACAGAACTTTATTCTGCGACCAGTCCATGTCATGTAGTAATAAAATATGACGCTACATCATAGGTATGGAAAGATATTTGTAAAAATATCCGTCGTAAATACATCATGTGCTTAATTTCGTAAACAAGGTACAATCCGGCTCTGCATTAAATATTATACGTTCAGACATTCACGAGGACACAAGTAACTCCAAACACATTCACCTCTCTGTGTATTATACATACCGCTGGTTTTATCCGATAGTTAAGCATACTGGAGTAAATTCAAGTTTACGCAGTAACAAAAATTAATTCTCACTATGCGTCCAATCCGCTTATGCTGTATGACGTAGCGTATGACATCCGAAAGCACTCTCCCAGGATCATCAACGGCCGCAGCCTCTCCGCGCACAATGGTGACGAAGCGGTTAATATTCTGAATTACACATTCATTAAAAAAGGAGTATCGCAGCCTATACTATTCAGTAATAACATATACGTTACCGCTTCAAAATAACGTTTTAATAACGCGGCTCACTCCAATATAACTTGACCTCATTGTTCAGTTATTATCACTCGGTGAAATGCCGACAGGGAACAAAGTGTAATTTGTAGGTAAGCGGTTTACGATGCGGCTAGCGTACAAAATAGCTCTCCACTCGCCAAATAGGGTATCGTTCCGGGGAACCATTTCAGTAAACACTTTGCAGTATTTTACTTTGCTGCTGTAAAACAATAACGATGCAGCTGACAACATTCGACTAGAGTGTTATTCTGCACAACTTTCCGTTGCATCTCTGCTTGTTACGAAGGCAATGGAGTAGATATCGGCAATATCTTAGTTTTGTTACATTGCACACGTTGCAAAAGAACGTAAATTAACTGTCGGCTGAAGTTACAGGACGGTTGCGTTACTACGATAGTATAAGGTAAGGGTTGTACCTGTATTTCGATCAAATGAATGAGCTGCAACACTGTGCCCGAAATAAAATTCTTTTTTCTGGACTGTTTATCACCTAGTCCACCGAATTAAAGCGTCGCAGTACTTCACATGTAGGGATCTGTCTGAAGCACGTTCCGATCTTCCCTCGAGCAAGTTATTAGACATAAATGTATAAAATCTTTTTGGATGTTGGGCGACGCCATTATTAAACTTTGCCTCGGTTCTCTTCTGGGCGAGCAAACATTAATTTGGCTGCACGCTTTCTGTGTTTCTTTGTCCTTTTTGTGCCTTTTAAAGACGAGGCCCAACACCCAAAAGGATCTGATTCAAACTGCCACTGCTCGTAGAAACCTACAAACTCTGTAATTGTTTTTAACACATAGTTCTTTAGAATACATCGTGCGGCAGGGAAGGGACGGGGCGGGGGGGGGGGGGGGGGGGGGAGGTGTGTCCTCGCTGTAGGTCGCTCCAAGAGTGCGAAAATAAGTCTATTTTTTACTACTTACACGTAACTTCCCTATTTTACTGGAACACTGTATAATGCTAGTTTTGAAAAGGAGAATCAACGAATTACTCTTTGACACTTTGCCTCACTTTGACGTAGAAATAGTTGTTACAGCTGGCCCCCAAAATCAACGATGGTACATTTAAGTTTTTGAATGCCTGCTCTGCCACATGGCGCATTTCTCAAAAAAATGGCGAAATAGGTGAAATCCCCGTAGGTGTTTTTGGGTAAATACCTGCAGATCTAACACGGTGACGACAATTTTTCGCCGGCCGGTGTGGCCGAGCGGTTCTAGGCGCTACAGTCTGGAACCGCGCGACCGCTACGGTCGCAGGTTCGAATCCTGCCTCGGGCATGGATGTGTGTGATGTCTTTAGGTTAGTTAGGTTTAAGTAGTTCTAAGTTCTAGGGGACTGATGACCTGAGATGTTAAGTCCCATAGTGCTCAGAGACTTTTTTTTGACAATTTTTCAATGATAACTCTCGCAAAACATGACACTCAACACACACTACGTGTATCTTGTCTGAAGATATGATTCCAATGTGTATAATAAATATTAAGGGGAAACTTTCCAGCGAAGCGTTGAAATCTGTGCTTCTAATGTCGACACCCAACAAAGGACGAATGGAAGCAGAACTCATGGGAGAAAAAGAGGCTTGCTATTGTGAAGTAAAGACGTGCCACAGAAAGAAAAGGGCATGCTATTGAAAACAAAACGGTGTAAGCGAGATTTTATTATATCAGTGCCAAAAAACTGAAATAAAAAACAGATGAAAAAGCCAACTGATTATTCTCCTGTGTCGGATTCAGACCTTTCACATCAAGACAATAGCTCAGATATAGATAGGGGCCTACTGTTTGGCGAAGAAGTATCCGAAGAAGAAGAAAAAGAAAAGAGTCTGCGATTTCAAGGAAGAATCAGAGGACCTACCAAACTACGCTATTTGCTAGTTATCTAGGCAGCTTAGCTTCAGTAATGAAAGTCTTTCAGGTTACCCTATTAATCCTCCTTTCGTGGAGAAGACAATATTATTTTTTACAAATATTTGAAAGGACTATGATGAAATTTACGAGACACTTCCGTTCAGTATTGTGTGTTGGATAACTTGGCTACAATATTAGATTGTAATAGAGGGTTATTTTAAGTGTTTTTATGGTGCGCAGTCATCCATTTTTATCCATGTTTATCTCAAATGAAGCAAAACCTCGTAATTCTTGCTTTAGCTACATTGTAATTTTATCTATAGTTAATAATCAGATAGAGTTGGAATTTGGATGGGTTAGTCGTAGGACAGCAAACCAGCCTAAGACTTCAATTTGAAATCGCAGTAAAATCTACCGCGCGTTGAGCAGAATATTAGGAACACTGAGAATTGCGGGGCTTTACGCCTACATACTCTATGCGTCCTTAAACTTTTCCTGTCTAGTGACATATCTTTCCAATCATGCGTAACTACTACACCACACATTTTCTACACTTTATTTTTGTATCGTCTACTGCCCCTGTTGTTCTTTTTTCTCTTCACTGCTCCTTACAGCGCCACGTTAACTATCGCTGAATGCCGCAGATGATGCCCCACTAACCTGCCCCTTCTTTTTAAAAGCGTCTTTTCTCACTTTAGTCTTTCTAATACTGCTTCAATCCGTACCTCGTCTATCCATTTATTTTTTTCACATTCTCCGATTTCCATAGCTTCACTTTTCAAATGCTTTGAGGTTCTTCTTTCACGGATTTCCGGTAGTTCGCGGCAATGTTGTCCTCCGCGTGCACGTTTTGAGGAACTTTCGCATTTCCAAATCAATGTCTGGTAGCTAGAGAACTCTTTCACCGGAAAAAGCTTTCCCCGCCTGTGTAAATATCGTTCTGATTGTTCCCTTGCCTCAAGCTATCCAATGTAATCTCGCTACGTAGACAGAAACATTCGTTTATTCATTAGAATTCATGCAATCCGAAGTGAAACTCTTCTGAATTATCGCACATTCATCTGCTTAGCTAATGCGTCACAAGCGATGTAAAATGTAAATTACCTTGAGACGAATCTGTTTAAAATATCTAAAATGAAATCAACAATAAAACAGTATTGTACTTTGTGGTGTCACCGCCAGACACCGCACTTGCTAGGTGGTAGCCTTTAAATCGGCCGCGGTCCGCTAGTATACGTCGGGCCCGCGTGTCGCCACTGTCAGTGATTGCAGACCGAGCGCCACCACACGGCAGGTCTAGAGAGACGTCCTGGCACTCGCCCCAGTTGTACAGCCGACTTTGCTAGGAAAGGTTCACTGACAATTACGCTCTCATTTGCCGAGACGATCGTTAGCATAGCCTTCAGCTACGTCATTTGATACGACCTAGCAAGGCGCCATAGCATTTGATAATTTATCTTAAAGCTTGTTCAGTAACGAGAGATGTTCGACAATTGTGGATTAAAGTTAAGTATTATATCAACTACGTACTTTATTTGCTACTATTAATTCCCTTAACTGTTCCAGACCTCGCGCCAGCCTGCGTGAGCTTAAGCGCATGCCTTACGGGTTCCTCTCATTGTGACTTGGCTGTCTTGCCAAGTCACTACATACTTCTGTTCGCACTCCCTTCCTCTCTGCCTCCCTTAAATCACACGAAAGCATATAAAATATACAGTTAGATACGTAGTCCTTGGTTAAAAATGCACTTTTAAAAGCAAATAAAGCTTAGGGACTCATGCGTCACAGAGCCATGCCGTATTTGGATTAGGGATGTTGGATGGTTATCCGTATTTACAAAATATCGATATCTGGAGCTTGAAAATCGAAACTTAAGTCCTTTAATCTTCGCAAAATCGATGTTAAAGACGAAATACCGACCTCTGATGCTGGCAGAAAACCAGGCGACTCGTTACCACCGTTACAGGTGTGGCATCTGGACACGGCATCCGCGAGCGATACCCGGCACATGTGCAGAGCGGTAGCCGAACGCAATAGCGGCACTACGACTATACGGGTGCAGTATTTGGACACGGTACCCGGACCGTGCAGTACGGTGCGGAACTGCGTGGCACTTTCAGGGGGACAGCCCCCCCCCCCCCCACCCTTCGATAGACATCAACCGTACATACTTTAATTTTTGAGCAACCACACTCTCGCACAGAGCGCAAGGAGTTTCTGTTCCCTGCTTCAAGGTCGAAAAGAGAATAAAGAAACATATAGTTGATAACCGTATAGTAGTCGTTTTCCTTTTGGGTCTGTATCACCCTGTAATAAGAAAATGCACTCAGGGTCATAAAGACGGCTGGGGGTTATAACTCATTCAGTAACATGATAGATTCATAAGCAAAAAAATAATTTAGCTACTACAATCACCCGACTGACATAATGGATTCAAATAGATTAATACAAAAATAGGTTAAATGGCTGGCCTATAACTATCACACACATTTTGTCTCTTTTTAATAATGAACTGCCAAGTCCATCAAAAACTGAAAATGCATGAATTGCTAAGTCTCTCCAACACAGTGACAACAAATGTACGAGGATCATTCGGAAAGTAAGGTCTGATTTCTTTATTTCAAAAAACAGCTTTTATTTAAGTCCTTTCAGGTTTCTCTATTTACCTACATACTCTCCACACGTGTTTTAACATTTGTATTACGTACTACAAGCTTTTGTATCTTTAAGTTACAGACATCTGGCATCTATGTGGATAATCAGTTTTTAACTGAAAAGCGTTTGCCGCCGTGAAACTCCCTTAGGTAGCAGAAAAAGTGAAAATCGCTCGGCTTCAGGTCTGGACTGTACGGTACGTGGACAAACTGTTCCCATCCAAAAGATCTGACGGTAGGTGGACAATCTGTTCCCATCCAAAAGATCTGATCAGATTTTTGGCCCGACTGGCAGAATGGGGTCTGGCATTGTCATGCAGCAACAAAACTCCAGACGTCAGAAGGGCACATCGCTTATTGTGTACTGCTTGTCGATGTTTAGTCAGGATAGCGCAGTAAGTGGCTGCGTTTATCGTTGTCCCTTGCTGCATACACTCGTCTAACACCAAACCATGTCCATCCCAGCAAACGGTTGCCATAACCTTATGTGTTGAGACTGGCTTTGATGTCATGTGACGCCATTCAATTGACTGACTTCTAGACTCCGGAGTCATCTGAGAAACCTACGTCTCGTCCCCCGCAACAGAATTCTCTAAAAACTGATCCCCTTCCTTACGATATCGGTCTAAAAAAATCAAGCGCACAAGCCATTCTTTCCATTTTCTGTTTCTCAGTAAGCAGCCTGTGAACACAAAGTGCGCACAATTTTATGGACATTCTCCCGCCTGTCCTTGATAGCTCTCACCTACTTACGCACTTCGCGGTCATTCACTGCATTGGTACCATACACATCACGTATCTGTCGATGGATTTCTGCTGCTGCCGCCGCCGCCAAGTTCCTGGTTGTCAAAAACCGAATCATGACCTATTTCACAGTCGGCGGGCTGATCAATCGATATAAACACTTTGAACTGATACTGTAAGCAGCACACAGCGACAGTACTAATGCAAATGGCGTCGTTTGACGAGCAAGGCATACTAGCAGTCGGCGTCTCTCTCTCTCTCTCTCTCTCCCTCTCTCTCTCTCTCTCTCTAGGTGTAGAATTATACTTTTACGAAAATTATGCTGTAGTCGCTGTTTCTTTTGAAGATTATTTAGACTGACTGTATACAAGGTTATTATAGCAGAAGCACAAGCACGGATTAAGGAATGACGTGGAAAGAAAATCAGTTGTGTCCTTTTGAAAGGAACCACACCGGCATACGTCTTCAGTGATTTACGAAAATCATTTAATCTGGATGCTCTGTCAAATGAGGGTCTGGGGTCTCAACTACGGCATATCTCGTCAAAGATCAACCCACCCCTAAGGTGCGGGTTGGGTTGATTTGGAGGAGGAGACCAAACTGTGAGGTCATCGGTCTCATCGGATTAGGGAAGGAAGTCGGCCGTGCCCTTTCAAAGAAACCATCCCGGCATTTGCCTGAAGCGATGTAGGGAAATCACGGGAAACCTAAATCAGGATGACAGGACGCGGGATTGAACCGTCTCCTCCTGAATGCGAGTCCAGTGTGCTAACCACTGCGCCACCTCGCTCGGTGGCTAGGATGTCAGTGGATGCGAAGGTGGGAGAGAAGAAGCGTTGTGATCTGACATTCAGTTTACTTCGACCAAGACTACAACTACTCCAGCACTTGGCCCTCGTTCTTACAACTACTGATGCTGCCAACCACAGGAAAAGTTTCCACTGAGGTAGTATCGCTGTGAACTTATTGAAAGGTTAGGTTACGAAATTTAATGTCCGCCCCCGGTAGCTGAATGGTCAGCGTGACGGATTGTCAATCCTCTGGGCCCGGATTCGATTCCCCGTTGGGTCGGGGAATTATCTCCACCCAGGGTTGGTGCAAATGGCTCTGAGCACTATGGGACTCAACTGCTGTGATCATTAGTCCCCTAGAACTTAGAACTACTTAAACCTAACTAACCTAAGGACATCACACACACCCATGCCCGAGGCAGGATTCGAACCTGCGACCGTAGCAGCAGCGCGGCTCCGGACTGGAGCGCCTAGAACCGCACGGCCACCGCGGCCGGCTCCACCCAGGGACTGGGTGCTGTGCTGTCCTCATAATCATCATCATCATATCATCCTCATCGACTGCAGGTCGCCGAAGTGGCGTTAAATTGAAAGACCGGCACGCGGTGAACGGTCTGCCCGACGGGGGGCCGTAACCATACGAATAAATTAAATAATAAAAACTTTATTTAATAATATAATAAATGTAAAGCTGTTGCCTTCCAGACTGTTCATTTGACACCATAGTCCTATTCAAAGTCCCCCGTCTCCTTAGATCAAACTTCCCCAACAAATTATATGGGAATGTACAGTTAAACGTAGACTCTGAACCAAGGACGTTTTTACATATTTAGCGATAGGAGTTGTAAACTACAGTGAGCCATACTATTGAATAATAATTATAACAGTAATAATAATAATAATAATAATAATAATAAACAGTTCCAGTCGCTAATTGTTTCTATATTAATATGTATCGAAACTAAACTCCATTTTCATGGGGTACAATTCGAGTTTTCTGGTTTTGGCTTTCGTTCTGCCACTACATCACACTTTAGGGCGTGTGGCAGAGGGTACTACTGGTACCACTGTCATTTGTCCCCATCTCCGCTTCATTCTTGTGAGCTGTAATATCCGTGATTTTCTTAGTCGTGATTATTTCTCGACACATATATGCAAAGAAGTATTGCGTTTCCCGACTCCTCTTGGAACGGAAGGCTTTCGAATTTTAATAATAGGCTTCTCTGTGAAGCGAAAGGCTTCTGTTGTATCTCGGACTGGAGTTTGTTGAGCATATCCGCAATGCATGGACCGCACCGCTCTCCGTTGGATCCTCTCTATGGGGTGTAACGAACAGGTATGGGCCAACTTCCAGGATATCAGCGTAGGCATCGTTGGCCAGGAGGCCCCACCCGGGGAATGATGATGAGGACAACACAACACACAATCCCCGAGCGGAGAAAATCTCCAACCCGGCCGGGAATCGAACCCGGGCCCGCTTGCTTGGGAAGCGAGCACGCCACTACCCAGCTAAGCAGGCGGACTTCCAGGCAATATTCCTCACACATAGAGGAATAAAATGTGTCGTAAGGGTATGGCCTCGCCTTATTTCCATGTTAAAGGATGTTTTTTACCATCTCTTCACAATCACATTAATCATGGGGAACACAAATTCTTTGAATCACACTTAACAAACATAACGCAAATAACGAGTTTGTTTGCGTGGCCATTCTCTGCAGCAAGCACAGAAATATTTAAAAAAAATAAAAACCGCCTGCGTGTATTTCATTTCTCCTAGACGCTTTTCGCCTTTTTCGCTTTACGGTATCATCAGTGGGCTCTAGAATGATACAGTTTTGTTGAAATATGTGTGATATTTGAAGATTATAAAAAATCCACGTCTATTTTTTACGTAAATAGTGTGTGCATAAAGTTCTTCGCGTTTTTGGTTGGCACCTGCGTTTCCTCTCATCTCGTCACATGCTGTATGTCGCACTATACCTGTGTTTACGAAACATAAAGGTGTTTTTACGTTCGGAACTTTTTTCTCCAATTTTTCGTTTTGTTTGAAAGGAGGAAAAAAAAAAAAGATTAGCGATACGGGTGGAATCACAATGGGGGCCCCATGAAGTTCAATCTCTGGTCCGCTACTATTCCTTATTAACGGTTATCGAGAGTCCTCATGTCATCAACAATGATTTTCTGTCAATGTATGCGCAGGAATAACTGGTGGCTTTTTGCCATGCTCAGGGGAGAAACTTAGCATGCTTTCTTAGATAATATTCCACCTGTTCTGTGGAACATGTACCTTCACGAGTGCGTCAAAACATGTACTTCGTGCACGATCGAACTCCTTCTCGTTTCAGTGGTAATGTCCGTACGCTTCTAAGTAACAGACTCTGTGACAGATGGTTAGGTAGAGGTGGACCACTTGTTGGCCTCCACGCGCTGCGGATGTCAACGCACTGGATTTTTATTTGTGGAGGCTTATAACAGATCCTGTGCACGGAATCCCAGAACAAGGTGTGCATGAGTCTTACTGAGAAAGGTTGTGAGACAATACGCAGTTCTCCGAGAATACATCAGCACATCTGAGATTTAACGCGACGTCGGGCTGTTGCACGTATCCTTGCTAACATTTTGAAGATATCATTTAGGAATGTGTTTCATACTGTGCCGACACTTTCTTTTCCTGTGTGTTACTGATGTGTTAAGAGTTGCAGAAACTGAGCTCTAACGTAGAAACAAGGCACTTCCAGGCCCAGATTCATATAACAGACCACCTAAGCGCCGGCAGCTACGCTAATGTGACTCTGTGGTCTCCACAGATTTTTTTTTTCTTTAATCAAATTTTTACGTTGTTCGCCAACTGAAATACGTTGTTCGCCAACTGAAACCTCCTCTAAACTTTCCACACTCAATAAGGTCATAGAGGCATGGTCTTCGAAATGTACTTTGATCAAAAAGCGATTCTGGTAGCTGGAATACACGGTTTTTATTAATCATGCGTTCTGTGTTCTTGTGGTGGTATTTCGGTATTTCCACAGAAAGTTCATTCCCTAACACCGAGAAGTGAAATATCAGTTTTGATAGATTACCTTTCAAAACTTTTTAATACAGCGAAATATTTTTTTAGAAACTTTCATTCCATATTTTACCCCCTTCGTAGTTGAATATCTAGTACACGAATGTCGAGAAATACTGAAACATGTGTTTTTTATTTCTGACTGAGAAAGTAGATACCAATTTTCGTCATTCTAGCTTCGAAATTGCCTTAATAGCGAAATATTTTCAAAACACCTTTCATCCCTTACTCCGTCTCTCTAGGCGTGGAATTTAGAAAAATCTCTTGTGAAATAATGCTTACAGAGTAAGATCCACACCCTGTCCAAACGTCAAGTTTCTGTTCCGGCTAGGCGATGATAATCCAGTGAATCAGTCTGGCCCTATTCCATTCCCTTAATGGTTGGTTCTCCAAAAACGGCGAGACACGTAATTTTTTCACTTCTAACTGAGAAGCCAAATACAAATTGTCATAAATACAGCTTAAAAATGCTTTCACAATGAAATATTTTCATAAAACACTGCCCCCTATTTCACTCCCTTAGGTGTTGAGTATCCAAAAACAGTGAAATGCATGAAACTTCCTGGCAGATTAAAACTGTGTGCCGGACCGAGACTCGAACTCGGAACCTTTGCCTTTCGCGGGCAAGCGCTCTACCAACTGAGCTACCGAAGCACGACTCACGACCCGTCCTCACAATTTAATTCCGCCAGTGCCTCGTCTCCTGCCTTCCAAACAGGGTGGCCACGTAAAAATCTTCATAGATTTATCTTCAAAAATGCTTGCATAACGAAATATTTCCATAAAAATTTTCAGCCCCTATTTGACCACCAAAGGAGTTCAATTTCGAAAAAGAGGGCAACGAGTATTTTTCGTTCCTAATCAAGAAGCCAAATTCATATTTTCATAGATTTAGTTTTAAAAATGTTTCCACAGTAAAATTTTTCATAATTTAGTAAAACAATAAAACACGTATTTACTTCTAATCGAGAAGTCAAATAAGTCTATACCGATTTTCATAAATGCAGCTTTAAAAATGTTCTTTAATAATGATTAATTTTATACAAATTTCACCCACTATTCCACCCCCAACGGGGTTAAATTTCTTGAAATGCCAAAACACGTATTTCTTTTTTCACACCGAGAAATCAAATGCCGATTTTCGAAGTTCCAGTTTAAAAATTGCCTTAATAGACACAGGTTTTTAAAAGGCGTTTCATCCCATATTTTACCCCCTTACGAGTGGGGTTTAGAAAAATCGTTTGTTAAAACGATGCCTGCAGTGTAACGTCAAACCATCTGCTAATTTCAAGTTTTTACCGTTAGTAGTTTGGGCTGGACGATGATGAGAGAGTGAGTGAGTCAGTCAGTCAGTCAGGACACTGCCTTTTATATACGGAGAAGTTTTTCTTCGTCTACGTGTGAGGAGTTTCTCCTGAAAGTTTGGTCGTATATTTTTATTACACCCTGACAAGGGCCCCAGATAGACGTACAGTGTTCTAGAGACGGTTGAACCAGTATTTTCAGAGCCATTTCTTTCACGGATGGCTTATATTACCTAAAGACTTAAGGACTCACTAGACTATGTACTTGCTGGCAAGCAAATATGTCAGTTAACAGTATGGGGAAAACTTGTGTGTCAGTACTACAGATATACGTAGAGTAGTCTCAGTACTGTTGCACTAGAATTTGGATGAAGCACATTCTACATCTACATCCATACTCAGCAAACCACGCGACGTTGTGTGGCGGAGGGTACTTTGAGTACCTCTATCGGTTGTCCCTTCTATTCCAGTCTCGTATTGTTCGTGGAAAGAAAGATTGTCGGTATGCCTCTGTGTGGGCTCTAATCTCTCTGATTTTATCCTCGTGGTCTCGTAGGAGGAAGCAATATACTGCTTGACTCCTCGGTGAAGGTACGTTCTCGAAACTTCAACAAAAGCCCGTACCGAGCTACTGAGCGTCTTCCACTGGAGTTTATCTATAATCTCCGTAACGCTTTCGCGAATACTAAATGATCCTGTAACGAAGCGCGCTGCTCTCCGTAGGATCTTCTCTATCTCTTCTATCAACCTTATCTGGTACGGATCCCACATCGCTGAGCAGTATTCAAGCAGTGGGCGAACAAGTGTACTGTAACCTACTTCCTTTGTTTTCGGACTGCATTTCCTTGGGATTCTTCCAATGAATCTCAGTCTGGCATCTGCTTTACCGACGATTAATTTTATATGGTCATTCCATTTTAAATCACTCCTAATGCCTACTCCCAGATGATTTACGGAATTAACTGCTTCCAGTTGCTGACCTGCTATATTTTAGCTAAATGATAAAGGATCTTTCTTTCTAAGTATTCGCAGCACATTACACTCGTCTACATTTAGATTCAATTGCTATTGCCTGCACCATGCGTCAAATCGTTGCAGATCCTCCTGCATTTCAGTGCAATTTTCCATTGCTACAATCTCTCGATTCGTACAAACTGCATGCTCGTTATTGAATTTTTCCATAACTGGAAAAAATAATATTGCTCTGGGCGTTCTACGTATTAGTTTTTCTACTTTTTACGGACCAGTCGGGCGTATTACGCTGCCAGATATATCATTTGTAGAGGCACGCCAACGAAAACTGCAAACGGAAGCATACGTGGTCGCGCCTGGAATCTAGTGGGCCCGCCTTTTTCGACCCGGCACGGATCGTGTTTGCACAGTGCTCGGGCGACCGCCGCGGCAGATAAAAGCAAGAAGCGCCCAGAGCCGGCGGACGTGATGGTCCGGCACGTAGCCCCGCGCCGGCACACAAAAACAAACGCCGCAAAGGCGGAATGGTAACGTAACGTAACGCGACGCGACGCGGCGCGGTTCTAATTAGGCCGCGCGGACCGAAGATGGCCATTACATTTCATTCGCAGTTTTTGCCGCAGCGCCACAGTACTTGCATATGCGAGGCGCGCCGCCGGCCGCGCGGGTCGTCGCATGCGAGATAGCGGCACGGCGCGGCGCCGCGTTAACCTTTCGGCGTGGGCCGCGCGTGCGTGACTCCGGCCAGGCTCCAGGCCGCCGGCCGCTCGATATTCTTACTGTACGCGAGGCGCGGCCAACTGTTTATTCGGCTGCCGCCCGAGGGGCGCTGGTGTTCTCCACTGGCCGGCGCAGCGCGAGCGAGAGTGAGCACAGGCAATGGTGTGAGGCCAACGAGAAAGGGAGCTCGCCACTGTCTCTAGTGACGTCACATCCCGAGTGCTACGCTTCAAACGGCAAGGTGTCGGACAAACGCGAAAAACAGGCAACCACATTAACGGGTGTGGAACGGGTTGCCTGACGTCAGGCGCTAGAGTAGTCGGAGCACCACCGACACCCAGACCTCGTGACTCAGTCGGTACCGAACATTGTATGTCGATGGAGTACAAACCAAAACACCACCGTTCTGGCTGTGTTGCTGGCGGGGCCGGAAGGTGCTAACTGCCACACCACGTATCATTGTAAGTCTCATTGCCTCAGCATGAATTGTTTGTACAACCAACCTACACAGCCTATACCTCAACCCCCACTACAATAATACATTCTGATCTGAAGCTTAAAGTTAGGCACCTCTTCAAGGGACCTACGCCTCCTGGTAAGAGGCGGCGCACGGCCTGGATGGAAGGATCTCAATTGCGGTCCCTCTCTTTTGAGCCTATGGTAGATCGGGGAAAACCACCGTTCAGGTTGTGTTGTCGGCGGGGCCGGGAGGTGCTTGCGCCTGATGTACTCTAGTAGGAGCCTTGTAGGCTCAACACAAACCGTTAGCGTCATTACCTCAATACTTTTACCACAAGTACCCTTTTATTAGCAACTTTGAGCCAACCACAAAATCAGTTACCTCTCTATTGTATATCGTAAATAGTTTAGCAGGCTGGACATGGAGGTCTTAGTCTTAGTTTCTAGCTTTAACGTACCCTAATCTCTTCTAGTTAAGTTGGTTTTTAGGATGGTAGATATTAAAGGCATGGTGAGCGATGGCCAGCGTCTTGAGGGTCATTCCAAGACCCGGGCCGCCACCCACAACCAGGTGACGGGCAATATTATACCTATCTCTTCTCTACTCAATTCTCTTCCTTCCTTCTTTCTAAATATTTAATTTCGTTTTGTTTATTAATATCTCACTTGTTTGTGTATTAGTTATAAGTTTTCGTAATGCTGCACAAAAAAGATATCAAATGGATGTAAACAAATAGAGCCCGCCTCCACGTGGCGGGACACGGGCAACGGTGTGAGTGGGGACGGGAGCCGGGGTGGTGTTACCTTCAGTCACTCCGGACCCAGTCACAGCGGCCAAGTAGGAACATACGACCCACCATAAGAAATTAGACGGTGAGTCATAAAAAATAAGCTGCTAGTAAAAAAAAAAACATCAATTTAGTTCGTACTGTATGCTGTCGTCCAGCAGAACATGTGCAAACGGTAATTAAAAGTATCGCTGCCGCTACGGAGGACAGGAAGAGCATATCTGTGAGGGATGGTATTGTAGATCTGTGACGAGATACAGCGCGCGGTCGTCGCACCAAAGATCCCGCGTTCAAATCCCACTTATGATTTTTTTAACTGTTTACGCGTGGAACTGTTGTATGGGAGAAAATATTCCTGACATGTAAAATGATTTTTCGGAGTTTGTAGCAATGTTCTTTTGGCAATTTGCTTTCGCTTCGTTAGTTGAACGTTACGTACTTAATACTGACCTTATTATTTTGTTTATTGTTAATTATTATTACTACTATTAGTTCCCCACGTGTGACGCAATTTTTTCTTTATTTCTCTGTTCTGACTGTATATTCTGTGAAAGTACTAATTTAACAAATGAAAAACGCGTAAAACAAATGAAAAAGCAATATACCAGCAAACTTAGAAAAATGGAAAAATGTGACTAAAGCTTTATCGCTTGATATTTATTATTATACGTGACATGTAAGTACTGTTTCTTTTTGTACTGCTAGTCATTACTTAAGACTTAAAAAATTTTTTCCTATAATTTTCAACTTGTGTCATAGACCAGTTTGAGTGTTTTACTTCTCATGAAGGCACTCATAGTAGCGCCGAAACCTAGGTCAAAAGATTTCTTTATGCGACCGCGGGCTGTTATTGCTTTAATTTTACTTTGTGAACGGTAGCTGACCACACAGCCATGTTCAAAAATTTAGAAAAATGGCTCAGCTCATGGCGCATTAAAGCTAACACCCGCAAAAGTCTACTTGTTATCTTCAGACACAAAAACTGTACAAGAAATACAGAGCAAACACTAAAAGATGTCAAGTTACAGTTATGGCGATAATAAATAATGCCAGAAATGCAAGCTAAGTATCTCATCTAAGATGTTCTAAACTTCCTTACAGTCATCCAGCAATGAGATTTTCTTGCAGGAAACAGCATAGCCAGCATATAGCAGGCCTACACAAGGAGCAGTCATATGAAAACGAGACAGATGGAAAACAAAGTAAGTAAACTGTAAAATAATCGCCATATCTGTTAATACATTTGTCCCGGTGTGAGATATGCCGGTCAGTGCCTTCATGGAGCTATGTTTGTGGTTGCCTACGGAACCATAATTATACCCAGATGTTCGGAAAAAAAACAATCGACGGCCACGAATGCTTTCCTTCAGGCCTCCAAATATGGGAATCGCAAGATGACTGTGTGGAGGTTGTGGGCGGGCCCTCATGTTGCCAAGGTTGTTTCAGACTACGCTGCAAAAGTGTCGCTGGGAAGCCCTTAAACATCTTCCATACAGTCCCGATCTCTCCCCATGCGATTTCCATATTTTTTGGAGCCCTGAAGAAAGACATTCGTGGGCGTCGATTTGCTTCGGGCGAAGAGTGCTCACCTGGGTACAGTCATGGTTCCGTAGGCAACAGCAAACATTTTTTCATGAAGGCACTCACCGGGTTGTCTCAAAGTGAGACAGATGTAGTAACAGATATGGCGATTACTTTCGAAGTAATGAACAGTTTACTTACTTTTTTCCATCCTGCTAGTTTTCATTCGAGTGACTCTTTTAGCTGATGCTGACCGTATTTGATCAAATCACTAACTTTTATTGAGAACATTTCCAGATTTACTGTCACTTCAGCCGAACATTCGCACTCCAGTACAGATATTGTAATTGTAAACTGTTGAAGCTGCGTTGGTGAAGTACCGGAGCTTCAAGCGCTGATAGAAAGCACCGAAGCTGAAATCGTTATAGGTACGGAAAGCTGGCTGAAGCCAGAGATAAAATTCTGCCGACATTTTCACAAAGGCACAGACGGTGTTTAGAAAGGATAGATTGCATGCAACCGGTGGTGGAGTGTTCGTCGCTGTTAGTAGTAGTTTATCCTGTAGTGAAGTAGAAGTGGATAGTTCCTGTGAATTATTATGGGTGGGGGTTACACTCAACAACAGAGCTAGGTTAATAATTGGCTCCTTTTACCGACCTCCCGACTCAGCAGCATTAGTGGCAGAACAACTGAGAGAAAATCTGGAATACATTTCACATAAATTTCCTCAGCATGTTATAGTCTTAGGTGGAGATTTCAATTTACCAGATATAGATTGGGACACTCAGATGTTTGGTTGGTTGGTTGGTTGTTTTGGGGAAGGAGACCAGACAGCATGGTCATCGGTCTCATCGAATTAGGGAAGGATGGGGAAGGAAGTGGGCCGTGCCCTTTCAGAGGAACCATCCCGGCATTTGCCTGGAGTGATTTAAGGAAACCACGGAAAACCTAAACCAGGATGGCCGGACGCGGGATTGAACCGTCGTCCTCCCGAATGCGAGTCCAGTGTCTAACCACTGCGCCACCTCGCTCGGTCACTCAGATGTTTAGGACGGGTGGTAGGGACAGAGCATCGAGTGACATTATACTGAGTGCACTATCCGAAAATTACGTCGAGCAATTAAACAGGGAACCGACTCGTGGAGATAACATCTTGGACCGACTGATAACAAACAGACCCGAACTTTTCGACTCTGTAAGCGCAGAACAGGGAATTAGTGATCATAAGGCCGTTGCAGCATCCCTAAATATGGAAGTAAATAGGAATATAAAGAAAGGGAGGAAGAATTGTCCGTTTAGCAAACGTAATAGAAGGCAGATTTCAGACTACCTCACAGATCAAAATGAAAATTTCTGTTACGACACTGACAATGTTAAGTGTTTATGGAAAAGGTTCAAGGCAATCGTAAAATGCGTTTTAGACAGGTACGTGCCGAGTAAAACTGTGAGGGACGGGAAAAACCCACCGTGGTTCAACAACAAAGTTAGGAAACTACTGCGAAAGCAAAGAGAGCTCCACTGCAAGTTTAAACGCAGCCAAAACCTCTCCGACAAACAGAAGCTAAACGATGTCAAAGTTAGCGTAAGGAGGGCTATGCGTGAAGCGTTCAGTGAATTCGAAAGTAAAATTCTATGTACCCACCTGACAGAAAATCCTAGGAAGTTCTGGTCTTACGTTAAATCAGTAAGTGGCTCGAAACAGCATATCCAGACACTCTGGGATGATGATGGAACTGAAATAGAGGATGACACGCGTAAAGCTGAAATACTAAACACCTTTTTCCAAAGCAGTTTCACAGAGAAAGACCGCACTGCAGTTCCTTCTCTAAATCCTCGCACAAACGAAAAAATGGCCGACATCGAAATAAATGTCCAAGGAATAGAAAAGCAACTGGAATCACTCAACAGAGGAAAGTCCACCGGACCTGACGGGATACCAATTCGATTCTACACAGAGTACGCGCAAGAACTTGCCCCCCTTCTAACAGCCGTGTACCGCAAGTCTCTAGAGGAACGGAAGGTTCCAAATGATTGGAAAAGATCACAGGTAGTTCCAGTTTTCAAGAAGGGTCGTCGAGCAGATGAGCAAAACTATAGGCCTATATCTCTGACATCGATCTGTTGTAGAATTTTAGAGCATCTTTTTTGCTCGCGTATCATGTCATTTCTGGAAACCCAGAATCTACTCTGTAGGAATCAACATGGATTCCGGAAACAGCGATTGTGTGAGACCCAACTCGCTTTATTTGTTCATGAGACCCAGAAAATATTAGATACAGGCTCCCAGGTAGATGCCATTTTCCTTAACTTCCGGAAGGCGTTCGATACAGTCCCGCACTGTCGCCTCATAAACAAAGTAAGAGCCTACGGAATATCAGATCAGCTGTGAGGCTGCATTGAAGAGTTTTTAGCAAACAGAACACAGCATGTTGTTCTCAATGGAGAGACGTCTACAAACGTTCAAGTAACCCCTGGCGTGCCACAGGGGAGTGTTATGGGACTATTTGCTTTTCACAATATATATAAATGACCTAGTAGATAGTGTCGGAAGTTCCATGCGGCTTTTCGCAGATGATGCTGTAGTATACAGAGAAGTTGCAGCATTAGAAAATTGCAGCGAAATGCAGGAAGATCTGCAGCGGATAGGCACTTGGTGCACGGAGTGGCAACTGACCCTTAACATAGACAAATGTAATGTATTGCGAATACATAGAAAGAAGGATCCTTTATTGTATGATTATATGATAGCGTAACAAACACTGGTAGCAGTTACTTTTGTAAAATATCTGGGAGTATGCGTACGGAACGATTTGAAGTGGAATGATCATATAAAATTAATTGTTGGTAAGGCATGTGCCAGCTTGAGATTCATTGGGAGAGTCCTTAGAAAATGTAGTCCATCAACAAAGGAGGTGGCTTACAAAACACTCGTTCGACCTATACTTGAGTATTGCTCATCAGTGTGGGATCCGTACCAGGTCGGGTTGACAGAGGAGATAGAGAACATCCAGAGAAGAGCAGCGCGTTTCGTCACAGGGTTATTTGGTAAGCGTGATAGCGTTACGGAGATGTTTAGCAAACTCAGGTGGCAGACTCTGCAAGAGAGGCGCTCTGCACCGTGGTGTAGCCTGCTATCCAGGTTTCGAGAGGGTGCGTTTCTGGATGAGGTATCGAATATATTGCTTCCCCTACTTATACCTCCCGAGGAGATCACGAATGTAAAATTAGAGAGATTCGAGAGCGCACGGAAGCTTTCCAGCAGTTGTTCTTCCCGCGAACCAGGAAAGGGAGGTAAAGACAGTGGCACGTAAAGTCCCCTCCGCCACACACCATTTGGTGGCTTGCGGAGCATAAATGTAGATGTAACACAGGCTTCAAAGATTCTTCGAACCAATCATACTTTGTCTCATCGAACCTCGGTTATCAGACGGCAGTGGAATACATGCGTCGTAAGCCTTTTGGAAGTTTAGAAAGAGGGAATCAATAGGTTTATCAGCATCCAGTAATCAGCATGACAACGCGTGGGAAGCCGCGAGCTGTGCTGCCACACGAGTGCTGTCTCCTCAACTTGTGTTGACTTGTCGAGAAGGTTTTTTCCCCCCTGAGAACTAAATTACGTTCGAGCTTAGGATATGCTCTAGTCTCCAATAATAAAGGGACATTATGGACGTCGATCATGTGCGGCTTCCATGTATGGTTAAGACATTGTACCAGTTCCTTCCGGCGACACTAATTCAAATAACTTTAGGAACATGTTGGGATCATTAATTAGGCCTCATTCTTGTCCAGGAGTGGCAGTAGATGTAGTGCTGCTTGACCCCAGTATCAGTCTTACTTTTCTTCCTTGCTAGCGCCTTATGTTTCCGAAAGAAAATTCTCATTCTAAAGACGGCACAATCATAGCGAGAGATACTAAAATAAAGTGCGCTGAACTGAAGACAAGAACCCCACTAGGCCTACGCGCGGATGATAGCCACATCTCCCGCTGAGTTGTGTGGTGGATTCCCTCTGGGACCCCTTAACAAATTTTCTGTTCCGCTTTTGTCTGGTACTGATGGAGTCATCCCACATAAAGTCTGCCAATGCGACTTCTTAGTACAGTGACTGCTGGTGGATCTGGATGGTCAGACAATGATCCTACAGTATCCAGATTAACAGTTCTCGCACGTCTCTTATTTCTAGGGGAAACATGACAATTTAACAGTTATCCACGGGAAGATTTTTGGAGTGAGAACGCCTTCGTCTGTTCTTCCGAATGCCTCAAGTTACGCTGGCGCAATGATCAACGCGCTTCCATGGCACTCGACTTCCACATTTAGGAGAAAGTGACTTTCGAGTAGTAAAATACGACAGACGCACAGTAATCCAATAGTAATAAGTAGACAATAAAAGTAGCGCTTGCTGCTCTACTTTACCGATGAAATGGAACAGCGCCTTACCTTGGAGTACTTTTGCCACCGGTTATCTGAAACAAAACAAACAAAAGTGGTTAGAAAAAGTTGAGGACTTATTGAACTGCGTACCAACTGACACACAAACGGAATCCATAAACTGAACGTGAAATCGTACAGCGGCACTATGTTTTTCTGGAACGACTTAAACGCTAAAGCGAAAAACTATTCCTGGAGCAATGCAACTTTATAAACTAGGACACGAAGTGTCTCACAAATTCAGGAGATAAAAGAGTAAAACTACTGCATCTAGGTGTATAATTAAAGTGAGTTTCATCTTCAGAGTTTTTAGATAGAGCAGAAACGCACTCTAGTTTATCTGGCGTTTACTAGTAGAAATTTACATAGCAGGACATATCAAAGTAACGTCAACACAGCGATTCTAGCTGATTTAAAAAAAAAAAAAAAAATTAAGTGCAAGCGGCTGCATTAGAGTGCGCCAGAAGATAGCATTAATAGCGACCCACACTTTCCACACGAACATCGTAAAGACGAATGTGTTGGGAGACACAGTCTTACGAGCACTTTCATTTCACGCATTGCGGAACATCGTTTTCTGTTCTTGGCAGTATTAATAAGTTGTCGGTATTCTGATAAATAAGTCACACTCTCGTGTCAGCCTGGGTTAACTATAGCTATGATTTCGTCCGGTGTATATGCGAACCGAACATAATATTCAATGTAGTCATCAAGACCAGAGTAGTGATGTCAATTTTGCGATCGGTTCGGGGTTTGAGCCCGCTCTTCACGAACACGAATGCTGTGCCTCAAAACAGTCCGCCATCTCGCTCGTTCACATCAACAGGGACGGGAAGCTTACCTACACTCCTTTTGGGGAAAGGCAAATGTTATAATCACTATCCGATTACCAGTCAATGCATGTACGCATGCCGTTGTATCTCCTTTACCATCTCTGGGTCTTATGTCTTTCACAAGGGCATAAATTTCTCTTCTCTAAATGCAGCTTCGACGAGATATTTATTTATTGCCAAATTATAGACCTGTCACCTGATGTTTAAAACAGGTCGTACATATTACAATTTTCGTTTTTCATTTTTTACAGTTTTCTTTTCTTTTGTTTTATCTACAACATTTACAAAGAATGATACTTTTCAAAATAACTATAATTTAAGGTTGAAACATAAATAAAATTTTGTTGTTTTTTGAGAAGAATATAAAAAGAAGATAGGATAGATGAGAGATTTGTTAGTACCATCACCGAATGTGACTGACGGTTTCTTCGAGCCGTTAACCGCCAGTCTCACACACACACACACACACACACACACACACACACACACACACACACAGACACAAATGGTTATTAGTAGAGAAATAATGTTGCTTATCCTATTTATCCGACGAGATATACAAGCAGATTTCGCTTTTATTTCGTTAACGAATGACGATTAAGCTCGAAAATCTCTCAACTTAGTAAGCTCGCGGTAAATTGTTGCCGATTGCTGTCAAGTGCACCGGCCACCAATTTGACTGAAACAGCTCGCAATGTACTGTGTTGATCAGTCCTTCGACACCCACGCAATGGAATGCAAAACAGTCGCTTTTGCGAGTATACATTAAAGAACAGTAAAAGCATAGAGAAAAAGAAGCCCGTGTGTGTGTGTGTGTGTGTGTGTGTGTGTGTGTGTGTGTGTGTGTGTGTCATTTTTATTAAATTCATTGATTTATTTTTCTTGCAATATCCGAAAGGCCTTCTCTTTCAACCTGGAACTCACCTTGTTTTATTAATAGATCAATCATGAAACAGAGTCGCTGCCACAAGATACGATCGATCGATCGTTTGATAGATGACGAATGTTGCTTAATCTAACTATGTTACAATGCTCGTAGCATGGAATCTAAAATGACTGATAACAGTAAAAGCTACAACAGAAATAAATATCGCCGGCCGCGGTGGCCGCGCGGTTCTGGCGCTGCAGTCCGGAACCGCGGAACTGCTACGGTCGCAGGTTCGAATCCTGCCTCGGGCATGGATGTGTGTGATATCCTTAGGTCAGTTAGGTTTAAGTAGTTCTAAGTTCTAGGGGACTTATGACTTAATATGTTGAGTCCCATAGTGCTCAGAGCCATTTTTAGAAATAAATATCGTTCTGCTTGTTTTGCGAAAAAGAAGGTGATATAAATAACTTAGACAAGTCGGTAGATATTTTTACCTTGGCAGCAATCAAAATGAGAAGAGACAGAAATATAAATAACAGAAGATGAGAACGAGGACGAATGCGACTAAAGAAGAGACGAGAAAAAGCAAGATAGGATTAATGACTGAAGGAGGGAAAAAATGGCTGGGAAAAGAAGGAGTGGGCATTTGCTTCACTGCTGAACAAGAGGGAATGGCCATTATGTTAATTGTTGAAAGAAAAATTACTGCAGCGACAAAAGGTAGTTACTTAGCTCTTTCTCAAATGCAAACTGGAGCCGGTTTTTGCATAGACCAGGAAGAAGCAGTGGATATGAAGATTTAGAATGTTTTCGTTTTACAGACGGGTACAGCAAGGATGCGAGTGAAATCAGTTCTTGTGTTACTATTATAAAGCAACGCGAAGTGTTTGGAAGTCAGAATCAGACGACGTATCGACAGCATGTAGCAGTCAGGTAATTCGACTGGTTACAGCTGTCCTAACTAGGTAAATGTGGCACTGACAAAATCGAACAAGCGATTTGCCTCTCCGGTTGGCGAACGTATATTTTTGATGACCGATTTCAACAGGCCAGGGAATTCCTTGAGACAGTACAACATTGTCTACATGCATCGTTAACGCTGACACGTCTGTTTCCGTTCTGAGTGTAACGTGCGTTAGCAGCCAGGTGAGGTATTCATTACGGTTGTGCGGTTGTCTTCGCACAAATTTATAACAATTCATCTCACTGTCAATTTATCGCCCATTCGGGTGGAAGTATCCCAAGCCCAGGGCCTCATGTAGACGGAGAAACAAGCACACAGGACAAAAATGCTTCATCGCGCCGTCGTGCCCTCGACGCCTTGCATAATTTGGAGGGGGAAAAAAAACAGCGACTCGTCGAACCACATAATATGCGTATATTCGCTACCACCTCTGTTCTTTACTTTATAGACATGGAGATTTACGTACCGCTGTGAGCAACGACCTTTTCGTAGGTATCCGAATCCAAATGTCCATTGGATGCAATGTTCGCAACGAAACTGGTTGAGACGCGCTTGTACATTCACTGACACTGAAACCGACCGTCACTTGCGAGGTGTGGCAGCCGTCTCTGGCCTCTGTCTGTTAGCATCTTTCTACGACCATTGTGTTTAGGCCATATTCATAGCCGCGAGTTGCACACAGTTCCTTGGAGATTCTCTGGGCAGTCCGTTTTGATACACCAAAGAATTGAACAAGTTCATTCACGCGTTCGTCGTGGGCACGTCCAAACATGCTCGCTCGCTCCTGGTATTGTCACCTCTTCACGTCGACCCACAGTACCATTCCCCATTCCTCTGGCTACAAAACCGAATTTTTCAACTGAACCCGCATCGAATGCGGCAGCCTTACGTGACCTTGCCGGGAGGGCGTGTATTCCTACATGGTACCAAACTACTAGTTGACTTCGGATCCAACGTCTTGCTGCCTCAATAACCTCACCCCAAGTGTTCAGTACTTCTATTACTCGCACTCTTTGACTTCACTATCATTACGTTTTAAGAACATGTGCTCATCTTTTATTCACCAACGTAAGCCTGTTTTTACTAAATACGACGTGATCCCACGATTATTTACTGATCTGTTACAAGATGGTGGTTCTACGTCTGGCGTTTCTTGGAGGGGGGGGGGGGAGCCAATATTTTTCTTAATTTATTGCCAAGTTTGGACTTGACAACATCTTAAGTGTCCTGCAATATATGTTAAACACATAAAATCAAATACTTGAAAATGGCATATACGGCCGGAACACGTCTTGTACTTAAATAAACAATACATCGCTCAAATGGCGGTGTGGTCTTTTAAAAAATATTGTATGACTGTTACCGAGCAAAATCAAAAACAGTTTCCTAGAAGTTTGTAACCGGAATTTCCGAACATCCTGTATATGCCATCTTTCGGGCATGTCCGAAAGAACAGATACCATCGGCGACCATGCAGCTCGTTAGAATGAAATTACAATGAAATCAATACCCCTAGCTGGATACAGGCGTTGATATAAGTCAACGGGGATAGTTCAAAATGTGTGTCCTGACCGGGACTCGAACCCGGAATGCCCTGCTTACATGGCAGTCGCTCTCTCTATCCATCTGAGCCACCGAGGACACAGAGGATAGTGCGACTGGACGGACTTACCTCTGGCACGCCTCCCGTGAGACCCACATTCCCAACTTATTGTTCCGCAATATATTCTTAGTGCCCCTGCCCTTTATGCTTATTACGTACTCGCGGCTTTTTACTGACTGCCGTAAGATTCAAATGTTCAAATGTGTGTGAAATCTTATGGGACTTAACTGCTAAGGTCATCAGTCCCTAAGCTTACACACTACTTAACCTAAATTATCCTAAGGACAAACACACACAATCATGCCCGAGGGAGGACTCGAACCTCCGCCGGGACCAGCCGCACATATCATGACTGCAGCGCCTTAGACCGCTCGGCTAATCCCGCACGGCCTCCCGTAAGAGTTCGGGCACTGTTTGTGCATCCGCACAGAAGAAGGTGGTCAAATGGCCGGTGAGCCTTAGCTATATATATAGATGAAGATGGTATCTGTTCTTTCGGACTTGAGTTTAATGGGCAGAGGCACTATGAATATAGTGCGGGATAATAAGTTGGGAATGTGGGCCTCACGGGAGGCGTGCCAGAGGTAAGTCCCTCTGTGTCCTCGGTGACTCAGATGGATGCCGACACGGTAGCTCAGCGTGTTCGGTCAGTGAGTTAGCTACCCTCTGTAACAAAAAAACTGAGTTAATGGATCAACGACGAACTGAAACGGGTGTCTTGCGACATCCGCCCCGAGCACATATAACGAATGAAAACGAACAAAATGAGATTTAAAAAAAAGATGGATTGAGCGTCTGCCATGTAAGCAGGAGATCCCGGGTTCGAGTCCCGCTCGGGACACACATTTTCAACTGTCCCCGTTGACTTACATCAGCGCCTGTATGCAGCTAGGGGTATTCATTTATTCATTTCATTGTAATTTCTTTTTATTACAGTGCGTATTTCCTCCAATGAGAAGTCTATTTGTCTGTCATTTTCTGTGATTTAGTGACTAGTTTCGATTTACACCTATGCTACGTTCTTATGCCGTAATTTAAAATAATGTTTCTTACATTGCGTAAGCCGGCCGAGTTGGCCGAGCTGTTCTAGGCGCTACAGTCGGGAACTGCGCGACCGCTACGGTCGCAGGTACGAATCCTGCCTCGGGCATGGATGTGTGTGATGTCCTTACGTTAGTTAGGTTTAAGTAGTTCTAAATTCTAGGGGACTGATGACCTCTGAAGTTAAGTCCCATACTGCTCAGAGCCATTTGAACCATTCTTACTTACATTGCGTTTCTGAATATGTGCATTACTATCCTCCTTTTGCCTCTGGAGTATTCACCACACTTTCTTTTGCGGTTCATAAAAGTCTCGTTGCATACCTTTCGTATATCACTCCCAATACCGGTCTTTTAATTTCCGCATATCCTTGTTCATCCGATTACGAATGATATTACACTCCGTATAATTGCTTAGATGTTATGCTCCGTGTAGTCGGTTACTGCCTGTGCCAAACTGACTGGCTGTGCTAATGGTTTGCTAATGAAACACCCCGCATTCGCCGGGCAGCGGCTGCTCGCTGCCGGCGACAGGGAGTAGCCGGAGGCGGCGCCGCTACGCCTTCACAGTCCTCGGGCCGCATCGACCCCGGCCGTGCAGCAAGGAGCCGGGCCGCGCGATATTTCGCCGGCGGGCGGCCAAGTGCGCGCGCGTTGTCCCCGGATAATGCGGCAGGTGGCGCGCTAGCGCGACGTCGGGCTCCCGCGGGAGCCCTCCGCTACAGGAGCAGCGAGGGAAAGCACCCCGCAGGCGCAGTCGATACTCGGCCCCTCGCTCCAGCGGCAGGTTAATACCGGGCCGGCGGCTCGGCTCGGCCCGGCCCACCACCGCCACCGCGCGCAACAATCAATCACTGGGGCTTTCACAGCCGTTCCGGCGCTCATTACTTAAAGGGAGAGCGCGCGGCGCCTGACGTCTGCGCCGGCGGACTAAGCCGCAATAACGCCAGTAATGTGTGTGTGTATGCGTGTGTGTTCGCGCGCGCGCGCGCGCGAGCGCCCGGAGCCGGCGGATCGAAACAACGCCGCGCGCCCGATGGCTGCTCCACTCGGCGCCGCCGGCGGGGCTTCCCCGGATTCCGCCCAGGCGCGCCATGCAGACAGGCCACCTGCGTGCTGACAGCCTAACAAGTAATTCCCAACCGCGCCAGTCGTCCTCGTAATTGCTCGGGATGCGAGAGCCATCGTGCAATTGGGATGATGGGTTAGTCTTTCCCTACCCTGACTCAATAGTATTGTTGGCGGGTTAGTGATTCCCAGGACGGCAGCTGTATTCTAGCACCTGCTCGAAATAAACTTGCTAAAAATCCTTGCAAGAGGCAATAATTTCGAGTATTTAGCGGCCAATGGGAACGACCAATGAGAATGGCTGCGTTCTGCTCTGAATACTGAATGTATGGACGGCCCGTATAATTAAAAATCTGGAAGCAAGAATATGGGCACAACCACTCACAATGCAAAAAGTTACGCCTCTCGAATGGACACGCCGTCATCATCAGAAATACCTTAACATAACAATACACTCAGGTGACGAATGTCGCGGGAGATACGCACATATACAGGGTTATTACAAATGATTGAAGCGATTTCACAGCTCTACAATAACTTTATTATTTGAGATATTTTCACAATGCTTTGCACACACATACAAAAACTCAAAAAGTTTTTTTAGGCATTCACAAATGTTCGATATGTGCCCCTTTAGTGATTCGGCAGACATCAAGCCGATAATCAAGTTCCTCCCACACTCGGCGCAGCATGTCCCCATCAATGAGTTCGAAAGCATCATTGATGCGAGCTCGCAGTTCTGGCACGTTTCTTGGTAGAGGAGGTTTAAACACTGAATCTTTCACATAACCCCACAGAAAGAAATCGCATGGGGTTAAGTCGGGAGAGCGTGGAGGCCATAAATTGCTGATCATGATCTCCACCACGACCGATCCATCGGTTTTCCAATCTCCTGTTTAAGAAATGCCGAACATCATGATGAAAGTGGGGTGGAGCACCATCCTGTTGAAAGATGAAGTCGGCGCTGTCGGTCTCCAGTTGTGACATGAGCCAATTTTCCAGCATGTCCAGATACACGTGTCCTGTAACGTTTTTTACGCAGAAGAAAAAGAGGCTGTAAACTTTCAACCGAGAGATTGCACAAAACACGTCAACTTTTGGTGAATTGCGAATTTGCTGCACGAATGCGTGAGGATTCTCTATCGCCCAGATTCGCACACTGTGTCTGTTCACTTCACCATTAAGAAAAGATGTTACTTCATCACTGAAAACAAGTTTCGCACCGAACGCATCCTCTTCCATGAGCTGTTGCAACCGCGCCGAAAATTCAAAGCGTTTGACTTTGTCATCGGGTGTCAGGGCTTGTAGCAATTGTAAACGGTAAGGCTTCTGCTTTAGCCTTTTCCGTAAGATTTTCCAAACCGTCGGCTGTGGTACGTTTAGCTCCCTGCTTGCTTTATTCGTCGACTTCCGCGGGCTACGCGTGAAACTTCCCCGCACGCGTTCAACCGTTTCTTCGCTCACTGCAGGCCGACCCGTTGATTTCCCCTTACAGAGGCATCCAGAAGCTTTAAACTGCGCATACCATCGCCGAATGGAGTTAGCAGTTGGTGGATCTTTGTTGAACTTCGTCCTGAAGTGTCGTTGCACTGTTATGACTGACTGATGTGAGTGCATTTCAAGCACGACATACGCTTTCTCGGCTCCTGTCGCCATTTTGTCTCACTGCACTCTCGAGCGCTCTGGCGGCAGAAACCTGAAGTGCGGCTTCAGCCGAACAAAACTTTATGAGTTTTTCTACGTATCTGTAGTGTGTCGTGACCATATGTCAATGAATGGAGCTACAGTGAATTTATGAAATCGCTTCAATCATTTGTAATAGCCCTGTACAATGGCTGTAGCGTCGCGTACGCAACGTATGAAAACGGCAGATGTCATATTTATTCAGACGATTCACGTTAAAAGTTTTCCGACACGATTACAGCCGCACTGAGCCTGATCGCTGGTCGATCATCAGCGATCGGCTTGTTATCTTTGGCGCGTCCCCTGGCATGAGCATCTTTGCGTTTTCGGCTGGGGCGCGCGGGACGGCGAGAGGCAGTCGGTTTGGGGCGGCCGGTGAGACTGGCGGAGTTGTGACTCGGGCGTAAGCACATGTGTGATGTCTGTTACGCTGCGGCGGTTACTGGTTGCCTGGAAGGCATTTGATATAAACTGTGCCAAGCCTCGCAGTGAGAGGGGAATCCGGAGTTGGTGTTGGCCTAGATGTTTGTACAAATTGAGGTGCCTGTGTGAGAAACACAGCGTGGGCCTGTTGGTTGCTTCGTACTTCTGGCAGCCACCGCAAGCGGATGTTCGGCCGGAATGTCTACAGTTTGTGGTGAGCATAGTGTGAACAAGTTCTCGTAGGATGTGCTCCCAGCCTGACTCTTAGCCTGCGTTATTTGTGGGTGCCGACCCCTTGTCTGTAACTGCTTCCGGGAGCCCTGGAAGATTTCACAGCAAAACTGTGTTTTGGTGGTATTCTGTGTTTCTGGTTCAGCTTCCGCCTACAAAGGGAAAAGATTTGTGCCTCAACTGAAAGGGGGGGGGGGGGGTTCGATTGGACATCTTTTGGAATTCCTTAATGCTGTAATTTAAACATATAAAAAAATTGTTCTTTCGGAATAAGCGCCTGTTTCTTTAGGACGCTGCAGTTCAAACAGGAGTGGCGTAATGTTAATGAGTATTTGTTATTAGCCAAATGAAGTGTATTTAATGTCTTGCAGTTTTCTGGGGCACGCAGCTGTGTTACTGAACTCATTTTGAAGTGTTCTGTCGGGTGAATGACTGCTCCCCACTTCAGTGTATTCTTTTGAGTAGTATTGTAAGGTTTTTTGGATATTTGTCAGTGGGGTGTATTGATTCAATTTAGTTTTTCTCTTTCTATTGAATTGCGGAGAACTGTTTAGTTTATCTGGCTATTGGCTTAACTCGCGCTTCACGCACTAAATCAGCTGATATTGAAATTCTTTTCTTTATTCCTGTTTAATGTCAGACAGATTCAAATGTAACTTCATTTATGTTATTTGAAATAAATGTGTTGGATTGACCTTAATGAATTATGTGCAATCGAAGTAAGGGACCCAGTCCTTCGTTAGTGCTTAACAGTGGCGTGTGGTTCGGGTTGTGAGCCCCGTGCTGGGACCACGAACGATGGGAATTACCAGACTGTGAACGCGGAATGGTACTTGGGGCTAGAGGTATGGGACAATCCATTCCGGAAATCGTTAGGGGATTCAGTATTCCGAGATACACGGTGTCCAGAGTGTGCCGAGAATACCAAATTCTTGGCACTGCCTGTCACCACGGACAATGAAGTGAGCGACAGCTTTCACTTGACGACTTAGCGGACGTCAGTGTGGGATGTACGACGAATGTATTCGTCTGGACAGCGCGGCGAAATCTGGCGTTAATGGACTAGTAGACGACCGACGCGAGATCGCGTCTCCTGGGCCCGTGACCGTATCCGTTGGATCCTAGACGACTAGAAAACAATGGCCTGGTCAGATAAGTCCCGTTCTCAGTTCGTAAGATCCGATGGTAGCGTTCGAGTACGGCGGAGACCCCGTGAAGCCATGAACCCAACGCACTGTCCAGGCTGGTGGTGGCTCCATAATGCTGTGGGCTGTGTTCGCGTGGAATGGAGTGGGTCCTCTGGTCCAACTTAACTGATCATTGACAGCAAATGTTTATGTTCGGATACACGAAGATCATTTGCAGTCATTTATGGACTTTAAGTTCCCAAACAACGACAGATTTTTTTGTGGGTGATACTGTATCATATCGCCGGGCCCGATAATTCGATCGTGCAATAGCGCGCACCAAACATTACCTTTGGACTGCCTCTGGTGCACTCCATGACCTCGTCAGGGGGTTGTGAACCCCAAATGCGCACATTGTGGCGATTCACTACTCCACTGACAAAAAAGGTCGCTTCGTCGGAAAAGGCAAATCGTCTGAGATAACCATGATCGTCCTCAATACGTGATAGCATTTCGACCGCAAAGTCATATCGACGTGTACTCTCATTGGGCAACAATGGAAGTTTACTGATGTGTGAAAAAAACTTATTTTGTAAACAATTAGACACCAGTTTCATATTTGTACCATACTTCTAGCCTGACTTATCAATTTATGCAATCAGGGAAAGACTTTTCGGACACCCTGTATCTCGTCAAGCTGACAAATCTTTAAGTCGGGATTTTACGCTGCTATCACTTATTAATCCTTGTTTTGTTTTTGCTTTGTTCTCTTGGCATTCTGCGAAGGTTACAAGAGGTCATTATAGAGACTCAGTATCTGAGGGAAGATACGGAATCCTGTTGTTTTAGCGCCGCTGTATTTAACTTTGATGGTTGCACATGTTGGGGTAACGTACTTGATAAGTTGTACCGTTTCCTTTTAAAGAATCGGTTGGTCTTTGTCACTGTGGTTTGTACGCTGCTGGCAGATTACGCTGGCGGCCTGAAGATGACGCTCTTTGGCGCCTAAACTGGTAGCATGTTTTGAATAAACGACGGGTCGGATTAAAATACAGCTGTTGCTTTCAATTATCATTATTCAAGTACTTTGAGCCTATTAGTCGGCCACAATACCATATTATTGCACCTGGATGTAAGGGCGCTTCGCTCGGCTTATGGCGAGATATTTATCCTGATATTTCACGAGGACCCGCTGAACCACTTGACAGTATATGCACAACAGTCTTGAAATCGTGATTCTTGAAGTTTTCCCGGCGTACTGAATTTTCGATGAGATTTCGGGATTGCAGCCGGATTATGTTGACTTCTTACTACGATATTTCGGCTGGCACTCGTCCAACCATCTTCTGGTGAGTGTCCGTCACCGCAGACTGCAAGTTCCCGGCGTCACAAACGACACACTCGCCTTTCGCAGCGCAGTAAGTCGGCCGTAGCTGAGCACTGTATTACCACAGGACTCGCTATGGATTTTTCTGCCACGAAAATCTTGGCCCCAGCGAAAACTTGCTGCGATTCAGTAATTAAAGAATCTGTGGAGATACGCCTAGCGCAAAATTTTACAAATCGTTTTCAACTGGACAAGGCTTGGGACCGGGTGATCTCTGTAATTTCCTCTGAGAGGAGACAATTTATTGATAATGGCACGTCTGGCGACATCTGACGTCTATTTTTAGCGACGCGGCGCGCATTCCGACAGAGCGCGGACATGTAATTTTCATCTTACGCATGCGCCTGTGCGCCACAGATAGAACAGTAGCTCCAGAGGGCGCGGATTTCGATAGAGGACGCTCCTGTGACGGAGGCCAATGCGCATGCCTTTTAGCGTCAATTTTTTGCTATAAAGTTGACTCCGGTAACTTGCAGTTTCCAGTGACGGACATTCACCTGAAGATGGCTGGACGATTGCCAGCCAAAATATCGTGGCAAGAAGTCAACATGATCCGGCTGCAATCCCGAAATCTCATCGAACAGTCTTGAAAACATCTGCAATGCGATGCCGTTCACTTCACAGTGCTTGTTTACTGCAACGCCACTGCGTTTTTCCTGTAACGGCCACGGGAGGCCAAGTGTCATTATATCGTGGTCAGGTAGTACCGGGCTGGAATGTTTGCAGCAGTCGGCCAGGCCGCAAGACTAATCCACGTGAGCTGATTCTCGAGCAGGTAGCTGAGAAGCATCCTTCTCGGTTTCGGCACTTTTGAGTTTTCACGCTACTTTATTTTCCGAATCCTGCCTGGAAAATATAAACGTCTTCAGTAAAGTTATTTTGAGGAGGGGGAGCACATGACCCCCTCGACTGTATTCACGGCTAGTTTCTTCCTGCTGATATCGTATTCGGACATTTTGCAAGGTGGTCTGTCCCTCGTAACCTCGCTTTCACCTTTCAAAACTGGGCTGACCTAGGTAGACCTTCCCTCTTTTGTAGACACATTATGATTCTGCGGTGCCGCTCCGTTGCTTTGACGTCCAGTGTGATTTATTTATTTATTCATTTATTTATTGCCAAATTATGGACCTGTTACCTGATGTTTTAAAACAGGTAGTACATCTTACACTTCTCATTTTACATCTTTTTTTTAGTTTTCATTTGTTTTCCTCTTCAACATTTTACAAAGAGTAATACTTTTTTCAAAATAACAATAATTTAAGGTTGATATATAAACAAAATTTCCTTGTTTTAAGAAGAATATAAACACATGACAGAGTACAGGAGAGACTTCTTAGTGCCATCACCGTGACTGGCGCTGAATGCCTCGGAATGGTTTCTTCGACCGCCAAGGTGTTCATCCGGATACAAGAGTTGGTGCTTTCTTGGCTAGATCGCAAACACCTTATGCTTATTTAATGTTACATATCGTCTTCCTCCTCCGGTTCTTTTTCATTGTCACTGTGAGTGTCGCTGTCCACCCTCTGGAGGTTGTTGTTACGTTGCATATACACCGAGGAGCCAAAGAAACTGGTACACCTGCGTAATATTGTGTAGGGCCCCCGCGAGCACGCAGAAGTGCTGCATGGTTGTCCATAAATCCGTAAGAGTGCGAGGGGGTAGATATCTATTCTGAACAGCACGTTGCAAGGCGTCCCAGATATATTCAATAATGTTCACGTCTGGGGAGTTTGGTGGGGAGCAACTCTGTGGCAATTCTGGACGTGTGGGGTGTGGCATTATCCTGCCGGAATTGCCCAAGTCCGTCGGAATGCACAACGGCGATGAATGGATGCAGCTGATCACACAGGATGCTTACGTATGTGTCACCCGTCAGAGTAGTATCTGGACGTATCAGGGTCCCAATATCACTCCAACTGCACACACCTCACACCAATACAGAGCCTCCACCAGCTTGGACAGTCCCCTGCTGACATGCCAGGGTCCATGGATTCATGAGTTTGTCTCCATACCCGTACACGTCCATCCGCTGGAAACTACTTGAAACGAGACTCGTCCGACCAGGCAACATGTTTCCAGTCATCAACAGTCCAATGTCGGTGATGACCGGCCCAGGCTAGGCGTATAGCTTTGTGTCGTGTAGTCATCAAGGATGCACGAGTGGACCTTTGGCTCCGAAAGCCCATATCGATGACGTTTGCTTGAATGGTTCGCATGCCGAGACTAGTTGATGGGCCAGCAATGAAATCTGCAGCAATTTGCGGAAGGGCTGTAATTCTGTCAGGGTGAACGATTCTCTTCAGTCGTCGTAGGTCCCGTTCTAGCACCGATATATTACCGGATTCCTGATATACTCGTGAAATGATCGTACGGGAAAATCCCCACTTATAAAATGGCTTTTATCTTAATAATATGAATATTTATGTATGTGTTTGGAGAGAGAGAAAGAGATTGATTTTTGATTGATATTTTTACTTTAAGTCGTCACTGATACCTGAATTTTTGGTTGCTGCCTCCTTCAATAATCAGCTTCTGCACCAGTTGGTGACGTATTACAATTTGGAGGAAATTATTGTTCTTTAAGGTTTAAAATAGGACTGTGAAAATTACTTGGCCGTATCGCGGATAGCTTTGAGCCCAAGTTTTCGTAGCTTTTCATACCTAAGAGACCACTGTTCAAAAATGGTTCAAATGGCTCTGAGCACTATTCGGCTTCACTTCTGAGGTCATCAGTCGCCTAGAACTTAGAACTAATTAAACCTAACTAACTTAAGGACATCACACACATCCATGCCCGAGGCAGGATTCGAACCTGCGACCGTAGCGGCTCTCGCCTCCAGACTGTAGCGCCCAGAACCGCACGGCCACTCCGGCCGGCAAGAGACCACTGTTGAAGTAAATAAGATCAAACAGCAATCCGCTTTTCGTGAGAAAAGGAGAGTGCTTGGCTCACAAACTTCCTTCAAAGTACACGTCCTGCTACATCAAAATTGGTCAGTGGAGTTCAGCACCATACTATTGTACAATAACATAATCCAATTACTGTAATTAAGAAATTATGAGAGGTTGTTACTTATTGAATGAAAACTAGTGAACTTTTACAGTTCTGTCGATTGATAGACGGCGACGATATTGAAGTTCACCTCCTTTTCCAAAAACAAGATATTTCTATTCTTCATTTTCAGAAAATTTGTATACATAAATGTTTGGATACTGTTACACATACTTTACTCGATTTTATCACTAAAATATCAATTTTCATTAAATGTAACAATACGTTCTGAGCGACGGCCTAGCAACACGTCCTCGTTCCACAAGATACAGATTAATAGTTCTATTTTTTTATATAAATCAATTGAGTCCATACTCAAAGATTCACAACTACTATCGTTGCAGGGATTGCGCGCTAAAGAGTTTGTTGCTGTTCAGCTGCGCTTCACATCACTTCAAGTACTTTTTGAATCAAATTTACATTTACGGTATTTACATACATTACTGAGGTTCTCAGAATAAAATCAAGAGACAAATTAGTTAAAAAAAAAAAAGGGGGCAGTGAGGCTCAGATACCATTACACACTTCATCGCTACCTCGGAGATACTGTGTCCCATCGCTCGTGCGCCGACTATAACACCACGTTCAAACTCAATTAAAACTTGATAACCTGCCATTTCAGTAGCAGTAACAGATCTAACAATTGCGCCAGACACTTGCTGTCTTCTACAGGCGTTGCCGACGGCATAGCCGTATACTGCCTGTTTACGTATCTCTATATTTGAATATGCATGCCTATATCAGTTATCAGTTCCTTTGGCTCTTTAGTCTAGGTATGATCTCGAATCGGGATTTAGGCTCGAGGGACTTCCTGCTTCAAGCCACTGCGTCGGCTCACCGTGCGTCTTGCGACGGGCCGGCAAATAAGAAGTGCGGTTGCAGAGTGCTCACACGAATGTGCGTATACAAATGTTGCTTAAAAATGTTATTGCAAATTTTGGCTCTCACGTAAATCTCAAGGGATGATTTCCATACTTGGTGAATTAGTACACTGTTCCACACCCGCGCATTTGTTGTAGTTTTTGAATTAATTATTCACTCATACATGAGTATAGTTTATGCTAGGGAACAAAATTAGGCGATTATTATAGCAAAACCAGTTTTTCACGAGACAGTTCAATCACTATTTCTTGGCGTTGTCCTTTTCTTTCACACAATGAAATTAGCACTGGTGAGACAATTTACAGTTTTACTTTAATAATAATCTGACTCCGAGCCCCGAATAGCAGTAGTGTAGGCTGCTATGAACGAAGATCACTCAATCAATTCGAACAGAACCACAATTCCCACTGTCCTCTTTGTTCTAGCAGTTTTGGCGCGAAATCACAGATCGCCACATGTTCACTTACGGCGATGTATACCTCGTAATTCGTACTCACACAAATAATCGTAGCACCTCCAGTTCAACAAATATATGCTTGTACACTTGCACTATTACACAATACTCTCTGTCGAAATAAATCGGCGCGAAAAACAATTCTCAAACGACCACATGGGCCACCCTCAAGTGGGGCTCGCTCGCCACCCACCCTCCAAAACGTCTGATCAACGACTGGCCCCTGGCCAAGATGGCTCGCTTATATAGGCTCTGATGTCGTCGTCGTCGTCGTCGTCGTCCCCTTCCTCCCTCACTGGTTATGGAAGTACCAATCTCATCAGTTAATATTACAAATTTTGACACATACATCACTCGACAGAAGTAAGTATACCAATTGAACCGCGCTAAATAGTACATCTTATTTCTTATTCTACATTACTTTCTAGGATTATTCTATCACCCGTAAATCAAGTTTTAGTTTCCACAAGATTTCGCCTGTTAGCACAAATTTGTTTGTTGACATGTGTGCTGCTAAGTTTTAACACAGAACTGCATATAGCAACGTTTTTAGACGTAATCTATAGCCATCTACACATTGTGCTGCTCAAAATATTCATATCTATAGTAATTAATTAATTATGGACGATAATTTGCAAACAATGAAAACTATTGCAAGTTGAGTTTATATGGTAACTTAACTAGTTTAAAATAAGTGTGATACCACCCATAATATTATATAGTGCCGTTCTTTACATCGTGCATTTTCTATTGAATTTTATAAACAATTTTCCCTCAATCTTTGTTTATAGCTGCTTACGAGCGGTATAAGGCGCTCCAGTCATGGACTGTGCGGCTGATCCCGGAGCAGGTTCGAGTCCTCCCTCGGGCATATGTGTGTGTGTGTGTTTGTCTTTAGGATAATTTAGGTTAAGTAGTGTGTAAGCTTAGGGACTGATGACCGTAGCAGTTAAGTCCCATAAGATTTCACACACTTCTGAACATCATCATCATTGCTCTTTACGGGTTGGTTCAAATGGGTCTGAGCACTATGCGACTTAACTTCTGAGGTCATCAGTCGCCTAGAACTTAGAACTAATTAAACCTAAGTAACCTAAGGACATCACAAACATCCATGCCCGAGGCAGGATTCGAACCTGCGACCGTACCGGTCGCTCGGCTCCAGACTGTAGCGCCTAGAACCGGACGGCCGCTCTTTACGGGCTTAATTATTTATGAATCTTAACATACAACAACGCCACTCGATCCGCTGTGACGAAACGTTTTTAATGAGTGCTCGCTCATCCATGTAAGTTGTTATTTACTATTCTTATTAATCTTTCAGTATTCGTGATACTAACCGATTTTGAGGCTGCTATAACTTTTGCGTCTCGTGACTTGAAATAAAGATCGATCCTTCAGAAGGTGCCTATTGCTGACCACAATCCACTGCCGCATCGCTCTTCACCGTAAGTTAACAGTTTTAGACGTAATCTATAGCCATCTACACATTGCGCTGCTCAAAATCTTCATATCCATAATCAATAATTAATTATGGGCGATATTTTGCAAACAATGAAAGCCATTGCAAGTGTACAGTATAGCTTAACTAGTTAACTAGTTTAAAATGAAATGCGGGAAAACCAAGCAATGCCCCAAGCTGCGGGCCACGTGGCAGCCCGGCGGCTGAGACCATCCCACCGATCGTTGCAAATCTCGCGCTGGCGTGCCACGCGTTTCCTCGGATCGCGCACCATGTCGCGCGCTCGGTCTCCGCAAAGCAATCCTTGCACACTAGAAATATTCACCTAGTAACGGGGGTTTGTGCCGTCACAGTCTCGACGTCCGCCGTCGGTGTCAGCGCGAAAACTCTGAGGGCACGCGTGAGAAATACTGCACGAGGCAGGAACTCGGCCAGCCCTCCGCCAGTGTCGCTCGCCTATGCTAGGCATTCTGGGACAGGATTGGACGTTATTAATGAAAAGCGGCGGCACCGGAGGACGCGGCAGCTTGTATCCTTAGAAGTAGCGGCAGCCAAGTTCCGAAGCTAATTTAGGCGAGGTGTCTGTTAAGAGAGCCGGCTACAGGTCGTGGCTGCACAAAGCCCCCTAAGTGGCGCCCCGGCTAACAAGGTAAGAAGCCGGGGAAGCGGGGAGAGCGAGCAGCGCAGCGCGCGCGATGGATGGCGGCAGGTCGGCCCGGCAAGGCGCAAGGCGCGCCCTCTCCCGCTCCGGGCCCCGCACCAACTTGCCGCCGGCGGCAGAGGCAGAGGCCAACTCCGAGGCTCAAGTTGGGCGCGGACGCTACGCTTGATGGATTACAGCGCCGCCGCTGGCCAAGTTGGCGATCCGCGGGCGGACACGGCGCCTGTAATTGGCGTCGCTCTTCCGCCTGCCGCCGCCGCTGCAGCCACAGGGCGCGCTGGCTTCGTTATGCACCTGCAGTAGGTACCCCGCGCTAGCTTTATCCTGCATCTCCAGCTAGTGCTGCTGCTCCAGGAGCACAACAGATCTGACTCAACAAATAAAAAAAATACTAATATCTAGGGTGCTAGAGCATGTGCAGTTAACAAGATGGTTTACTAGGCAGAAGTGAAACATATACAACAATCTCGACAGGGGATGTGAAACCTATTTCACAGTTTTACATTGACACAGCACTTAAAGACCTGAGTCGAAACAAGGCCCCGGGAGTAGACAACATTCCATTAGAACTACTGACAGCCTTGGGAGAGCCAGTCCTGACGAAACTCTACTATCTGGTGAGCAAGATGAATGAGACAATACTCACACTTCAAGAAGAATATAATAATTCCAGTCCCAAAGAAAGCAGGTGTTGACAGATGTGAAAATTACCGAACCATCAGTTTAATAAGTCACGGCTGCAAAATACTAAAGCGAATTCTTTACAGACGAATGGAAAAACTGGTCCAAGCCGACCTCGGGGAAGATCAGTTTAGATTCCATAGAGATACTGGAACACGTGACACAATACTGACCCTACGATTTGTCTTAGAGGCTAGATTAAGTAAAGGCAAACCTACGTTTCTAGCATTTGTAGACGTACAGAAAGTTGACAATGTTGACTGGAATACTCTCTTACAAATTCTAAAGGTGGCAGGGGTAAAATACAGGGAGCGAAAGGCTATTTACAATTTGTACAGAAACCAGATGGCAGTTATAAGAGTTGAGGGGCACGAAAGGGAAGCAGTGGTTTGGGAAGGGAGTGAGACAGAGTTGTAGCCTCTCCCCAATGTTATTCAATCTGTATATTGAGCAAGCAGTAAAGGAAACAAAAGAAAAATTCGGAGTAGCAATTAAAATCCATGGACAAGAAATAAAATCTTTGAGGTTCGCCAATGACATTGTAATTCTGTCAGAGATGGCAAAGGACTTGGAAGAGCAGTTGAATGGAACGGACAGTGCCTTGAAAGGAGGATATAAGATGAACATCAACAAAAGCAAAACGAGGATAATGGAATGTAGTCGAATTAAGTCGGGTGATGCTGAGGGATTTAGATTAGGAAATGAGACACTTACAGTAGTTTAGGAGTTCTGCTATTTGGGAAACAAAATAACTGATGATGGTCGAAGTAGAGAGGATATAAAATGTAGACTGGCAACGGCAAGTAAAATGTTTCTGAAGAAGAGAAATTTGTTAACATCGAGTATAGATTTAAATGTCAGGAAGTCGTTTCTTAAAGTATTTGCATGGAGTGTAGCCATGTATGGAAGTGAAACGTGGACGATAAATGTTTTAGACAAGAAGAGAATAGAAGCTTTCGAATTGTGGTGCTACAAAAGAATGCCGAAGATTAGATCACATAACTAACGAGGAGGTATTCATTAGAATTGGCGAGAAGAGGAGTTTGTGGCACAACATGACAAGAAAAAGGGAGCGTTAGGTAGGACATGTTCTCAGGTATCAAGGGATCACAAATTTAGCATTGGAGGGCAGCGAGGAGGGTAAAAATCGTAGAGGGAGTTCAAGAGATGAATACACTAAGCAGATTCAGAAGCATGTAGGATGCAGTAAGTACTGGGAGATGAAGAAGCTTGCACAGGATAGGGTAGCATGGAGAGCTGCATCAAACCGGTCTCACGGCTGAACACCACAACAACAACAACAAGATTTCCAGAAGACTTTCGACACATTTCCTGACAACCGTCTTCTAATCAAATTGCGTGCCAACTGGATTCGTGAGTTTCCATCAGAAAGGTAACAGTTCGTAGTAATTGACGGAAAGTCACTGACTTGTTATGGTCTTCAGTCCAGAGACTGGTTTGATGCATCTCTCCATGCTACCCTATCACCTGCAAGCTTCTTCATCTCCCAGTACCTACTGCAGCCTACATCCTTCTGAATCTGTTTAGTGTATTCATCTCTTGGTCTCCCTCTACGATTTTTACCCTCCACGCTGCCCTCCAATACTAAATTGGTGATCCCTTGATGCCTCAGAACGTGTCCTACCAACCAATCCCTTCTTCTACTCAAGTTGTGCCACAAATTTCTCTTCTCTCCAATTCTATTCAATACCTCCTCATCAGTTATGTGATCTGCCCATCTAATCTTCAGCATTCTTCTGTAGCACCACATTTAGAAAGCTTCTATCCTCTTCTTGTCCAAACGGTTTATCGTCCATGTTTCACTTCCATACATGGTTACACTCCAAACAAATACTTTCAGAAACGACTTCCTGACACTTAAATCTCTACTCGATGTAAACAAATTTCTCTTCTTCAGAAACGCTTTCCTTGCCATTGCCAGTCTACATTTTATATCCTCTCTACTTCGACCATCGTGAGTTATTTTGCTCCCTAAATAGCAAAACTCCTTTACTATTTTAAGTGTCTCATTTCCTAATCTAATTCTCTCAGCATCACCCGACTTAATTCGACTACATTCCATTATCCTCGTTTTGTTTTTGTTGATGTTCATCTTATATCCTCCTTTCAAGACACTGTCCATTCTGTTCAGCTGCTCTTCCAGGTCCTTTGCTGTCTCTGACAGAATTACAATGTCATCGGCGAACCTTAAAGTTTTTATTTCTTCTTCATGGATTTTAATTCCTGCTCCGAATTTTTCTTTTGTTTCCTTTACTGCTTGCTCAATATATAGATTGAATAACACCGGGGATAGGCTACAACCCTGTCTCACTCCCTCCCCAACCACTGCTTCCCTTTCATGCCCCTCGAATCTTATAACTGCCATCTGGTTTCCGTACAAATTGTAAATAGCCTTTCGCTCCCTGTATTTTACCCCTGTCAACTTTAGGATTTGAAAGAGACTTATTCCAATCAACACTGTCAAAAGCTTTCTCTAAGTCTACCAATGATAGAAACGTAGGTTTGCCTTTCCTTAATCTATTTTCTTAGATAAGTCGTAGGGTCAGTACTGCCTCACGTGTTCCAATATTTCTACGGAATCTAAACTGATCTTTCTCGAGGTCGGCTTCTACCAGTTTTTCCATCCGTCTGTAAGAAATTCGCGTCAGTATTTTGCAGCTGTGACTTATTAAACTGATAGATCGGTAATTTTCACATCTGTCAACACCTGCTTTCTTTGGGATTGAAATTATTATATTAGTCACTGAGTAATACAGAAGTAATTTTCGGCATTCCTCAAGAAAGTGTTATAGGCCCTTCACTGTACTTACCTATATAAACGATTTAGAAAACGATTTGAGCAGGCCTTTTATATTCCTTACAGGTGATACAGTCATTAGCTGTCAAGCTATCAGATGATCAAAACCAACTGCAAACTGATTTTTTGCAAAAAGCGGCAATTGACTCTAAATCATGAAAAGTGTGAAGTGACATAAGTACTAAAAGGAATCAGCTAAGTTTCGGTTACACAATAAATCACACAAATCAATTCATCTAAACACACAGGCATCACATTTATGAATGACTTAAACTGGAACGACCACACAGATAATGTTGCGGGTAAAGCAAACCAAAGACTACGATTTATTGGCAGAATACTGAGAAACTGCAACATGTCTTCTAAAATGACCGCCTGCACTACACTTGTGCGTCCTTTTCTGGAGTGTTGCTCAGCGGTGTGTGATCCGTATCAGATAGGGTCGACGGAAGACATCGAAAGAGTTCAAAGAAGGGCAGCTCGTTTTGTATTATACCGAAATAAGGGAGAGAGTACCATGGACATGATACGCGAATTAGGGTGGCTGACATTAAAACAAAGGTGACAGGATCTTCTCAAAAAATTTCGATCACCAATTTTCTCCTCACAGTGTGAAAATAGTTTCTTGCCGTTCTACTACATAGGGAGAAAATAAATTACCGTACGACGCTCCACTTCATCAATGGGCTCCTATAGCCGTGTGCCACCATACTGTGGCGGGGGCGGGGAGATTTCAATGTATAGCAGAGCTACAGAAATGTAGCTGGGAACAAAGTAAGAATTAATTACATAGCTCTAATTTTTCTAAGAGACAATTACACGAGCACGAGTAATAGTCAAACAGTTATTATTATTAAAATGGTAATAAATACAATTAACACACGTATGAGAACAGTGCTCTGGCTCAATCAACAGAGCTCAAAGGCTTTTTATGACGAGCAAAATAAACAAAAGAACGACAAAAAACTGTGGGTACAGTAGCACAAACGTTGGACAGCACGTTACACAAAGTTACCTGCAGTTTGCGATTGTAATCTAATAGGTGCCCATTAAAGTTGCTAACGAACGACCGTTTGCATAAATTCTGCTTGGTTTAAATAAGAGACTCGCGCAGACGTTTCTGGTTACAACGGCGCGTCTAACAAAACAGAGCCATTCGGGCGAGCACTGCGTTGCGCGGCGGGCAAACACTCGGACCCCCCCCCCCCCCCCCCCATACACTGACTGCTCCGCGTATCGCAACTTGCTGCGCCGCCGGGCCGCCTCTTGTTTATCTTTTCCGCTGTGTGTACATCTGCGCAATGCATTAGTTTCCCCTCATTTAGGCGAGCCGCGTCATTTTTATTTCTGCTTCCCGACTCGGGAGAGCGTTCAGTATTTACATCATCAGGTTACGCTCTGCCGTCCATATAATGTGTTCCGTATCGCATAACTTTCGCAGTTCTCTCCCGGCGGCAGCTGAAACAAGTACAACGGTTTTTAGGAAAGGCGCTTCGGGAAAGCAAAATACCGTACCAGAGAATAAGCAGCTAATACGCAAGAGAAGTCTGTTGCGAATTGATTCTGAATATTTTTGGAAAGTAGGCAAACTGTGGTAGATTCGAGAATCCTTCCATTTCCTCATTAACAATCTACACACATTACTAATGGACCGGGTGATCAAAAAGTCAGTATAAATTTCAAAACTTAATAAACCACGGAATAATGTAGATAGAGAGGTTAAAGTTGACACACATGCTTGGAATGACATGGGGTTTTATTAGAACCAAAAAAATAAAGTATTGCTAGACGCGTGAAAGATCTCTTGCGCGGGTCGTTAGGTGATGATCGTGTGCTCAGCCGCCACTTTCGTCATGCTTGGCCTCCCAGGTCCCCACACCTCAGTCCGTGCTTATTGGCCTTGGGGTTACCTGAAGTCGCAAGTGTATCGTGATCGACCGACATCTCTAGGGATGCTGAAAGACAACATCAGACGCCAATGCCTCACCATAACTCCGGACATGGTTTACAGTGCTGTTCACAACATTATTCCTGGACTACAGCTATTTTTGAGGAATGATGGTGGACATATTGAGCATTTCCTGTATAGAACATCATCTTTGCTTTGTCTTACTTTGTTATGCTAATTATTGCTATTCTGATCAGATGGACATTTTTTGAACGTTTGTATTTTTTTGGTTCTGATAAAACCCCATGTCATTCCAAGCATGTGTCTCAATTTGTACCTCTATATCTACATTATTCAGTGATTTATTCAGTTTTCAAATTTATACCGTCTTTTTGATCACTCGGTATATGATGCAACCAGAATATCTTTATTAAATGTAAACAACTCTGCTTACAAGGGAACCTCCCCATCGTACCCCCCTCAGATTTAGTTATAAGTTGGCACAGTGGATAGGCCTTGAAAAACTGAACACAAATCAATCGAGAAAACAGGAAGAAGTTGTGTGGAACTATGAAAAAAATAAGTAAAATATACAAACTGAGTAGTTCATGCGTAAGATAAGCAACATCAAGGACAATATGAGCTCAGGAGCGCCGCGGTACCGTGGTTAGCGTGAGTACCAGCCGCACAGTCTATGACTGCAGCGCCTGAGACCGCTCGGCTAATCCCGCGCGGCTACATTTAACAGTCACCGCTACAGTCACCAGTAGTAATTGCAATTGATTTCTACATATCATAGTCCGCAGCTCGTGGTCGTGCGGTAGCGTTCTCGCTTCCCGCGCCCGGGTTCGATTCCCGGTGGGGTCAGGGATTTTCTCTGCCTCGTGATGACTGGGTGTTGTGTGATGTCCTTAGGTTAGTTAGGTTTAAGTAGTTGTAAGTTCTAGGGACTGATGACCATAGATGTTAAGTCCCATAGTGCTCAGAGCCATTTGAACCATTTCTACATATCATAGCTATGTTAGCAGAGATTTGTTGTGTTTTCCCAGGTCCCTGAGGCGTCACTTCTGGAAACAATTCCATAGAGTTCTGCAGAAGTGAACCGTCGTATGGCGCATCCAAACAAGATAGTTCCTCAGCAACGCCTATTCATCAGGTAATTATCTATGAGCGATTACAACTACAGTTCGTCTTGCAACTGTCATCATCAATTGTACATTCCGTGCTTCAGTAATTGGCCGAGCACGAGCAACTAATTTTACCTCCTCTTGGTATTAACTACTCGTGTACTAGTCATTAGAGGGCTAACTACTTCCTGTTGGGCGCCCTAGGTCCGCAAACACACTGTACTAGTCAGCGCTCTGGCAACTAGGTCGTTATTGTTTTGTCTCCTCAAAACGCATTCTTTCTACACCTCACCTCATTAGGGCTAACTGCACTCGCTGCTCCACGCGACCATTTCCCGTTGACCGTTTTCCTACTATTTTCATCTATGCTGTACGAGATTTCTCCTTGTTGTAGTTGTGGACTTCAGTTCGAAGACTGGTTTGATGCAGCTCTCCATGATACTCTACCCCGTGCAAGCCTCTTCATCTCCGGGTATGTGCTACAACCTATATACCTCTGAATCTGTATTTTCTCTCTACGATTTTTACTCCCCACGCTTCCCTCCAGTACTAAACTGATTTTTTTTAATTTTAATTTAGTAAAGCTCTGTCTCTTCCCGCCGGTCTGCACCAACCACCGGTAATTCTCTTTTGGTAAATACTGATGTAGCGTGAACACGGAGCATAAAATACACATTTTTTTACATTTTCTTTTTTTTACATTTTCTTTTTAAGTATATACTGCCAATAGTCGGAAGTACTTTTACGCGAGAAATAATTGTCATCACTCGTAAATATCTTTGAACGGTTAATTAGCCCAGTATTTACCCAGACGAGTGTGAGAAAGCCGCCGGAAAACCACACTGGAAGTGGTCGGCAGAAGCGGCAGGAAGACTACAGAATGGTTTCACTTAAAAATAAATATGGAATAATTCAGTCTATGTGAAACACTGTAGAAGACTGAAACGACTGTCTTCATTCGGTTTTTCCGATCCTTAGAAGCAGCCGCCAGGCGGTGGTTCTTCCTCCAGTGACCAAGCGCACGATGTGTTGCATGTTTTGTACGTACAAGAAGAGCTTTGTCAAGTGTAGCTGGCTGCACACAGTCAACACTTCGCTCCGCTACTGCGAACCCAGTCACAAAGATAGACTAATTTCGTATCGGCTGTTAATCCATTTGGGACAGGAACAATGCTGACTGTAAGACGAAGAAATTCGTTGGAATTAGGCACACTAGGATTGATGATTGGCGTTTGAGCTTCGGAAGGAAGGAAGCAAGTTCAGGGTTCCATGTCTTATAGAGGGTGAGGTCGACAGAACACTGGTTCGAATCGGGGAAGAGTTGGGTAGGGAATCGGTCTCTCATTTTCAAGGAAATAAACCCGGCATTTGGCTAATGCGGTATAGCGAAACCGCGGAAATCGTAGATACGGATGGCTGGACAGGACTTTGACCTGCCGTTCTCCGAATGTGAGTCCACTGTCTGTTTCTAGTAAGTACATCAATGAAACACAAAACTTTCATGCAGATGTAGAACTCGTCTGCCACAGATGCATTAAAATGTTGAAAAAAAAAACAGCAAAAATTGGCCGAAGAACTTTTCAGCAGCCACTAAGGGCAATAAGAAAGTACCACAACGCAGTTTTAATCGCTATTGTGGCAGACGGCTCGAGCGTTTGTACTCATAGGGCTAGAAAGGTGAGGACAGCACAGGCCTTACGGCGAGCGCAGAGAAGAATACCCCAGCACCCGACAGGCGAGTACAGACCAACACCTACTGAGGCGCTGCTAGTGAGACGGGGCCTGCTACTGGACCTATCCGTAAGAAAGACAGGCGCACAGTGTTTGCTCAGAACGATAAGGTGAAGGAGATACTAGGCACAAAGGCCACATCGAATAAGGAAATAAAGGCACGCATTGATAGAGAATGGTAAGAAATGTGGGACGGGCAGAAACAGGGAGGAAAACTTACCAGCTCCTTCCTAACATAAACGAAAGGCAAGAATCTCATGTTTCCTTCCTATCGTTCGGGACACGGTCCACATCGCAGCTATTTACAGAAAATACGAAAACGCACCGTAGACAATTGTTGATGTGAACAAACTGGCATCCCGGAGCACATCGTCTGGAAATGTGGTATTTGACAAGACGTTACACATGATGACAGGAATGTCGTTGCTTATACAAAAGTCTTCACACAATAAGGAATGAGGAACTGTGACATAAGCTGAACTTGTTGAGAACTAAAATACAGCTCATGAATTGCAAGTGTACATTGCTGAGAAACAACCAAGAACGGTGGTCCTAAATCATGACAATGAGAGGCAGAACGGCAGAACATCCACCTGCAACAGCCTTTCCGAGTCTGTGAGGAACTGCAAGCATACATGGCTAGACACAACCAACTGGAGGACCTTCATCACGCAATGAGATGCATCACGGCTAAACATCCACAGCCTTTCCGAATCAGAGAGGAGATGAGCCTCAGGGACAACCAGGAAGGATTTCCTGAAGCCCTGACAGCCATATCCCAATCTCTACACATTGGGTGGCACAGCTCCTGGGAGTCCTATATTGTACCTCAGCACACTAGGGGCTAAACATCCAGACAAACGAGGACTCTAGCACGGTTCTCATACCAAGTACAGTATTGTAGTGTAGTGTAGTGATCAATAGCGAAGTGCTGAACAGTAATGTAGTAAAGAACTATAAAATAAAAAATCGGTTATGAAGCAATGCAGTACAGTACAGTAGGCCAGTAGCATGTGCCTTCTAGATTCTGGGTGAACACACATCTGTGCGCCACATGGCCGAAGGGTACAATGTAGATTTGTTAAAATTTTTTTAAGCAGATACCAATTCTAGGTTCGCTACGTTAGTGGCCATTAGCATATTCCTTAAAGCGCACACTTACTCAAAAGGTCAAAATCGCGTGTGGCTAGAGACGCCACAAAGCTTACGTCAGCAGACTCTACTGCATGTACAGAAAGCAAGCTGTCATGGCGTGGCCTGCTGAAAGGAAACCAGCAATTCTAGCTTTCTCTGCAGCCGCTGTATTATACTTAGTTGCAGTGAACAACACGAAAAGAAGAAAACTGTCATTATGAGCAGACGGGATGAGAGGATAAGCTTCACATTTGTTTTTTTACAGCACGAATATTCGTTTAGAAATGCAGGATGAGCGAGGATAATTGTGTGTTCCTACTGCACCTTGTGCAACAGAAGTTAAGGTTACATGATACTGTGATGAGAGAAGAAATTACTTCTTCCGAGAAGCTGTCGGCTACTCTAAGATTCCATGTCACTAGCGAATCGAAGTTTGTCAAAAAACTGTATTTTTTGATACATAAGCATCCTGACTGGTAGCGCCAATTCTCTTCGAGATCTCAATGACATGTCTTTCTCGGCAGTACTGTCAACGCAGAGTTCTTACTCTCTTTCCAATTTCCATCTACTGTTGTCTGCTGCCTAAGTTCTTTTAACGTACTGCACATTCCACTTAATGCTGTATCACATTTCTTCCTATTGTACTGATCTTTATTTCTGACGTCAAAAAGACACGGGTTTAAGCCCATACGGTTCAATTAAAACACGTTTTCTTTGGTCCACGCTGCCGAATTTTATGTTCCTTGTTCTCGAAATTCCTTTTCCAGCGCACCTCGGGAGCTGTGAAGTTCACATCTACTGACGTCTCCCCCGCTTCAAAATACCTGTGTGAGTGAACGCTTCGGCTGCTGCCGGCAACATTCGTGTACCATCGTGTGCGTCTTCACGCACGTATATAAACTAGAGTACGGTTCCGTGCAACACGCAGCAGCAGGATGGGAGTAGCTAGTTTAGACGGTCTGCCAACTTCGCGGGCCAAAATGAACGTACGAGAGGCCTTTTCAGCGCTAGGCTGGCTCCGATGAGACCACGTAACGCCTAAGCGCCTACCGGCTGCGCCCATCCAAGACCTCTGGAATAACTGCGGCTCTGTAACAGGTTATTCAGGTGAAAGACAGTGCCGACAGCCGCCCAGTTCGCGGTCACAAGAAGGGCGGGTTCGGTCGCCGGCCAACAGAGCGTATGAGCGGCTGTGTTAATGGTCCGGCCCAGCCCTGTGATCATAGTGTCGGGACGTTGCGGACTGTGGCGGGCCCGTCCAGCAATGGCACAGCCACCCACGCGTAATTAGGGCGTAATGAGGACAAATTATCGCATCCGTGCGGAACAATTGGATCACGGCCGCGTCTCTAGCGAGCACGACGCGCGCGTGCGGGGGCTGGCAAACGCAGGCGTCGCCCGGCCCGTAACAGACGCCCGCAAAGTGGAGAGTCTAAACCTGCAGCCTTTACTAGTGCTTGTTTACACGTAAGGAACTGAGTTTGACAGTAGTGTAAGTAACACGATTTGCAGACTTACTTTTGTGAACAAGTAGAAGAGTAAGGCAGTGTCTCGCCACTCAAACAAATGCGGCTTCTCTTGAACTCCTTAGAGCTGGTCTCCGCCGATATTCTGATTATGATAATACCTCTAACAATCTGTGTCTCTTATGTTATTCACAAGTAGCAGATTACCCGTCGCTGTCCGGTTACCCAGACCCCTGCTATGTCCAGATCTATACTTTGCAAACTAACCGTACGACGTGTGGCGGAAGATACTTTGCGTACCACTACAAATCTGTCTCCCTCTGTTATCTGAATACGGTACGCGAGAAGAACATTGTCGATATCTTTCTGTATAAACCAGAATTTCTCTAATCCTGTCGTGATGCTCATTCCGCGAGATATGCACTGACGGAAATGGAAACTTTTATACCACCTTGACCGAACACATTCTCATGTCTGTGAGAAATTTTGATTAAAATGTTATACACAGTATCGCAGGAGAAATGGACAGTATTGAGGAATATGACAGGAACGATCACTCGAAGCAAGAAAGTCCAGTAAACAAAGTCCATAACTTAAAAACTACGATGTTGTGAAACAAACGTCTTCTATTGGGAACTCTTTGCATTCCATATATTGGGAAGAGATAGTACGGATCAAAAGATGGACTCTAAAATGCATACTTTAAGAGCTGTGAGCACTTGATCATCTTCCGCTACCGAGAAACCATCTCTTCGACTGAACAAGTGTTCATAGCTCTTACGGTATGCACTTTGGACCCCACGTTTACTAAATATCATTCTTTTGCTTTGTTTTGGCCCATACGCTCAAAATGCTGAAAGCAAAGAATTTTTAGTAGGAGAGATATGCTTCATAATATCGAAGATGAAGAAGTGCTCACAGCTCTGACTGTATACGTTTCTGAACCCACGTCCGATGGACTTTTTTGGTTCTAATGATCGTTCTCGTCATATCCCTGAATACTGACCATTCCCGCTGCGACATCCTGTATTTATGTGAAATTATTTTCAATGATTTTAAATGCAGGCGAAGAACGAGGTGAACACATGATGACTATCGGCAGTATCTAGCATTGCTCTAAGGTTTCAGATGTCGATCCCAACATAGTACCCCGGGAGGAAGTCCACGCGCAGCGATAGGCTGTCTTTAGGACTCTGAGGAACGTCAGTTTACGAGGAGCATGGCAGCATTAACAGACCGCAAAGACAGCTGGGTGTAACGAGATAATTTCAGAACGAGTGATGACAAGATAGACTGAGAACACAGTTGTGGCACAAATAGGTACGGGTGTTTTCAGAGAGACAACCACTACAAAATCGTACGACTAATCCACTGGCCCTGACGACTAGACAGATGATAACAACAGAAATACGGCGGAGATTATCAGAAACTGGGTTGATATCACGAGTTGCTATGAGGCGTTCTCCGCTGAAACAGTACTAAAGACAAGACGGAGCCAAAGTCAATTGCGTCACTGAGTGACACTCTGTAGCGATGAGTCTCGCTTCCGACTGCGGCTGTCGGATCGACTCCGGAGTGTCCATTGCCGACTTGGCGTGCAATTGTATTACCAATGGAGCATACTTATATTCTCAGAGTTCAATTGAAATGCCTCATTACTGAAGCGCTCGCCTAGAAAGACGACAACAACTCTTAAGTTGTGTGCCCATTTCAGGCAGAACAGCTCCGTCTATCAGCAAAAGTGAGAAGGAGGACTAACCAAAAAGGGTTACGCGAGCAAGAGAAGACAATCTTATTCAACTGATGGCGTTCGTGAAGTACTTAAGAAGGTTAGGGAGGAAAAGTCGTCGATATACGAACGGATAATATATTAACCAATGTACTACACCAAAATCAGTATCTAAGGGAAAACAGAAATAAGAACAAAAGAAATGATGACATCTGCACCACTTGAAAAGAGCTACAGTTGTGGAAAGATTAAAAGTGCTTGGATTCAGCTTTGTTTTTGTCAGTGATGGTTCCACGAAAGTTGTCAGTCAATCAATTGCCGCGCGGGATTAGCCGAGCGGTCTTAGGCGCTACAGTCATGGACTGTGCGGCTGGTCCCGGCGGAGGTTCGAGTCCTCCCTCGTGCATGGATGTGTGTGTTTGTCCTTAGGATAATTTAGGTTAAGTAGTGTGTATGCTTATGGACTGATGACCTTAGCAGTTAAGTCCCGTAAGATTTCAGACACATTTGAACATTTGAGTCAATCAATTCAAGTGATGCTACGGTATCTATGTGCAATATCTGTGCTACTGTTAGTGCAGTGACACCGATGATGAGAGTGAAAGTATGTTAAGTGAACTTCAACAAAAGCACATTATCACGAAGTATATTGTGTCACAGAATTATTTATGCTATAACGAAAGTAGGTAGCATGGCCACTTTGTTTACTACATTTTATAGCTTCAGCACTTTTTCGTTCCTTAAATGTTCTTTATCATGGGTTAGTAGATGAATGTAGTGTTCTCTTACATGTGAAATATACAGTTTCTAGACTGAATATTTGTTTTGATTTTTCAAAAAAATGTTCAAATGTGTGTGAAATCTTATGGGACTTAACTGCTAAGGACATCAGTACCTAAGCTTACAAACTACTTAACCAAAATTATCCTAAGGACAAACACACACACGCATTCCCGAGGGAGGACTCGAACCTCCGCCGGGACCAGCCGCACAGTCCACGACTGCAGCGCCCTAGACCGCTCCGCTAATCCCGCGCGGCTTGATTTTTCACTTACAATCCTTAAACCACGATGTTAGGTAGGTTTACCCTATACAACCTTTCGTGTAGCGTCAGCCACTACATTTTGATGCCCATCTTGGTGACATTCTCACGCTGACTACACAAACCCGTGACGAAACGTGCAACTCTCCTTCATTTCTTCTTTATTATTTCCGTTAATCCAAATTGGTGATATTTGAATATTTTCTTACACTTCCGTTAATCCAAAGTGGCAAGGCTCCTAGATCGATGGACGACAGTAGGGAAGACTTGTAACTGACCTCTCTCGTGTGTATTAACTGACTTCCTGTGATATTTGCATGGCTGCGCCCCTGCATACTCGGCCACCACATTTACGTGCGAGCTTCGCAGGCCAGGTACGGCCCCTGCGTCATGTCGCACGTTGTTTGTCCATAACTGACTTCCTGTGATATTTGCATGGCTGCGCCCCTGCATACTCGGCCACCACATTTACGTGCGAGCTTCGCAGGCCAGGTACGGCCCCTGCGTTATGTCGCACGTTGTTTGTCCATAGAAGAGCCACTGAACTGTTTACCGTCAAACCCCCTGCAGCCGCCACACCGTCAGATGGCGTGCAGGTCGCGGTTAACAGCGCTGCAGTCGCAGGGACCTATTACGTCTCCGCGGTCACGTGTGCACGTGACGCCGCGCTTGTAACTTCCGCTGAAGCGTACGTAGGCGGCGAGTCGGTCCTTCGAGAGCCAGTTAACACTTAGGGCTCCGAACGAACATAAGCTGCCACGGCCGTCCGCTACACACCCTAAGCCTTCGCTGCCTGCCAAGTCGTCTTCTCGCCCTCGCTGTCAGCCGCTCCCGAGGGCACCGCTTCGCAGGATCTGCAAGTGCCTGCCTCGTGGGGCCGTGTCCTTACTATCCTCCCTGCTCCACTCTGCTGCGACGTTCATGGCCATTCGTGTGCAAAAGCTGTCCTTCGTGTAGTTCCTGTTAATAAACAAACAGTTGCTACTGCACTGTGTGTACGAGATATTGCAATACTGTCAGTTAAATCAGTCAGCCAAAGGGCGCAATGCCTCCCTAAGACGGCCGGCCGGTGTGGCCGTAAGGTTCTAGGCGCTTCAGTCTAGAATCGCGTGACCGCTCCGGTCGGAGGTTCGAATCCTGCCTCGGGCATGGAGGTGTGTGATGTCCTTAGGTTAGTTAGGTTTAAGCAGTTCTAAGTTCTAGGGGACTGATGACCACAGATGTTAAGTCCCATAGTGCTCAGAGCCATTTGAACCATTTCTGAACCTCCCTAAGATTCTTACAACAAAACTGAACGTGGCATTTACCTTTCTCACGACTACAAAAAGACAGTACAACTAAGAAGACACGGAAGGTGCTGGCAGATGGTTGTCCTGCAACGAAAATTATTAAATTCGGACAAAAAGTGTTACACGAAGAATTTGCACAATTATTTACAAACTGTTTTCGAACTACAATAATCCCCCTAAACTGGACGAACACTGTAACCACTCAAGAAGGGAGACTCACAAGATAAAAATATAATGATCTATCAACTTTCTATCCGTAATGTACAGCATACTCATTAAAAATGCCACAAAACACACAGAAAAAAACCTGGATTTTAAGAAGGCACACAAACAAGATGACCAAGTGGATCGGTACAGCACGACAAATCATTTGCGAGTCCTGAACGAAACTACCACTTTATCTGGGACTCATAGGTTTTTGGAGGCTTTCGACTCGCTTTCAACAAAATATGTATTAACCGCCAGCCCCTGAGAAATGCAGCATTCCTTGAAACTATGTTAATATACTGAAGAAGAAGTAGTAACATGTGTTAACGCAACCTATCTGAACGTCATTCGTTTTGCTGATGACACGGTCCTGTTTGTTAGAAGTGTCGATAAACTTCAGCAACGAATGCAACAACTTTACAAATCAACTTTGAAAGTAAGCTTGAAAAACAGTTACAACATGACTATAAAACTGTATAACAAACGTACAGAAAGTGAAATAGTATAAATTATCAATGAAATCTCAGAACCAGTGGTTGAGGTTTCATGTATAGGACAGTTAAGGCATGGATAGATGACATAGGAAGAAATTAAGAAGAGGTACAACTGCCCTGGAGCGTTTTTGATACACTAAATAGTGGAAGACAAGAAGACAAACACGGATCAGGACACAGCCTTGAACATAAGACGTAATTATGACGTTTAAGGGACATGATGATCGAAATTGTCACAGAAGCAGGTGTAAGCTGTAAGGAAAGACGGCTAATACATACAGAAAACAAGAGTGAGTAGTAAGAGAGGAAGACCAAGAACGAAGTGCTCGGATTAAAAAGATCGTAACAAAAGGGACGCAGTCTTTCAACCCTACTGCTCCATCCATACATCGAAAAAGCAATTACGGAAATGAAAGAGAAGTTGGGAAGCGTTAAAGGATATCTGTGATAAGATTCGCGATGACACTGCTATCCTAAACGAAAGTGAGAAAGAGCCGCAGCACTTCTTCTGTGGAATGAATAGTCTCAAAATTATAGGTTATGGATTGAAGATAAACATAAGAAAGAGAATTTTATCCATAGGGGATGCTGCTGAATTCCGTGACTGTTTCTTTATAGGGTGTAGAAAAATTTCCGCTACCAGTTACAACAGAAGATTATTTACCCGTCACACGGCCGGTTTCGGGCTTGTGCCCACCCTCAGGTGTTTATACATTCATGTACATATTTATATTGCTGGAGGTCGCTGTTTAAATACGAAGAAAATTATTTGCTTTTGACTAAACAGATACGAGTGGAACAACTGTCAGTGGGAAGGCAGTATTTGTCGAAAATATATCTGTACGTACATAAAGAGGAAGCATCCTTGTTATAAATGTGCTGTGGTGACAGTTTTTCTACTCAGTTGCTCATAATTATATGTTCAGCATAATTATAATAAGCAACAGCCCTGCCGCAGTGGATACACCGGTTCCCGTCAGATCACCGAAGTTAAGCGCTGTCGGTAGTGGGCGACACTTGGATGGATTACTATCCGGGCCGCCATGCGCTGTTGCCATTTTTCGGGGTGCACTCAGCCTCGTGATGCCACCTGAGGAGCTACTCGACCGAATAGTAGCGGCTCCGGTCACAGAAAACCATCACGACCGAGAGAGAGGTGTGCTGACCACACGCCCCTCCTATCCGCATCCTCATCTGAGGATGACACGGCAGTCGGACGGTCCCGATGGACCACTTGTGGCCTGAAGACGGAATGCTTTATAATTATAATGAAGATGCTTCATCTTTTTGTAAGTAGAGGCGTAGCAGCAATGAGACTAGCGATAAACCTAACATCAAAATTACTACACAGTGGATGAAGTGAAGGAACAGTGTTTCTTTGGAAACAAAGTAACATACTAAGGACGAAGCAAGGAGGATATCAACGGCAGACTAGCAAAGACACAGAGCGCATTATTGACCAAGAAAAGCTTGAATGTTGAAGATTAGGTGGACTGATAAGGAATAAGATTCTCAAAAAAATGGCTCTGAGCACTATAGGACTTAACTTCTGGGGTCATCAGTCCCCTGGACTTAGAACTACTCAAACCTAACTAACCTAAGGACAGCACACACATCCGTGCCCGAGGCAGGATTCGAACCTGCGACCGCAGCAGGAGCGCGGAAATAAGATTCTTCGCAGAAATGGCGAGAAAAGGAACATCTCTAGGATACTGGCAGGTTGACAGGTCATGTGTTACATAAGGGTGCAATATCCATGATACTAGAGGAAGACGTATAGAATAAAAACTGTACAGAGTAAAAATTGTAGGGCGAGACAAGGACCGGAATATACCTAATCAACGATTGAAAACGTTCCGTGGAAGTGTTACTGTGTGCTGAAGACGTGGAGCGCCATATTGAACCAGTCAAAGCACTCCGTATTCAGGCCACAAGTGGCCCATCGGGACAATCCGACCGCCGTGTCATCATCAGTTAAGGATGCGGATAGAAGGGGCGTGTGGTCAGCACACCGCTCTACCGGTCGTTATGATAGTTTACTTTGACCGGAGCCGCTACTATTCGGTCGAGTAGCTCCTCAATTGGCATCACGAGGCTGAGTGCACCCCGAAAAATTGCAACAGCACATGGCGGCCTGGGTGGTCACCCGTCCAAGTGCCGGCCACCCCCGACAGCGCTTAACTTCGGTGATCTGACGGGAACCGGTGTATCCACTGCGGCAAGGCCGTTGCTAAACCAGTCAGAAGACTGAGAACAAATAAAAAAGGAGACATGTAAGTAGGTAATTTGATAGCAGATGGACAGAAGAAGTTTTCTGGTGGCTAGCAAGAGATAGGAAATCACCGAGACGTGAATATAAGGGAAAGCCGGTAGGTGACCTTGAGAATCCCTCAAGAATGACACGGATGTCTATAGCCGACAACCGCAATTCACAGAAAAAATGTAACAGGCTCCTTCATCCAGTATCGGGTCTCAATTAGCTGTCGAAGCAAACAATATTCTGAGGAGGAGCCCTGGTTAACTTATTCTTGTGATGAAGTCTTACGTTAAAGAGAGCGAACCCAGCGCCTGACGTCGACTCAAGTGCGGCAGACTTTCAAACGAAATATCGCCTTCTGTTGGCAAAGTAACGTTTCGAGGGCGTAACTAAACCCGAGGTAAAAAAGGGCAGTCTGGCTTTGCGCTGCGAGGCTGCCGGTGAAACCAATCGCACTCGCGGGGAGAGGCAGGCGTGCTAACGACGTGGCCCGCACGCCTAATTAACCGCTCGCAGGGAGAAAGGCTGGCCGGGGGCGTCTTGCGGAGCGCCACCTAAGCCCGGCCGAGCGGCCAGAAACACTTGCTCGTGTTGCGCGGTCGTTAATTAAAAATCTCCGCCGGTCGGCCACACTACGCCCCGGAGTAGTTTAGCCGCCGCGGCCGAGGACGGGCCTTCTAATTATCTGCCGGAGAGCGGAGACGCCGCTACCGCCTGCCGCACACCCCTCGAGATACAGGGGACGCGACCTGTTGTCCCTCACGGCACAGTGGAAGGCCAGCGCCCGTGCCACAGTACTGAAGTTCTGGTCCCGACGATGGTCAGCCGCGACTACAGATCTCTACATGGTGACGCACGGGAGACGGACGGTTTTGAACTGCGTAGTACTGAGGGCGCAATGGTGGGAGGTGGTCGTGGTGGGGATAGTTCTGGTCCACACAAGGCGCCATTTCATTTACTCAGTGCTCTAAAATGCATACCTTAAAAGTTGCGAGCACTTTTTCATTAGAAGCGTTGCGTTTCAAAGTAGCGAAGATGAACAAGTGCTCATAGCTCTTAACGTTCGCATTTTAGAGCACATGTTTACTGGACTTTTTTTTTCTTGTTTTGGTTCATACTACCACCAACCAAAAGACGGAAAGCAAAGAGCTTGCAGAAGAGATCTGTTTCACAGTAGCGAAGATCAAGAATTGCTCGTAGCTCTTAAGGTATGCGTTTTACAGCCCACGTTTACTTGACTTTTTTGTTTCGAATGATCATTCCTGTCATATTCCTGAATACTGACCATCGCTTCTGAAACACCGTGTATAGTGAAGAGACGATGAACAGCCTCACGAGTGAGGCAGTTTAGTTGGGGGGGGGGGGGGGGGGGTCCATTAATTACGTGAAATGCTTACTGGGGGGGGGGGGGGGCGAGAAGGGGGTTGAGCAGATACTCATCTAACCTCACGTGGGGGAGAGGGGGTCTCGGCAAATACCACATAATTTCTTTTTTCCGCAAAAAACAGTGCAAAACTGTGAGAAAACTGGGTGAAATTGAGTGAAACATGTTTGTTCACTAAAATATTGCTAAATCCTACACAATAATATTTATCGCGGTTATGCAAGCGCCACAAAGTAGCAGAGTACCGTCTGGATTGTTTAGCCGCCACCGGCCAGCGTAATGTGCGACTCAACGACCGCTGCGGTGTAGGATGCGGGCGGCAGCGACGCGCGGATGGGTCTCCCCCACTTGCTGGTGTGTTTACGCCCATAAATGTTCCATTACTCAACGGCTCAGTGAACGTAAAGTCATTTGCTCCCTTCTTGATCCGCCATTGTCTACCGATTCAACCTTTGCATGCCCTCCTCAGCATGCCCCCTATTGCCCAAATGTAAGTGATGATCTAGAAGAGAGATGCTGAGTGCATGTGGTATCTACTTTCCATCCATCACAAGAGCTGCAGAGCACCGCCGTGCCGTCCACAGTGCACCACCGCGCAAAGTACGAGCCTCACAAATTGTCACACGTCAAGGTACTGAGTTTCTGTGTGCAAGCGACAACGGTTTAGGATGGCTACACCACAGCGGAGTCGAGTGAGCAGATGATTTTACTAAAAATCACATGGACATCTTGGTTCCAATAGTCAGTGTTTGAGACGACACATGAGTTCCCGTGGACTCAATTAGAATAATATTCGTTTACGGATTTCAGTAGTTCATTTTATTTAAGCTATTTATTGTTCGATTTTCTCACTGCGATTCTAGATTATAAGGAAATTTCGTTTTTTTTTAAATAAATCCAACGCAATCAAGCACAGCTTAACGTATTTACACCAGAAATAAGCATCTTGAAAAATCTCACATGAGATTGGGGGGGGGGGCCGATGCCAGACTGAGATTCATTAGAAGAATCCTAAGGAAATGTAGTCCTAAAACAAAGGAAGTAGGTTACAGTACACTTGTTTGCCCACTGCTTGAATACTGCTCACCGGTGTGAGATCCGTACCAGATACGGTTGATAGAAGAGATAGAGAAGATGCAAAAGAGAGCATCACGCTTCATTACAGGATCGTTTAGTAATCGCGAAAGTGTTACGGAGATGATAGATAAACCCCAGTGGAAGACTCTGCAAGAGAGACGCTCAGTAGCTCGGTACGGGCTTTTGTTGAAGTTTCGAGAACATACCTTCACCGAGGAGTCAAATGGTTCAAATGGCTCTGAGCACTATGGGACTTAACATCTTAGGTCATCAGTCCCCTAGAACTTAGAACTACTTAAGCCTAACCAACCTAAGGACATCACACACATCCATGCCCGAGGCAGGATTCGAACCTGCGACCGTAGCAGTCCCGCGGTTCCGGACTGCAGCGCCTAGAACCGCACGGCCACCGCGGCCGGCACCGAGGAGTCAAGCAGTATATTGCTCCCTCCTACGTATATCTCGCGAAGAGACCATGAGGACAAAATCAGAGAGATTAGAGCCCAAACAGAGGCATACCGACAATCTTTCTTTCCACGAACAATACGAGGTACTCAAGATACCCTCCGCCATACACCGTCAGGTGGCTTGCGGAGTATGGATGTAGATGTAGATAGAACTGCAGCATGCCGAGATAAATGCCAGAAATGGACAAGCAAGGAGACCAGTCATGAGACAATACCACTGGCCTTACGTCGACTTCAAGTAAGAACCATGGTAAAAAAGCGATCGTGTATTCTCTGTTGGATCTGTGAATATTAGCTTTCCCGCAATAGATCATAGGCAGTGTTAGTCTTGTCAGTGATGCGGTTTCGCGTCGTTTGTAACGGTGACGCCGGTCGTGTGTGACGCGTTGGCACGGTATCTGTTTACCGTACTCGTTAAGGCCCGCTGCAGAACATTTATTTAATTACGAACTGGCCTCCTACCGGTGCAGCCCATCATCAAGCGGCCAAGCGCTAACAAGCCGAAAATCGCTTCGCAATTAAATTCGGCAGCAAGGCTGCGCCTGTGCGTTGCGTTTCAGTTTATCAGCACGCTCCGCTGAACACCGCCGGAAAAGTCTATTAATGCAACATTTATCAGTTACACGTATTAAAAAAAAAATAAACGAGTTCCCTTTTAAAGCGTTTCCATATAAATATTAAAATTTTCATTAATCTGCGGTGCTTTTGTCTGAGACTGTTTAATTTTTCATCGTTGACAGTTTTCCCCCTAATTGACCATGCGATATTGTAGTGCTGAATATCGCCGCTGTTAATATTATCCTGTGGTTTCGGCGAACCGGTGGGCGGCGGAAAATTCAGCGCACGGTGTTTACACGCTTAAATGTCAGGGCGCGTGGTGTTCTTCTATTGACTCGGCTCTCGGTAATAATGTTGATTTGGTTTCTGCTCTTTGCATTATTAGGTTTGCTAATTTGTTTGTCTATTAATTGCTGTTGTGTTGAGTGTTCTTTGAGCCAAGGGTGACGCGGAATATTCCATGGGAAAGCGTTCCCCGTGCTGACCCAACGCACTGTCAAAGCACGGCACTCGCCGATTTAGCGGGAACCCCCGTGTTACCAGAGCAGTTCGCCGCGCCGCCATTAATTCTGTTTTACTCGGTATCGGCTGGTGCGGCAATCGCTAATACACTGGACTCCTGGCTGGAAGGGCCTGTGTTAAAATCATCTGGGCGGCCTTTGAGCTGGCCTATCCGTGCATCTCCTAAATCGCATCGGTGAACGCGAGTATGGTCTCCCTAAAACGGCGGTGATAATTTCAATGCTTGTCCTTTATCCTCTGTTAGAACAAGTGGCCCGTCTGTGATGATCTCGTTGCGTACAGGACTTAAACTTAAGTTAATGATTTGTCTGTCTAGTACAGATTCTCCGTCGAATATGTCGTTTCTGTTGCGCGATTTTAGGTGTTTTTTCCGTCATTATACTCCCCCCTACGGCACGGATATTTGTGACTGCTGAGAGTTTTTTTAAGTGTGTTATCGTGTTCAGCCTGTAATACTGTTGTCTAGCAGTAGTATGTGAATTGGTCTTGGTTAAAAACAGTCTTGGTTGCAATTTTAGTTTTTTATTTTTCAACGACGCGTTTCGCCTTATTTAGGCATCTTCACATCCGAAATGTTGTTATTCCATTCACGCCGCCACCTCCATTGCAATCGGACTTCTTCTTTGTGCCATAAATACTTCCTCCACATAGTCAAGGAGAAAGACTGGACGTGATTAAAGATCAAAAAGTCTAAGTCAATAAATAAAGCAAATAAATATGAGAGGCTTTCTGGGCTGCAATGCTATCACCTGATAGGCCTATATCGTTTGTTCAAATCGCAAGAAGTAGTTAAAAGCTGTTAATTCAGAGGTTCACTGTGAAAATATTTATTCAATACGAAATATTAACTTCTGTAGTTTTGAAGATATTGAAATAGTGCTGTAAATATTTGACTTTGAATTATTGTAGATATTTGTAGAGGTGTAAGAAGCCATCTTTCAGCTTGTCTGGCACTCCGTCGCTTCTAGGAGCATTGTCTGTCCCGCACAAAGGGTATGTGATCAACAGCCGTCCAAAATACCCGCTTTGGGATTTACCCATATCGAGCCACGCGCTCCCTGAGCTCAACTGGGACGGCACCGTGACGTCACGTACTCATCCCGCTGACTCGCACACGGCCAAGCACGCAAACTCAGCTCTCCTCTATGTTACTTGAAAGTCAGAGCAGTTTCCATCTGAAGCAATCTGTTTCGATATCGATCGAGTGGTCGCAGTTGACCTCAGATTTATGAAAAGAGCTGCGAGTTTAACCCAGTCATATCATATCACACCTTGGATTCTTTTCTGCGGTGCAAAGGAGGTGGTTATCGATGTTTTCGAAACGCCTCCTAACGATGTACAAAATGCGTCTGAAAAGTTCGGCGCATGGCCTCAGAATTTGAAGGAAGATGGAGTTAGAAACAAAATCCCTTTACTGGCCTTTAGTGTAGTCACCATTAGACAAAACACGCGTCTTACATCGGTTGTAAGGCACACGCTTCTTGCGGATTCGCTCGAAGCACCGTGGTCACATGCTGCTGAATATTCGCAATGGCTGTGCGCTCAACTTTCTTGCTCAACGCAAGGTGACTTTCTTCAACATCCTCTTTACTCCCCAGATCTGGGGCAGCAGACTTATTTTCTTTTAGCACCTTCAAAAATAGTTCAAATGGCTCTGAGCACTTTGGGACTTATTATTTCTCAGCCCAACCTCTGCTGCAACGCCCTTACAAACTTCCCAGACTGTTTCCAACCACCCTGTATATCGTTACAGAAAGCAACATGCTGCGAGTCACTTTTCAAGTAATGTGTCATTACATCAACTACATCTGTGGAATTCTTTTACTTATTCTTCGACAGTTAGTTGCTTTTCTGACGTTGACAACAATGGATATTGTCGAAAGCTCAGATTTTCATCGAGTGTTAGCCGAACAAATGTACCGAAAACATTTAATACGACAAATCTCCCGCGAAAAAGATCGTGGTTAAGCTACTGAAATAAAATCACAACAGTTGCCTTTCCGGTACACACTTGCGGCGGGTCGACGGGCGCATACTAATTTTCCACCGTTTCCGTTGATCGACCTGACCGTCTAATTTGTTAATAGCAATACGTTTACAACGATATTAGCAACTCATGCTATGTGCTGAACTGTTCGGTCTTTCAGTGCTCATAGCAGATTCCTAGTCTTCACAGTGGCTAATAAGATCACACTGCTAAGGCCTTAATTTTACGAGAATGTCGGAAGCTCCTCCACCAGTACTAATTGGGTCTATATCACAGTCACCTCTTCCAAAGAAATACTTTACCCGACCAGGTTCTTGTTTAATATGACTAGCGGGGATTAATTGCGTAACTGTGCTGAATAAATCTGCTCATAATTGCAGACAACTGCGTATTTTTCGCCCCCCGCGTGTAGCTGTTGTCGTTCGTTGCCAAGACAACTAGCGATATTAGCACATGCAACTAATGTCATGGTCGTAACTATGTAACTCGTATCTCTAAGCTAACGGTACGTCAGTTCCAAAACTTACAGCACCTTTTCAATTTTGAAAACTCAAAAAAAAAAAAAAGTCTCTGAGCACTATGGGACTTAACATCTGAGGTCATCAGTCCCCTAGAACTACTTAAACCTAACTAACCTAAGGCATCATACACATGCATGTCCGAGGCAGGATTCGAGCCTGCGATCGTAGCGGTCGTGGTGTTCCAGACTGAAGCGCCTAGAACCGCTCGGGCACTGATCTGCACCTTCAATTAGCCCTGAAAGGCGTACGCTTCATAGGCGTTGCGCGTGAACATGGTCCTTCAAGCGATTCCTTAAGATGATAGTTTCCATCAATTTTACAACCGATGTCAGAAGTGTGCACTGCAGCTAACTGTGATTAATCTGAAGGCCAGTAGAGGTATTTTGTCCGTAATTCTTCTTTCCTTCATTTTATGAGGCCATTCACGAAACTTTTCAGATGCACCTTGTTTATAATTTGAATAACTGATGCCACCAATGAAGTTCATATAGACATGTTGGAGAGAGTTGGAATACAGCTCAGGAGAGGTCTGCGCGGGTTGGAATATACACGGATATATCAGGGGGTATCCGCAGTAATAATTTCTTTGCAGGTCAAATACTGCGCCCATGCGGTTAGGTGCGGTTACAGCTGCTGATACCGCAACAATAATTCTTGCGTTTGATAGTTAAAGTCCAGAGTTGTTTACTTGCATAAAACTCCTGCCGATATACACGAATGTACGAAGAGGCACTGCACTTGATTGTAAAGACACGCTGAAATCTGTCAGTCGGCAGATCCACTATATGCACAGTTTCTAGGAGAGGTTAGATGCCTTCTTGACATCTTCGGGGGCTGCAGATCGTCCCACAAAGCATTCTTCGCGGTTTTACGTACAATTAACGTGTATCCAAATCCCGCGACGCTCGCAGTTGCCATTTGAGTCATTCCTGTTTCATTTACGACAACACAACTCAGTTATGAAATTTACCCTATATAAAACGGTTGTAACTTTCGTAAAAGAACCGGAGTGTTCACGTGACAGTTAAGACTTTCACAGTATATTCCAACGCCGCAAATAGTCAACTAGACATGTCCCAAAATCATGCGCCTGCCTGCCCCCCCCCCCCCCCCCCCCAAGACGACGGCGCGAGCTATGATGCTTGGAAACACGTCAATCATTGCTGCAGCGCCCTGTGGAATCTTTCCCTCTTTCCTGGCAGCTGTTACAGAACGGCCGGGGGAGGGTTGCCGACACGGATGGGCGCAACGTAGCGATGCAAGTCACGAAGATTCAGCCCGCCGTGCAGTCGGCAAGTGGGCGCCAGCAGGGGGGTAGCGAGATCAAAGCACACACACACACACACACACACACACACACACACACACACCGCTGCCTCCTGGAATTCTTACTGCATTACTGAAAGTGGACGCCAGTGAGACGTCCTCCAAGTTTAGTCTCCAGCTACCTCCCGGAGCACCGTCTACCAAAACTCAGAGTTCTAACACTCCTTTTAGGCATTATCAGATATTCCTAGAACTTACCTCGCTTCCATGACGATAAAGACGCAGTAATTCCTCTCTCTTCTGCCTATTCTGAATTCACCGTATCGTTCTATTTGACAATACCACGTCGACAGAAAAGTAACGGGGCTGTCGGAAAGAATTTGTATTTGCCACTGCATGTTAACGCAGTATTGTTTTCCAAACTTCAACACAAGAACACATCTGCTCGTCGACGGCCACTAAGTTGCTAGATCTTGGTGGAGCATGTCACAATGTAAGATGACAGTTAGGTCACATGGATATATTTTTTTTTTTTTCATTACAAAATTACATATTTCAGGTCAGACAGATGTAACGGCTAAGAGAGGCACCAGGTACTATAGATAATGGTGCAAAAAAAATTATGCATTGCTGTTTGTCTGGAGCGTTCGCAGTTGAGCACGCTTCCTCCAAGCAGGAGGCGTTGTCTTGCCGTTTCGTTCAACAAACCCCAAGCGCTGCCGTTCTCGCTCCTTTACGTGAGGCAGGGGCGGGCGTTTAGGTTTCGTGTGGAACGGCTGCATGGCGTCTAGTAGAATCGAAAAAGTCTGCAGATAGTGAGAATAGATTCGTCTGGAAGTTTTTCCATCAAACGGTAGGGTAACAATGAATGATTAATCGGTTCATTCGCGGATGGTTACACACGAAAAAATCCCGTCGACATCAAGGTCGTTAGATGCGGAGCATAAGCTCGGAGTGTTTGAAAGATGGGCAACGAAATCGGCCGTGCTCTTCCAAAGGAATCATCCCGGCATTTGCCTGGAGCCATTTTGGGAAACCACAGAAAACCTACATCAGGATGATCCGACGCGTATTTGAACTGTCTTCCTCCAGAATGCGACACGGTAATTACACACGAAACCAGCAGCCAAATCTGTATCGTCATCACTCAGTAGCATCCGTTGCCAGTCTCTATTATTTGTTTAACCATTATTAAGGATATCGTAAATTGTTCTACCGTGACGATTAAAATATGAACTTCAATGTGAAAGTGAGGCTTGTTGCGTCTAGCCATTATTCAAAATTGTTCAAATGGCTCTGAGCACTATGGGACTTAACATCTGAGGACATCGGTCCCATAGAACTTAGAACTACTTGAACCTGACTAACCTAAGGACATCACACACATCCATGTCCGAGGCAGGATTCGAACCTGCGACCGTAGCAGTCGCGCGGTTCCGGACTGAAGCGCCTAGAACCGCTCGGTCACAGCGGCCGCATAGCCATTATTAATAAGTATGTTAGTTAAGAACCCAATAAACGAAGTAAATGGTATTTCTTCAGGGCAATATTTTTTACTTGACAGTGAAAAATTTTAATAAAGAAAAGAGACACATTTTTGTAGAGCTACAAGGTCAGGCTTTCGAACAAAAGGAGTTTTCTCTGTGTTAACCATCGCGTACAAATATCCGATCGGATCGCCGCAAAAGAAAAAAAAAAGCAGAAAAACATAGCGGAGTGACGTAACACGCTTTTGAATTCTTAGCAAGTCATCCTCAGATGATGTGTTTAAAAGGAAATAAAAGGGGAGCAGAAAGCGTTAGGAAACTAAAATACAGAATCAAATTAACTAAAGGTCCATCCCAGCATTTGCCTTAAGCGATTTACTAAAACCGCAGAAAGTCTCAATCTGGTTGACGACAGATCTAAACCATCGTCCCCAGTGGCTTATCACAACGCCATCCAGTGTTTGGTGGAGGTTGGATGAGCGTAGACAGAGCTACTCGTGACCATCTGCTGTCTAGTAGAGTTCAGAAGTGAGGTCTTTATACACGCTTTAAAATCGCCAGCGGATCCTATGAACCCATCCACCTCGGAATTCGCCGTCTCCGTACACGCAGACACTCGACTCGCCAGTCTACGCCGCTCCCTACTTAACTGAAAACTCGCCGCTTGAGTCAGTTTGCGGGTACAAGTGGGCAGTACCAGCGTAGAAAAGAGAGCGAGAACACGAATTCGCAAGTATAACCGATGCACGCTGCACTGCGACTATAGACGCAACTGTTAGGCATAAGGATTATTATATACCAATATACTGAGTACTTGGCGTTCCCAGGTATTTATTTATTCCACACATCCTCGCCCCCCCTAATTCCATCGTCTCCTCCCCCCTCTGTCAACCACCTTCTCCCCCTTCTCTGTCCATTTGTTCCTCCCACTCTCTCTGCTCACCTCCTATTCCCCTCTCCCTAGTCATCTCCCTCTCCATGTCCATTTCCTCATCTCCCTCTCTCTGTTCTCCACCCTTCTCTTACCCTCCCCCCTGTCTGCCATTTCCCTCTCCTCCTCTCTCTGTCCACCTTCCCCCCTCGCTGTCTATCCACCTCCTCCTCCCAAGTTCTCTCTCCTCGTTTTCACGCTCACCCTAATGGGAGGCTGGTGGTTCTCACGCTCGCAGTATTTGCTTCCAGAGCGCAACTAATATGCGAAACAAATTTGATTGAAATCGCTCCAGGGATTTAGAATGAGCTTTTTACCCACGTCAAATATATTTCACATATGTTCAACACGTCACACATATTTGTACGCATATTTCACCTTTTATCTCTAACGAATTTCGCCGTACAGTTTCATTTTCACGCAACTCAATGTTCGTATCACCTGAACTACGTGCTCTACAATTATATGATTTTGTAGGTACATCCAGTGGCACACGTGGCTACTATCTGCGAAACGTATTGTGAATAGAGTTAGTAGCAAAGAAGTAATATGTTAAACATCATGCATGATGCGGCAGTTTGTCACGCATCACAGTATTTGACGTCGTATCTCCAGAACTTTGTGTCGTACCATGATATACTCGTGTAGGTACATTCAGCGGCATGTGTGGATACCGTCTCCGAAGAGTGTTGCGAATAGAGTTAAAAGCCTTTCGTGACGCGACAGTTTTCCACGCATCTCAGTGTTTGCGACGTCGAACAACTGTGCATCGTACAATGGTATAACTTTGGTGGTACATTCAGTGGTATACTTGAATAATGCCTGCAAAGTGTGTCGCGAAAATAGTTAACAGTAAAGCAGACATAAATTAGAACGTCATGCTTCGTGCGTTAGTTTTTCTACAAGACGAGCGAAAATGTAGTAAGGGATAAACCTTTTTCCTTTCATCATTTTGTGGAGGTTTTCAGCGAGAAGTAGTTTTGTTAAGGTTTGAAATTACTTGTTAAGTTTGCTACCAGTCGCTGATTGCTTACATTCTCAAATACTAGATCACTGAAATACAGGGAGCGAAAGGCTATTTACAATTTGTACAGAAACCAGATGGCAGTTATAAGAGTCGAGTGACATGAAAGGGAAGCAGTGGTCGGGAAGGGAGTAAGACAGGGTTGTAGCCTATCCCCGATATTGTTCAATCTGTATATTGAGCAAGCAGTAAAGGAAACAAAAGAAAAATTCGGAGTAGGTATTAAAATTTATGGAGAAGAAATAAAAACTTTGAGGTTCGCCGATGACATTGTAATTCTGTCAGAGACAGCAAAGGACTTGGAAGAACAGTTGAACAGAATGGACAGTGTCTTGAAAGGAGGATATAAGATGAACATCAACAAAAGCAAAACAAGGATAATGGAATGTAGTCTAATTAAGTCGGCTGATGCTGAGGGAATTAGATTAGGAAATGAGGCACTTAAAGTAGTAAAGGAGTTTTGCTATTTGGGGAGCAAAATAACTGATGATGGTCGAAGTAGAGAGGATATAAAATGTAGGCTGGCAATGGCAAGGAAAGCGTTTCTGAAGAAGAGAAATTTGTTAACATCGAGTATAGATTTAAGTGTCAGGAAGTCATTTCTGAAAGTATTCGTATGGAGTGTAGCCATGTATGGAAGTGAAACATGGACGATAAATAGTTTGGACAAGAAGAGAATAGAAGCTTTCGAAATGTGGTGCTACAGAAGAATGCTGAAGGTTAGATGGGTAAATCACGTAACTAATGAGGAGGTATTGAATAGTTTTAGGAGAGAAGAGAAATTTGTGGCACTTCTTGACTAGAAGAAGGGATTGGTTGGTAGGGCATATTCTGAGGCATCAAGGGATCACCAATTTAGTATTGGAGGTCAGCGTGGAGGGTAAAGATCGTAGAGGGAGACCAAGAGATGAATACACTAAGCAGATTCAGAAGGATGTAGGCTGCAGTAGGTACTGGGAGATGAAAAAGCTTGCACAGGATAGAGTAGCATGGAGAGCTGCATCAAACCAGTCTCAGGACTGAAGACCACAACAACAACAACAGATCACTGAAGTGTGGGTATTAGCGGGTCGTCAGGTACACTCCTTTCTCAATACTAACCCTACCCCTCTGATATGTAAGTAATTCTCACCAGCACAGCGGGGTTTCGAGACAGTAAGCGATATGTGTACCAAGATTGGTTGAAATCGGTCTGAGATGTTGGCCATACATAAATGTATACTTACATTCATTTTTATACTGAGCGAGTCGGCGCAGTGGTTAGCACACTGGACTCGCATTCAGGAGGACGACGGTTCAAACACGTCTCCGGGCATCCTGATTTAGGTTTTCCATGATTTCCCTAAATCGCTTTAGGCAAATTCCAGCAAGGATCCTTTGAAAGGGCACGGCCGACTTCCTTCTACATCCTTTCCTAATTCGATGGGACCGATGACCTCGCTGTTTTGTCCCCTTCCGCGAATCAATCAACTAACCTTACAGTAAAGAAAATAGTCCAAATTGTGCAACTTGCTTGCACCACACAAGGAATATAACTAATCACAGCAGAACATCTGCCAGACTATACAGATGCTAATCCCACTCTGGCGCGCTTGGCGCAAAATATAATGTATGTGTTCCGATCCCTGCCCTGCTTCCAGTACCTTACAGGACACCGAGCGAAGTGGCGCAGTGGTTAGCACACTGGACTGGCATTCGGGAGGAAGATGGTTCAAACCAGCGTCCGGCCTTGCTGATTTCCCTAAAGCGCTCCGGGCAAATGCCGGGATGGTTCCTTTGAAAGGGCACAGCCGATTTCCTTCCCCGTCCTTTCCCAATTCGATGGGACCGATGACCTTGCGGTTTGGTCCCCTCCCCGAAAGTCAACGAACCAAACATTTTTATAATGTTTATGGATTTATGAATTAGAGGGTGTCCCAGCAGGAATTGTCAATTTTAAGGAACATCACAGCAACGCTCATTTGAAGCCAAAAAGTCTAGCAAATATGGGCTCTAAAATGCACACCTGAAGGCCTATAAGTCGTCCGTCTTCGATACTGTGAAACAAATCTCCTCTACTACTATCCCTTTGCTTTCCATATATTGGGAGGAGGTAGTATGGACCAAAATAAGGAAAATGGGCTCTAAATTGCATACCTTGTTCAGGATATGAGATGTCTTTCATAGTAGCGACGATGAACAAGTGCGCATTGCTCTTCAGGCATACAGTTCAGATCTCATGTTTAGCGGACAATTTTTTTTCTTGCTTTGGTCCACACTACTGCCTCTCCACACTACTGCCTCTCAAAACATGGAAAGCGAAGCGCCTGCAGATGAAGAGATTTGTTTCACAGTATCGAAGACGAAGTGTTATGGCTCCCAAGGTACACAAATTAGAGTCCACAGAGTCCACGTTTAATGGACTTCTTTGCTTTAAATGAACATTCTTGTCACGTCTCTGAATATCTGACCATTTCTCCCACAGGATATCCTAGAGAGAGAGAGAGAGAGAGAGAGAGAGAGAGAAGAGAGAGAAAGAGAGAGAGAGAGAGAGAGAGAGAGAGAGAGAGAGAGAGAGAGAGGGAGAGAGAGAGCGCGCGTTTTAAGACAGAAGTGAGAGGGTGCCGGCACATAGCCTAATGCAGGAGAATGACGCTAAGTGTGGTGATCAGGAATTACCGTTCCGCTTGCTGGCCAAATACTACAGGTGAAAATTTCTTCCGTCCACAGGATTCCAATCAATTTACCTTGCAAGTACAGTGCCATCGCAGAGGCGTCCGTTAACACCGTTTGCTACAGAGAGGGATTATGTATTCCTGTGTTCCAATAGGCATTCTTGTTTGCATTTTTATAGGTGCTAAAATCGTTTCTGTTAAGAATGTGCTTCACATTTCGTACTACTAATACAAAAAAAAAAAGGAGTAATACGATATGCAGCAGAACTCTGTATAATTATTTATGGAGTATGTGTATCGCTCATTTCCACAAAAGACGACGAAAGAAAGATTTTCCATTTTATCTACAATTTCAAATTAGACCATACAGATCAGAAACGGAGCAAGTACAACTGTAATGTTGAGGGTTGCATACATAAGAAATTAAGGCGCCGCTTTTACGGCAATGTTAGGCTGGCTTTCTTCCTCTTTTCCTCTTACTGAAACTTGCATGACTGTGAGGCTAGTCCTGCTTTAGTACGCAAGTTGAATGAACGATCTTGCCGTGACGGTGTAGCACTGAAAGGGCTAAAATGACCGACTCCCAGGATCACACGACCTCTGATGAAGATGTGATTCTTGAGACTGTTGGGCCTGTAGGAGGCAAATTAAGAGATGCAGTGCATACAGTTGCAGATGTGCTGCACAAGATGAAGAGTGGTGCTTGGAAAAAGTTAGATGCCGCAGTCCACAGTTCATAAGGATAGCGTACTTGTTCAATACAAACAAAATGGTTGTATTCTTGTTTAAACTCTTTTACAGCAGTCTTCGAATATTTTACATATACACACCAATACAGTCACCAATAGTGAACAAATAACATAACACGCAACGCAGATCTCACACTATGCGAAGGAAATGTGTCGTAGTACGCGAAGGACGACGAACCTTTCTTTGGGAGCAGAACCCACCCTTCATCGTCTTCCAGTCAACGATGCCATATGACTTGGTTGCTCCAGGTCATTTTCATGATCACCAGTCGTTTGGACGACTTTTATACAACAGGTATGGTTGGCATCCAGGCCTAAATTATTCTCCTAAGCTTAAAGTGGCGTTTCGTGTGAGGGGTTTGGTTTGCCGAGCAAATCCAGCCATTAATGCGGTGACCCAGACAATCAAGACGTACTCGAGAGGCAGCGTGCAGAAAATTGGAGGGGGAGGTTGGCGGTCCTGGCGACAGGTGAGGGCGCTGCGGTTGGCAGTATCCATGAATAAAGATGACCGGCCCCAAGTGGCGCTGCTCCACCGCTTGCCCTGCGGCTCGGCCGCGCCGCGGCAGGGAACAGAAGGCTGCAGCCGGCACCGTGGCTGCGGGAGTCACCTGCCGGACTGCATGGACGCAACTCGTGTACCCCACTCGTTACACCAAAGATGAGAACAATTCCTTTGAATCGAGAACGAGTTTTTACGAATTTCCTGGCACTGTACATGCAGGACTACAATGCAACAAGGAAATGTTTTAAATGCTGTGGGATAGGCCACACAAGCAAATGTTGCGATGATGAATGAATAACCTGCGCTAAGTGTGGGGAGAAGGAACATAAAAAAGCTGGTTGCCTGTCAAGGCAACCCCCAGTAGCATGTTTCCATGTAAAAGAATTGTGTACAATGGTCGAGAAGCTCCTCATAAGCCACACATCTCTGCACTCAATGCTAAGCGATGGCTTCCAATGGTGTAAGGAGCGACGCCACTCAACAGAGGAGACGAGTGATGCGGAGTGGACAGTTACAACACAGGAGTCAAGTGATGCAGAGTGGAGAGTCAAAACACAGGAGTCGAGTGATGCGGAGTGGAGAGTCGCAACACAGGAGTCGAGTGATGCCGAGTGGAGAGTCGCAACACAGGAGACGAGTGATGCGGAGTGGAGAGTCGCAACACAGGAGACGAGTGATGCGGAGCGGAGAGTCGCAACACAGGAGACGAGTGATGCGGAGTGGAGAGTCACAACACAGGAGACGAGTGATGCGGAGTGGAGAGTCGCAACACAGGAGACGCGTGATGCGGAGTGGAGAGTCACAACACAGGAGACGAGTGATGCGGAGTGGAGAGTCGCAACACAGGAGACGAGTGATGCGGAGTGGAGAGTCACAACGCAGGAGACGAGTGATGCGGAGTGGAGAGTCACAACACAGGAGACGAGTGATGCGGAGTGGAGAGTCACAACACAGGAGACGAGTGATGCGGAGTGGAGAGTCACAACACAGGAGACGAGTGATGCAGAGCGGAGAGTCACAATACAGGAGACGAGTGACGCGGTGAATCACAACACAGGAGATGAGTGATGCGGAGAGGGGAGTCACAATACAGAAGACAAGTGATGCGGAGAGGAGAGTCACAATACAGGAGACGAGTGATGCAGAGTGGAGAGTCACAACACAGGAGACAAGTGATGCGGAGTGGAGAGTCACAATACAGGAGACGAGTCACACGGTGAATCACAACACAGGAGACGAGTGATGCGGAGAGGAGAGTCACAACACAGGAGACGAGTGATGCGGAGTGGAGAGTCACAACAGAGGAGAAGAGTGATGGGGAGTGGAGAGTCACAACACAGGAGACGAGTGATGGGGAGTGGAGAGTCACAACACAGGTGATCTGGAGTGGAGAGTCACGCTATAACATGCAGCAGTCCGATGGAAGGGTTTGGGTTTGGTGAATACCTGGAGAAAGTTACCTGTCATCATGTGTAGTGCGAATAGGGAAGTGCGGAGGAAGTGGTGTTACAGTAAGGGGATGTTTTCGTGGTTAGGGTATGGACCCCTTACTGTGCTTAAGAAAATGCTAAATGTGGAAGGGTATGAACTCATTTTACAGCACTGTGTACTGTGTAGAAGAGAGGAACAATTAGGAAACGATGACTGACTGTTTCAGCATGACAATACACCCCTTCATAAAGCAGTGTACGTAAAGCAATGGTATGTGAAAAATATGCATTCCTCAACGGACTGACCTGCCTACAGTCCCGACCTTAGCCCAACAAAACACCTCTGGAATGAGACAGAATGTGGACTTCGCTCCAGACCCAAGCGTCCAACATCACTACATTTTCTAGTATCAGCTCTTGAGGAAGAATGGGCTGCCATTACTTCCGAGATACCGCGCTGCAATTGTCGCTAGAATAGTTCAAAACGTCATGACGGCGAAGGGATATTTTTGATCAGATGTACTGTGTTTATTTAGTGTATCTATGTCCAGGATCCGAAATGTTGAACCTATCACGATTCTTCCGAACCAAAGAGCAAGTGTTCCATAAACAAGTGCTCCAATATGCCTGAAGTGCGTCCATTCTGATCTGAGGAGAAAATTATTCTGATGGCGTCACATATGATTGGAACTCCAGCAAGCTAATGGCTCTCTTACGTTGAATCCGCCAAACTATGGATAATGTAAAATGATTTGCTGAGAAACGTGGTTCTTTCGAGTGGCTTTTTTCTTCCTATCTTCCTATATTTTCTCAATCGTTATGCTTGTATTTTTGTTCCTGGGTGAACATTTTCTGTCTTTTTCTCGAAAATCTTTAAATTTTTTTGTTCTGGTTCGTATTTTTCTCTGTTTTGAACGACTTGTTAAGTTCATCTCTTCTTCACCTTTTGAGTATATTTGCTCTCCTGATTTTTGTTCGTTTTGTTATTGAAAAATCGGAAGATTCTTTTAGTTGATCTTTCGTCCTCCATTCTTTTCACATGTCCAAAGAAACTGACCCGCCTTCTCGATAACTGTGTGTGAGAGTGAATTTTTTGATAGATTTCTTTGGTGCTTCTTAATTTCCAGTGAACATATTCGTCTATGGTGCGTGCCAGGATTTTTCGGAGCTCGCTCCTCTCTTTTTTTCTTTATTTCTCCTGTTTGCCCAAGTTCAAGTGTGACAAATCTCTCTGCTCCATAAAGCGTTCCGATTTTTTTGCAGGTGCCCTTGAAAAGTTGATAACGCCGACACCATCATCTGGGATCTAGTGGTGTTTGCTTCTTTGGTCGTTCCACTGGTTTGAATGATTTCTCCGAGATACTCATATTTTTGAAGTTTGTTACTTTTTTCAAAGTTGATTCTAACGTAAAAAACAAGAGAAAACCACGACAATATGTAATACAGCAGCATATTATATCTATCACATAATACGTTTATTGTATGTATAAAAGGAGACAAGTATTACAGGCCAATGATGATGCTTCCCAAATAAAAGAATCGAAGCCCATATGGCAATAACCAAAGTGCCTTCAATTAGTTGCATAGACGGTACATACTTCCACGAATTTAAAGCAACTAATGTAAAGACGGAAAACAGGAAAATGACGATTTTCCAAATGTTTCCAACGATTTTGCGGCACCTACGATAATTGTGACAGTCACTACATTTTGGATGTTGGAATCTGTAGCTGCCCTCCTCTGATATTCTTCCGAAGAGGTTTATTTGGGTGAGAGCTGATTCCATACGTCTGGCAAAAGACTGCAAGATCATACACAAAGACCATGCAGTTGATTTTGATTCCTTTATGTTCCGTTCCTAGTTTTATTCGATGATTTATTCCTATTTTTTGAAGAGAATTTTCCTATTCTTCAATGATTTTTTTTTTTTTCAGAAAGGCAATTAAAGAGTACAGGAAACAATCCATCCCCTTGTAGGACTCCTATTCTGATTTCAAATGATTCAGAAATTTAGCCTTGGAATTTAACTTTCGATTTATCATTCGTATGAGATTGTGCGAACAAATTAAACAGTTTATTGCCTACCCCAATTTTTTATATTGTGGAGAATACGATTACCACTTTTTATTTAAAAATCATAAAAAATACGTAGAGAACTAATGATGAACTACTCTATTACATAATGACAAGGAATTGTAATACAGATATCACTTTTTTGCATTCTAAGAAGCTGGTTGCATTCTTTATCATTTATCTTTTAAAACAGAAAAGGCTACTGTTCTTCTGTCCCGACAAGATTTGTGTCACTTGATTCTCTGACTATTTCTTGGATGGTAGTATACTGTGAGTGTAGCTCATGTAAAAGGATATTGTGAAAAATTAGTTAACCGATTGTGTAGAGGTGTTTATTTAGTAGAAATATGGGAAGTACACGTTTTTATACATCTTGAACTAATCAAAATTGTAAGTCACTATTTCACAGGACGCCGATTTCAACAGGATTACAATCGCCACTGTTAAGTGACGAAACGATCTGAGAATCACTAACATTTACAATCAGCTCGACAAAAAAATGTGTACGCCGCTATCTGTATGAAATAAAAGACATATTTATAGGCAAGATGTTTGATACATATGTTTACATGAAAACGCATTTTATTACTAATTGCACAATTACCTAGTAGTTAATCCACTCGCCGCCATTATCGATTATAGCTTGGCACCTCCGGTGAATTGTCCATGTTTCCAACCTCTAAACATTGTCTGACCCACTTTGAGTGTTTTTGACTTTCAAGTAATTCAGCACCAGCTCCATATGAAAACTTCGATCCCTTTGGATGATTTACAAGGAACACTGCCTCATGACGCTTCAGATATGTTGCACTCATTTTCAACTGCAACTGACACAGCGAAACGTTCAACTCTCACACTGTTTACACACTGTGCAAAGACGCATTGATTACAGATTCGAGACCACTACAACAGATATCGCTGCGGACGTTGCATTTAAAATTATGGCGTACATTTTCTTGTGGAACTGACTGCACCATCAAAGACAGAACCTATCTTCGCAGAGACGATGTCCAATAATTTAATTTTCTTTTTTTTCCTACACTTTCGCAGGGTGGGAATTGTATCGAAATTTCGCAGTCAAAAAAGTCAATAAACAATGACGGTAGTGCCGGCCGGATTGGCCGAGCGGTTCTAGGCGCTACAGTCTGGAACCGCGCGACCGCTACGGTCGCAGGTTCGAATCCTACCTCGGGCATGGATTAGATTGAAGTAGTTCTAAGTTCTAGGGGACTGATGACCAAAGAAGTTAAGTCCCGTAGTACTCAGAGCCATTTGAACCAGCCAATGACGGAAGCCAACCACAACGTATTGGCCAGAACATCCAGCGATGGGAGAAAAGGAATGGAGTTATTTACGGTCCTAATAATTAAGTTTTTTCATCAGCAACTACGCAGACGTTAGAAGGCACACCATCGCTGTTGGAATGTGCTTTTATAACGCGGCGAAATATACATGCGATACTTTTGTATTACTCAGATCTTTAAATGTCGCATAACGGGAGGATCTTTACACTGATGTAATTTACTCCATTTCACTGTAGTGTCTTATTATTGAATCAAGGTCAAAGATTTGTTCCGCACATGACCTTCCTGTGAGGTAACCACCTTGATATTCCCCCATGTGTTTATCGAGTTGCTATTCCAGCGTTGTTAGTACTGCACCACAAACATTCTTTTAAGTTACTGTGAGGAGTGAGAGTCCCCTGGAACTACCGGAATCTGTTACGTCTCATTTTTGTTCAGGGGAGTGTGGATTACTGCACACTAAGCAGACTTTTTTCCAGTCGCGACTAAGCATTTCTAGAGGTAAGAAACGATTCCGTTCCTTTCGGCAGCAAGATGCGTGACTCGACGTGGAGGAGTTGGGACCGGCTGTTGCGGCCGGCGTCTTCCGCGCGTCCGCGCCGGCGAGCAGCAGGTGTTGCGGCGTAAACCAAATTAGCAAAGAAAAAGGCCCGCTGGGAGCGCTAACAGGTGGGAACGTTTCTGCCGCTGCCGCTGCTACCACTGCCCGGTCGCTGAGTGACGCGCGCCCGCCGCCCGGCAAATTGGGGCGACTACCCCGGCGGTGGCCACAGCTGCAGCTGCGACTGAAAAGCGCTTGAAAGACGCGCCCGTAATTGCCTGCGCCTCGAGCGGCGACAGGAAATAGCCGCGTGAATAGACCGCATCAGGCCAACGCCGGCCGGACCCGACGCCGCTAAAAGCTTGCAGCCCTATCCGTTTCACCACAGCCCCGTCTTTTCACCCAGCCCGAAAGAGGAGTTTTCCGGTACCTACTTCGGTCTGAAAACAGGAGAGATACCGCACATTTACTTTACAAAACTCACTGTTTCTACATCACCACAGTAAGACGCATCTTGTCGTCACGTGTTTGTAATTGGAATACCGCGGAGAAATTATCGGAAAGCTGTGATATGACAGAGGCGTACGTCGTTAATGTTATTACGAATGCAGCACCCTACAGACGTTAATCTTCGAAACTGCTACACTACTCTCCTAGGTTATATCCATAAGCTGTACATAACTGGCACATGTTGATGTATGTACAGTCATGTTCAGAAAAAGAAGAACACCTTGAACGACTAGAGTCAGGACGTTCATATTCGTCGAGCAGATGCGCAAAACTATAGACCTGTATCTCTGACATCGATCTGTTGTAGAATTTTAGAACATGTTTTTCGCTCGCGTATCATGTCATTTTTGGAAACCCAGAATCTGCTCTGTAGGAATCAACACGGATTCCGGAAACAGCGATCGTGTGAGACGCAACTCGCTTTATTTGGTCACGAGACCCAGAAAATATTATATACAGGCTCCCAGGTAGATACCATTTTCCTTGACTTCCGGAAGGCGTTCGATGCAGTTCCGCACTGTCGTCTGATAAACAAAGTAAGAGCCTACGGAATATCAGACCAGCTGTGTGGCTGGATTGAAGAGTTTTTAGCAAACAGAACACAGTATGTTGTTCTCAATGGAGAGACGTCTACAGACGTTAAAGTAACCTCTGGCGTGCGATAGGGGAGTGTTATGGGACCATTGCTTTTCACAATATATATAAATGACCTAGTAGATAGTGTCGGAAGTTCCATGCGGCTTTTCGCGGATGATGCTGTAGTATACAGAGAAGTTGCAGCATTAGAAAATTTCAGCGAAATGCAGGAAGATCTGCAGCGGATAGGCACTTGGTACAGGGAGTGGCAACTGACCCTTAACATAGACAAATGTAATGTATTGCGAATACATAGAAACAAGGATCCTTTATTTTAAGATTATATGATAGCGGAACAAATACTGGTAGCAGTTACTTCTGTAAAACATCTGGGAGTAAGCGTGCGGAACGTTTTGAAGTGGAAGGCTCATATAAAATTAATTGTTGGTAAGGCGGGTGCCACGTTGAGATTCGTTGGGAGACTCCTTAGAAAATGTAGTCCATCAACAAAGGAGGTGGCTTACAAAACACTCGTTCGACCTATACTTGAGTATTGCTCATCAGTGTGGGATCCGTACCAGGTCGGGTTGACAGAGGAGATAGAGAAGATCCAAAGAAGAGCGGCGCGTTTCGTCACAGGGTTATTTGGTAAGCGTGATAGCGTTACGGAGATGTTTAGCAAACTCAAATGGCAGACTCTACAAGAGAGGCGCTCTGCATCGCGGTGTAGCTTTCTCGCTAGGTTTCGAGAGGGTGCGTTTCTGGATGAGGTATCGAATATATTGCTTCCCCCTACTTATACCTCCCGAGGAGATCACGAATGTAAAATTAGAGACATTCGAGCGCGCACGGAGGCTTTCCGGCAGTCGTTCTTCCCGCAAACCATAAACGACTGGAACAGGAAAGGGAGGTAATGACAGTAGCACGTAAAGAGCCCTTGGCCACACACAGTTGGGTGGCTTGCGGAGTATAAATGTAGATGTACATGTAGATGTAGATATTTACAGGACATGTACATTACTATGTTCTGCAGAAATGATTAGCTTTTCAGCCACCTCGGTTCAGCATGCTCCTATTCCCTGCTATGCACAGGGTCCACCATGGGCCCTGATAACTTGTTCCATGCGTGACGTGATCGACGCGTATAAGGCGTGAATGTCTTCCTGTGGTACAACCATCCATGCTGCATTCACCTGGTTCCAAAGTTCATCTGTGGTGATTGGCATTGGCTCGCAGCGCTGCGCCCGTCGTTCCACCATGTCCAACACATTTTCGATTGGCGACAAGTCTGGTGATCTGGCGAGCCAGGGAAAAAGGCTGACATCCTGTGACACCAAGAAACCACGTGTTCGTGCAGCAAAATGTAGTCGTGCATTGCCTTGCTGAAAAGTGGCGTCTGGTGTGTTGTGCAGAAAGGGTAGAGCTACGGGTGGCACGGTGTAATTCACGTACGTGGCACTGGTCACAGAGCCCTGGAACCGCACCAGCTGTGATTTGTGGCTGTGGCGAATAGCATCCCACACCATGAGGCCTTGAGCTGGCGCTGTATGTCTTGTGCGAATGCAGTCACTATGGTACTGCTCCTCGTGTCCACAGCGAATCAAAATCCGGATATCATTTCAAACATAACCTAGATTCGCGTTAAAACATTATCTGATGCCATTCCTGTCCCCAGTGTCGTCGTTCCATTCACCACTGCCGTCGAATACGTTTCTGCACATTTGTCAAAGGTAGACGGAGAAGCTGACGACGCGCGTCTAATCCTTCCTGTAATAAATGGCCACGGACTGTCACCCCCTACAGTGTACGATACGTTACACTCTTGCCCCAGAGCCAGGCAAGGCGCAGATCTGTCCTGCAATGCCATTCGGGTGAGGTGTCCATCTTCACGAGCGGGGGTCTGTATGGTGCGACCTGAGCTACACTCCTGGAAATGGAAAAAAGAACACTTTGACACCGGTGTGTCAGACCCACCATACTTGCTCCGGACACTGCGAGAGGGCTGTACAAGCAATGATCACACGCACGGCACAGCGGACACACCAGGAACCGCGGTGTTGGCCGTCGAATGGCGCTAGCTGCGCAGCATTTGTGCACCGCCGCCGTCAGTGTCAGCCAGTTTACCGTGGCATACGGAGCTCCATCGCAGTCTTTAACACTGGTAGCATGGCGCGACAGCGTGGACGTGAACCGTATGTGCAGTTGACGGACTTTGAGCGAGGGCGTATAGTGGGCATGCGGGAGGCCGGGTGGACGTACCGCCGAATTGCTCAACACGTGGGGCGTGAGGTCTCCACAGTACATCGATGTTGTCGCCAGTGGTCGGCGGAAGGTGCACGTGCCCGTCGACCTGGGACCGGACAGCAGCGACGCACGGATGCACGCCAAGACCGTAGGATCCTACGCAGTGCCGTAGGGGACCGCACCGCCACTTCCCAGCAAATTAGGGACACTGTTGCTCCTGGGGTATCGGCGAGGACCATTCGCAACCGTCTCCATGAAGCTGGGCTACGGTCCCGCACACCGTTAGGCCGTCTTCCGCTCACGCCCCAACATCGTGCAGCCCACCTCCAGTGGTGTCGCGACAGGCGTGAATGGAGGGACGAATGGAGACGTGTCGTCTTCAGCGATGAGAGTCGCTTCTGCCTTGGTGCCAATGATGGTCGTATGCGTGTTTGGCGCCGTGCAGGTGAGCGCCACAATCAGGACTGCATACGACCGAGGCACACAGGGCCAACACCCGGCATCATGGTGTGGGGAGCGATCTCCTACACTGGCCGTACACCACTGGTGATCGTCGAGGGGACACTGAATAGTGCACGGTACATCCAAACCGTCATCGAACCCATCGTTCTACCATTCCTAGACCGGCAAGGGAACTTGCTGTTCCAACAGGACAATGCACGTCCGCATGTATCCCGTGCCACCCAACGTGCTCTAGAAGGTGTAAGTCAACTACCCTGGCCAGCAAGATCTCCGGATCTGTCCCCCATTGAGCATGTTTGGGACTGGATGAAGCGTCGTCTTAAGCGGTCTGCACGTCCAGCACGAAGTCCAACTGAGGCGCCAGGTGGAAATGGCATGGCAAGCCGTTCCACAGGACTACATCCAGCATCTCTACGATCGTCTCCATGGGAGAATAGCAGCCTGCATTGCTGCGAAAGGTGGATATACACTGTACTAGTGCCGACATTGTGCATGCTCTGTTGCCTGTGTCTATGTGCCTGTGGTTCTGTCAGTGTGATCATGTGATGTATCTGACCCCAGGAATGTGTCAATAAAGTTTCCCCTTCCTGGGACAATGAATTCACGGTGTTCTTATTTCAATTTCCAGGAGTGTATTTCGTTGTCTTCCACGGCCTTTGCACACACTTGCCGCACTGCCGAAATACCTTGTCCCACACGAGCAGCAATTTCGCGGATGGATGCATCGCATACTCTCTTGCCAATAATGAGCCATCTGTAAAACTCACTGATTTGACTGTACGGTTCACGCACACGTGTCTGAGGAGCCGCGCGGGGTAGTCGCCTGGTCTCAGGCGCCCTGCCACGGTTCGCGCCCCTCTCGGAGCTTCTAGTCTTCCCTCGGGCATGGGTGCGTGTGTTGTTCTTAGCATAAGTTAGTTTAACTAGTGTGTAAGCCTGGGGACTGATGACCTCAGCAGTTTGGTCCCATAGGAACTGACCACTACCACGTCCGTGAGGCACCCTGGAAGTTTGCTCCGCTTATAGCAACAACCAGAGCCGCAAGCACCTGCCAGTCGCCCGTAAACGTGAGCTTGTACGTTCTCTAATGTTGCTAGGACTAGTGTGGACGCCCCGATTAAGGTCTACGAATGTAACACACGAGAAATTAGGGTTCAAACGGAGGCATATAGAAAGTCAGTTTTCCCTCGCTCTATTTGCGAGTGGAGCAGAAAAGAAAATGGCTAGTAGTGGTACGGGGAACCATTCGCCACGCACCGTTCAGTGGCTTTCGGAACATGGACGTAGATTTAGAATAGCCCTGTTGCACCCTCAACTAAAACACACAGTTTTGAATGGACCAAAGTATTTTATTCCGTTTGTAACTGGTAGACGCAACAAAGCTGTTGTCTAGAACGAAAAATAACAACAATAATAATAATAACATTATAAATAAACTGGTACTTTTGGTTGACTATGAGGTGAATTATTTAGACAAACATCGAAAATGTAGGATTTCGCAACCTGACTTTGTCAACTAATAGAGGAAAAAAGAACGGGAACTTACGATTTTCAGTTCCGTCGACGATGAGGTCATTAGAGACGGAGCACAATCTCGGGCTAGGGAAGGCAGTGCCCTTCCAAAGGAACCATTCCGGAATTCCCCTTAAGAGATTTTGAGAATAAAATGGGGTATCTATATCTGAATTACTTCTCCACTGCCCCAGTAGCTGAATGGTTTTATTTAACTGCTTTTATTCTTCACCATTTTGTTATGGCTGTAAAACACTCGAACGCCGTTTAATTCCCACCACTAACTACTGTACAAAGTTAATTCCCACCACTAACTACTGTACAAAGTCGCCACATTGATCGTCCCAATGCTAGTTTGCGCCACAGTCTTTTTGGTTGTCTGTCAACTCTCTTAACACACGGGAAAAGCCACGTTCCGATGGAATAATCTTTACGCAAACAGTTGATAATAATAACAAACAACAACAGTCCGTGATATTTGTACACAGACTGTTGGTAAACTACGAGAGACAGACCTCTGCTAAGGGGATTAGCAGTATTGATAGGCAGCGTGACTGCCACCGTGTAAGCACGACACGGCCCAGAATGATGCCTGTCACGCTACTCGACGCTTAGCTTACATTGCTGCCAACCTCCCTTAACCACTCCAAACGCATCTTTTCTGGTCAAGTGGAGCTCACTAGCCATCGCACGAACCTTCCAGCAAGTAGTGATCTAAAATTGAAACATTCTCCAAAACCACTCGTGTTATCAAATAGTATCGCTCTTTTGAGGTGGAATTAATCGTCACGACGTAAAGGAAACATGCTGAAATTCTGATTTTAACGATTAATACCGCAAGTGCTAATTTAACTGGCTTTCGAACGGAGAAATCGGCGAACAGAGAGTGGATATAAGCACTTCCTTGCGGTGTATCCGAAACTAATTTTGCGCCTGAAGGACTCTCTCCGTTAAAAATGACATGTGTTTTATTTGCTCGGAACTGTTCGAGCCCATTCTGAAAGTTGTGCTAATATTCACTCCATTTGTATTTTGTACATTAGGCGGCTGTATTGTACGTCTTTCGAAAGTCAAAGAACATGGCATCAACATGGGCACCGGTGTTTACTGTTTTCTATGCCGTTAGGACTGAATTTTATTAAATTATTATTATAGATTTCCTTAACATTGAAGAACTGAGTTTAAAGATTGCCACGGGCCAAAGAACGACACGCGAATCACATACATCCAATTTAATTAACATTGATTGATTGATTGATTTTAACAGGAGAGCTAAAACAGCTTAGGTCTGACCCGCCACTACCCGCACAAAAACTAGGTTTATTGTGCGGTATCGCTCCCTATATAGGCTACCTAGTAAAGCCAACCAATGACCTTAAATAGTGCAAGGAGTCCCTCTACCAGTTTTTTGTTACACACAATTTCTTCAGGTCTAGTTGTCCCAAAGATTCTGTATCTTTTACTCTCCAATGCCATGCATTCAAAGATTAGGTGTGGTGCAGTTTCTTCACCCTCATCACAGATCCTACATTTAGGGTCCTCTCCCGTTATGCCCATTGTGTGTAGGTGTTTTTTGAAGTTCCCATGGCCGGTCATCAGTCCAGCCATGAGTTTGATCGCTTTCCTGTTCTATTCCAGGATTACTGAGCTTCTTTTAAAACATGGCTTGGGCATCATTGCCTTACATTGTTTTTGTTTATGGACCTTGGTCCAATATCTTACGTGCTGTTGGCGATTGTCAAGACAGGTTCCGGTCCAATAAATGGAGTTGTTGCCCCCATCCTAGTCAATCTATCGGCTTGTTCACTGTCACAGATCCCTGAGTGGCCAGGGTCCCACACCAGGTACACACTATTGCTTCCCCCTAGCTCCACCAGAGCCCTGTGGCAATCTGCAACAATCTTAGCTGCCAATGATTTCAGGGCTGCCTGTCTGTCTGAATAGATGTAGCTGCTACAGTCACTGTAGCACCTACTCATATTCTCTTCCACACATGCCCTGATTGCAGTAATTTCGGCTTGGAATACAGAGGCCAGTTTCCCTAAAGAGATGCTGCTCTCCAGTCTTGGCTGAACCCCGTACAGCCCTGCCCCAACGCCTTGATCCAACATCTCGTATAGTTACGGACTTTGTCATTACAGCTCAGTAAGGTGCAATAACTCAAGCGGAAACATGTTCCTGGAAAATAGGGCCTCCTGTTATTAGCCACGAACATTTTGTTTCTCAGTCCTTTTAGTATCCACACAGGGCAAGTCTCACAGAACAATCAGAGTAATGAAAACACATGGACCAACTATTTCTTTTTGTTTACTGCTCCCCGAAACTAGAACTACGACAGCGAAAAATCGCTGGCAATTGGTATTGTGTTTTCACGGGGTCGAAACAAACTTATCACCCGGAATTCTGTGGCAGAATGAAGTTTGCTTGCACAGGTTAACAAACAAACAGTGACAGTAGTAGGACGACCTCGGCACATAACAGCCTCGTGAGAACTTTTCTACCTGGGTCACCGCTATGCTGCAGGCGAAGCTCACGCCTGATTGAATAGATTTGGCGATACTTTGCCTCCGACTGGAATTTCATTTTTACATTTTAACGCGGTCGCTGTTTCGACAATCGCAGCATTTTCTGTAATTTCACGGTGAGACGAGTTTATATTCCGTGGCCGAACATTACGAATTCATATGTAAATACTGCTGTTTCTACCTTTCATTTGCCACTTTGTTTCGACATCTGTGAACCGTGGCCTGCTGTTATCCTCAGGTGTAGCACGCAGTTACACCTGCTGTCCGCTACTGTGGAAAAAAAAAGAGAGAATAGATCAGTTGCCACGACTCTCGTAGGAAAATGAGACACTGTGGCGCTGACACAATGAATTTGGAAAATATGGCGCTTGGTGCCGCTAGGGCATGTTTTGCAGCGATAGCCTTTTCATAACCCGGGTCATTCGAGCGTGAACAACCTGCACAAAGGAAATATAACGCTCCACCAGATTCAGTTACTCTTCTGGTTAGCAAAACGACCAGTAATGCTCCCAGAAACAGGGCCACATTGACATCTCAAGTCCTTGGTAATTAGACTTGAGTACCACTTCTGTCTTGCGTAAGGTAATGTAGCAAACACCGATAGCAGGCGTACGAGCGTAATAACGTTCCCTATAACGGACTTGCCTGCGAGATCAAGAAGAAGTGCTAGTGTGAGACAGAATTAGCAGACAAATTTCTGTCTTATTATAAACTTTAGTATCACGTACCGTATATATATATATCATCATTCTAGCCGTCTTCTGGCCAGATTTAGACATTCATAGTCACTAAGTTTCCCTTTTATTAATTCTGAACACTACAAACAGAGGTTCTCCCATGGTGGTATGTGGCAGTAGCGCCACTGGGGGAACTCAAATGGTTCAAATGGCTCTGAGCACTGTGGGACTTAGCATCTGAGGTCATCAGTCCCCTAGAACTTAGTACTACTTAAACCTAACTAACCTAAGGACATCACACACATCCCTGCCCGAGGCAGGGTCCGAACCTGCGACCGTAGCGGTCGCGCGATTCCACACTGTAGCGCCAAGAGCCGCTCGGCCACACCGGCTGGCCTGCGGAAACTGATCTGGTGGAAAACAGTGGCGCACTCTGGCATATGGATGTATACAACCTGATTCAAATCACGGAAATGAAACAAAGGAAGATTTAATAACATGAAAACATACACTCAATGACTGGATCAAGTTCGTATGGGTGATGAGATAGCCTCTAGGATAAGGAGACAGACCGCGAAACGCAGGAAACCCGGCTTCGACTCTGGATCTTCTTCAGATCGAAGTAGTTGCGTTAGCAAGTCGTCCTGTCTACTCAGAAGCACGTATAAGAGCAATGCACATTTTAATTAGATTACATGTTTCGATCCCACTGGAAGATGATCCAGAGGGATCGAAAAATGTAATCTAATCAATAATGTTCAACTGAGACGGAACAATAACTAGGAATTATCTTAAATATCAATGCAGTCGCTGAATCTCTCAAGATGATTCAGTCGGCTGCACTGGAAGTTTTACTACTTTACCACATGTTCGTTACGTTTCCGATTCAGAGCTACTGAGCGATTTTCAGTGCCGTCGTCTCATGTTACCCACTTGTACATTCCTTTTATCCCCGTTGACTAGTTTCATTTCAAAAGCGGCATCCAGAGCTCATTCCGTTTCTTCGTATGCTGATAAACATTCAGTACGTTGCGTAACCGATTGCTAGCATCTGAAAAATTTCACAAATGTATACACAACAGTTTGTACATAAAGAGTTTTGTGGAACATTTGTTCAGGAGAAACCGTAATAGGGTGTCCAGATTTCCAGTGTTCATACGAGCAAGTTTTAATCCGTTAATAAACAGAGTCCATGAAATTCCAGCGAGCAACTCTGTCATTTTTCACATGTAATTTTTTTTTTTTTTTTTTTTTTTTTTTTTTTGCTGTATCCTGGCCGAGTCCACCTTGAAAAATTTAAAGTTTTAATCACTCCGCGGCACCCATCTGACTGAATTTTGATGAAGACTTTGACACTTACCAGTCAAAGCAGGGGCTAAAAACAAACTATACGCTGCACCTTCATGGAAGATTGCAGAATATCGCCACCAAAATTTCGCCTATCGACATTTATGCTGCTTAGCAAAAACCTGCCGCTATTTCGTAGATTATTACCAGATTTTTCTGTCTACCCTCGTAACTCGTTTTATATTGCCTCTTATTTTTACAATGACACGGTCATCTCAAATCAAAGGCAAATACTCTAGTTTACACTTACACTTTCAGACTCATATATTCAAGCTATATCTGCGCCACACGAAGCATTCCGTTTGCAAATTCACAAAGGGAGTTTGCCAGGACGTACAATACTAGCTACAGTATCGTTTATACAGTGTGTTACAAAAAGGTACGGCCAAACTTTCAGGAAACATTCCTCACACACAAAGAAAGAAAATATGTTATGTGGACATGTGTCCGGAAACGCTTACTTTCCATGTTAGAGTTCATTTTATTACTTCTCTTCAAACCACATTAATCATGGAATGGAAACACACAGCAACAGAACGTACCAGCGTGACTTCAAACACTTGAAATGTTCAAAATGTCCTCCGTTAGCGAGGATACATGCATCCACCATCCGTCGCATGGAATCCCTGATGCACTGACGCAGCCCTGGAGAATGGCATATTGTCTCACAGCCGTCCACAATACGAGCACGAAGAGTCTCTACATTTGGTACCGGGGTTACGTAGACAAGAGCTTTCAAGGCCATGAAATTGGTCCGCCTCTACCAATCCATCGGTCACCGAATCTGTTGTTGAGAAGCGTACGAACACTTCGACTGAAATGTGCAGGAGCTCCATCGTGCATGAACCACATGTGTCGTACTTGTAAAGAAAGGCACATGTTCTAGCAGCACAGGTAGAGTATCCCGTATGAAATCATAACGTGCTCCATTGAGCGTAGGTGGAAGAACATGGGGCCCAATCAAGACATCACCAACAATGCCTGCCCTAACGTTCACAGAAAATCTGTGTTGAAATACGTGATTGCACAATTGCGTGCGGATTCTCGTCAGCGCACACATGTTGATTGTGAAAATTTGCAATTTGATCACGTTGGAATGAAGCCTCATCCGTAAAGAGAACATCTGCACTGAAATGAGGATTGGCACATTGTTGGATGAACCTTTCGCAGAAGTGTACCCGTGGAGGCCAATCAGCTGCTGATAGTGCCTGCACACGCTGTACATAGTACGGAAACAACTGGTTCTCCCGTAGCACTCTCCATACAGTGACGTGGTCAACGTTACCTTATACAGCAGCAACTTCTCTGACGCTGACATTAGGGTTATCGTCAACTGCACGAAGAATTGCCTCGTCCATTGCAGGTGTCCTCGTCGTTCTAGGTCCTCTCCAGTCGCAAGTCATAGGCTGGAATGTTCCGTGCTCCCTAAGACGCCGATCAATTGCTTCGAGCGTCTTCCTGTCGGGACACCTTCGTTCTGGAAATCTGTCTCGATACAAACGTACCTCGCCACGGCTATTGCCCCGTGCTAATCCATACATCAAATTGCCATCTGCCAACTCCGCATTTGTAAACATTGCACTGACTGCGAAACCACGTTCGTGATGAACACTAACCTGTTGATGCTACGTACTGATGTGCTAGTACTGCAGAGCAATGAGTCGCATGTCACCACAAGCACCGAAGTCAACATTACCTTCCTTCAACTGGGCCAACTGGCGGTGAATCGAGGAAGTACAGTACATACTGACGAAACTAAAATGAGCTCTAACACGGAAATTAAGTGTTTCCGGACACATGTCCACATAACATCTTTTCTTTATTTTGTGTGAGGAATGTTTCATGAAAGTTTGGCCATACCTTTTTGTAACACCCTGTACAAAAGTTTCTCTCTCTCTCTGCAGATGGGATTGCTGGATAGCACCAGAGCCGCAAATTCTCAAGAATATTCCACGATAATATACATACTTTATTTATCTATTCAGCCTGATCTGCTTACATCGGACTGCGGTTTCACACTTACAGCATCTTCTTTACATCATAGTTACCTAAGAAATAACAATTTTAATATGAAAAATAGTATTGAAATGATGTGTCCATCATGATAACGTAAATAATACTGATTATGAACTAATGAAGTTAATACTGGTACTACTTCGGCTACTTCTGCTGCCACTAATAGTGATAATGGTACTACTACTACTACTACTACTACTACTACTACTAATAATAATAATAATAATAATAATAGTAATAGTAATAACGACAATAATAATGATAAAAATAACAACAATGATAGTGGCACATAAAAAGCATTTATAGGTGTACCAAATAGATACTTTCTGATACAGCGAATTCTCAAAGAAAATCTAAGGATATTGTAGCAGTAAGAATAATGGGAAATGTGGAAGATTTGGTCTGAAAGAGGGAGGTACAAGGGTAACCAGTGTGTACAGGGACAGTGGCAATCATATGTGATCGGAGGCTTTCCCGGCGTATGTGTTGTTTCCATGGGCTCTCGGATGTCCAGCCAGATGCGATCGGTGAAGTCCCACGATATTTCGGCGAATAACCTTTCCTCCATCACCAGGTGGCTCTGATGGAATGGTCTGTCTGCTCATTGTCGGGGTTATTTATGTCCGTCAGTCTGGCTTCGATTCCCTGCGCCGACGGTCCGATTGCGGCCGCCGACAATTCGTTTGCTGGCGCCGGCCCCCGTCCGCGCCGGGTGCTGGAAGATGCAAAATCCCGTGGAGAGTCCCTGGCGGCCGTCGTGGAAGGATCTTGTGTTCGCTTGAGGCGTGACTCCTTGATGGAGCTAAGTAAGGGTTTCCATGCCTTGCTCAGTTGAAAACCTGTGTCTCGGTTTATGAGATTGTCCGAACGCTGTGTTGTTCAGTCAAGAGCGAGGAGACATATGAGGGACAGTGTACGGTGATAAGAAAGGAGAAAGTAGAGGGCCTGGAAATATCTGCGCTTATCTGCACACAGCCAGGATAGCTGTGGAAGCGATGGTGAAATATGATCAGCGAGTCGAACATCACCGATACAACGAACCAGTTCCAAGCGCCATGAACTTCCCTGAGAAGCGCATTGCAGGATAACGTTGCTGTAAACAATAACTGGAAGTATAAGTGTTAGTACAAGTTTCTGTTTCAGATCAAGAGGTAAGAGTTTTTTTTTATATTTCCGTAGGGCACGGAGAGATGCTGATGCCTTCTTGCAAACTGTTTACTTGCTCAGTCCAAATTAGATTTTCATGTATTGCTAGTCCTGGGCTCTTTGTTCAGGAAGAGAAGTTAGGGCTACAGATGGTGGGGATTCTCGATATATTGGGCTAAAGAGCCTAGAAGCATCTATCAGTACCGCTGGGGTTTTGAACGAACTGAGCTTTAACTCTATATCTACACCCATGTTGATAGTTCATACAGATAGGTACTCTTTCGCTGTCTCCTGGTTTATTGGTTTTGCTCTTAGCTACAACTGTAGGCCATCAGTGTACGCGTGGCATTTGCTGAAGGACTAAACTACTGAGACATCTTTGCCACAGGGTGAAAAGAGTACAGGGCCTAAAACCTAACGCTGGGGGACGGGTGATACTACTTGCGTCCATTGAGACTTTACGGTGACCCACATGACGCACTGCTGGGGAATCCTCAAGTATGAGCGAAACCACTGCACTGCACTTTGCGAGATATTTAAGCTGCTAACTTTGGCAAGTAAAATGTCGAAGTCGACAGTGTCAAAAGCTTTGCTGAAGTCGCCTCTTTTGCATCAGTGGCAAGCTTCAAGCCATCTGTTACCTTTATTACAGCAGATGGTGTGCTCCGATGTTAACGGAAACCTTACCGGTATTCGCCTGCAAGGTTCTTTGTAGTCAGGTAGTTTGTTAGCTGGCCATGGGCTATATATTCTAAGGCCTTGGACTGTGCAGGAAGAACGCGAACAGGTCGGTAATCAGAGGGTGCTGTGGCAACGTCCTTTTTTTGTGGCGGCTTAACTGGTTTCTGTTTCCAGGCCACAAGGAAAGAAATTACGATTAAGGAGTTCAAAATGGTTCAAATGGCTCTGAGCACTATGGGACTTAACTTCTGAGGTCGTCAGTCCCCTAGAACTTAGAACTACTTAAACGTAACTAACCTAAGCACATCACACACATCCATGCCCGAGGCAGGATTCGAACCTGAGATCGCAGCGGTCGCGCGGTCCCAGACTGAAGCGGCTAGAACCGCTCGGCCACACCGGCCGGCGATTAAGGAGTAATTGAAGGTATATGTTATAATGGGCAGTACGAGATCAGTAGGCATCATAATGGCCGCTGACATCAGGTGGGTTTTCACACACAATGGATATGCGAGACCCACGTTCCTCTTCTGGGGGGACGTATGTCGCTTTCGTCGTTGCGACCCAAGTACCGTCATTTCGTCTAGGGGCTGCCCATTGTAACAAATTAATGATTTTTTTTTTTTGTAGCTTTCGTGGTTAAATTACAGACGTATCACTGCAGACATTTAGAACCTATTGGGGGACAGGGACAAAGGGATAGTTCGGTACAGGACCGCCCCAGAAGAGGCGCTTGCTATTTTCCATTCATTCTTCTACGGCGTTCTTCGTGATTCCTTCAAATGCGCAACGATGTCTAAGATTGCCGCTTTGTCACATCCTCGCAATATACTGCGCATTTAACCGGAGCTGACTACAACGAGGAAAAATGAGCAATACTAGGCGGATAGCTTTGACCTTTTCTTCTACAATCGAGTTCCTTTGGAGCAATATGGAAGAGATAACAAGGCACGAAGGACTGTAGCGTCTTGGGACGAGCATAGCGTCTTGGAGCTGCGCACAGTTGCGGCGCGCGGCGCAGAAGAGATGGCCGGCCTGCGAAGTGATTACCCGTGAGACGTGCTGGACGAGGGGTGGGGAAGCGTGGGGTGGGGTTAGCGGAGCGCAGGGGGGGGGGGGGGGGAGGGGAGGCCGCTGGGTTCGAACGACAATACCCCGAGAAGAGGGCGAGGAACGCGGCTGCGGCAGACGAGACGGAAGCCGCCCAGGAATGCAATAAGCGCCCCTCCGCCTCCATCCAGCTTCCAGCCGCGGCCCGCCCCCGCAAATAAAAGCGCCGGATAAATAGAGAAAAATGAGCGCCGCGGCATCCGCCGGGGCTCTCCTTACATTAAGACAAACACGCCGCCACTGAGGGCACGTGCCCATTACGGCCCCTCGATATTTCCCCTTGCATATTCTAAGTGCGCGCACAGTTCTATGTCGACCTGGCATCGCAGGAAGAGGGCTCATCCAACACTTTTGAAATGTCACTTGGATATGTGCAGGCCATGTTAAAGGAGAAAATTTGTGACGATGCCTGCCACATCAACATCTCGCGTCACATTTCCGACTGACGTGATCTTTTTTCGTTGCTGTTACAATGGACCACTGCCCCTTAGACTAAGAATACGCGAAAGGTAAGCAGTTATCGGCTGAAACAAAAACGCACACAAAGTCATGAGGAAAAAATGGGTCGCGTATGATTAACCCTGCGCCGGCCGGTGTGGCCGAGCGGTTCTAGGCGCATCATCTGGAACCGCGCGACCGCTACCGTCGCAGGTTCGAATCCTGCCTCGGGCATGGATGTGTGTGATGTGCTTAGGTTAGTTACGTTTAAGTAGTTCTAAGTTCTAGGGGACTGACGACCTCAGAAGTTAAGTCCCATAGTGCTCAGAGCCATTTGAACCATTAACCCTGCTTGACAGTGTCAAGTCGCTTAAATATGTGGGCGTAATGTTGCAAAGCGACATGAAATGTAATGAGCATTTGAGGACTGCGGTAGAAAAGGCAATTGTCGACAGCGGCTCATTGGGAGAATTTTAGGAAACTTTGATACACCTATAAAGGAGACCGCATATAGGATGCTAGTTCAAAATGGTTCAAATGGCTCTGAGCACTATGCGACTTAACTTCTGAGGTCATCAATCGCCTAGAACTTAGAACTAATTAAACCTAACTAACCTAAGGACATCACACACATCCATGCCCGAGGCAGGATTCGAACCTGCGACCGTGGCGGTCACGCGGTTCCAGACCGAAGCGCCTAGAACCGCACGGCCACACCGGCCAGCAGGATGCTAGTGCTGCCAGAATATTTGGGATTCGCACCAAGTCGGATTAAAGGAAGACATGGAAGCAATTCAGAGGCGGGCTACTAGATTTGTCACTGGTAGGTTCGAACAACACGCAAGTCTTAAGGAGATCGTTTGGGAAATGAAATGGGGATCCCTGGAGGGAAGGCGACGTTCTTTTCGAGAATTTATACTGCCGCCAACAAACATTTCACGTAAGGACCACGAAGATAAGACACGAGAAATTAGGGCTCATACGGGGGCATGTAGACAGTAGTTTTGTCCTCGCTCTGTCTGCGAGTGGAAGCAACTAGCAGTGGCACATGGTACTCTTCGCCACGCACTCTACACTGACTTGCAGTGTATGTTTGTAAAGTACATGCAGGGGGAATGTTATATAGTTTCTAAACCATCGTCAATTTTACTACGTACTCCTTATTCAGTTCATAGAAAGTCATTTGTGTCGTTTATGCACTAGTTAATTATAACTGCAAGGTCTCCAATGGTAGGTAACATACAATAGTAAGCAGAAAATGTCCTGTTCTGCAGCCTATACAGACAATACCAGATTGGTGGTACCCGCGAATTGCTGCCAACAACAATCATAAATTTTACGAGGGTTAACTGAGAGATAATATGCCTAACACTAGAGAAACGTAGATAGAATTGAATGCATGTGAAATGGATAGGCGTGTACAATAAAATTCACACTGTACACTTTTCTACTGGTCGTGGCCCGTATCCGTCATGTTTACACCTCATAGCCGAACGTCGCTGTGCTACAACGAAGGTCACACCCGACCACGCTTAACGGTAAGAATTCTGTAACTAAAGTTTAAGGAATCGGTGAGGAATCTACGAATACAGCATAGCCCACAGATGGTACAACGAAGGCAAAATTAGAGTAATTACAGCGCGCACAGAGATACACTGAAGAGCCAAAGCGACTGGTACAGCTGCCTAATATCGTGTAGGGCCCCCGCCAGCATCCAGAAGTGCCGCAACACGACATGGCATGGACTCGACTAATGTATGAAGTGGTGCCGTAAAGAACTGATACCATCAATCCTGCAGGGTTGTCCATCAATCCGTAAGAGTACGAGGGGGTGGAGATCTCTCTTGTGGAGCGCGTTCCAAGGCATCCCAGATACGCTCAATAACGTTCATGTCTGGGGAGTTTGCTGGCCAGCACAAGTGTTTAAACTCAGAAGAGTGTTCTGGACGTGTGGGTGTCGCACTGTCCTGCTGAAATTGCCCAAGTCCGTCAGAATGCACAATGGACACGAATGGATGCAGGTGATCAGACAGGATGCTTACGTACGTGTCACCTGTCAGAGTCATGTCAGGCGCATCAGGGGTCCCATCTCACTCCAGCTGGACACGCCCCACACCATTACAGAGCCTCCACCAGCTTGAAGAGTCCCCTGTTGACATGCAGGGTCCGTGGACTGATGAGGTTGCCTCCATACCCGTACACATCCATCCGCTCCATGCAATTTGAAACGAGACTCATCCGACCAGGCAACTTGTTTCCAGTCATCAACAGTCCAATGACGGTGTTGACGGGCCCAGGCGAGGTGCAAAGGTTTGTGTCGCGCGTTATCTACGGTACACAATGGGCCTTCGGGTCCGAAAGCCCATATTGATGTCTGGCTGAATGGTTCGTACACTAACACTTGCTGATGGCCCACCATTTAAATCTGCAGCAACTTACGGAGGGGTTGTACTTCTGTCACGTTGAACGATTCTCTTCGGTAGTCGTTATTCCCGCTTTCGCAGGGTCTTTTTCTGTCGCAGCGATGTCGGAGATTTGATGTTTTACCGGTTTCCTGATATTCACGGTACACTCGTTAAGTGGTCTTGTCTTCGACAAGGTCACAGAGATGGAGAGGAAGTTCGGATTAGGGAAGAAAATTAGCCATACCAAGAGTTGTAAAACTACCCCGACTATCATTAAGCAAGCGTAGACTACGGTAGCTTTCCTGGTAGCTTTGGTCAGGTAAGCTCGTGACTGCGTTACCCGTACGTTAGATGTGTTGCATACCAACCGGGGGTTACCTTATTTCGACCACTTCTTTTGCGTATGCGATCAGTAGATTCCTCTAGAAACGGAGTGAGTATATATACAAGCCAGCGTAACCTATGCATTGTTCTACACAGTCACATCCCTGTCTGTTAATTAAAAATAACAATACTTACAGCGAAACTGAATTTGTCAATGCTTATTTCGGTTTTATTCGAAAATTGTTGATTTGTAACGTGAGACAGAGGGACGTTGTAGTACAAATAAAAGAGAGAGTACCAGTTTATAATACAGCGCTAGAAAACGCAATTTCCTTAAAGGAAAAGTAAAAATAAAGAAAACGCAAAACGGAAACGTATCAAACATCGCTTCAGTACTTAGCCGAGCATACATGAAACGTTTCTCTGTTATTCATAAACAATTTGCAGACTTACCAATAATAACAAGAAACTTTTGTCTTCCTGTTCAATTGAGTGCAAAATAACAACAATAATTATATATATTTTTATGTTTGTTCATTTAGACCGTATTTACACCAAAAGTGTTACACAAAGGCGCAGAAGGTATTCGATCAACTAATTTTTTACTTATTAAATACAATTCATATTTCATAAGGATGTAAAATACACAACGGACTAACACTGAACGATGTGCGGTTCTAATTACGTGCAAAACAAACAAATAATAAACAAAGAGAAGTCGTCGGCTTCCAGTTTCTCACACAAAGTCATTTATCTTTCGTTCACTTTCAATTCTACCAGAACTACCCGCTATCCCACCATTTGCTATGTCACTTATGTACCGTACCAAAACTATGGAACTGTAGTTTTGGTAGAGCGCAACGCTAGCCGTACGCTTTCAAAGGAACAATCCTGGCATTCACCTTAAGCGACCTAGGCATAACCAAAATTTAGATGGCCGGGTGGGATCTGGAGTGACGTCCTCCAGAATATACACTGGCGCTTCAGTGCATAACGCTAATGTATTTTCACACCACTCCGCCACCTCGCTCTGTGTCAAGCTTGAGAAACATCCAAAGATTCTTATACCTTATTATACTTCGATTAAAGTGATGCGAAGGCATAAGACCTCAGCATTGTACTCTCTTCTTTCTTCTTTAAGTAAATTAACGACCCATATTTGATGACCAGCAGTTATCGAGAAGTTAAACCTCAGTCAAAACAAACGAAGTGTTAGAAATAGTTGCAAATAAAGCTATGCTTATTGACGTCCTGGTCTGGTCTCGAGAACAGGCGTTACTATCCACTAGTGTAAGAGTGATCGCTGAGCACACGTTACGTAACAGAACTTATAAAGGAATTACATTGGAGTAAAAGTCCGCAAACATGTTTCTATTCCGCGACTGGAATAAAGAAGTTTTTATCAAACGCATCATCTCGAACAGGCCTCATTCTTTCACTTTACCGAATAACCAAATTCGGGTAAGAATTCCGAACCGGCAAACTAGCAAAAGAATTGCGATATGAAATTAACCGACAATCGTTTGCGGAATATAATGCACAACAGACGTGATTTGATTCTGTACGGAGTGGATATTATTAGCTTGTGAGTGTTATTTGTGCTGCGTGGCGTTATATTCATTCCGACAGATGTCATCAATGTGTTGTGCCACAGCACGTAATCGAATGAGCGGCACATCAGCGAAACGCATTAATGCTACAAGATGCAAAGTGGAAGCGGGGGTGCCTGGCAGTTGCAATCAAAGCTGGCAGCATACCTCTCTCTCTCTCTCTCTCTCTCTCTCTCTCATACATACAAACACACATACACACACATACACACACACACACACACACACACACACACACACACACACACACACACACACTACACTACACACACTACACCGCTATGTACAGAGACGTCACCGCAATGACACGCAATCTACGACGCGACAACATTTACACGTGCTCCTTTCCATCGTGGCTAACAGCAACATTCATCCAACGGCTGCTTTGCTACATCTGAATCCACATCACTTTCGCTGCACGCATAACACAGTGGCGTTGCCAACATGCTCTGCGATGCCTGAAATTTCTCTAAATCCTTAGCTTCCAGGAAAGTGTGTATTAAATGCAGAGGAGTTGCTGTTCAGATGACTTTAGGTACTTAGGTCACCGAATACTACCCACCATCAACCTTTACACTCTACACCGAAAATCTAATACCCTGCTCATGTTAGGGATTTTAAACATATTTTCTCCGATTTTTTTCCGAAAAGTTAGAACAAGCTACACCTGTTTGTAATCGCCTTTTCTACAGCTTTGGAATGTGACTGGGCCAAATATCTCACGAAATAAGCGGCAAACGAAAAAACTACAAAGTCCGAAACTTGTCTAGTTTGAAAGGGGAAACCAAATGGCGCTATGGTTGGCCCGCTATATGGCGCTGCCAGAGGTCAAACGGATATCAACAGCGTTTTTTTAAAATAGAAACCGTCATCTTTTATTACATATTCGTGTAGTACGTAAGGAAATATGAATGTTTTAGTTGGACCACATTTTTCGCTTTGTGATAGATGGCACTGTAATATTCACAAACATATGGTTCACAATTTTAGACGAACAGTTGGTAACAGGTAGGTTTTTTAAATTAAAATACAAAACGTAGATACGTTTGAACATTTTATTTTGATTGTTCTAATGTGATACATGTACCTTTGTGAACTTATCATTTCTGAGAACGCATGCTGTTACAGCGTGATTACCTCTAAATACCGCATTAATGCAATAAATGCTCAAAACGATGTACGTCAACCTCAATGCATTTGGCAATATGTGTAACGACATTCCTTTCAACAGTGAGTAGTTTGCCTGACGTAATGTTCGCACATGCATTGGCAATGCCCTGACGCATGTTGTCAGGCGTAGTCGATGGATCACGATAGCGAATACCCTTCAACTTTTCCCACAGAAAGAAATCCGGGGACGTCAGATCCGGTGAAAGTGCGGGCCTTGGTATGGTGCTTCCACGACCAATCCACCTGTCATGAAATACGGTATTCAATACCGCTTCAATCGCACGCGAGCTATGTGCCGGACATTCACCATATTGGAAGTACATCGCCATTTTCTCGTGCAGTGAAACATCTTGTAATAACATAGGCAGAACATTACGTAGGAAATCAGAGTACATTGCACCATTTAGATTGCCGTCGATAAAATGGGGGCCAATTATCCTTCCTCCCATAATGCCGCACCGTACATTAACACTTCGTCGCTAAATAGAACGCGTGCAAAAGATCTGTCATCGTCCCGTAATTTCTCTTGTGTCCAGTGGCAGAACTGTACACGACGTTCAAACTCGTCGCCATTCAATTCCTGGTGCATAGAAATATGATACGGGTGCGATCGATGTTGATGTAGAATTCTCAACAACGACGTTTTTGAGATTCCCGATTCTCGCGCAATTTGTCTGCCACTGATGTGCGGATTAGCCGCGACAGCAGCCAAAACACCTACTTGGGCATCATTTTTTGCAAGTCGTGGTTGACGTTTCACATGTGGCTGAACACTTCCTGTTTCCTTAAATAACGTAACTATCCGGCGAACGGTCCGGACACTTGGATGATGTCGTCCAGGATACCGAGCAGCATACATAGCACACGTCCGTTGGGCCTTTTGATCACAATAGCCATACATCAACACGATATCGACCTTCTCCGCAATAGGTAAACGGTCCAATTTGACACGGGTAATGTATTACGAAGCAAATACCGTCCGCACTGGCGGAATGTTACGTGATACCACGTACTTATTTATACGTTTGTCACTATTATAGCGCCATCTATCACAAAGCGAAAAAAGTGGTCCAACTAAAACATTCGTATGTCTTTACGTACTACACGAACATGTAATTAAAACTGGGGGTTCCTATTTAAAAAAAACCAGTTGATATTAGTTTGACCTTTGGCAGCGCCATCTAACGGACCAACCATAGCGCCATCTGGTTTCCCCCTTCAAGCTAGACGAGTTTCGTTCTTTGTAGTTTTTTAGTTTGATGCTTATGTCGTGAGATATTTGGCCCGGTCACTGTCAATGGACCACCTAAGACGACAATGAGTGACAAAAACCATCATCGCTAAAAGCAAACGAAATCAACAGCGAATCATAGTACTGTAAAAGACCTCTATTCCAATATTGCTTTGATTATCAAAAACATCAGTAATTAATTAATAAAAATGAGGAAATTCTAAAAAAAAAAGTCTACCGTCTAAGTTATAAGCAAACTAAAAAATGACAGCACTGTGTGGTTAAAACAGGTAGTGAGGAACGCAAGATGTGGGATTAACGACCCGTCTACGTCGAGAGCATCAGAGACTGAGCCGAAGATCGGACTGGGATATGCAGTTTGCAGCATCCTTTTCAAAGGAAACCTTTTGGCATTTTCGATTCACGGAAACCCTGTAAAACCTACACGGTCAAACGGGGACTTGAACCACGACATTCCCGAATGCCAATCTCGTCTGCTTATCACTTCGCCAAGTAGGCCAATGTGTAGTGATGACGAAGAATCGTCTATATCTCCGAACTTTTAGAGGCGACCGCTCTCGAGGATAAGCGCCGAGAGGGTGGATTTTCGGACGGACGGCGCGCACACCGGCGCACCCGAGAACGAAATATTAAACAAACCGGACAGCGGCGGAGAGGCAGCCGCGCCATTAACATATTGATTCTCCCGTACTCGGCTCTCGGGCCGCCGGGGCTGGCTTTGCTGGCGCCAGAAAAATAGCCCCCGAAGAGGCGCGCCGGCCGGACGCCCGCGGATATTGAAAGAGCGGGCAGTGTGCCAGGGGGGGGGGGGGGGGGGGGGCTGTGAGCCGGGCGTCCGCGGGGGCGGATGATTGAATGTAAACACGTGGCCCGCCGCCGGTGAATACCAAGGAGGCCGCGCGCCGCGCCGGCCGGCGGAAGGCTACACGCCGCGCGTATCGATTGTGCCGCGGATAAGATGAGGCGCGACAGCCGGCCGCAGCCAGGTGCCAAGCTTTCACACCGCGCCCGACCCGGGGCTGCTGGCGGTACAGGCGCTGCCAGTGTTCCTACCCGAGTCCGCCGGCCACCGTGCTCTCCAAGATCCAGAGACGACGTTCTGCAGAACGCATTACAATCATGTACACGACAGTTACAAAAATTCAGGACCTTTAATCTGTCTTATCGTGTCGCTCGAGTACTTTACTGATAATCATATATGCGGTTTTGGGTCAGACAATAATTTAATTTTTTGGTAAGCTGGCACACTATACACTAGACTTCTCACATAACGGACTATTGTCAGATAGGAGTGTTTGCTTTATGAATTTTTAGTTGAAATCGCTATTCACGTGCACGTGGGTTCATCATGGTTTCATCTCTTGTCGAGTAAAAATATAGGGTGTTTCAAAATGAATATACGAGTTTTAAGACTTCGTTGTATTTGTTACTTAAACGTCCGCTAATCCCGCTGGGCAGAACAGGTAATAGGATTGTGGAAAGGGCCAAGGGCTGAAGTCAGTTTCTGCTTCTAATTTTCATTTATTGTAATTTAGCAACTCCTTCAGGGCTGAAGGCCTCCAACAAGAAATCTTAACAAGATAAAAAACCAATTAAGAAAGCAATAAAATAATTCGAAAAACAACATACACAAAGTTCATTACAAATGGCTGAGGGCCACAATTAATTTCCAAAATTTTAGAATATATTACTCTACACCTTTGAAGGCAGAAGGCCAACAACAAATCAAAAAAAAAAAAAAATCAAAAATTCAATTAAGATAGCAATAAAATAATTTAAAACCCAAAGGCAACATATACAATGTGCAACACACATGGCTGAGGGACACAATTAAATTTCAGAACTTCAGAATATACTACCATAGACCTTTAAAGGCAGAAGGCCAGCATGTGTAACAACAAGAAATCTTAAAAATCAATAACATAAAAATCCAATTAAGATAGCAATAAAATAATTTAAAGAAACAAGATATGTAAGGTGCAATACCAATGGCTGAGTGGCACAATCAAACTTAAAAATTTAAAAACATATTACCATAATCTTTAAGGGCAGAAAACCGAAGTGTTTAAGCTTGAAAGATAAATTTAAAATTAATTTTGCAAAATTTTAAGAAACAAACAATAACCATAAGCTAGAAATTTAAAATAGCTGATAACAGATAATTAAACACCGGTGGCACTCAGAAGTCCTCCAGGGAGGTCGGTCTCCCTCGTTCACTTAGGTGAGACATTAGTGAGCCCAACTACAATTGATCCGTTGGTAAACCAACCAAGGGACAGTCACGGACCGACCGACAAACGACTTGCTTGTGACCAATCGCTGTATGAGAACTCAAGCCGGAAAGGTTACCAACGTGATAATCCACAATGGAGTAAGTATTAGCTATCAAAATTACACACCATGTTGGACAGCGACAACAGGTGAGGAATGGACGCTGCCTGAAATTACGTTAGTGGCCAGGTCAGGTACCCGGAACAGTACAGGGACTAGGCAGAAAATTCCACTGGTGCACTCGAATTGTAGTCGCCCAAAATAGATAATTGCACCGGATGGCGGCTAAATCTCAGCAGTAGGACCACCCAGTGTTCCTCACCGGAAAAAGTCCCCAACGGCAAACCACCGAAGCGAACCACCAGAACATGAACGCACGTAGCTTGGGTAGTTGAGGCCGGCCGCGGTGGCCGTGCGGTTCTAGGCGCTCCAGTCCGGAGCCGCGCTCCTGCTACGGTCGCAGGTTCGAATCCTGCCTCGGGCATGGGTGTGTGTGATGTCCTTAGGTTAGTTAGGTTTAAGTAGTTCTAAGTTCTAGGGGACTGATGACCACAGCAGTTGAGTCCCATAGTGCTCAGAGCCATTTGAACCATTTTTTTGGGTAGTTGAAATCACTACTCAAATTTGACGTCCTGAGTCGGTGAGCCACGAAGCTCGTAGCGATCGGACAGCTCCACATACGCTCCGACACTGCGCAGGGACTGCCAGCGGCCCCAGCCGACTGCACCGCGCGGAGAGCTTCCCTGGTCCGCAACAACCGACCGACTCCTCTCAGAATGCCGACATATCTAAAATAGTCGTAAGTGGAACATAACACCAACTACACACACAACCTAACAAACACTTGCACGAAGACCTGAACGATACCCAACAGTAACTAAGCACATACGAAGACAACTCGGGAGTCGATGCACGCACCCACACAGTCGACTCACGAACGATGGGCAAGGCAAAACGCGTCGTCCGGTAGGACGACCGACCGACGATCCACCAAGACCGTGGCCCGGCTCAAGTGATGCGTGGCGGCAATGGTCGGGCGAGCCATGTCGACGCAGACCTCACTGGTGCTCCAACCCGACTGCACTAGTGCCGCATTGCAACTCCCCGACTGGCAGGTCCGGACTGCGCTCCAGACACGTTCCAAACTGACTGACAGACTCGAACTCGTAACCCGAACTGGGAGCAACTCTCTCTCGTTACGACAGACAGCGACCGGGAAGTAACAGCAGTCCAGTAAAGCTACAACGAGAGGGAATATATCGATACGTGCTGCTAGCACCGCTCACGGTCAGGCAAAGCAGCAACTCAGAGACAGTAGTAATTTAAACTAACGTAGTGAGGTGGAAGTACGTTAAAGACAGGGTGTAAAATAGATGATGGCGGGAACACGAGCCACGCACGGATCAGTTACATTCATCTTATAATTACAAATAACACATCAAATCAAAGAGCAACTCAAACAGTTTTTCCTACGAGTGTTCAATGTAAGCAGCATTCGTCACACATCGAATCGATAGGCGAGTTCTTCCCAAACCTTGATCAGTGTGTCTGGAGTAACTGTTGCGACAACGCTGTCTCTAATGTCGGGTAGTTTGGCTGGTAGCGGAGGCACATACACGTCATTCCTTATAAACACCCAAAGGTAAAAATCGCATGGTCGGGTACGACGTTGTTTAGCCAATCGCTTACTGAGTTACGTCAGTGAGGCGGTGCACCACCTCGCTGACAAATGAAGTTGTGTGGTTCAGCTTCTTGCAGCTGAGAAAGACCCATAGTTCTAGCGTATCAAGATAAGAAACATAACTCACAGTTGCTTCACAGAAAAAGAAACGCCGGTAAACTTTCCGCCGCGATAGGAAACAAAAAACATTCAATTTAGGGGTCTCTCTTGCGAATGTACCATCTAGTTGGGATTTGCTGACCCCCAGATGCGCAAATTATGTATGTTCACATTTCCACTTAAGTGAAATGTCGATTTATCACTGAAGGCGACGCTACCCAGAAAAATCTTCGTCGCCATACAGCAACATTTGGTTTGCAAAATTGGCGTGTAAACCGGAGTCTGCAGGTTTTAGAATTTGTAAAGGCTGTAAACAGTAAGGATGTAGTTGTAAGCCTCTCCTTAAAAGTCTCCACACACAAGTCACTGGAACTGCTAATTCACGACTAGCCTTCCCAACTGATTTCCTGGGGCCACGTGCGAAAGAGTCGCTCGTTCAACATGTTCTTCCGTCACTCTTGGTCGTTCCATAGTCTTCCCTTTGTGCACAGGTATGCAAACAAAACTGTTTGGGTTGCTCTTTCATTTGAGGTTTTGTTTATAGTTGTCAGCTGAGTGGAACAAATAGTACAGAGCCTTAAAGCACGTACATTCATTTTGAAACCCCCTGTACAGTTTTATTTGGAGCTTTGCTGTTGAGGCCTGGAATCCGTTGGTCAGGTCTTTTTCTGTGAGTGATTATTTTTTTCTTAAAAATTCTCTGGTTTTATTTATTTAGTCCGCTTGGGACATGATTAGTACAGTACTCTTCAGCTTTAAATACGTGGATATTTTCGTTATCTTTTTTATTTTTATTGTCATAACTGTGATTGCTAATCATTATCGAGATTTTTCTAGTAATGTAATTTCGATGGAAAGCTTAACTGTGTCAGCTGCTATTTTTACATTTACAGTAATGTTTGCGTATTAATATGGTACTATGAGTTGGTTTATTGGACAAATTATATACCAGGCCTTTCTGTTCCATCGGAATCGGCATGGTTAATGTAAGGGGTAAGGGGTGGCCGAATACCCATCCTGTCCCCCCCCCCCCCCCCCCCCCGCGCTCAAATGTCTGTGTGTTGTATAATTCATGTGAAAATGTGCAAGCGTTTTATAAATACCTGCGAATCGTGTAACTAAAGCGCGACTTGGGAACTTGAATACTATCCCATTACTCACCTAATCAGATGTGGGAAACCGCCTAAAAACGTACATGAAGGCCGACAGACCGGTGCTCGTCGTTAACCCGCCGGGAGGATTCGCTGAGCTTTGTGGGCGTGTTGTAATAAATCTTTGTACTGATATTAAATTCTGTTTCTGACATATTTTTTACTCTACCGACAAATTTAAATTTTGTGTCACATTCTACTGCTGTTCTACTGTCTTTATAATTTTGCATTAGCGCATTACGCTTTTCCTAACTTCACAGTCTAATTATTTGATGTAGATTTTTATCATATTCATTAATCAATTACATAATTATGTCAAATGTAGGATCTTATAATAGTTTTCCTATTCCTAGATGAGCTAAATATAGTTTTGTCTCTAAGTATCGTTCTTTCCATATTAACCTCGCATCTCTTTTCTATCTACATCATTTCTCGTTTTTGTTTTACACGTCTGGCTACCTCTACCGCTGTTTTTATATTCGCAAGTGGATACTTCGGAGTAACTTCATTTTTAAATTTCGTCAGTTTCCAAGTTCCACCGCTATCGCCCCAGTACCAACGAATCCCGAATCAGATAGTGAGAGCTCTACTCACGACTTGAGACTGTGCACTGATAGCAGTAATTTTGATTTAATGTCCTACCCTGGAAAAAAATATTTGGACGAAGCATTATCAGGCAGATTTGGTATAGATTACCAAACGAGGCGACACAGTAAGATGTGTGAGAGAAGTCATGAGACTGACAAAACTGCGAGCGATCTGGCAGCACTGTATTGTTCCACTTGTGCAGACCGGTGTGTTCATCCCTTCGAGGAGTGGCCAAGCGGTTCTAGGCGCTGCAGTCCGGAACCGCGCGACCGCTACGGTCGCAGGTTCGAATCCTGCCTCGGGCATGGATGTGTGTGATGTCCTTAGGTTAGTCAGGTTTAAGCAGTTCTAAGTTCTAGGGGACTTATGACCTCAGCAGTTGAGTCCCATAGTGCTCAGAGCCATTTGAGCCAATCATTCCTTCCAGATGCTCAGTCCGAGTTTCAGCTTCGTACAGCCAACACATGATTTCTTTTACGGCCTCATCAGTGAAGTTGCGTTTTTTCTGTGTGTTACAAAAATGGAACAACGCAATTTAGAGCAACATTATGCTATCAAGTTTTGTGTTACATTTGGGAAATCCGCCATTGTGACCCTTAAAAAGTTGAAACAGGCCAATGAGGAAGATTGCTTAGGAAGAGCAAATGTTTTTCGCCGGAACAAATCATTTTTGGACCGCCCAGAACACGTTGAAGACGAACTTTGCTCAGGAAGACCTTCAGTTTCAGAAAGCGAGAAAGACGACGAACGTGTGCGTGGTCTTTTGAGATTCGACCGACGTTCAGCAATAAGGTTGATGATTGAACTGTTAAATACTTTCATCGTATATCACATTTTGACCGAAGTTCTGCATATGTGAATGGTTTGACCCAAAGGGTGCCGAAAAATCTCGGAACTGAACAGAAAGACAATCGAAGAAACGTGATCTTCTTGAGAGACTTGCCAGTGACCACGAATCGTTTGGTGGTGTGATAACAGGCGAGACTCCTGGATTTCTGAGCACGATCCTGAGGCAAAACGGCAATGTGAAGAGTGTCACGCTGAGACAGCTCCTCGACCGAAAAAAGCTCGAGTGAGCGCATCAAAGATCAAAACAATGCTGATTTCCTTTTTTAACAGCAGGGGTATCGCGCATAAAGAATTGTTCTTCGAGGACAGTCAACTAAATGTTTTACAAAGATGTCCTTGAAAGGAACAGGAAAAAGGTGAATGGTGTGAGACTGGGCATTGCAGATAAGTGGGTGCTGCATCATGACAACGCCCCTTGTCCCACGGCCTCTTCCGTCACGGAATGTTTAGCCTCAGAAGGCGTTCCTGTTGTTCCACAGACCCGACCCCCCCCCCCTCCTCCCCCGCCCTATTTACCTGAACTGAGTACTTGTGACGTTTTTCTCTGCCCTAAATTCTAGGACTCTGAGGAACATTCAAAAGAATGTGACCGACATGTTGAAGGCACTACCAGTTGAATCCTTTCAGCGGTGCTTCCAAGATTGGGAACAACGATTCCGCCCGTGTATAGTTGCCGAAGGTAACTATTCTGAAGGAGATAATATTGTTGTTTAAAAAAAATACGAACTTCAGTAGATAAAAAAATCAATGCCATTACTTTTCTCGCGCACCTTGTATGTCAGCGACACATTTTGGACGCAGGAGAGGTTAGTGGGGCATGCGCAGTGTTCAGTTGGTGTCTGTCGGCCGCAGTGAGGGCCATCTGTCTGGAAACGGCCGAAAGGGCCGGTTGCGCACCGCTGTAACAGTATTTCAAACCGGACGCGCAGCTTAATCACCCAACGGCCATCTGCTCTCCCATGATAAATGCATGCGGGGCTTTTAGCGCAAGCCGAATTATTACGGTAACGCTCCGCACTTCGTTCGCATTCAGGCTGACGCAGGATTATTGTCATTTTAGTCGGTCACTGATGATAAAAATGAGGCAGTATCGCGGACATGGGTCACCAGAGATACAGCAGGAAAGAACAGGAGGGAGAAGTGTCAACCCAAAGCGCCAAATGGTTAAACCTGCAACCGGGAGCCGATTTTCTTGCTTTATTGTTCCCATTCTAAGCTAGAACAGAGTTTTAGAATCTACTGTTCAGAAAAATTGTTTTATTTGCTTTTAAGGCGTACCCAATTGATGGCCGTGTCGTATGGTCTTGATACTGACCGTTAGCGAGACAAGAATTTTTGACGGGCGGTGTTTTCTGTACCACTGCGGCCCTGACCTATTGGGCTTCAGTAATCCGACGTTAGGGAAGACCCACATTGCACACTGAACGCTGTGGTCGGCGTTTTGTAGGTTCGTTTGGATATTAGAAACTTTGCCATGATGTAAAGTAGCGATGTCTGGTTTCCACTCCAGTGGCCGAATCTCTGAATGTGTATACTGTGGTTTAGGTTGGCATGGGGCAATTATTATTTGTGCTGGAATAGTGACAATTTTAATCGTATCTCGCTAATCTAAACGGCCTAGGTGTCCCTTATTCAAGAGGTTTTTTTTATACATATAGGTTGCAGTGGCGATAATTGTTCCGTGGCCACCTGCAAACGTTTCTTGGTTAATCGGACGTACAATATGTCGTGTATATTTCCTCGCGAAGCCAAGGCAACCCTCGCAAAGCCAAGGCATATCTGAAAAGTTACTCAGTTTCTCGAAACAAAATTCGAACCATAAAGAATGTTCACCTGTATTCGGCTGTATGAGCCATGTCTCAGATCTGACAAACAAATCACCAACAAATTACCAATCAGTCTAGATTTCAAATTCAACGAAATGCTGACCTGTGTGACCAACTCATTCCCGATAGCCAGTCACCTGAAACTGTTCATAGATACACGTGGTGAATGCCTATCATCGCCAGCAAGCGATCTGGCCTTCACTACGGTCCACTGCAAGGTTAACAAAGCGACAGGAATACGATGTTTCCGCACACGCACTACGGAAGTCATCAGAAATATCTTTTCTACTAATTGCATACTCGGTCATCAATTACACACGGGATCGACGATACTCGCCCCTCCGCAAAGATCCGTAATGGCCTTACGCTCTCGAATGCACTACACAAGCGCCGAGCAATGGAACACGCACCATTGCCGCACGGTTGGCGCAGATAAAATCGATAGCTACAACTAGATTCCCTCCCCCTTCTCCTACTCGACTGTTATGTCTCCCATTTACGCGAGTCGTCCTAAAACGAATTCAAAGGGGGAAAACGAGCTCGCCAGCTCCCACACACAGAGACACAGAGAAAAGCAAATATTGTTTTTCCCGTTCCTGTGCAACGGAAATGGCAAAAGCGTAGCATGTAGCCGCCGCAAACCGACGATGTTTAACTTCTCTGAGGCCAGAAAACTGAGACGGAACGTAGCAGCTGGTGCGATTCAATTAGTTACCTGAAAATATGAACTCCGATACTGCTGCCAAGATAGGCTCTCACGTGGCCAAGGAAAAAAGTATCGGAAACAATACCTCCTCTCTCTCTCTCTCTCTCTCTCTCTCTCTCTCTCTCTCTCTCTCTCTCTCTCTCTCTCTCTCCTTCTCCCCCCCCCCCCTCTGTCTCCCTCTCTCGCTCTGACCTACAACTAGCTTCAAACACAAACATTTGCACCAAGAAAAAGTTGCAGACAGAACTCAATAACCAACTTTTTCACTTCTGCGTAATTTTCTACATTCCCGTCCTTACCGCGACACCTTCTTTATTTCTCTCCTTTGTAAGTGAGCCGTTTGCGTGATATTATTCATCGCATCGAAGTACCGATTTGTGATGAGGATATGCTCATTGCTCAGAACATTTAATTGACCCTAGAAATGACTACGGAAAAGTAAGGTGGAAAACGATATTCACAAAGATGTGCTAGACATCGAAATGGTGATTTTAAATTACAGTCTCCCATAAGTGTTTGACTGAACAGCTTCAATTGGTTAGAGGCCGTGAGGAGTACAGCATCAGGGTCTACATCGAATACTCATGACGGGTATCATATATCTTTCCACATTGCTGCTTACTGGTAAAGACTAAATTTTGTTCTTTAGATAAGAAAAAAAAACTGAGCCTGCACTGTCACATATATTAGCTGCCCTGTAAGTATGATAATAGTAGTACCTAAATGAAATGCTAGCGATCGAATACGATTACACTGCAACACAATGTGCTACCATTAATTTCCAAACACTAGCGATACTGTTACCCGATTTCTCAGCTAAGGAACGAACACTATTTACAGGGCGGCGCAGTGAAGTCGCACCCTAAAACTTTTTGTGGCCGAATTATGAGGGGAAAAAGTGCGGCTTATTTTCCCACCAATGCCATAGTTCGATGCTAGACATCTTCACATTGCAGTGTATCTCGTTGAACAGTTTTGTCACGTAGATTATTTTGTCACTGCTGTCCATTTCGTTCTTCCGCAAGAAATGTTCCGACGGAGCTTAGCTTACAAGCCTGCTGAGTACCGAGCTACACCGTTTTCGTTTATTTAAGGGGCTCCGGAAAGGCTCAAAATCATGAAAAGTTCCATTTTTACTTTTTTGCGTTTTCTGAATCTGCAGACTATTGCCTTTTAATAGATATATAATTTATTCAATTCCGAAGACTACAACTATTTTTTAATTTTTTTTGAAATGTGTTCTACATGGGCGTGACCCACTGTGACGCTGTTAAACTGCTGTCAAATGGTGTTATTATTAACGTCCGTGTTCATCAGGTACATTTTAGTGATGTGAGATAAATTATGTGTTGTGGCTAACCTGTGATGGTTCAATATATATCGCTGGTGTGATTGTCGATTGTTTCATGTTTATTTACTCTGTCGTTATCTCGAAAATATTTGTAATTAATTCTGTTTCTTGAGTCTCTGTTTTGTTGAAGTATAATAATGAGTAAAAGTAAAGTTATTAGAAATCCTCTGAAGGCTTTTAAGAAAAGGAGAAATGTTGGAAAGCCAAAGGTATGTGTTATTACTGTAAACAATAAAGACGATAACCAAGTGAGTGAACCTAACCTCTCAAGTACACCTGCCCATAGCAGTCAAAGTGGGAAAGAAAATACTTCACAGAAGCAGCTTGGTTCAATGAGTGAAAACTATGAATGTTTTATGGGCGAATCGGATGTGAATGAAATATTTGATATGTCGGTTCTCAAAGGAATTTTTTCAAACTGTGTAAGATGTATTCATTGTAGTGAAGTTGGTCTGGAACTCTCCATAATAAAGCACGTAGGACTTGCTAGTGAAACACAACTGAAATGTGATAAGTGTTCATACATGACCACCTTTTGGAACAGTGTTGCAGTAACTGCAACTGAAGAAAATGGTAGCAAAATCTACGAACACAACAACGAGCGATGCTTGCTTTAGACAAGGAACGCCTTCGGGATGCAGACAGGGCTGTAAAGAGTCTAGAAATACAAGCTAGAGTAAACAGGAGGAGGAACAAGAGGAAGCTGGAGGAGGAGTTTGCAGAGGATGAAGATAATCCATCCCATGGACCTGGAATGCACTAAAAAGTTAATCCAATCTTTGTCGCTCGATTCCCAAAACTTTTATTTTCTCATACTAATTACATGTTTTCTAAGGATCTTCCAAACATATTTGTTTCAAACTTTCAGTAAATGTTACACAGTACCTTCTGCATAATTTAACACAGCCTTTTTCCAAAAAACTGTATATTTTTGAATATATAAATAAAAAATTGCAAAAAAATGTTGTGAATTTTCATTACAATTGAAAAAAAAAATCATCTTTAATAACTGAACTAAAATTTTGTAAAATCCCTGTGTTGAGTTGTAGCCCATATTCCAATAAGTAATCTGTAAAAAGTTCAACTTCCTACCTCAAATACTTTGTGAGGAAAGATGTAATTTATAAGCGTTATTTTAACATTGCAAGTATAGGGCGTTCCGGAGCCCCTTAAACGTAATAGGTTACGTGAATAAAAATGCAGTATTATTCTTTGTAAATATGTGGAAAATATGTACAGAAGACGGAAAGCTGTTTGATCATTTTTCACAGTCTCCTCTGACAGTGTCGGAAATGCCCGTTGGGAGTGTCCAAGTCAGTAATTTCGCGTCATCTGTTAAGCCGCATTTCCACCCGCAACTAAAGTGAAGCCACAGAGAGTGGCATGCAGACTGGTAACAGCAGTGGCGCCGTGATCTGTTGTTTCGACACGCTCCTCTCAAAATTCTAGTGGCACTGTCTACATTATGGCGCCAACTGAGATTATTCGGACGATGTTGTTCAGGTTACGGCATCAGAACTGAGTCAAGAATCCAGTAAGAAGAAAAGAAAGTATAAAAGTTGGATTTGTGGATTTAGCGCAGAAATAACAGGCGGCCATTATACTTCTAAAGAAAGTATAACTGGTAAACGAACGTTAATTGTGGAACCAATTTCGAACGACAGAAGTAATTTCGGGGAGTTGTTTAGCTGCGCACAGAGCTCTATATAAATGTGATTCATCAGAGATGCAGTACTAGCCCGAGTGGTATAACAAGTGGCACTTCGATATTTGAAATCTGACGATTACCTGTCGTCTCTCCATTACAACGCATGTACCACGTCACGCGAAGTACAACTATTTACGATACTCTGAAGACTCATTTGGAGGCTAATATTAACACTGTTCACCTCATATCGATTAGTTACACGAAACATCACAGATCTTGCAAATGTTATTCTGTACCGAATACTAGAGTTGAACTTTGTGCAAGTGCAATAAAAGACAATATACAATATGGGAATTGTGAGTCTCCCTTGATGCAAAACACTTTTGTTATTCATTGATTGATTTATTTACTCTACAAATTAGCTTCAGCGACATATATTGCCATCTTCATTGGGTTCTTTAATTCTAAAACATACAGAAAAAGCACAGTTATAAAACATTGTAAAAATTATAACACATTTACTGTTTGTTTTTTAACTATTGCTCTCTGTGAATACTTTCACAATACCCTACTTACTATAGGTTACAGCATGGCTTTAAGATTGCTTTCTGTTTTTGTGGCATATTTTCTGCGTTTTTGTGTTGCCGGTTTTCTCGGCATACATCATGTCATCTGCAATTGTGTGACCGACTGTTAGTAAACAAACACAGGAAACGTGAACTTACGTATGTCAGCGTCATACAATTGGCATTGCGGTAGTACTGTGGATACAGTTTTGGTGTGTACTGTGTTGTTACTTAGCTTGTCATGTACTCACGTTTACTGGGCAGCTTGTAGCTACTTTTATACTCAGAAAAGCATATCTTTCGGACTTCGTTCATAGTGCAAAACAAAACGCCATCTTGTTGTTCGCGTGTATCGTGAGAAATATATCACATGGTTGTGATCATTGTAGCGGGAGTTCTGACGACATTTGTTCCTTATTTATGTCTCTGCGTGTGATGGGAGAGTGATTCTTTTGTGTGTTTGTGCTTTCTGCTCTGTGTCCTGGATCGGTCCTCTCATAGCGGTGAAGAGTGCTTTGTTGCAAAGAGTTGTGTTTTCGTTTATTGAGGTTTGCCCTTCCAATACAGCCTTTTGTATGTAATAATTTTCCTCTGTTGTTGGTTGTCGGTATAAGATATTGCTCTGTTTCAGGATGTGCAGATCACTTTCGATTTCGGTGGGGTTATGGTTTTTTGTTCTTTAGGCTGTTCTGCGAAAGTGGAATGTGCGCTGTCACTCTTTAGAGTTCTCATGCGCTCTGTGTATCTCGTTCGGAAATTTCTGCTTGTTCATCTAATATATTGGGCCTGACAAGCGTTACACGTGAATTGCTATACTCTAGCATTGCTGAATCAAGACAGATCCACAATTCCCATACTGTTCCGTTTGTAGAGGAAAGGTGCCTATTATGCTATAGTTCCCTAATATGAGACACCCCAACTGTGCTCGTGTTAGGGGTTGCACTCTGGTGGAGAGTTTCGTAAACACGTCTATTGCGTGCCAGACGACAACACAGAGAGTAGGACGCCATAGCTGAACCGGACACAGTACGTACAGGTTCATACAAAATTTCTTGTGTTTGGAGTTTTTGCGACATCGGTGTTAAGACAATAGTTCAGCTTACAGGTAGGTGGATATTGCTGCACTCTTTTATTGTTGTTATTTGTGACGGTATTACCTATAATTATTGACAATTAGGTTCATTTTCCAACGAACGTTAGCAAGTGCGTGATTCTTTGTGTAAGATGGCGAAATTCCTAACATGCGATAGTATGGGGATCCAAATACGCGACAGTGTCGCATATTACGATACGTATCGCATATTGGGGGAACTCGTTCTCTCATGATTTGTTATATGTAATTTACGCAATACTATCACGACATAACAATATTTTATCATTTATTGTAGTTAAATTTTGGCAACTGCGTTAATTTAAATTCGATTAAGTTATCATCAACAGGGATTACTTTGACTAGTCTTATGATCAGAAATTGGAATGTTTTCTGGAACTTTCTTTCAAGGCAGTATTTTGCTCAAAAGCTGATTAATATTACTCCAGATTCAAAGTACTCCGTTCACAGTACTTATAAAAAACAATCTAACAAATAAAATCATAGAAGTTGAAGTCTTTTAAGAAGTATGTCAGATTACTGTATTTATTCTTTGTAGATGGCATTGGCACCTAAAAGGAAAACATGGGATAAAGACGCCATGGTTCGTGCCATTACATGTGTGAGAAACAGCGAGATGGGGTACTTAAAGGCCTCAAAAATTTTTGCTGTACCAAAACGTAGTTTGTAAAGGTACGTGCAATGGAAGAGCGATTTTATGCTCTTAAACGTAAGGACATACGAAGCATAGCCTTCCAGTTAGCTGTCAGGAATTGGCTGAAGAATCCAGAAAAGGCTTCAGCAGGAAAGAAATGGCTCCGAGCTTTCCTTAAGAGACACCCCATTTTATCAATGAGAACTCCTCAGGGCCTTGCAGCAGCAAGAGTGAAAGCTTTCACTCCAGAAAATGTGGGGAGATGTTTTCGTATTTACGAATCTGTGCTACCTTAAGTCAACCATAACCCGCATCGAGTCTTCAATGTTGACGAAACTGGGGTGACGTCAGTGAAGCAAAAACACAGCAAGGTTATTGCTATGAAAGGGAAGAGAAGTTGCTGCCTTTATTTCAGCAGAAAGGGGAAATTTAATCACAGTTGTAACATGTATGAACGCAGCTGGCACTTATGTTCCAGCACTAATAGTCTTCCCAAAGAAGAATATGAAGCAGGAATTGATGGACGGTGCACCTGCAGGATCAGTATCAGATTGTCATCCCAGTGGCTGGATACAAACTCACATTTTTACTCAGTGGTTTGACCATTTTGTGAGTCATGCAAAGCCCTCTTCAAATGACCCTATCATTTTGATTCTTGATGGGCATTATTCCCACACAAAGAATCTCGATGTGTTAGATAAAGCACGTGAAAACAATGCTCATATTGTATGTTTGCCACCTCACTCAACGCATAAAATGCAGCCACTTGATGTCGGATTTACGGGGCCTTTGAAAACCTACTATGCTCAAGATATAAAAACGTGGTTGGCAAGTAACCCAGGTCGTGTTATCAGCCCATTATTAATAGCCAGGTTATTTGGAGCAGCTTACAACCGAGCAGCAACAATGGAAGCATTTGTGAATGCCTTCAGAAAAACAGGTCTCATCCCACGCAACAGAAACATCTTTAGGGAACATGAATTATCAGTTCATCGCCATGCTGACGCTCTTAAAGAAAAATATGTCAAAAACGAAATGATGATGGTGAAGCTGTCAGCCGGGCAGACATCAGACCTCACCCACACATCGAAAAACCACCTGGAGATATTCAAATAGGTCAGACATCGCGTTCGTGCTCTGCTGCGTTACTAACTTCAACTTCATATGTGAAGCAATTGCAAGAATCTAAACAGAAGAAATCTGAGGCTGAAGCTAAGAAAGCAGCCAGAAAGTTATCTGGGGAAAATCTTCAAATGGTAGATCTAAAGCAGAAGAATCGTCTAGTGACTCGGCATCCGATGTCCATCTAGAGGACAGTGGGGATTCAGACAGCAGTGTTGACGATGACACAGAGTGTCTGTTCTGTACTGGGCGCTTTTCTGAAGACAAGCACGGGGAGAAATGGGCACAGTGCACAAAATGTTATCGCTGGGCTCATGAAGATTGTGGTATGAACATGTAAAAATTGTATATTCATACGTCATTATCTGGAATAAAATAATTAAAGCAAAATATTCCTGTCTCATATTAGGAAACCTTGATCTCATTTCTACGAAATGCCTTGTTTGTGAAGATTTAATAACTACTCTGAAAGATTGTTTATTATTGCAAATACGATAATTGTATGATAAAATTAAATAATACAAGATATTATTACCATCATAAAAAATACAATTGCCCTTACTCTTAGGTCTTTCAAATGGGTTTACAAAAGTGTGTCTCATATTAGGCACCTTTCCTCTATGCAAACACAGACCAACGGAAGAACTCCAAGATAAAAAAAAAATAAGACATGTAATTTCGTTTATGACTGAATATTCATGCTGCTTTATTAGAAGGGAGAGTGAAGCTGAAATTATACTGTGACCAGAAGGCTCGTTACTTCCTTTCTCAAACTGACTGGAGACCAGTTTAAGTAACACCAAAACCAGAATACAGCGGGGCTGCTTCGCAATTGTCGGCCGCTGTGGCCGAGCGGTTCTACGCGCTTCAGCCCGCAACCGCGCGACTGCTACGGACGCAGGTTCGAATCCTGCCTCGGGCATGGATATGTGTGATGTCCTTAGGTTAGTTAGGCTTAAGTAGTTCTAAGTTCTAGGGGACTGATGACCTCAGATGTTAAGTCCCATAGTGCTCACAGCCATTTTTGAGCTTCGCAGTTTGGCCACGAGATGGCAGTCAAATGAGACTAGGTGGCAGTCAAACAAGACTAGGCAGTGGTGTGGGAAGGAAACTGACATCGCAAAGTTAAAGTGACGTTAACTTGCGGTGACGCCTCCCGAGTGGGGGAGGAGTCGCGTCGCACTAGTTGCATATAGAAACCTGTGTTCAGCTCCGGCAGGCCTCCGAATCTATTCTAACCATCTTGGGCGGGCTGGATGCTACGTAGCCTCCGTGCTTGGATAGAGTGCTACTAAAACAACGCCGAAAGCTCATGAAAGAGCTATACCCGTTCCGCAGAAAATGAGGTGGCGAGTACAGGATACACTTTCCTCGGTTTACTGGAAAAATCAGGCAAGCTTTACAAATATACCAAGTCAAGAGAGAAACATTCTATTACATATTTTAGTGATGACACTGAAAAGCGAGATTACAAACACTTTACATTATTTCAAATAAATTCAGCAAAACAGACATATGTCAATTGCTCTTCAATGACAGTCATTCAGAATACGCATGTTTTGCGTGTAGGACTGTCGCCCGATTCGCTCAAACAAAACAAATTACTGTAATTTGAATTCCACCGACTGTCGCCGGAAGTAGAAATAAGCAAACACGTGTCTGGGCTTACACCTAGATACTCGACCGTTTCTGAGAAAAAACGGTCAGAGTTTTCGTGGTATTTTATGTCTTTTAGCGGTGGTACAGTGGCAGGCGTAGCTACTTGACAGTTTTGTGCCCCGTTTCCGAAACCCGATGATTACATTTATTTTTTTTGTTATTTATTACCCACGTCCAGAGAAGATTACTACACGAATGTTTTCAAATGTACACTGAAATAATGATGTTCTTATTCGCCTAATAATTTTATGTTTCGTGAATGAATTAAATAATAATAATGAATAAACAAGAAAATTATTTGAAGTTGCTTTAGGTGAAGTTCCAATACTGCACCTTGCTCATAAGCAATTGCAAGCGTCAGTTTACGGAGAAGTGACGCATTATGCGTGATTTGCCGCGTAATCTTCAGCAGTGTTAACCATGTTTCTTTCCCGAGTGAGATTCGTACGAAGAAATGCCAATGTGGCAAATCTGTCTTCGCGCTAAACTCGTGATGTTCGGAATTTTTATGTTTCGAGTTTCTACTATGGGTATCAACGAAGGGAATGCACCCAATCTTCCTGAAGAATAAACACAAAATAAAACAGAAGAACTAATATAAGAATGAAATATAAGAATACGAGCATTTAAAAAGATTGTGACCCCTGAAAACATCTTAACCCCCCCCCCCCCCCCCCACACACACACACACATGTGCACACATATATATGACATTGTGAAACGCAGTTTTAATTTTACTCTCTCTCTATCTCCCTTGACACTCACTCGCGCGCGCGCACACACACACACACACACACACACACACACACACACACACCACACCACACACACACAGACAGACAAATTCACAGACACCTCTGAAAGATTCAGAACAACCACCAGGAACACCTCCAACTGTTCCACTGTCAGCCATCTTGTTTTTACACCTTCAATTGTTCTACTGCCCGCCATGTTTGTTTTTACAGCTGGTAAACTGTGGAGTAGTGACAGTGGCAACTCAATATATAGTGTTTGACAGTGATGAAGATGAGGAAAAAGAAAACATAAGTGAAACATTATGTAAATAGACACACACACACACACACACACACACACACACACACAGAATTAATTAATTTCACAGATAGAAATAACTATTTCAAATCGTAATTTTAGCTTAAACAATTTATCTACTTTAAGGTGTAACTGGTTGCAGATGACAAACTGTGGAACAAAACAGTCACTGTAAAAACACAACACATCAGAAAAACCACACCATGTGGTAAAAAGGTATGAATTCATAATTTGTGTGTTTTTTCAAATATCTGCAATTACGATTTAAAAACCAACAGTTAAATGTACACAAACAGTAAAGAACTTTCTTTATCTTTAACAGATGAGAAATAAAAGCGCACTGAAGATGCTGGAACTGGAGTGAAACATGTTTGGTTAAAAAACAAAACTGTGTTTTGCTAAAGGCGGATCCTATCCAAAAACATACGTAATATAACTCCCTTTTATCCCCTAACTTGATAAGAAAGATTCCTGTACTAACATTCTGCGGACGTGGATGGCTTCATAAATGAAAAAATTAAAATAAAATAAATAAAAACAACAATCGGGTTTCGAAGCGCAAAAGTGAAAGTCCGCGACGCTACCCGCTAGGACACAATTTTCGCTGATATCAGCGCGCTCTAAAAGGAATCTCAGGTACGTCGAAACATGGCTCGTAGTTTTCTCAGAAAAGGTCGACTATCTAAGGATAAGCCGAGACATGTGTTCGCTTATTTTGACCCCTCTTCCACCGAGCGCAGTTACTGGGAAATCGAGTTATGGCACTTGCCGTGTTCTCCTCGTAAGACTGCTCACGCGTACTGATTTGAAAGATCGACCGTCGTCGGGTGGCGTCGGTCGTCGGCGGAATGCGCCGACTTCGGCGACAGTGGATGACCGCACGCAGACTAGGTCGCCGGGTAGGCGGACCCGCCGCCCAGATGTGGCCGCCGTGTACACAGCCGAGACGACGCCGGCGCGGCCTCCCTCCAGGGCTGCGCATATTTCCGGCGACGGGTGCGCCATTTGTCAGCGCAGCCCAGCGCCGCGACGCCCCGATACCTGGCTGCCACGTTGGCGCGCCGTCCCCCGCCCACTCCGCCGCGACGCCGTGATAAATGACGGCCCGCGCGTGAAACATTTCGCGTATTACCCGCGCGCGCCGGAAGACTCCAGCCCAACAGAGCTGCATTATACGCCGATCAGCCGCTCAACGGCCGTGCGCCAGCTCTGTTTTCCAATAGCCCACTTGGCACAAGCCGGTTCAGCGCTCCCCTTACTGTCCAACAATTCTCTCTACGCGTTGAAATTCATTGTGGTCAAGTACGGCAAACAGAGTAAGAAAACACGATAGTTCTCGACGAATTTCATTGACGAAATTTTCTCCAGTTACGAGGGATATTCAGAAATTGAAGGGAGTGCTAGCTCACACGAGCGTGTTTTCAGTTGCTGCGTGTTAAATACATGGTTAAATTTAAAGACATGACCATATATGGAATTACTTGTTACTACCTTGTGGTCCATACACATTTACAATACTGCCCATTAAAATTGCTACACCAAGAAGAAATGCACATGATAAACGGGTATTCACTGGACAAATATATTATACTACAACTGACATGTGATTACATTTTCACACAATTTGGGTGCATAGATCCTGAAAAAATCAGTACCCACAACAAACCACCTCTGGCCGTAATAACGGCCTTGATACGCCTGGGCATTGAGTCAAACAGAGCTTGGATGGCCTGTACATGTGTAGCTGCCCATGCAGCTTCAACACGATACAACAGTTCATCAAGAGTAGTGACTGGCGTATTGTGACGAGCCAGTTGCTCGGCCACCATTGACCAAACGTTTTCAGTTGGTGAGAGATCTGGAGAATGTGCTGGCCAGGGCAGCAGTCGAACATTTTCCGTATCCAGAAAGGCCCGAACAGGACCTGCAACATGCGGTCGTGCATTACCCTGCTGAAATGTAGGGTTTCGCAGGGATCGAATGAAGGGTAGAGCCACGGGTCGTAACAGATCTGAAATGTAACGTCCACTGTTCAAAGTGCCGTCAATGCGAACAAGAGGAGACCGAAACGTGGAACCAATGACACCCCGCACCATCACGCCGGGTGATACGCCAGTATGGCGATGACGAATACACGCTTCCAATATGCGTTCACCGCGATGTCGCCAAACACGGATGCGACCATCATGATGCTGTAAACAGAACCTGGACGAAAAAATGACGTTGTGCCATTCGTGCACCCAGGTTCGTCGTTGAGTACAACATCTTGTCTGTGATGCAGCGTCAAAGGTAACTGCAGCCATGGTCTCCGAGATGATAGTCCATGCTGCTGCAAACGTCGTCGAACTGTTCGTGAAGATGGTTGTTGTCTTGCAAACGTCCCCATCTGTTGACTCAGGAATCGAGAAGTGGCTGCACGATCCGTTACGGCCATGCGTATAATATGCTTTTCATCTTGACTCCTACGAGGCCGTTGGGATCCAGCACGGCGTTCCGTATTACCCTCCTGCACCCACCGATTCCATGTTCTGCTAACAGTCATTGGATCTCGACCAAAGCGAGCTGCAATGTCGCGATGCGATAAACCGCAATCGCAATAGGCTACAATCCGACCTTTATCAAAGTCGGATACGTCATGGTACGCATTTCTCCTCCTTACACGAGGCATCGCAACAACGTTTCACGAGGCAACGGCGGTCAACTCCTATTTGTGTATAAGAAATCGGTTGGAAACTTTCCCCATGTCAGCACGTTGTAGGTGTCGCCACCGGCGCCAACCTTGTGTGAATGCACTGAAAAGCTAACCATTTGCATAGCACAGCATCTTCTTCCTGTCGGTTAAATTTCGCGTCTGTAGCACGTCATCTTCGTGGTGTAGCAATTTTAATGGCAAATATTGTGTAACAGATAACGTGATCAAGCCAATCGTTATTAAATTGAGGGTTAGCACTTTTTTACGTCGGGCCCTATAATTAACCTCCGACTGGCTATTAAAAATAAACTAATACTTGTAACTTCATGGCGCTTGCATAGTTGTAAAAGGGGACTTTGAAGGTCAGTTAGCATCAGATACGTCTTGTTGCATTCGTCAGTGTGTGAGCTGCAAGCGATTGGAATGGTCAGTGATAATGCGTCTCCCGCCAGCTCAGAAACTGTCATTCGCTTCCCGAAAATAGGAGTCAATGCCTCGTGGCACATCATCGACTGTGTGCTGTGTAAGGGGACCGAGTTATTTGTAATGATGCTGTGAGAAAGTGATGCGGAAAATTCAAAGCTTGCCGCACAGAAATGCATGATGAAAGTGGTCGAGGAAGACATACGTATATGACTGATGAACTTTGACCACATGTTGACGAAACTGCGGCCGCTGAGACGTCGGTTATAAGTTGCGAACGTTCTGCTGTGCTAGCCCTGTTCAATACTGTCACAGAAAGGATATGTTACCGAATTTTTGTGCACGGTGGGTGCCAAAGTGTCTAACCGATGTTGACAAAACTGGAAGAATGGGTTCGGCCTAGACATTCCTTCACCGCTACCAGGACTTTCTGAACAGAATGGTGACTGGAGACAGCTAGAGTCGTAAAGCTAAGGCAGAATACAATAAGTAAGGTAGGTTTCCTGGTAGCATTGTACGTTATGTGTGTAGCACAACTACCAGGCGTAATCTCACCTCGATCGCATTGTTTGCTTATCCCCCTAGTGTCTTACTAAAGTCCCCTAGAAACCGGAAGAGGTGAACCGTCTAGAAACCGACTGGGGATATACTTAGGGCCGCGTAATCTACGGAATATTTTTGATCTATTTAGTGATCCTCTTCTCTGTTACTTACAAATAAACAGTATCTGTAGCAAAACTGAAACCGTCGAAGTTTAATTTCGTTTTTTTTCCGAAAATTGTTGATGTGTAACGTGAAACAGAGGGATGTTGTAGTAAAAATAAAAAAAAACAATACAGATTTATCATATAGAGCTAGAAAAAGCAATTTCCTAAAAAAAGATCAAATAAAAAACGCAAAGCAGAAAACATATCCAACATCGCATCACTACTTTGTGAAGCTTACATAAAACATGTCTCCGTTATTTACAACCAACTTGCACACTGATCAATAAGAACGGGAAATGATCAAGATGATGAACAACCCATTGAGTACAAATTAACAACAACAGTTATAGAGATTTTTACGTTAGTGCATTTAAATTGTATTTGCATCAAAAGTACTTGCTTTGGTTACATAAAAGCGCCGAAGTTACGAGATCATCTAATTTTTATTGCTTATAAATTGAAGTTTATATGGACTAAGACTAACGATGTGGGGTTTTAATTATGTAGAAAGAAAAAAAAAAAAAGCGGAGAGCAGTCGGCTCCCAGTTTCTCTCTCACACACACATTCATTTATGTTTGTTTTCCTACCAATGTTACCAATCCTACCATTTACTATGCCATTTATGTACTGTACCAAAACCACCGAACTGTAGTTTTGGTAGACCGCAACTCTACAGACTACTCGTAAGGGCAGTACGTGAACTCTGAAACAAAGGAACAGTCCGAACAGTGAATGCACATTCAGTCTCCCACTGAAGCAAAAGCTGTGAAGCAGCAAAATGACGGCTGAAGTTTTTTGCGACCGCGAAGGAATTTTGACAACGGATTTCATTACAGTAACGCTGGATAATATCCTCAAGGCACAGGTTTATTGTGACACTCTTATGAAACTCCGAAGCGCAATCCAAAGCGAAAGGAGCGCAATGATTACCAAAAGGTCCTTTATGACAATATGCGACTCCATACTGCGAATGGAACGACCGAAAAATTGAAATGTTTTGGATGAGAGTTTTCCAACAGCCTCCCTGTAGAGCGGACTTGGCACGTAGCGGTTTTCTGTCTTCACCAAAACGAACTCAAGAATGCTGTCAACAAACACGCGGCATACAAAATTTCTTAACCGTTAAAAAAGAAAAGCGAGCGGACGTTAATTTATGAATAGCCCTCGTATCATAATTGCGACAAACTCGCTCTGAAGCGACGTTTCGACAAATTTTCTGGTGAATACGACCCGACAGTGACGACTAGAAGACTTGCTGATACATTTGAGCAGAACAATTACTATGTTGCTGTTTTGGGAGGATTTCCTCAATTTTGAAAACTTTTTACTGGAAGTCTGTGATGCGATGCTGTTTCAGACACCATTAAATGCATCAACAGTGCATCATTCTGATCTGAGATGCTCGCCTTGTCATTAATTTTGCTTCTCCATCCTGCATGTATTTTTTCATATGCATGTTGTTGTTGTTGTTGTGGTCTTCAGTCCTGAGACTGGTTTGATGCAGCTCTCCATGCTACTCTATCCTGTGCAAGCTTTTTCATCTCCCAGTACCTACTGCAACCTACATCCTTCTGAATCTGCTTAGTGTATTCATCTCTTTGTCTCCCTCTACGATTTTTACCCTCCACGCTGCCCTCCAATACTAAATTGGTGATCCCTTGATGCCTCAGAACATGTCCTACCAACCGATCCCTTCTTCTGGTCAAGTTGTGCCACAAACTTCTCTCCTCCTCAATCCTATTCAATACTTCCTCATTAGTTATGTGATCTACCCATCTAATCTTCAGCATTCTTCTGTAGCACCACATTTCAAAAGCTTCTATTCTCTTCTTGTCCAAACTATTTATCGTCCATGTTTCACTTCCATACATGGCTACACTCCATACGAATACTTTCAGAAATGACTTCCTGACACTTAAATCAATACTTCATATGCATATACAATAATAATTAACGTAGGCATTTTTATCACATTCTAGACCGGAAACAACACGAAGGAAGCCCACACAAATGAGTTTCTTGGAATTTTCTTCAGCTTGAGAAGTGCAATGCAATGAACCCGACATTCGCCTTAATAAGAAAACCTATTTCTTACTGGCCGGTCGCGACGTGCTAATCAATACTTCATTTATACGTGTATATGGGTCCTGAATGTGCAAGGCTCAGGACATGCATTTATATACAAGACTGTAAAGAAGACCAGTATGGCAATACTGACCACCACGGATATCGCATCATCCTTTACATACAGTATATCTAAAAACGAGCTAAGGACGAAAATGTATAGTGGTATTTAGAATCAGTGAAGAACATGGGGAGTTGCACACAGTCACATGGGGAGTTGCACACAGTCATGTAATCATTAAAAAAATGCAGGAAGACCAAAGAAAATTACCACTGACGATTAATCAATTCAGTCTTGATTGGGGCCTGTAACTAGGATCGAATGCGATGGTTCCGAAGTTACATTTGACGAAACCACTTTCCTTGAGTTCCACTTCTTACAGGGACTGGTGGGAAAATGAGGTTTGTCGCCACAAATTCAGAAGACAATAAATGAATTAATGTTATTGCACTTTTAATAACTGCGATGCAACTGTCCCAGGCATACAGGTATAATGGGTACGAACAGTTCAAACAAGCTCTTTGATCAATACAACAATATGTGCTTCGTATCAAGTATGAAGGAAAATAAAATTTTCGGCCGCTTTCAAATGCACCCTCACATTGGGTGACAGAGAGGTAATACATTCCGTAGCCATACCTGCAAGATGTCTGCAGAACTGAACAGTTGAATACAAATAACAAATTACTGCTCTAACATACTTACCTTCGTTTTAGATATTTTCTTTTGTCGCCTATTCCTGTAAGTATTACCAAAGTTTTTCACTGTAAAACACCCGTTCATAAATAGAACACACTTTTGGTTGCTCATTCATTAACAGTTTTATTAACTGTTACGACTTCGTCTACTGTGCAATGACAATACCGCCAGCTCTGGCCAGTTCACAATCATCTGCACACCCAACTCGTCGTGCATTCAATCTTCAACTAACATCCAAAACTTACGCATGACGTAAGATTTTGAGACAGCAGTCTCTAATAACTTCATGTTGCACGTACTGCTACTTTTTCATACAATTTTTTTAAGACAACGAAGGATTTTATAATACGTTATGTTTAAATAAGTATTTACATATCTTCATTTAGGTACTTTTCATGCGTATTACATAAAAACAAGTATTCTTGTTTTCACTCAGAGCAATTTTCATAATTACACAAGTTTTAATTATTTTGTCTACAAGCAGTAATTAGACATAACAGCTTCCAATTGGTATAAAACAACAGTTCTGAGGTTACGTTGCTTTAATTTCCCAAATTATTCTTTTTTTTTTAAATATATGAAAAATTGTGTGGTTATGAAAACAGATAATTACTGGTACATTCAAGTTCAAATGGTCACTAAATTTGAAGAAAAGGAAAGTTCTCTCTCTTTAATTAAAAAAAAGAAAAAAAAAGAAGGCATATAAAATCGTTATAGATGTAATATCAAAGCATAGTTCAAATGGCGATTATTGTTAAACTGCTTAAACTGGATTGTTACTTGGGTGTCATTTTGACGTCAGATGAATAATCTGTGTGCGAATAAATAGGCGTAGGAGAATAGCATATGCAAGCGGAGGGAGTTACGACAACGACACAAACCTAACGCGGTGGGTCGTGTTCTTCACTGGAACGTGTGTGGTACAATACCCAATTTCGCCTCACAGTGGACAGGACAGTCTGTTCACATGTGGGAGGAGTCTGTTTGCAGGGCAGCCGACGGTACCGTGGCGTCGGCGGCGGCACAATGAGTCCATAGAGGGGATGTAGCGCCGGGTTATAGCCGCGGACGGATTCAATTTTCAATCCAAACAGCAGCGCCGCTCGGCCGAGCACACACGGCCCTCCTACGCGCTGCGCTGCCTCCCCTAATCCGTCCCAGCTCGTGTGTGTGTGTGTGTGTGTGTGTGTGTGTGTGTGAGCCTCTGCCCACAATAATACTTCACAAAACACGCCAAACTGGAAACTGTCAGCGGCGAGGGGCACATAAAAAAGGAGCAGATATAATCAGATCAACAGCGGACGGGGTTTGCGGATAGCGACGCCCGGTGTTCCGTGTGGGTCGGGGTGAGGCGAAAGAACGGCAGGGAGCGGAGAGCAGGGTGCGGCCCGTTAACGTAATTGCCACTTTTCTCCAGGGCGATGGCCGCGGCGGCAATGCTGGAGGGGCGGGAGAAAGGGGAGAGGTGGGGGTGGGAGGGGGTGGGGGTGGTGGGAGCGATGCCGCAACGGCAAGTGGTCGCGCCCAGTAACCGCTAAGCCGCTAATTCTCCGCGCGACGCGTGCCATTTCGATCGCACTCCCCCACGTCAGTCGATCGCCCCGGCACAAAGCAGATCGGCGTAGCCTCGACGCGAGGCCGTATTTACGAACATTTATCTGTAGACGGAAGTGTAGGAAGGGGGAGGGGGTGAGGGTGGAAGATGATGGAAGGACGGCGAGAAAAAGTACCGCGGAGTGCAGTGAGCGGAAAATTAAATTAAAAAACATAATAACCGTGGCCGCGGCGGGGTTTTGCCGGCCGTGCCGTTAGCTGAGGGCGGCCGCGCGGCGCCCTGGCGGTGATAGGGCCGAGTCCGGGGCATTACCATACAAATAAGGATTCCCGCGCCCCTCGTCTGCCGAGGAGCGGATCGGACGGGTTATAATCCCTTATTTGTATGCCCCCTATCGGTATTTATTACGGGGGCCGCGGCGCTGGCTGTGAGAGATGACGAGACAAACAGGTAATACGCGAACAGTCGGCAGCGAGTGTCACAAAACAGTGCCGCCACTGACTGTTTCTCCACCAGGTGGGCGTCATGTAGCACACAGTTAATTACGTGTATATTTCGCTGACCGTAATGATGGTACATGTAAGAAGGTGACACATACAAAAATTCCTTAACATCAACCAAGATATTCTACGTGTTGATTAATTTCTTATCGCCGTGCACCGCAGCTGCAACACATCATATCCGCACAGTTTTTTCAGTTCGCATATTTTTATTTTAATCTGCATTACCGATCGGTTTGAGCATTAGCGGCATTATAAAGTGCAGCGACCACGTAAGATTTCTCAACATCAGTCATGTTCCCTACCTCTCTCCTCTAAATTTTATTCAGTGCCTCGTTATATTTATTTATTTAATTAATTAATTGTTTATTTATTTTGAGATTCCGTACCCCAGTCGGTAGACACGCCGAAAACTTACACAATCACTTCGTTGTCCCGCCTGTCTGTCCGACAAAAAACAAAACCCATTTTCTCAGGAGCGGTAGATGTATCGAATTGAAATTAATGTCACGTACTAAGACCTACGGTTAAGCTTCTAGGTCAATGCAAACAAAAGACATATTTTGATACTAGCAAATTCACTCATCAAAACCAATAGGTTACTTCCCGCTAGCTTAGAAATTTTATGGTAAGGGCTATGGGAGCAAACTGCTGAGATCATCGATCACTAGGCTTACGCACTATGTAATCTAACTTAAACTAACTTACGCTAAGGACAACACACACACCCCTGCCCGAGGGAGGACTCGAACCTCCGACGGGGAAAACCGCGCGAACCGTGACAAGACGCCTCAAACCGAACGGCTACCCCGCACGGCCCCGCTAGCTTAGACTCTAGACATTTGGCAAGAAGAAAGGTTTCACAGTACATGTACACGAAAAAATGTCATAAAAGTATTAATTTGTAGTTATACTACACTAAAAAAATATTCGTTTTGTCGTTTATAATTCGGCTTCCAAATTAAAATGTTGTAGACAGGCTTGGAATTTTCAGGACCGATATCTCGCCAGTATCAATCTCGACAACAGGCAAAGACGATCGAGACTGTCGGTTCCCTGGATAGATGAACTGTCTATATACATAATTAAGTTCGTACGGAACCATCAGTACGTAAGTAATACTCCCACCTGGCCAATTTTTCTTTACGAACACTGTCGTAAATCGACATCACATCTGCAAGCTGTAAGCGACAGAATCACTTTACTTAAGGCATCTTCCGATAGGTTGCTATCGAATATCTGGTGCGTGACCAACCATGCTTTAACAAAACTGTTTTCCGAGTGTTGTCTACTGACTGGTTTGATGCGGCCCGCCACGAATTCCTTTCCTGTGCTAACCTCTTCATCTTCAGACGTTTCAGATTGAGGGACTAAACTGATCCTCGGAATGGGTGGAGCATTCGCAAATGGTATCGACAGATTCTAGAGACAGGATGTGTATGTAAAGGAAAGAGTCCTGGCCGCCCTCGTGTTCCTGAAGAAAATGTTGCACGAATTCAAACTGCTTTCGAACGTAGTCCTTCAAAATCAACTCGTCGTGCCAGTCGGGCCTACAACAACAATTTGGCGTGTTTTGAGACGTCGGTTGGTTATTAAGCCTACAAGTTACAGGTGTTACAAGCTATGCGTCCTGATAACAAACGCAAACATGTGGCATTTTGTAACGAGATTATTGATGCTATTGACAGTGATAACACTTTCGCACAACGCATGATGTTCAGTGATGAAGCGACTTTCCATGTTAGTGATCAGGTAAACAAACACAATGTTAGAATTTGGTGCCTACAGAACCCACATGCAGCCACTGAACATGTACGAGATTCGCCCAACGTCAGTGTGTTTTGTGCGATATACCGATCATCTGTTTACGGCCCATTCTTCTTCGATGGAAACACGGTAAACGGTCAGCAGTATCTAGCTATGTTACAAAATTGGTTGTTTCCGAGGCTGCACGAAGCCGACTTTTTCAATAAGACGGGGCACCCCCTCACTGTAGTCGCCATCTGCGAGAATATCTGAATGAAACTCTACCGAACCGTTGGATTGGCCGTCAAGGAGCTGGCGACTTAGCGTGTCTCAGCTGGGCTCCACGGTCACCAGATTTGACACCCTCTGACCTCTGTCTGTGGGGTTTCGTTAAAGACAACGTTTATGCAACATCACTCCCACAGAACCTGGAGAAGAACCAGATCCGTTCTGCCATAACATCAGTGACGAAGGACATTCTTGCCCGAATATGCAAAGAATTTGAGTATCGATGTGATATTGATCGTGTCGCAGATGGAGGACATAGTGGACATCTGTAATCTGAATTTAAGAGGTTCGTAAATATGTGTGTAAAGTTTCATATTCGTATGTCTTAAAAGTTTAATAAATATATACATTCGAAATATGTATATTCTTTTTGAAACACCCTGTAAATAGAATTTTCAAAATTAAGTTTCCGGTTTGTCTTAAATTGAAAGCTGATAATCGGTGCTTATTACCAGTTTTGACATAAGTCGATGAGACATGGACTTTTCGTGAGAAATCGATTAAAAAGTGACGGGAGACATCCACGTCGGCAAACAAACGAATACATCGGCGAACAGGGTGGAGCAGTACGTGTATCCAGCGAGTATATGGCAGATGTTTCAACGAATTGTTTGTTGTATTCCAAGAGACAAGAAAAGTTCAAGACGAGAACCTAATGGTACGTGGTTATATGCCAATAAAAACGTGGATGCGTATATCTGGAGACCACAGTGTACAGAAAGGGTTAAAGAAGGCCTTTATCCAGGTGGGATGTTTAACGGCTGATGCTTTTTGACAATGATACTTTTTAACGATGATATTACGTTGCTGTTGCCGACTTCAGTCGGAGGAAGGGTTTGATGTAGTTCTCCACGATAACCTATCCTGCGCAAACATCATCTCTGCATAACTACCTCCGGTCTGTCTCTACAATTTTTGCCTCCCCCCCTCCAACTTCCCTTCACTACCATATTTTTGATTCCTTGCCCCAAGATATGACCTATCAACCGATCGTTTTTCTAGTCAAGTTGTGCCATAATGGATGATGATCTAATAAATATCATATTCAAACGTAATAATGTTAGTAGAAATTTTCCAAAAAAGTAATTTAGAGCCGTGGCTAACCATTAATCACCGATTATTTTTTGTTTTTATACCCCTCCCCCGAGAAAGTCTAATATTACCCAAAAGGTTTAATTACCCTAGATCGAGAATGTTTATATTACTTCTCACTCTTTTCTCATAGAGGCAGACGGGCTGTTGTAGAGTTGGGGCGTTTTCAGTCAAATACCAGGCACTCGCAGTTGGGATTTCCAGTTCCGGCATTGCCTTACAATCAGAGGAAAGCTGCCGAAAATATTGGTCACAACCGGGTGACGATAACTACGAGAGCTATTCGGAAAGTTCCAATCAGTCGCGAAATGGAAACCACAGTGAAAATCCTATGAAGTTTTGCACAGATGCGGTTAAAGGCGCTGCAGTCTGGAACCGCAAGACCGCTACGGTCGCAGGTTCGAATCCTGCCTCGGGCATGGATGTTTGTGATGTCCTTAGGTTAGTTAAGTTTAACTAGTTCTAAGTTCTAGGGGACTAATGACCTCAGCAGTTGAGTCCCATAGTGCTCAGAGCCATTTGAACCATTTTTTTTTTGCACAGATGCGTTGGGCAGTGTCTCTAGTATGCCCGTCGATCGCGTCACGTCGCTCTTTTCAGTTCTGAGCGCACAGTGAGCAGGTAAAAATACTAGAAAACTGTGTCTCTCGCCAAGTACGAGGACCTGGTGAGAAATTTCGGCTGCAGGCCACATAACATAACCGTGCGTTCCCTTCTTCAAGGCAATTTGATCACTCACAATACAGCTTCTATTAACAAATGGCTCTGAGCACTATGGGACTTAACATCTATGGTCATCAGTCACCTAGAACTTAGAACTACTTAAACCTACTTTTATATATATATATATATATATATATATATATATATATATATATATATATGTGGTGTCACCGCCAGACACCACACTTGCTAGGTGGTAGCCTTTAAATCGGCCGCGGTCCATTAGTATACGCTGGACCCGCGTGTCGCCACTGTCAGTGATAGCAGACCGAGCGCCACCACACGGCAGGTCTAGAGAGACGTCCTGGCACTCGCCCCAGTTGTACAGCCGACGTTCATAGCAATGGTTCACTGACAAATACGCTCTCATTTGCCGAGACGATAGTTAGCATAGCCTTCAGCTACGTCATTTGCTACGACCTAGCAAGGCGCCGTGTTCAATTGATAATTAATATTATGAAGCATGTACCGTAACGAGAGATGTTCTACAATTGTGGATTAAAGTTAAGTATTCTACCAGTTACCTCCTGTTTTGCTAGTCTTATTTCTCTGACCTGTTCCACACCTAACGCCAGTCAGCGTGTAATTAAACGCGTGCATTTCGGCGTCCTCTAGAAAAACAGTGTTGGCTCTTCTGCCAACACTACAATATATATATATATATATATATATATATATATATATACTTTTTTAAATGTCGGATAATTACGCTTTTTACTGACTTTTTTTTTTGCAACTTCCAAATTATGACAGTTATTGACTTCAGATTTTGACAGATTGTTCGTTTACACATCAGAAGGTTAAGTATCTAATATGAAGTTCCTCAGGCTATTTCTAGATCAGTTATTAATATTTATAGTTCCAGAGAATGTAACTACTCTGTAAGCGCCTCTCCGCTACTTTCACACGCTGCAGTCACGCCATATGGTCACGACGCACGTTTGCAGGGCACAACTCGCCCGTTGTAGATCGTATAAGTTTCTGACTATTTACACTGGAGCCCACATATACTCATACAAGAAAGCTTTAATAGACAAACTGGCGATCGCGCCCTAGCTGCGACGCCTCACGCAGGTAGTCCCTTTCGTTCTAGCCCTTTTTTTTCTGTGCACACCGCAACACTAAGCCACTGCAGTTGCTGTAGGGTTGCTTTTTCTGCGATGCTACAGCTCAATTCTTTTATCTTGGCGGTTCGCGCATGCCCGCCCAGACGCGGGAGATTGCTGCGTTGCCAGTTGCACGCGCCAAGAGAAGCAGCGCCATAGTATAGTTCGCAAAATTACGTTTAGGGGGGAGCGCGCAGTTTATGAAGTAAAGCCACCACGGCAGCATTAACCCTTTCGCTGCTACAGAGACGTGCTCCCAGCATTCCGCTCTGTGCGCGATTTTGCATCACTGCACTGCTTGCCTGTGCAGACACATGATGTTTCGACTGCTTTGACACACTTTATCATTCGATTTCAAAAAAACAATTTGGCCCAATAATTTGATTTTTATACATCTTCTTGACTGATACCTTCCTCCCATAAATGACTTAATTTTGTTTCGATGTTCAACGCAGTTATTGTGCAGCATTAGATGTAGTAAACCATTGCACGAAATTTTGAAGAGTTTGCAGAGGTAAAAGTCCATAGCGTATACTTCCCGTATGGTCGATTTTAGTTTCCACTAGAAATTTCAAAAAACTACATTCAAACGAATAAAATTCATGAAGTAAGACACTTCGATATTGTTTTAAAATAAAGAAAATATTAAGCACCGAACAAGGTTTGAACTCAAAACCTTTCGCTTAGTAACCAAACACTTTAACCATTACGCTAACGCAACTCGTCGTTTCATACACCTTCCAAAGGACTCTAAACTAGCACGCAAAATACCGACAGACACTGTTGGTATCTAGAGTGAAATTTTCACTCTACAGCGGAGTCTGCGCTGATATGAAACTGCCTGGCAGATTAAAACTGTGTGACGGACCGAGACTCGAACTCTGGACCTTTGCCTTTCGGGGGCAAGTGCTTTGTTGGTATGACTATGAATTACTCACGTTTCGTCGAAGTACAATAGGAAAGAAACAATTGCCGCTGTTCTTTATTGGGAAAAAGCTGTTAGTGAGAATGATACAAACACCTTTCCTCGCTATCGCCTGAATTAGGAGGCTTATTGCTTGTTTGGTTTAATTCATTAATAGAATATGAAGCAGTTGGTATAAAGAATGCTTTTTCCAAACTTTCTATAAAAGAAAGTCTGCTATCAAGACATTGCTTTTGTGCAGTTACTTTATTTATGACTGAACGTTTCTAAAATTGAAGACACTGGTCCGTGCTCTGCACTGCAGTCGAGCTCTGGCAACGTCGTTCTCTGTTCATTGTCTGACTGTGTTTTGTGACGTCAGATGCACAGAACGAACCTAAACTCGGCCGCCGTCGTAAATGACGTGCACTTTAGTGTTCTGATCATACGGACGTCGAGGAAACTGTGAACTACGGGCAGATTGTCATCCTTCGGACGACTGGCAGTGCCAGCAGATTAGAACGCTACGTGGGCGCTGCGGCTGGCCGCGGCCCGCGCCAATATGAAGTGCCCGCCCGGGCAGCCCCCGCTGCCGGACACGCCCCCGCGGCGCTGGAGGCGGCGGAGGCGGCGGCAGGGCAGCGCTGGGCCGGCGCCAGCGCGCGCCGCCGGCAATTAAAAGCAGCTCTCCGCTGCCAGGTCGTAATCGCGCGGCCCGCATTAAGCGCACGCTCTCCTGGTCTGCTGGAGGACGGCCGCGGCCTTCGCCCGCAGGCGCCACCGCCAGAAATACTGTCGCCCTCCAGCCGCTCGCATTCGTCCTCCCACCGCCTAATAGAATTTGCCCGCGGGATCTAGTTTCTCAACACGCAGTTATAATGTACGCGTATAATACTGTCGCTGTGTAGCGATCCTACCACTACAACTCTCGATTTCTTCCATGTCTTCCTAACAATCTACTTGCAAAGGTCTTGGAACACAATGGCAGTAACACACTTTTCAATGCCTGGTTTCACAAACGGTGCAAATATCTTGAAATACATCGTTTCTTTCCTTCAGGCTGCATTTTCTTTAATTTCATTTAGCGATGACCTAACTTCGCCGCCACGGGCATTGTCAAGCTACCAGATGATAGCATTTGATTGTCTTGATCACAAAATATTGCTCCAGAAGTTGGACCATTACGGAATACGGGGAGAAGCTCACAATTGGTTTACCTCTTACTGTAGCAACAGGCAGCAAAAGGTCATTACACACAATGTTGAAAACGGCTGTGATGTGGGGTCAGAGTGGGGTACTGTCAAGTAGTGGGGTGCCCCAGTGATCAGTGTTGTGGCCACTCCTGTTCCTTATTTATATAAATGATATGCCCTCTAGTATTACGTGTAACTCTAAAATATTTCTGTTTGCCGATGACACTAGCTTGGTAGTAAAGGATGTTGAGTGCAACATTAGCTCGGTTTCAAATAATGCAGTACATGACCTCAGTTCATGGCTTGTAGAAAATGAACTAGCGCTATATCACAGTAAGACTCAGTTTTTACAGTTTCTAACACACAATTCAACAAATCCTGACGTTTTAATTTCACAGAATGGGCATACTTTTACGGAACAGTTCAAATTTCTAGGTGTTCAGATAGATAGTGGCTAAATGGCTCTGAGCACTATGGGACTTAACTTCTGAGGTCATCAGCACTTAGAACTACTTAAACCTAACTAACCTAAGGACATCACACACATCCATGCCCGAGGCATGATTCGAACCTGCGACCGTAGCGGTAGCGCGGTACCAGACTGTAGCGCCTAGAACCAATCGGGCACCCCGGCCGGCAGATAGTAAGCTGTCGTGGAAATCCCACCTTCAGGATTTTGTTCAAAGACTTAATACTGCTATTTTTTACTATTCGAACGGTATCAGAAGTGAGTGATCGTTCGACACGAAAATTAGTCTACTTTGCTTATTTTCATTCGCTATTGTCGTATGGTATTATATTTTGGGGTAACTCTTTTCATTCTAAAAGGATATTTTTGGCTCATAAACGGGCGGTTCGGGCAATAAGTGGTGTTAGTTCACGAACCTCTTGTCGACCTCTGTTCACGAGTTTGGGCATTTTGACATTGGCCTCTCAATACGTATATTCCTTATTGTCGTTTCTTGTTACCAATATTAGTTTACTCACAAGAATAAGCAGCTTTCACTCGGTTAATATTCGGCAGAAATCAAACATACATTTGAATCGGTCTTCCTTAACTCTTGTGCAAAAACGTGTGCAGTACACTCCTGCATCCATTTTCAATAAGCTGCCACTCGAATTCAAAAATCTTAGCAGTAATCCACGCGCTTTCAAATCGAAACTGAAGTCTCCTCATGGGTCACTCCTCCTATTCTGTCGAGGACCTCCTTGAAAAATTAAGCTGACTTTTATTGTATTGTTGATAGGGTTTACTTAAAATTATGGACTGACTTTCTTAAGGTTCATGAACATTTATTTTTATCTGTTATTACGTTTATGTTGTAATTTCATGTACTGACACGTTCCATGACCTTGGTCCTACGGAACTTGACGAGTAAATAAAAAATAGTAAAACAACAACAAAAGTCATTAGAAGATCACGTTTGACAAAAAATAAAAAACGCAGATTAAAAATAAAATAATACATGTTTCAGTTATCTATGTCACACACAAATTAAATTATGCTTACAGCACACAGGATTTGAAAATGAAAACTGAATGCATTACCCAACTACTCCTGATACCTCTCTCTCTCTCTTTCTCTCTCTCTCTCTCTCTCTCTCTCTCTCCCCCCCCCCCCCCTCCCTCCCTCTCTCCCCCCCTCCCTCCCCCCCTCTCTCTCTCTCTCTCTCTGTTTCTCGAAGTCTTACTTTTTATCTGTTGCAAAACATTTTGTGGGGAAAAATTATACAAAAAAAATTACAAAAAACATACAACCCGGCCCGATGATCAAAGATGTGTCTCCAAATGAGTAGTCACGTATTGTGTTCGCTATTTTACTTATTTTGTTTCAAATAACAACATATACAGGGTGTCCTACGCAGCTGTGCCACCTCATGTGTAACCCAAACGATATAAAATGTGAGAAATGCAACTGGCCAGTAATCCACTTACGCTGGGGCTCCACACAATGGGCAGCAATGCATAATCCACAAACGTAAACAAACATCACTTTCCACACAAAGTTACATTTTTAAAAGCCACATGTACGTTTTTCTCCGCGGAAATGAAAATTAGACGTAAAATTTTCACTGTTCCAAACCGTATACCTTCTCACATACGTCGACTTTATAGGATGATTACAGTGCCACAGTTTCTGCAGCCTTGCGAAGAGCAACGTTTGGCTACAGCACAGTGCAGGCAACCCGCATTACTGCACCGTAGCAGAACTGTGGCATCGTTTACAACATTTAAACCCCAAGTATTCCAGAAGGTATAAGGTTTAGAGCAGTGACACAAAGTCTGACAACCACTACCTGTACCTCCAGTTTTCACTGCGGTAGAAAAAACATACGAGTACATGTGCTATTAAAAAAACAATGAAACTTTGTGCTGAAAGTGATGTTTGTTTACTTGTAATGATTGTGTATTCCTGCCCTTTGTGTGAGCCCCCGACATAGGGTGCATCCCTCGCCAACAACATTTTTTACATTTTGTTTCATTTCGGAAAGATATGATGCCGCCAAGTTATGGGGGAAGGCCTATATATCACGTGAACGTTTTCATTCGCCTGACGTTAAAAATTAGGCAAAATGTACGTTTCTAATATACATACATGGAAGTAACATGTAATAAGAAAACACGCCTTATCCACCATTCCACTTATCACAAAGTTTCAGTCCTCAAGTGTACCTGCTATTAATCGAAATAATTAACTCTCCGATTTCTCGAAAACTACTAGGTTTTGGGCCTGATAATTACATAAATAAATTTCCATTAATTTCGACTGTTATATAGATCCTACCAGAACTGGAACGGAACTTGCTTCCTCATCTTCGACAATGATTTCATTTTTCAAAAACGCAGTCGTTATAAGCTGGATCCTTCCAGAGTAGTTAACTTTCAACGGCGCCACCTAGAACGCAGAAACTCGTCGACGTTGCAGGTCTGCCCGTTTCGTGGTAGCGTGAAGAGACCCCACACAAAGTGCGTAGTGCACCACGCAGTAACGCCTTCCTAAAACTAAAATTGTCCTCGCCATCTGTGAACGACGGTGCTGCTGGTGTCTGCTGCACGCAGCGACTCACACAGCAAGATTTATTCACTCTCTCCCACGACCGCCGGCCCCAAACGCATGCAGCAGGCAGCGAGCGTTCCTCTCTCTTGTCACGTCTCCGGAGCGATATAAAGCTCATCGCGTTGCGACAAGATGCCCGGACGCCACGGCTGCTTGTTGTACGACTAACAAGGTTATAATTTCATTTGGGTAAGACGGTGGCTACCTAGTTCAGTAGGAAACGGCATTTACTTCCTGCCAATTTGAGGGATGTTTCATCCCTTGGAATCTGATGGTAACGTATCTGGGGGTCATTTTGGAGAAACTGTTTTTCCTCCATAAACATACTGAAGCACTTCGGCACAAAGCGTATGGAATGGCCAAAAAACTCGTCCCATTTTTACGAGGACTGAATTGTGCAGCACAGCGATATTTCCATAATGAGATTTTCACTCTTCAGCGGAATGTGTGCTAATATGAAAAACTTCCTGGCAGATTAAAACTGTGTGCCGGATGGAGACTCGAACTCGGGACCTTTGCCTTTCGCGGGCAAGTGCGGTACGAGCTGAGCTACCGAAACACGACTCACTGCCCGTCCTCACAGCTTTACTTCTGCGAGTACCTCGTCTCCTATCTTCGAAACTTCACAGAATGTCTCCTGCGAACCTTGCAGAACTAGTACTACTGGAAGAAAGGATATTCCGGAGAAATGGCTGAGCCACTGCCTAGGGGATGTTTCCAGAATGAGATTTTCACTCTGCAGCGGAGCTGTGACACAGGGGCGTGAGTCTTGCTTGGGTAGGTCCGACGGTACGGTAGAGCACTTGCCCGCGACAGGCAAAGGTCCTGAGTTCGAGGCCGGCCGGGGTGGCCGTGCGGTTCTAGGAGCTACAGTCTGGAACCGCGTGACCGCTACGGTCGCAGGTTCGAATCCTGCCTCGGGCATGGATGTGGGTGATGTCCTTAGGTTAGTTAGGTTTAAGTAGTTCTAAGTTCTAGGGGCCTCATGACCTTAGCAGTTAAGTCCCATAGTGCTCAGAGCCATTTGAACCCGAGTTCGAGTCTCGGTCCGTCACACGGTTTTAATCTGCCAGGAAGTTTTTTCAGAACAGCGATACTTGGGCTATCCAAAACGACGGTCCTCTCCGCGATCCTGTGCGCTACCTTGGTCAAGGCGTTAGCTATCGCAACACAAATCGGCCATGCGCACATTCTTCAAAATAAGGTCCCTAGATGGTTACCGGGTGCCAGACGGTAGACGCACATCGTCGATTTACATGCAGAATTCCGTCTGGATACGATCACGAAAGCAGTATATACACAGACGACAAAATTGCACCGCAAGAGTGATGTCCTGCGAGACTCTGTACGTACCACACAAACGCTAGGCCGGACTGTTTCCCTCGCACGACATAGATATAAGGTGCCACGCTCTTTGGTACAACAACAATATGACGCCATTCCACCGGTTGAAGGTATCTTACCGACGGACGTATGAGCCCTGACAAGTTGACGCCAAAAATGTATTAGTAAAATGACTCCCTGCATCTGCTTACCTACACTTTGAAGTCAGAATCGCCTACGTAGTCAAAAAACACGTGCAACTGTCGTGTTCAGCATATGCTTACAACACATGCGCCACCTGCTCCTTCTTGATGACCTATGCTGCGAATTTGGACAACGTACCATGTTTGGCTTTCGCTGGATGTTTCCAGGATTACGAGAGACTTGGGGTTTATGGACGGACTGACACTATTTCACAGCGTCCATTCTTTTCTAACTGCAGTCAGTTAGAAGCTTGTCGCTCTCTCAGCCCGCACAGTACTAGTAATGGTGCCACCGTCCAAGTTAAATTTGAGTTTGTTAACTTACCCTTCGTCATGAGATTCTCATTATCCACATTATAATACTCGAAGACGAAGTATTAACCCTACGAAACTGGAAGCATTTAGTAAAGGATATTGTGGCAGGGGCAGGATTTTATTTACTGTGCGCTAATTATGTAAAAGTTTCACAACTGTGTATATTTATTGGACTGCGAACGGCTGAGACGCTACATGATTTCCGTGAAAAAACACTGGGGGAGGGGAGGTTGAAGGAGTAGACGAAGTCGGCGGCAAAGGGAATTGGAGCTTCAATCGTTTTTCAGCCGATGGCAATCACGCAAGCATCGACGAGACGCTCGCGTACGGCGAGGGCCGCGGAGATATATATCACGCCGAAGGCGAAAGCAATATATCTCCGGAAGGCGGGCACGTGTTTAGCGAGGCATCTCCCTAAAGGAAATAAAACAAACGCCGGCGCCGGCTGCTGAGGTCCAGGGGAAAGGCAGCGGGCGCCGCGGCGCGGCGAGATAACAAACGCCGTTATCTGCGCGCTGGAGGTCGCGCTCTTCTAAAAAGCCCATTCTGGGCGTTTCATGTTAAAGCGTACGTACAAACTGGGCTTTGTCTTGCGGGCGCTCTGAAAAGAAAACAAGAGCGCGCTATCAGCGGTCGGCCGCCACAAAGGGCCGGGGCGCGCCATTGTGGTGGGAGGGAGCGAGCCGGCCGCGCGCCGAATACGGACGTGGGGCGGCCTTGCCGGATTCGCGGTCTTTAGGCGCCGGGGCTCATTAGCACAAAGCCAAAGTTTCATTTCCTGGCGTCCGCGGAACAAGACGGGCCCACGTCAAAAACACCGTGTACGCTCGATGCCGCAGAAGGCGCCAAGAACAAGAGTACAAAACGCGACCACTCCCACGGCCGTAATTAATATTCCCGAATCGTAGCGAAGGAGTCCGTGAAAAGAACTCGCTACCTGCTGGCGCGCTTCTCGCCAAGCCTGTGACGTACCCTGACGGAAATGATTCCAGAAGAAACGACGCTGTAGTGGTCTGAACAGGTAGTTCACCATAAGGTTCCAGCTGTCTTCATTTTCTGCATGGGCGGGGAGGAGGGGGGGGGGGGGGGGGGGAGTCATGACCTCCATAAAACACATTTCAGCATTTTACGTATTATATCGATCTCCAAGCTTCTGAACAATAAAGTAGCGTGACAAGTAAGGATCTAAAAAATGACCAGGCATTTTATAAATTACAAGCTACAAAATTTTAAACATGGCTGAAACAGCAACTGTTGAAATTCTTCACGGTAAATGACAGCCAAAACAGTTGCAGGATAAAGATTTATTAAAATTCTCGACCAAGGTTTCGGTATATATAAATATACCCTCATCACAAGTAAAATATCTAAAATTACATCCTGCAATGGAGATTAATAAAACAATTGTGCCAAAGGTGTCGTCAGTAGTTAAGATATCATCTCCATTTATACAACTGTGTTCGCATCGACAATGTGTTCATAATCATGTTGTATAATATATATCGAAACCTTGGTCAAGAATTTTAATAAATCTTTATCCTGCAACTGTTTTGGCTGTCATCATTTACCGTGAAGAATTACAAGCTACATTTTTAGTTCCTTGCGTGAGGGACTGCCCACGAGGATGGGCTCACGGCCCGACCGGTCACATTCTAACCGGGCAAAGGCGCATATTCCTAGGATGACAGCACCTGCTATCAACAACAAATACGACTTCCCGAACGTAGGTGGAAACGACTGTAAGGAACAGTAAATGGCTCTGAGCACTATGGGACTTTACATCTGAGGTCATCAGTCCCCTAGAACTCAGAACTATTTAAACCTAACTACCCTAAGGACATCACACACATCCATGCGCTAGGCAGGATTCGAACCTGCGACCGTAGTAGTCGCGCGGTTCTAGACTGAAGCGCCTAGAACCGCTCGGCCACACTGGCCGGTCTGTAAGGAACAGTATTCCGCTCATATAGATGCCCATGTACCCAAACTCTCCAGACATATGCTCACACAGTCGCAGTACTAAGTAAAAAACTGAAACTACTGACTGCAGACTTCTATTTTATACTGCGCAAATTATGACGTTGTCAATTTTGTGGGGGTTTGTTGCTATAAGGAGTGTTCAAATGAAAAAGTACGAAAAGTCGTAACAACCACACCAGTTAAAATCTATATATGGTGCTTTTGGATAACGTAGACAGACATCTAGGGACGCGAATGTAGCCTTCTCACCTTATGCGAAAATATTCAAAGCTGTGTGATGTCCACCCCCTGTTTCGATGTCCGAGGTCAGATTCTCGTTGACTGTGCAGCTTACAAAAGCCAATCAAGAGCAAGCGGCCGCAGCTGCTCACTGAGGGTGAGATTTTCCTCTGCGATAACGTGCGTCCGCACGCCTCCAAGGTCACAATAAGTGTAATGGCTAAGTCCAAGTGCCAGCAGCTTGAGCGTCCGCCCAAGAGATCGGACATGTCGCCCTCTGGCTTCCGTAAGTTTGGTCCGCTACAAAAAACATCTCAAAGAACGACGAACTCAGACGACGAATTGAAGGACACAGTGGAGGACTGGCTACTATCATTATCAGGAATTCTGGGAACAGGTAACCCTTCACGTCGCGAAGCAGTGGGGTAGTTTTACTCCAGCCTCTGATGTCTACTTTTGAATGAAGATTTCAATTACACCCACAGTTTTATTTCGTAACTTTTCTTTTGAACAACCCGTATATAATACTTTTTAAATTAATTGCACGACTAAAGTTCCTCTCTAATGCTACTGTCCTCTGAATTGCAATTTATAAAGCAGTGTACTACATACTGATGTAAATACACAGTATCCTTTCTACCAGGAGTACTAGTCCCGCAAATTTCTAACTTCTGTGGAGTTTTTAAGATACGAAATGAGGTACTGGCGTACACGAAAGCTGTGAGGACACGTCGTGAGTCTTGTTCGGCTCGCTCAGCTGGCAGAACACTTGCTTGCGAAAAGCGAACGTCCAGGGTTCGAGTCCTGGTCCGGCACACAGTATTAATCTGCCAGCAAGTTTCATATCAGCACACTCATCTCCAGAGTGACAATTCTTAAAATACACTCCTGGAAATTGAAATAAGAACACCGTGAATTCATTGTCCCAGGAAGGGGAAACTTTATTGACACATTCCTGGGGTCAGATACATCACATGATCACACTGACAGAACCACAGGCACATAGACACAGGCAACAGAGCATGCACAATGTCGGCACTAGTACAGTGTATATCCACCTTTCGCAGCAATGCAGGCTGCTATTCTCCCATGGAGACGATCGTAGAGATGCTGGATGTAGTCCTGTGGAACGGCTTGCCATGCCATTTCCACCTGGCGCCTCAGTTGGACCAGCGTTCGTGCTGGACGTGCAGACCGCGTGAGACGACGCTTCATCCAGTCCCAAACATGCTCAATGGGGGACAGATCCGGAGATCTTGCTGGCCAGGGTAGTTGACTTACACCTTCTAGAGCACGTTGGGTGGCACGGCATACATGCGGACGTGCATTGTCCTGTTGGAACAGCAAGTTCCCTTCCCGGTCTAGGAATGGTAGAACGATGGGTTCGATGACGGTTTGGATGTACCGTGCACTATTCAGTGTCCCCTCGACGATCACCAGTGGTGTACGGCCAGTGTAGGAGATCGCTCCCCACACCATGATGCCGGGTGTTGGCCCTGTGTGCCTCGGTCGTATGCAGTCCTGATTGTGGCGCTCACCTGCACGGCGCCAAACACGCATACGACCATCATTGGCACCAAGGCAGAAGCGACTCTCATCGCTGAAGACGACACGTCTCCATTCGTCCCTCCATTCACGCCTATCGCGACACCACTGGAGGCGGGCTGCACGATGTTGGGGCGTGAGCGGAAGACGGCCTAACGGTGTGCGGGACCGTAGCCCAGCTTCATGGAGACGGTTGCGAATGGTCCTCGCCGATACCCCAGGAGCAACAGTGTCCCTAATTTGCTGGGAAGTGGCGGCGCGGTCCCCTACGGCACTGCGTAGGATCCTACGGTCTTGGCGTGCATCCGTGCGTCGCTGCGGTCCGGTCCCAGGTCGACGGGCACGTGCACCTTCCGCCGACCACTGGCGACAACATCGATGTACTGTGGACACCTCACGCCCCACGTGTTGAGCAATTCGGCGGTACGTCCACCCGGCCTCCCGCATGCCCACTATACGCCCTCGCTCAAAGTCCGTCAACTGCACATACGGTTCACGTCCACGCTGTCGCGGCATGCTACCAGTGTTAAAGACTGCGATGGAGCTCCGTATGCCACGGCAAACTGGCTGACACTGACGGCGGCGGTGCACAAATGCTGCGCAGCTAGCGCCATTCGACGGCCAACACCGCGGTTCCTGGTGTGTCCGCTGTGCCGTGCGTGTGATCATTGCTTGTACAGCCCTCTCGCAGTGTCCGGAGCAAGTATGGTGGGTCTGACACACCGGTGTCAATGTGTTCTTTTTTCCATTTCCAGGAGTGTATAATTCTTATTATACTAAAACATTTTATGAATTTTATTGTTATTATTATCGTCAAAATAGTAAACATCTGTGGCACGTTAAAAGCATGGGTAACCGTAAATAAAAGAAAAATTTTAGAGGGGGGGGGGGGGGAGCAGTAACAGACTGTGCAATCCACAGCCCTCAGAACAGAACCAAATCCTAGAACATCGCTTGATCCCGAGACAGAATCTATACGGCATTTGGTACCCATGTGGCTTGGAGGCTTGGTATATAAAGGCCGGACTACAAATCCAAATTGCGATCCCCAGTTGGTTCTCGTATTTTTTCGCCTCTTTCACCACCGAAAAATAGTAGCTGTAAAAATTAACAAGGTGCATCTTAGTTCGGAATGCACGTTTTACTGAAGGTCCCGCTACCACAGGCTACGTAAGTCAATCTAAAGGTTCTAGAAAGGTGAGGGCGCGCCGTCTTCAATAAGACAATGCCTAGTAAAGCGATGCGGTGTTCAAACTTAGCTCCGGGTTGAGGACAGGTACACTGCTTACCAGTGTATAAAATTGTATAGATACCACGATAATATCGAAACGAAACTACCGATATCGACTGTTCTCCAGGAACTGATACATTTTCTGTGTCATTTTAACTCATGTTCATTAAAGCTTTTATTTAAAACAAAACTCTTATTTACAACAATCTTCCTTTTAACAAGACGTAAGAACTTGGCCTCCTCTTGGACCGAAAAGTCTTGTGACCGTTAGTGAAAAAGTTGCTCTACATGTAATGATGATAGCCAGAGTATCAGTGCATTAAATGGATCACAGGAGAAAAGGTTCTTGGAAAATACACTTCTATTAAGTTCTAACTCAATATTTTCGTAGAATTCCCATTCATTCCAACAGTCAATGTTTGTTTGTTTTGTTTTAGGGCGCAAAAGTAACTTGGGTCACACGCGCACATGTCAAAACTGTGGAACACGAAGACAAAGAGAGGACTATACGTCTACATCTGCATCTACGTGATTACTCTGCTATTCACAATAAGGTGCCTGGCAGATGGTTCAATGAACCACCTTCATGCTGTCTCTCTACCGTTTCACTCTCGAAGGGCACGCGGGAGAATCGAGGACTTAAATTTTTCTGTGCGAGCCCTGATTTCTCTTATTTTATCGTGATGATCATTTCTCCCTATGTGGGTGGGTGCCAACACAATGTTTTCGCAATCGGAGGACAAAACTGGTGATTGAAATTTCATGAGAAGATCCCGTCAGCCTCAATGGACGGAAGATAAGACAGTTACAAAGAGGGACGTGGAGAGAGGTCTACAAAATACGCCATAGAGAAACGGAGGCTGAAGCGGCCGACAACTCAGACGGCAAACCCACACGGGCAACGGGGTTAACTATATCATGATTTATGACATCTTTTGTGTCTGGATACACTTCATGTAGTCACCGTTATCCGTTTACCTAACAAGGTGAGAGGTGGGGGCGGAGAGCCATGTGTGCCATCTGTGGTGAACCATGAAATCTTTATTTTGCGTGTTGTCGATTTGGAAGTGCTTGCGTACTATGTTTTTTAGCGCACAGGTTGGGAACTAAACATTCGCCTCGACGAGCATGGGAAGCCGCCTAAAAGCCACACTCTGACTGGATGGTCTACTGGACCAATGTTCGTCATTCGACAGCGTGGGTTCGATCAAGGACGGGCTCTCCTCCTTTGACTCTTAAGATAGCGCGCAGCGCGTTAAGCTATAGTCGTAGAAGCATGCCAACTATCGAACATGGGCATACAGGCAATATTCTTGTACTGTCAAACACATCAACCTCTTTAAACAAAGTCATTTACAGAGACGCATGTGCAAACCAGATCTATGTCTATACTTCGCAAGCCACATTCCGGTGTGTCATCAGTCGTAAATCTCCTGTCGCGGTGATTTTACGATAAATGTGTGGAATGATGTAATACATTGAGAGACTGTGTTTTTATTGTGATAATGCAACATTTTATGCTTCAGTTTGTTATTTTGACCAACGGAGCATGAAAAGGATCTGTAATAAACTGCCTTATATCGTCCACGATTCTCTCCAGCGCAATGGTATTCTTCTATTCCAAGTCTGATTAAATTTGCTGCTTTCGACTTCTGAGTCCACAGATCTAGTTCTAAGCACATTTCTGTCATGAAATGATGTGCCTCGAACACATGTTTTCTCGAACACTACAGGACAGATCAGTGCCAGACAGATTATAGTGGACTTGGTAGAACGTCCCAACCAAGATCCTAGAAAGTTACTTCCGCAATTTGATTGGCTTAGATGCACTCATTATCATGCTGTACAATCGCGGTATGTACCTTTCTTGTCTTCCCCATCGTTTTCAACTAATACTGCAAGGTGTATCTGCTGTAGGTAGGACACACCAACAATCATAGTAATGTTAGTGTGAAATAGCTGACAAGTGCATATGGCTTTCTTTATAGCATCAGACGCTCGAATTTTTTTTGGAGCGGCGGAATATTTTCTGCGGTTTGTTGCCTCCTGATTAGCGCTGACTCACAGCTCCCCGTTTTGTTCTGGTGTTCCCTCAAGGATATTCCTTTGACATTGGTAACAACCTCGATTAGAAATGTTCGATGTACTTAACAGTAAGCAAGAAGAGACGATTTTTGTGGTTTTGAATTCCACCTACAATGTCCATACTTTTACCACGGAACGTTAATGTCACGCAATGCTTGACTAGCGGCAATTAATCACTTCTGATTGAATTGACTGACTAAAGTTATCATATTCTGAAGATCTTCATAATATATCAGTGATCTGCCTGGAAGTGTCCACTCACCCACGTTAAAGTAGTCTGTTTCAAAGGGGGAGATTATTTTCCTGCCGAGCTCTCCTCGCTGGCAGTTTTCTGTACATACCACTATGTTGCGAGCCCTCTCCGCTGCTTTTCCGTCTCCAACGAATGCTAATCGTGTCGAATTACTTTCTAATTGACTCTTCATCTTCTTTAGTTCACAAAGACCACAAGCTTTTCTCAAATCAGAAAAACTATCATGGGGCTTCTACAAGCTCAAGACTGCTAATAAGAAATTGAGGACAAGTATCTTCTAACACTCTACTATCATAGTATTTTTGTGGTAAAGAACGAACAACACTCGTAACACATGCATCGACCTAACAGCAGTAGAAAAGATTTCGGAGTATGAAGATTTGTCAGTATTCAACGCTTCTTGGAAGTATTGGCCACCGACACCCATTGTATATTCGAAAATGGGCGACACATCATAATTTATTGAATGGAGGACTGCAAAATAATATTATGATGACAGACGGCAAGGCAACGCAGAAACAGGACGCGGAGGAAATAAAATAGCAAGCAAAACACCCGAAATATGAATTTTTACTTTTTCCTTAATTTTCATCTAAGCAGTAGAACAACTTTTACAATAATGCTGTTGGGATCCAATCAGACGCGCGTGGTTCTTATATGGAAAGGGTGCGTTTGTTGTTCACTGAAAGAGTCTTGTCACGTTCACAATTCTAAGGACATTCGTTAAATAGTAATGTAACATTTTTTTTCGAATCATTATGAACAAATCATGTTATTATAGCCGGCCGGAGTGGCCGAGCGGCTCTAGGCGCTTCAGTCTGGAACCGCGCGACCGCTACGGTCCGCGGTTCGAATCCTGCCTCGGGGATGGATGTGTGTGATGTCCTTAGGTTAGTTAGGTTTAAGTACTTCTAAGTTCTAGGGGACTGCTGACCTCAGATGTTAAGTCCCATAGTGGTCAGAGCCATTCAGTTTGAAAGGATGTGGCGTCAATCAAATATTTATACATTTGTCGTGGTTACAAAAAACTGTATTCTGCTTAATAATGAAATTAAAGTACACAGAAACGCTATCATTAAGAGCCATAACAGCGAAATGAAATTACGCAAGAGCCACAACGAAACGTTGTAGCAGAATACACGCCCTACAGGAAATAGCTCTTCGTATTAAAGATGGATCAGCGCACAGTCACGAAACTCTGTGCTGGCCTCATTCCTCTGCACGATGTCTTTCATCTTAAAAGCATGTAAACTATTGAGCAGGGAAGTCATACCAAGCTGTATTCGACATAGTAAACAAAAACGTAGATTGCTTTCATTTCCGCACGTAATACTGTTTTCAGCAATGATAAATTCGTCTTACGAACTGTTTAATTCTTTATTGCTACTGTACTAATTCAAGTGTCGGCACTTTTTTGTGCCTTGTCTTCAGGAGACACATTATTGGTTGGCATGTTGGGTAGGTACAATAGATTTATAGTTACTTAGCGTGCCTTCCAACCTTCATATGAGAGGGTCTCCACTGTAACGAGAAATCCTCTCCTACAAGCGGAGGCGTGGCTGTGACGAGTTCTCCGGTTAGATCCGTCTTTCACACGCCGTGTACCTCGTACGCTGAAGCTAAAGGGAACCCTTAACAGATGAACTTCCTGTGCACCAACGGTCTTTGTAGCTTATGATTATCCAGGTTAACGCGGATCCGAAACTGCTCAAAAAACCAAAAAACATGGACAATAAGAAGTATGTGTATTTTTACCGGAAAATATCTACTGTATTTACGAAATAATCTGTATGTCACATGTGACTGCCTACTGCATTAGTAACACCGATACTTGCCGGAATTTCCAAGCTTCTTTACAAAATTACTCTTAACACACAGTATATTTCATATCACTTCCGGGAAATAATAATTTACAGCAGATACGCCATTCACAAGCTTTTCTGTAGCTTCTAATTTCTTTTCGATCATTAGAACACGTTTGCGTTTATTCGTCGTCTTCCTAGCGTATTTGAGCCATTCGCAACTTCCGCAGCAGCAAGAAATGTGCGACAGGTTAACATTTATTGTCAATAATTCATTTTGGAAGCTACAGTGTTGTCATCTGTCGGCAGTTAGAAAAGTTCTATTAACAACACATTCCTCCTGGGATGGTTTAACAGTATACTTTAATTTAGTATCAACACAGACCAAGAATTCTGAAGGGAACTGTATCTCAAAAACAAAATATAAATAATTTTCTTTTAGTATCAGCTTCACGTGAGTTGTTAATTATAGACTTTTAGCTGCCTGGCAAGGGCTATAAGTAGACTGGAAAACGACCGTGGACATGTTAGAAGGGCGGAGTCACTGAAGGTGAAATAGTATACAACGGAAAAATATTTCAGGCTATCCGACGGTGGCTTTGGTGCAAGCGTCATGATCCGGCGGTGAAATATGACTCTAATGCATCATTTCTTTAGAAATATCGCCGAATTGTGTACAGATACGATACGATATTGCTCTGCCTCTGTTGTTCAGAATTACGATGCAATAATGCTCCTTTGGATATTCATGCATGTCCAGAGCAGCAGGCACTGCGGCGACCACAGCCGTTACGAAATACGAAAATATGAGCCCGATCGGAAGTCGAACCCGGATTTCCCTCTTATCGCAAAAGTCGCCTTAACTTTAGGCTACGACGACGTATGGAAGTTTGGGTCTTGCTGTTAGTCTTTGTCGGACAGTCTAATGTTAAGGCGACAGTTCGCGATAAGCAGGAAACCGCGGTTCGATGTCCGGTCTGGCATAAATTTTCGTTGTCGTCATTCCGTTATACAGCTGATTATTTCCGATCATCAAGCGCAAGTGTTTCCACTGCGTGAGCAACACGTATTATGTACAGATGAGAGCCATATTTTTTGACGTCGACTGTTGCGCGACACATTACCTTTCATGTACATACGAGTAGCACCTGTTTTCATAAACGGTGGGTTGCTGTACTTTCTTCGAATTTATATATAAGAGACAGAGACAGAGAGAGAGAGAGAGAGAGGACATTTATCTACAAGATGGAAAACCACGCAAAAACAACTCTACGGCTAATCTACGTGCCGACAACTATTGTGTGGTTTCGGTCCAGGTGGCTAGACACGCGCGAATATATCTAAAAGAAAATTCTACATTTTAAGTTTAAGCTGTAATAATACAAGGCACAGCCGTCTTGTAAATGTAACCAATAAAAAATAAATGTCTTGTGGCTAGGGGCTCCCGTCAGGTAGACCGTTCACCAGGTGCAAGTCATTCGATTAGACGCCCCTGCGGCGACTTGCGCATCGAAATGTAACCAATAGCTTATCTACACCAAACTGTAGCAGGGTGGTGAACGCACCCACGGCAGTAGCCGGATGTAACGTCATGCAGCCGCAGCGCCAGCCGCTGTGGCCGAGCGGTTCTAGGCGCTTCAGTCTGGAACAGCACGACCGCTACGGACGCAGGTTCGAATCCTCGAACCTGCCACAGCCTCGGGCATGGGTGTGTGTGATGTCCTTAGGTTAGTTACGTTTAAGTAGTTATGAGTTCTAGGGGACTGTTGACCTCAGATGTTAAATCCCATAGTGCTCAGAGCCATCTGAACCATTTTTGAGCAGCGGCAGCAGAACAGGCTCAGCAGAGCAAGACGTTGCCCTATTCTGTTTTTTTTTTCGGCCATAAGGACGACTGACTTGCAATTATTGTGCGTGACTAACGTGTTTGATTTAATCAATGAATTCAGTGTTTGCGAAATTTTTACGATGTAACGAGAGTTATGTATTTGATAATGTTTACCAGTTTTCATTTTTAAAAATGTTATTGATCACAACAGAGTAACAGGCGAATATTTTGTTCTCACTGTATGTATTTTCCTTACAGCTGTTTTCTTTGTCATTTTATTCGTTTTATAGTAGTATATTTTCTGGGGTCATATGAGTAACATAATGGAATGTAGTCGAATTAAGTCAGGTGATGCTGAGGTAATTAGATTAGGAAATGAGACGCTTAAAATAGTAAAGGAGTTTTGCTATTTGGGGAGCAAAATAACTGATGATGGTCGACATAGAGACGTTATAAAATGTAGAGTGACTATGGCAAGGAAATCGTTTCTGAAGAAGAGAAATTTGTTAATATCGAGTATAGATTTAAGTGTCAGGAAGTCGTTTCTGAAAGTATTTATATGGAGTGTAGCCATGTATGGAAGTGAAACACGGACGACAAATAGTTTGGATAAGAAGATAATAGAAGCTTTCGAAATGTGGTGCCAGAAGAATGCTGAAGATTAGATGGGTAGATTATATGAAGAGGTACTGAACACAATTGGGGAGAAAACGAATTTGTGGCACAACTTGACTAGAAGAAAGGATCGGTTGGTAGGACACGTTCTGAGGCATCAAGGGATCACCAATTTAGTATTGGAGGGAAGCGTGGAGGGTAAAAATCGTAGATGGAGACCAAGAGATGAATTCACTAAGCAGATTCAGAAGGATGTGGATTGCAGTAGTTATTCGGAGATGAAGAAGCTTGCACAGGATAGACTAACATGGGGAGCTGCATCAAACCAGTCTCTGGACTAAAGACTACAACACCAACATGAGTAACTTTGAGTCAACTGCTAGATATCCATGGTATAACCAACTTTTGTAAGTTCTCTAGCTGTCGGTTGAACACAGGGTCATAAGAGCCCCCAACAGATGCCTTTATCTGATCAACAAAAAGATGAAGAGCCAACGTGTACATCACGATAAATACGCCGCAAACCAGCGTACAGTAGACGTCTGAAGGTACCCCGAACCACTGCTAGCCATTCTCTTTCCTGTCCCAGTCGCAAATGGATGTACGTCTTCCGCGAGATGTAGAGCGTTGGCAGTAAAATTGTTCTGCAGTGTATCTCAGATGCTGGATCTCCAATCATTCTCGAACAGCGTTTTTGCGAGAAGAAATTGTCCGTCCACTGACTCCCACTTCACGGAATATTTCTTTTATACTCGCGTGTTGTTCGAACCTAGTAGCACATCTCTAACTTACCAAGCGAGGTGGCGCAGTTGTTAGTACACTGGACTCGCATTCCGGAGGACGACAGTTCAAACCCGCGTCCGGCCATCCTGATTCAGGTTTTCCGTGATTTAGGGCAAATGCCGGGATGGTTCCTTTGAAAGGGCACGGCTGTCTTCCCTCCCATCCTTCCTTAATCCGAGGGGGCCAATGACCCCGCAGCTTGGTCCCCTCCCCCAAATCAACCAACAAACATCTCTAATTTCCTTCGATGTCTTCCTTTGATCAGGACTTGGGACTTGGTTGGGGTCCCAAACACTCGAGCAGTACTCAAGAATGGGTACCACAAGTGTTCTGTAGCTGAGCTTAACTTTCCAAGAACACTCCCTATAAGTCGATCATTCGCCTTGTCTACAGGCGTGTCGCGAAACTCATCAAGCGCCGACGCCACCCTGCAACATATCTCTGCCAGGAGAGCTGCACCAAGTACAGATCCTGTGACTGCACAGTCCAGCGAGCCAAGAAACTTGCAACCCGGCCCGCACAGGGTCTTCGCCTTCACCAGACACGAAGAACAGGTGGCGCGCACAACCGCGAACGGGATCGTTCCTGCTGCGGACCTTTTGCTGCATTCACCGTGTCAGAGCGGCCAGTCGAATGCAAATATATCTCCACCATGCGAGTATTTAGGACCACGCCGACCCCGACCCACACAGTTCCCTTGAAACCCCGTCAACTAATGTCATCTGCTACGGACCCAGCAAGGCTTCCGACCGCAGGCCGCCTTCGCGTCCAGTGAACAGTGCTAAGTTCGACGGAACCTTAAGGTTCATTCTGTTCTGACTTAGCTTCCCAGTGGGAGCGTGTACTTAGTTTCCACAGTGTTCGGGCAAGTGAAAAGGCTGTATCGTATCGTAGAGAATATCTTTGGGTGTCCAGTTAAAAGACGGGTCGCGTTATCAAACATTCAGTGAACTTACCGTTTAGCCTAAGATTTTCTACCAGAATACTGACATTTTTTCACTTTGCCTGTGTTGAGCTTCAACCCGCCAGGATAGCCGAGAGCGCGAACGCGCTGCTTCCTGGACTCGGGTAAGCGCGCCAGCCCCGGATCGAATCCGCCCGGCGGATTAACGACGACGGCCGGTGTGTCGGCCAGCCTGGATGTGGTTTTTAGGCGGTTTTCCACATCCTACTAGGTGAATACCGGGCTGGTCCCCACGTCCCGCCTCAGTTACACGGCTCACTGACATTTGAAACACATTCACACTATTTCACGATTTACACTAGACGCAGACAGCTGGGGTACGCTAATTCCGTCCTGAGGGGTACGGGGTGGCGGCAGGACGGGCATCTGGCCACCCCCTACAATTAACATGCCAAATCCGGTTAACCGTGGCCGACCCTGCGTAACTGCGGGACAAGGCGCAAGCGATAGAAATAGCCTGTGTTGAGCTTCAGTGTTGGTCAAAGGATACCATTTTTGTATTAAGTTGAGGAAAACCATTTTATTAATAAATGGAGACATAGTTCTGTTACCTTGTTGTTCTGAGCCCCGAATACTTCACCTAAAACCGGCTTTACGTTAAGTATTGATATTTAGTCGACTTGCTGTGTCAAGAAGCAGAAAATATTAATACTGTATTATAACATAACGGAATCGATTTCCCAACTCATTTTCCCACTTTCAGAGCAAGGTCACATAAGTAACACCACAGAGAAGTAACTATATCCACGACAACCTTTTCCTCGTACAGTCAGTCGAAGGCAACACTTGCCCGTACACTAGTGCGTCATCAGCGAACAGTCGCAGACTGCTGCTCAGCCTATCTGTCACACTGTTTATGTATGGGTACAGAGAGCAAGCACACACATTTGGGAAAATTGTTTTCACAGTGAAATAGCCAGTAGCTGATAACCTCCACAATGGAGCATAGTAAACTACCTGTGTGCCTTGCCGGTGAGGATATTTTGTTCGTAATTTCTTGTGAGCAGCGACAAAATATTTGATGGAAGCTGAATATGAAGACGTAACAGGAAGCAAGTGAATTTTGCGAAGTTTTATTCTTCCGTAGATTACAGGAGACGGAACACCGAAGTCATTAAGTTGTGGGAGCTAGATTTTTGCCGGAGCGGCCGACTTTTTCTCCGTATACAAACTGGAGGAATCTATCAGCCCACGTATAATTAAAGGCGCAGAATGAAAAGCGGCCGGCAGGGCGTGGGCGGGGTGCCTGGCGGGGTCGCCAGTGGCGGACTTGGGCGGCGAGACGAGAGGATTCTCATCCGGCGGGGAGACCAAACACAAACAGCGGTGGGCGCCGCCCCCCCTCCTGGCTCCCGCGCACTAATTAATTAAAATAACAGACAAGGGTCCTCAGCTGGTTGTTTTTTAATCAACGTCTTTTTTCACCATTCCCCAAGAGAACGAGCTAACAGGTAAGAAGTGCCCCGCGGGATAACAAGCGTAGGGGGGAGAACTTGTTTCAAGTCGAGCAGTGGCAGTGGCAGTGCGAGCAACGGCGGACGAGTCAACGAAACGAGGAAATATTTGCGATTGGTTTCCACTGTGGCACAGATGCGAAAACACGGTGTTGAATCAACACCAACTGCGCAAGTTGCGAAATGCAAAGAAATAGCACTTCGCTACCAGAATGTGAGCATCTCTTTTATGCTATAGTAAACAGAAAGAGCATCGAAAGACCATTAAAAACGCATTCTAAAAATGAAACCGACGAAAAACATTAAAAGAGCAATTAGAAACAGAAAAACGTAAAGTTGTGAGAAAAATCTAAGGACCAGGAATAAAACATGGAATACATCACCCACAACCCAACGCAGAAATATAGAGACGAAATCTCTAAATCACGGTAACAATACATCTGCGAAGAATCTAACTCACGGTGTACGCAGAAAAAATGGACTCAAAATTGGTTGAAAAACAAGATCACTAGATGCAACTGCTACCAACGAAAAGAAGGAGACCTTACGGAATTAGAATCACCAAATTTACACGAGCGAGATGCATTTTCGACTGATACAACGAATAACTCTCCACATCACACAACAGGTTCGAAGTTTGTTCTTCACGTAGTTAGTTTGGTCTTCCTTCGGGGTGTCGCTGGATCTAGTCTTCTGCCGGTAACACTGGTAGCGTTGGTGGGCAGAGAGTGAGGTTGAGGGAGACACTTGTCAGATGAAGAACGCAACCGCGAAGGCACAGAAGCACGAGACCCTTAAAAAAGCAGTCAGTGCCAGAAGGTAAGTCGTGAAAGATGCCACAGATCGAAGAAAAGATTAAGAACGATTTGTCTGAAGCGCGGTAGGAGAAACTGAAAGCTACGGCGTATCTTAATTTTTTGAACAACTTCTTGATGGGAAAACCCGACACAGAACGAAATGAGGTGCTTTGTTCGCCAGCGTCCAGAAATCAGCACGTTACTAGGTACTGTAAATGGTGGGTGATAGAAGTCTTGTTGTGGACATCGCCCGCCTTATACCGCTACTTTATCTCGCTCAATAAAGACAAAGATTTGGTTTTAACGTCCAGTCGACGATAAAGACACCAGAGAGGGTGCACAAGTCTGGGCTGGAGAAATAGGGGGCAGGAAACTTGCCACAGCTTTTTCTTATGAGGTAACTTCCATTTGCGATTTATGGAAATAGGAAAAACTGAACACGGGACATCTCAACCTCTGGACTCCGAATGCGAGTGCTGTGCCTTAACCAGTAGGTCTTCTCGCTTAATTTCAAACACAAAATCTGCGCGGAGTGCCAAAGACAAACTGAATTGAGATGCACATTAATCGATAACACCGACACTCAGTGCGTCCAGAAGCAGTCTCCTCTTGATAATATTGAGTCCTCTGTAACCAGTTCGATTTATCAGTGTCGTTACGAACGAAAATAAAATACCAACAAAGGAAACGAACAGTGCATACCGCATTGTCGCTGTTTGGTTAGGGTGGGTCTTTAAAAAAGACGCTGTTTTGATTCGTTATTTGAGAAAGCGTTTGTGGCATTAAAATTTTTATATCCAACTTGCTTTCATCACATGACACCTTGTAATTAAAAGTCATTTAATTACAACAATATATCTTTTGTTTAGAAATAATATGTGCCTCGAAGGCTGATTGGACAAGTATCAGACTTCAAGTCATACGATCCAGGATTGTAATCCTCAGCGGGTGTACTACTTCTCATTTCTTCCGTCTCTGTCAATGATTTATGCACGTGAAAAACGTGAAGGTTTCACCAGGGTTAGAAGTTCACATCAAACTACGCGTCTCACCCAAGTGACTAGCTAAGGTGAACAAAGTGAGGGTGCTACACCTCCAATAGGGTGATGCCTAGTATAGCTCTCTGCCCTTCAAAACCAGCATTCGGATACGCGGCACCTTTTAGATTGAGACAATATTCAAAACGTATTGATAGCAAAGTGCTTTATAGTGAACAGATGCCGGTAATGTCCTTTCTTCCTCCAACACAGGATTACAGATCCTATCCTAACCACAGAAGAACTCTGTTTTTCCACATGCATGACTAGCCATTCTCGGCCAGTACATAATTGTAGACAAGTGCATCATCTGCGGAAAGTCTCTCTCTCTCTCTCTCTCTCTCTCTCTCTCTCTCTCTCTCGTGACCCGTTTAAGGGTTTGAATTAGATCTGATGCCAAAAGAACTCCACTACTGGTCAGTTAATAGACAATCTGTAAACAATACATAGGGTTTAACAGTTTTGAATGCTCGCTCCATTATACGCAAATCAACACTTTTGGACTCTGAAAGTTTGCAATTATGACTGCACAGCGAGACCAGAATTTTTACCCTCCAAAAGTAAGTATCGTTTATCACTAAAAAATACGAAATTTCCGTGGACGTCATTCACGAATTATCGTAAACTTTTATCGATAAATCCAGTTCTACTAAAACAGTGTACAGTATGTGATCTAAAGTATCTGGACACCTCCAAAAGCATACGTTTTCCATATTAGGTGCATTGTGCTGCCACCTACTGCCAGGTACTCCATATCAGCGACGTCAGTAGTCATTAGACATCGTGAGTGAGCAGATTGGGCGCTCCGTTGAACTCATGGACTTTGAACGTGGTCAGGTGATTGGGTGTCACTTGTCATACGTCTGTACGCGAGATTTCCATTCTTCTAAATATCCCTATGCCCACTGTTTCCGATGTGATAGTGAAGTGAAAAACGTGAAGGGACACGTACAGCACAAAAGCGTACAGGCCGACCTCGTCTATTGACTGTCAGAGAGACCGCCGACAGTTGAAGAAGGTCGTAATGTGTAATAGGCAGACATCTATCCGACCATCACACAGGATTTCCAAACTGCATTAGGATCCACTCCAAGTACTATGACAGTTAGGCGGGAGGTGAGAAAACTTGGGATTTCATGGTCGAGCGGCTGCTGATAAGCCGCACATGACGCCAGTAAATGCCAAATGATGCCTCTCTTGGTGTAAGGAGCGTAAACATTGGACGACTGAACAGTGGAGAAACGTTGTGTGGAGTGACGAATCACGGTACACAATGTGGCGATCCGATGGCAAGGTGTGGGCATGGGGAATGCCCGGTGAACGTCATCTGCCAGCGTGTGTGGTGCCAACAGTAACATTCGGAGTCAGTGGTGTCATGGTGTGGTCGTGTTTTTCATGCAGGGGGCTTGCACCCCTTTTTGTTATGCGTGGCACTATCATAGCACAGGCCTACATTTATGTTTTAAGCATCTTCTTGCTTCCCACTGTTGGAGCGCTATTTGGGGATGGTGATTGCATCTTTCAACACGCTCCAGCACCTGTTCATAATGCACGGCCTGTGGCGGAGTGGTTACACGACAGTAACATCCCTGTAATGGACTGGCCTGCACAGAATCTGACCTGAATCCTATAGAACACCTCTGTGATGTTTTGGAACGCCGACATCGTGCCGCCGGCCGAAGTGGCCGTGCGGTTAAAGGCGCTGCAGTCTGGAACCGCAAGACCGCTACGGTCGCAGGTTCGAATCCTGCCTCGGGCATGGATGTTTGTGATGTCTTTAGGTTAGTTAGGTTTAACTAGTTCTAAGTTCTAGGGGACTAATGACCTCAGCAGTTGAGTCCCATAGTGCTCAGAGCCATTTGAACCATTTCTGACATCGTGCCAGGCCTCACCGATCGACATCGATACGTCTGTACAGTGCAGCACTACGTGAAGAATGGGCTGCCATTCCCCAAGAAACCTTCCAGCATCTGATTGAACGTATGCCTGCGAGAGTGGAAGCTGTCATCAAGGTTACGGGTGGACCAATACCATACTGAATTTCAGCATTACCGATGGAGGGCGCCACGAACTTCAGCCAGGTGTCCGGATACTTTTGATCACATTGCGTAACTCAATCTTACCGAATCTGCCTAGCTCCAGGGTCGGTGACCTTTCGTCTCAAGATCTGACCACAGATTCTTCTCGAGTCGTGCGCGGAACTTCTGTCGCAGCGCCAAATGGCGCGAAAGATCTCTGCTACGCTTGGCCGGAAAACGATTTATCCAATCAGCTTCATATTTCGATTTACACAGATCGGTGCTCCACATTCCGAACCCGTCCCCATTACGAAATAAATTTATATGAAATTACAGAATAACACATACCTACGACGCAAAAAAAAAAAAAAAATGAAATAACCGCATCTTTAATTTTCTGAAGTACGGAAGTAAGTTTTACATTTCTGCGCTACCGAAAACTGGCTGCTTTACAACACCATTTTGTGCCATATAAGTGACACACCAGGACTGCACAATCTGATACCCACGCTCACTCACACTAAGTTACTCAGAATATCAGTTGCGCAAATTTCGCATACACGACGCGGTTGTACCCTCATTCGCCATTCGCAGTCGCGTGGGGTAGCCGCGCGGTTTTGGGCGCCTTGCCACGGTTCGCACGCCTCCCCCCGTCGGAGGTTCGAGTCCTTCCTCGGGTATGGGTCTGTGTGTTGTCCTCAGCATAAGTTAGTTTAAGTTAGATTACGTAGTGTGTAAGCCTAGGGACCGATGACCTCAGCAGTTTGGTCTCATGGGAACTTACCACCACACATCAACACAAATGACAATAATATAATAATATCACCCAGCAAATAAAATAACAACAACACTCCATAAAACTGAAACTATTACGTAAATTTTTGATAAGGATCTGGTATGGTAAGAGTTTCTCCCGCATCTACAAATGGTTCAAATGGCTCTGAGCACTATGGGACTCAACGGCTGAGGTCATTAGTCCCCTAGAACTTAGAACTAGTTAAACCTAACTAACCTAAGGACATCACACACATCCATGCCCGAGGCAGGATTCGAACCTGCGACCGTAGCGGTCTCGCGGTTCCAGACTGCAGCGCCAGAACCGCGCGGCCACTTCGGCCGGCTCTCCCGCTTCTACACAAATAATATTAACATGTCAGGAATTTATTTACCGCGAAAATACATAAATTCTGTGCTTTCAGTCCATTTTTTATGGGCGATCTACACTGTTACTCCTCATGAGGTTACTATTGTCTGCAGGGTCATCAATAGGCAACATGAACAGCAGAGGTAGCAACACTCTTCCCTGGTGCACACTTCAAGCTACATCGACAATGGGCAATGAGTCTCTATTATAATTGCGAGGTAGCACGGTTGGGGAAAGAAACATAAAAGAATGTGTAAGAGAGAATCTGCTAGCCGACGACTTATCTTTGTTTCTTTTGTTTGGTTGCTTTCGACATAATTACAACAGCACGGAATCCAGTGTTACTCCACTGTGTCTTACAGAATATAAACGGTCTTTTATTAGTAATAAAAATTAGTTGCTTGCGCAACTTCTCGGCTTTTATATTACCAAATCAATTATTTTTTATGTAAGTGCAGTTCACATATAAAAATATAAAAAAGATACATGTGTATATTAGTGTTACTTTGTACTCGACAGAACGTTCTTCATCGTGAAAGTGTTTCCTGTTATTACTGATAAATGCGTAAGTTCTTTATGAATAACACAAACATATTTCACGTAAATTCAACGACGATTTGAAGCGGTGTGTGTTGTTTTTGTCGAGGAAATTGCGTCTTCTAGAGCTACATGGTAAATCTTTATTGCTTTCTTTATTTTTTCTACAATATATCTCTGTTTCACGTAACAAATCAACAATTTTCGAATAAAACGTGAATTAAAGTTTTACAATTTCAGTTTTGCTATAAATACTGCTTCTTTTTAAGTAACAGACAGGAGAACAACCATGTAGAAAAAAATGTTCTATAGCTTAACAGGCCCTTTATACGAGGGCCGTTCAGAAAGTAACCTCCGGTTGATTTAAAAAAATACACCAAGTTAAATAAAAATATTTTAATATATACATCTTACAACTACATCTTTGCACTATTTTTCTACATAGTCTCCATAGCGATTGAGGCACTTATCGTATCTCTTCACAAGCTTTGAAATTCCTTCTGCATAAAAATCACCCGCTTGTGCCTGGAGCCAGCCTGTGACCGCATCTTTGAGCTCTTCGTCGTCATCAAACCGCTGTGACCCGAGCCATTTCTTCAAATGCATGAAGAGGTGATAATCACTTGGCGCCAGGTCTGGGCTGTAAGGTGGATGGTTGATAACGTCCCACTTGAAGGACTCAAGAAGGGCCGTTGTTCTGCGAGCAGAGTGAGGACGGGCGTTATCGTGCAAAAAAACGATACCGGAAGTCAGCATACCACGGCGTTTGTTCTGTATAGCCCGTCGTAACTTTTTTATTGTTTCACAGTACACGTCTTGATTAATGGTCGTACCACGTTCCACGAATTCAACCAACATCACCCCTTTGGCATCCCAAAACACCGTTGCCATCACTTTTCTGGCAGAAAAATCTTGCGAGGCTTTTCTTGGTTTGGTAGGCGAATTTGAATGTGCCCACATCTTTGATTGTTGTTTTGTCTCAGGGTTCACGTACTTAATCCAGGTTTCGTCACCGGTCACGATTCTGTTTAACAATGGTTCTCCTTCGTCCTCATAACGTGACAGAAAGTCTAATGCAGAGGCCATTCTTTGAGTTTTGTGGTGGTCGGTAAGAATTTTGGGCACCCATCGTGCACAGAACTTACGGTAACCCAATCTTGCTGTCACTATCTCGTACAAGAGAGTCTTAGAAATCAGTGGAAAACCAGTAGACAACTCCGACATGGAGAAACGTCGATTTTCACGAACTTTTGCATCAACTGTCTGAACGAGTTCGTCAGTCACCAATGATGGTCTACCACTCCTCTCTTCATCATGAACGTTTTCTCGTCCACTTTTAAATAAACGTACCCATTCACGGACAACTCCTTCACTCATAACTCTTGGTCCGTACACGGCACAAAGCTCACGATGAATAGCTGCTGCAGAATATCTTTTGGGTGTAAAAAACCTTATGACAGCACGCACTTCACATTTGGCGGGGTTTTCTATTGCAGCACACATTTCAAACTGCCACAAAAACTAAACTAGCGCAGGTACGACGTTCACTCGACCACGGCTTGATGCCGACTGACCTGTTGAGTGCGTGAACGCACAGATGGCGTCGCTACTCCCCCCACAACCCGCACTGTGACCAATCGGAGGTTACTTTCTGAACCGCCCTCGGATATCCTCACTAAGTTTCTAGACGATTCACTGCTTCCGTTTTGTAGGGGAATATATTAAGACGCTGATCGCAAAAGGAAAGAAAGCGGTCGATATGAATCGATGCCCTATAGGTATGCAACACATCTAACGTACAGATAACGAGGGTCAGACCTTAACTGATGAAAAGTACTAGGAGAACTACCGTAGTCTACGCTTATTTACGTTAGTCAACGGTAGTTTTACTACTCTTACTCTTCGTTCAAGATAACAAGCTGCGTCCTCTTTGCCAAGAAACCTCAGTGCAGTTATAAATTTTGTCTGCTACTCCATACGCCCGTACGTCGTACGGTGGTGAGGCAAGAAATACTGTACATACCAGACTGCCTTCTTCCACAACGAAAACGCGAGTTGGGTTTTCCATGAGCGATGTTTTCGGTGTTCATGCTGATTGGGTTACGTCTGCATTTTTAGTCAGGTGTGTGTTACGACATATTAACAAATAACCAGTAATACAGACAGAGTATACGGAAAAGAGAAAGCGTGAATACGGCAGTGGTAGAGGGAAGGCACGGCCTGGGCGACGGCAAGAGTAGGCGAGAGACCTTAACGGCGTCACATACTCCGCGCAGGCAGTCTTGCGAGAAAACCGAGCCGCCCGGGATGGGATGGGACGGGATGGCGCACGAAAACACCTGCGCCGAAACAGCGGCAGAAATTCTTGGCGCGTGACTTCTCCACTTCCGAGTGCGCTTCCCTCTCCGAGAGGTCGCGGCAGCCGCACATTCGCGACTTCCCCCTCCTTGAGAAAGCGCGCAGGAGGACGGCGGAGGGGGCAGGGGAAGGGTGGCTAAAAAGAAACAGGTCGAGGTAGATGGGTAGCGAGCGGGGAAAGAGCGCGCTGTGTGGAGAGGGGCGGTGATAAACAGCCGCGCGGGGTCTGCGCAGCAGGCGAGGCGAGTGTAAATTCCTTTTGTTGTCGCTCTTAAGGAGGCTCGCAAACAGCGCGGCGTGGCTCGGCGCGGGGCGGCGGCCGCTTGTTTATTCTGCAATCTGGCGCTATTTACACGAGATATTCCGGCCGCAGTTAGGCCCCGTTTACGGCAGTGTCACACTGCAGGCGCCCCGGGGCCCGGCGGCGGACGACTCCGCCATTTGTTGGCGGTGGTGGCGGGGCCGCGCAGCCGCTAAACACCCGAGAACAACAGCTCCTACTGCTCCTTACCCTCTGCTTCCGCGGTCGGGGCGCTGGCTGTGAGCGCGTGCGAATTGTGCACTCCCGGATTCTCCTTTGCCTTTCCCTTCACGAAAATGTTAATGAATCCAATAAACAACATAATTTCGATTTATCTGCAGTATAAATAACGGAAAAAAAAGTTTCCGCAGAGGGACTCGACCACACGACCCCTGCATTACAATATTGCACTCTTTGCGCTGCGCCAGTCGCTGCTTGGAAAATATGCTAACACACAGGGGATAGGCAAAACAATGTGAACACCCGTAATTGCATGGGAATGGGTGATTAATGAGACGTTGGACCCCATTTGGCCGTAATACAGCTGTGATTCTTTTTGGAATACTGGCATATAATGATTATACTCTCCAGTGGAATGTTATGCCACTCTTCGATGCGAACCTCTTTTCCGAGGGTCACTCCAAAAGAAATGCACACTATTTTTGTAAAAATACAATTCTCATTTTGCATCATCATTATCATTTAAGACTGATTATGCCTTTCAGCATTCAGTCTGGAGCATAGTCCCCCTTATAAAATTCCTCCGTGATCCCCTATTCAGTGCTAACATTGGTGCCTCTTCTGATGTTACGCCTATTACTTCAAAATCATTCTTAACCGAATCATGGTACCTTCTCCTTGGTATACCCCGACTCGTCCTACCCTCTACTGAACCTATGAGTCTCTTGGGTAACCTTGCTTCTCCCATGCGTGTAACATGACCCCACCATCTAAGCCTGTTCGCCATGACTGCTACATCTATAGAGTTCATTCCCAGTTTTTCTTTGATTTCCTCGTTGAGGACACCCTCCTGCCATTGTTCCCATCTACTAGTACCTGCAATCATCCTAGCTACTTCCATATCCATAACCTCAACCTTATTGATAACGTAATGTGAGTCCATCCAGTTTTCGCTCCCATACAACAAAGTTGGTCGAAAGATCGAACGGTGCACAGATAACTTAGTCTTGGTACTGACTTCCTTCTTGCAGAAGAGAGTAGATCGTAGCTGAGCGCTCACTGCATTAGCTTTGCTACACCTCGCTTCCAATTCTTTCACTATGTTGCCATCCTGTGAGAATATGTACTTGAAACCGTCCACCTGTTCTAACTTTGTTCCTCCTATTTGGCACTCAATCCGTTTATACCTCTTTCCCACTGACATTACTTTCGTTTTGGAGACGCTAATCTTCATACCATAGTCCTTACATTTCTGATCTAGCTCTGAAATATTACTTTGCAAATTTTCAATCGAATCTGCCATCACAACTCAATCATCCGCATATGCCAGACTGCTTATTTTGTGTTCACATATCTTAATCTCACCCAGCCAGTCTATTGTTTTCAACATATGATCCATAAATAACATGAACAACAGTGGAGACAGGTTGCAGCCTTGTCTTACCCCTGAAACTACTCTGAACCATGAACTCAATTTACCGTCAACTCTAACTGCTGCCTGACTGTCTATGTAAAGACCTTTAATTGCTTGCAAAAGTTTGCCTCCTAATCCACAATCTCGTAGAACAGACAATAACTTCCTCCTAGGGACCCGGTCATATGCCTTTTCTAGATCTACAAAGCATAGATACAATTCCCTGTTCCACTCGTAACACTTCTCCATTATTTGCCGTAAGATAAAGATCTGGTCCTGACAACCTATAAGAGGCCTTAACCCACACTGATTTTCATCCAATTTGTCCTCAACTAATACTCATTTTACAGTGTGAAAGTTTTGTAGATACATCCTTCCCGCTTGTTTTCAAACTTAGTTCAACCTGTACCCGTGAGTGGCGCCGTCACAGCATGTCTTCAAGATGGCTGCTACACTCCACGTTCGTCAGATGCAACGTGCTGTCACAGCATTCCTGTGCTGTGAAAACGAGACAGCGGGAAACATCCACAAGAGGTTGAAAAATCTGTACGGAGATGCTGCTGTCAATCGCAGTAAAGTTAGTCGGTGGGCAAGCAGGTTACGTGATGAGAGACGGCACGGCAATATTGAGGATTGTCCTCGCAGCGGCAGGCCTCGTACTGCACACACTCCAGACAATGTGCAGAGAGTTAACGAATTGGTGACTGCTGACAGACGCATCATAGTGAACGAACTGTCACGCTACGTTGGGATAGGGGAAGAAAGTGTTTGCAGAATACTGAAAGTGTTGGCGTTAAAATAGGTTTGTGCCAGGTGGGTTCCCAGGATGTTGACAGTGTCTCACAAAGAAATAAGAAAAACGGCATGCAGCGAACTTTTGGAACAGTACGAAAGTGGTGGAGATGAATTTCTTGGAAGAATTGTGACAGGTGATGAAACATGACGCCATCATTTTTCACCAGAGACGAAGCGGCAATCAATGGAGTGGGCATTATGCAAATTCACCCAAGAAGGAAAAAAAAAATTCAAAACCACACCTTCTGCTGGAAAAGTTATGGCAACGGTGTTTTTCGATTCCGAAGGACTCTTGCTTGTGAAACCACCATAAATTCTGATGCATATGTCACGACACTGAAGAAACTTCAAGCTCGACGTGTTCAACCACATCGGCAAAAGCAGGATGTTTAGCTGTTGCACGACAATGCACATATCAGTCAAAAAACCATGGAAGCGATCACAAAACTCTGATGGACAACACTGAAACACCCGCCTTACAGTCCTGACCTGGCTCCGTGTGACTATCATCTCTTTGGGAAACTGAAAGACTCTCTTCGTGGAACAAGGTTTGAAGATGATGACTCCCTTGTGCACGTTCCCAAACAGTGGCTCCAACAGGTTGGTCCAGAATTTTACCCTGCGGGTATACAGGCGCTGGTTCCAAGATGGCGTAAGGCAGTTGAGAGGGATGGAAATTATATGGAGAAATGAAAATATTGTTCTTAAAGGATGTATCTACACACTGTAAAACTTTCAAACACGTAGAATAAAAGATGGATTTAAGAAAATAGTGTGCATTTCTTTTGGAGTGACCCTCGTAGTTCCTGTGATAACGAGGTAGGCGGAAATCTGCTCCGGTCTGCGCTCCTATACCACCCACAAGGGTTCGATAATGTTAAAGTTCAGGGACTGTGCTGGCCAGGGAAGACGCTGCAGTTCAGTTGCATGCTCCTCACACCACGATGTACTGTCCTGGCTGTGTGAATGGGTGCATTATCATCCTGAAATATGGCATCATTGTTGGGAAACAACATTTGATCATGGGGAGCACCTGGCCACCTAAAATGTTTACATAATCGTTGACTGTACCACGGCCTTTGAGAGTAATGATAGGACCTGCAGAATGCCATGATATGGCTGTCGACACCATCTCACTTCCACCTCCATGTTTAATCGCTGCAATCAAGCAATTGGGTTTGTAGGCTTGTTTTCGCGTTCTCCAGACGTAAACCCAGCCCGATGTTGGAAATAACGAAAACGTTGACTCGTCGGACCATATGACGTGTTTCCACTGATCAGCCGCCCAGGATTTATGCTCCTGACACCATCTTTTACGCTTCTTTCCGTTGGTTGTCATCACTAATGGTTAGCAACTCGTCCATGAATTTTCGCTTTATGGAGTACTCGGCGGACAGTATTGATAGATAAGACGTGTCGAAGATGGCTATTCAGCTCTGCACTCACTTTCAGCCGCCGTAGTTCTGTGTTGTTTTGACACAATTCGTGTATCTCTGTCACTTAGTTTTGATTTGCGCCCACTGTTACGTTTACACGATGATGTGTTTCCATATGTTGTGTAGGCTGTCATGACTGCTGAAACAGTTGCTCTTGAAACGTTCAATAGTTTCGCTGTCTTGGTTATTGAAGCTCCAGCTAGTGGGACACCCCCTCTTTCGAGCTCTGTTAGGTCTTTCATTGCACTTCGACCTCGGCCTCTGAATGCAAGTACGAAGTGTGCACTACTCGTAAACAACCTGCACTAATGCCTAGTTCGTACTGAACGCGCACAGACCAGCGCCACACCTGCCTTACCTGCGTTGTTGACCGTCAAACACAACCATTCCATTACTACCACTGTTCACATTATTTTGCCATATTCAAATGTGTGTGACGTCCTAAGGAACGCAACTGATGAGGTCATCGGTCGCTATACTTACACACTACTTAAAGTAACCTATGCTAAGAACAACACACACACCCATGCCCAAGGGAGGACACGAACCTCCAGCGGGAGGGGCAGCGCAATCCGTGACATGGCGCCTCAAACCGCGCGGCCACTCTGCGCGGCTATTTTGCCCTGTAAATTGCTCAGGTCTCGCCCGGCCCGCTCCAAAACAACTACTCTTTTTCCACGCGATTGACCATCTGGAGCTCCCACTTTCGCCATTTTCATTTCTGGCCAAGCCCTGCAGATACCTGGACTTGTAAACTACCGTCGGTTACCGCAGAATATTGTTAAGCGTACGATAGTTTCCGTAGTAGCCTTGGTCACTTAAGATCGGAACCGCATTACCTGTACGTTAGGTGTGTTGCATACCTATCGCGCGTTACCTCATTTCGCTCGCTTTGTTTGCGTCTGGGGTCTGTCTCTCACCAGATGCCCCTAGAAATCGGAAGCGGTGGATCGTCCAAAAACTCAGTGAGGACATATAAAGGGCTGCACAGCCTGCAGAACGTTTTTGTTGTACATAGTTATCCCCCTGTCTTCTACTTAAAAACAAACTGTGTTTATAGCAAAACTGAAATTATTAATGTTTAATTTATATTTTATTTAAAATATGTTGATTTGTAACGTGGGACTGAGGGATGATGCAATAAAAATGTAGGAAACAATACCGATTTATCATATAGCACTAGAAAACGGAATGTCCTCTACAATGAAAAAAAAAAATCAAACATCGCTTCAGTAGTTCGTCGGACTTATATAAAACAAGTTTCTCTTACTCATAAACGAGTTTCGCATCTATTAGTGATAACAAGAAACTTTTCCATTTGAGAAGATGAAGAAAGTTCTTATTTATTTGTAATTTCTGCTACCAGTCACTTTTTTATTTGTTTTATGCTTAATATAACCCTTTCCGGACATGTTCTGTTCATCAGGCGTTTATACATGATGATGAACAGGATATGTTCGAAACGCGCTGTACTATGTTAGATTAAACATAAAACAAATAAAAAAGTGACTGGTAGCAGAAACTATAAATAAATAATTATCCCACACAATCACTGTTCACAAACGAAGACACTATGGCCGAAAATAATTATGAAGAAAGTTCTACTGAGTACAAAATAACAACAATAATTATATATATTTTTTACGTTTGTGTATGTAAAATGAACTTTCATCACCAATAATTGCTTTGGTTTCAAAAACTAACACTACTTGAAAAATGAACCGGAGACGGAACCGACGCGTACTGAATGCCAGCTTAACGGCGAAAAGTAAAGCGTTTCTAGAAAACGTCAGCAAGTACCACAAAGGTGTCTACCTAGTTCGTTTCAGAACGCGATAGTGTCAACATTGCACTGTTATACAGATATTTTCAGTGCACTACAGATATAAAGACAAATTGGGGTAAGCAGTCAAACGAAATGCAATTACTCTGCTGCGAGTCACCGGAGAGATAGATCTCTTACACAAAGTACTCAGAAAATATTCCCGAACAACTTGCGAATTTTTGTCGGCAGTGATCGGATTTACCATGTATATTACTCTTCTGCGCACTAAGCCAGAGCGTTTCAGACACAAGTGACGAATTAATACTTTCCTCGTCTTTATCGTTCTTCATGCATCGACTATCTGTCAAACTAGCGTGAATAGTATCATCTGTGAACCATCAAGAACAATTTAATTCTTTACCGCAAAACACACACACACACACACACACACACACACACACACACACACACACACACAAGGAAACCGTCCGAAGACTATACGATACAACTCTCCGCACTACAGAATCTCTGTACTGCTAACTTTTGTAAAATACGGAAGATACGCGTTACACTTCCACAATAAACGTGCGGTATAATGGCTACGTTCTGTTTTGTCTTTTATAACTCAGCTTCAGACAACGTATATACACTTCTGAAGTTGCCCATCGCGGGAGATGTCGTCATGCTATTAATACTCCACATAAAATAGCTGGCGCCTATCCGAAGTCGACACATGAAGCCAAAAGTATTCACAGCAATACACACTGATCAGACAAAACATTATGCCGCCTTTGGCGTTGCGGGCACGTGACGCGGTAACAGAAGTATGTAAGCGGAGCAGACAAAGACGGGGGATCACCCTAGCGAAGATATGCACTGAAAATGGGGAAATCCATTTAGATAAGCGACTCTGACAAAGGGCAGATTATTATTACGCAGAGCCTGTGAACGAGTACCTCGAGAACTACAAAGCTGGTCGAATGTTCACGTCTCATGTCACAAGTATCAACGGTGAAAGGCAGGACAGGGGACCTGCTACCAGGTGCTAAACTGTTGGTCGTCCACGACTCTTCACGCAACGTGGGGTACGGAGGCTTGTCTGCACTGTGAAATAGGACAGGTGGTGACCTGTGGCATCTCTGCCGAAAGAGCTCAATGCTGGTGCACGCACAGGTGTTTTGGAGCACGCCGTTCATCGTACATTGTTGAAAACTGAGCCTCGCTACAGACCACCCCTACGTGTTCCTATGTTCACCCAACGACGTCGTCAGTTACTACTGCAGTAGATACAGGACCACTGGGATCCGACCGTAGGTCAATGGGAACGTGTCGGCTATTCGGGAGAATCATTTTTGCTGCACTAAGGGGACGGCCGTCTCTACAAACGCCGACATCGAGGTGCACGGCGGCTCGAAACGTGCAGCGCGCTACGAACGCTGACTGGTGGGATCAGTATTATACTCTGGGAGACATTCTCCTGCACTTGCATGGGACCTGTTCAAAAGTGGTTCAAATAGCTCTGAGCACTATGGGACTTAACATCAGAAGTCATCAGTCCCCTAGAACTTAGAACTACTTAAACCTAACTAACCTAAGGATATCACACACATCCATGGCCGAGGCAGGATTCGAACCTGCGACCGTAGCGGTCGCGCGGTTCCAGACTGTAGCGCCTAGAACCTGGGACCTGTGGTAGTACTCGAAGACACGCCGATAGCTGCGAACCATCTGCATCCCTTCATGCCTGATGTTTTCCCCAACGGCGATGTCATCTTTGAACAGTGCAATTGCCCGTCACTCAGGAGTCAGAACCGTGCTACAGTGGTTTGAGAAGCATTACAGTGAACTCGTGTTGATGTCTCGGTGACCAAATTCGCCCGATGTAAATCCCATGGAACCCATCTGGGTCGCTATTGGGCACCATCAACGCGTACGCAAATCAGCGGCCCGTTATTTATACGAATTACATTATCTGTGCGTAGACATCTAATGCCACATACCTCCACCTACCAACAAACTGTCCGATTCCTGACACGGAGAATCAGTATTTCTCTCCAATGACGGGTAAAGAAGCTATCAGGCAGGCGATCATAGGAGGAGGAGGAGATTAGTGTTTAACGTCCCGTCGACAACGAGGTCATTAGAGACGGAGCGCAAGCTCGGGTGAGGGAAGGATGGGGAAGGAAATCGGCCGTGCCCTTTCAAAGGAACCATCCCGGCATTTGCCTGAAGCGATTTAGGGAAATCACGGAAAACCTAAATCAGGATGGCCGGAGACGGGACTGAACCGTCGTCCTCCCGAATGCGAGTCCAGTGTGCTAACCACTGCGCCACCTCGCTCGGTAGGCGATCATAGTTTACTGCCCCATCAGTGTATTTACTGTTATAGTTTTCGCCAACAGTGGCTAAAACGAGCTAAGATTTGGGTTATTTCAAAGAACTGTCTTTGGCACATGCTGGGAACGATAACTTAGCTGACATTTGTATTCATTCTTATTTACTTTCAATCCGTTTGTTCTATTCCAATGGTTTTATGCCGACCAACATCTCTGCATTAATTATTAGCTTGTACAACATCAAAAACCAGTTGTAGATATTATAAACTCCCAATGAACTAATGGCTTTTCTCTCTACGCCCGTTCCAAGACGCAAATTTTTGCAAACACTAGCGCATGCGGCACACGTCTGTCACTACTTGTGACAACACTTTGGTTTCACCTTGGAATGATACCATTATCGACATCCTAATAAAAAAATTTAGGTATCAGCACCTCATTTTTTGGGAGGCCGCGATGTTACAATTATGCGCCGACTCTAGGGGAACCCCTAGGAGGCTAGCGCAGTTCTATATCGTGAGGGTGAGTCAGTCGTTGGTGAGCAGGTAAGGTGGATGGTCGGGCTGAGGTCCACGCGCGTAAATAGAAGTACAGTTTTCAGTATATCGAGTCTAAAAGCGAAAACAAAGGGCACAGTAGTTGTGTACATCATTAAATATTAAAAAAAGTAATTTTGTGAAATTTAAGTGAGGCAGTCGAAAGTAACCGACATCTGTGGCGAAGAGAATGAGAGAATCGGACGAATAATAAACATTCAGCCAGTTAATTAATAATTTTGCTGTAAACACAGTTTGTTTTTAAGTAGAAGACAGGAGAATAACTATGTACAACAAAAACGTTCTGCAGACTGCGCAGCCCTGTTTATATGTCCTTACTGATCCCTATATCTATGCCTACAATAAAAGTTTATATATGGATGTGTGTACGTTCCACATCTCCTCCTAAAACACAGGATAAATTTTAACCAGATTTGGTACGTATGTCAGTTATTGTCTCGAAAGAAGTACTGCGGAGGTAATAACCACCTACATCCCATTGGGAGGGGGTGAAAACGAGATGACATAGTAAATGGGCAGTGAGAGGGGGAGGAGAAGATGGACAATAGAGGGGTGAGGAGGAGGAGATGGACAAGGAGCAGGAAAGAAGGAGAGCTGTAGGAAGCAGGTGGAAGATGGAGAGGGGTAACCGGGAAGTGGAAAACGGAGAGGGTGTGAGGTGGAAGGGGCAGGGAATGTGAGGAGGCAGGTGGAAGAGGGACAGGTGATGAAGGAGGTGGAAGAGCGTGGAAGGTCGAAGGAAGATTAGGGGAGGGATCGGACACATATGTGACACACACACACACACACACACACACACACACACACACACACACACACTGCGAGTAGAAAGGTAGAGTAAAAAGAGTAGTTAGGCGCAATTTCTCTAGTGTTCGGCAGATATTCATATGTTCGTTTTTTAAATGTGTAGCCGGAGTCAGCACGAACAAATACCGCTTATCATGTCTTTCATGCGGCGCCCAGCGTCGACGAAAGCCTCGCATTGTTTCCCGTTACAAACAAGCGGAATTTTGCGTGTCCATTCGATAAAGCGGTCACACTTTAGTAGTGCGATACTCATTTTATTGATGTGTTTTAACAGGGCAGTAAAACAAGAAGGATAACCAGTACTCCAGCAGCGAGTGAGCAGCGCCCTGGCGCACGCTGACTGCTAACGCCATGCAGCAGCGCTGCTCGGTAGCTGCTGGAATACTGTTTATTCTACGTGTTTTACTGCCCCTGTTAGTACATATCAATAAAATGAGTGTCGCACAAGTCTTATGAGCACGCAAAATTCCGCTTTACAATCATCTTGTCTGTAACGGGAATCAATCCTCGGCATTCGGTCGAAGCTGAGCGTCGCATAAAACGCGCTATAACCAGTTTTTATTTATTTTTTTTTTTTTTGCTTGGGGACGGACTCCAGCTACACATTGCAAAAACAAAACTGGGAGCACCAGAGAACTTGCGTCTGGCGACTCTTAGGAGAGACTTGCAATACAGAGAAAGCAACACGCAGGTAGGTCGATGAACGTGGATCAAACAGTAACCGCCTGTGGGTAAAATTCAGTATTCAGTGAACCTCTTCTATAAACAAAGTAACGGGGTTGTTACAATCTGTCATCCACGGCGTCTATTGTCAAGGGCGGTGTAGGTGTAGGTAGGAAAGAAATGGGGGTGGTAGAAAGAAGAATAAGTGAAGAGCTGATTCTATGCTGCGATACTCCTTTAGGACGCCAGAAAAAAAAGAGAAGGAACCTGTCGGACGATCACGAGGTTCTCAGCCCAATAAATCTGCATAACTGCAACGACGTGGATTCCATCGCTGGGCGCAGAGAGGAGGGAGGGACGGAAACGCTGAAAGGAAATAAACCGGCGGGTCGGAGCGCGCGATTACTCGCTCATCCCGCATCCGTAATGCGCGCCGTCCCAACACGGAACACTCTCCGCCGTCCAGAATGTATGTTTTTGGGTCTCAGACATGAAATACAGTCTCGGGCTGGCCGTAGCTCATGTATATTTCATAGGGCGGGTCTTTAACTTTTCGTGCCATTTGCCTCCTCCCACCGCACCACCCGCGGCGAATACCGCCCCCTCCCACACCGCCCCCCCCTCCCCACTCGAGCTAATGCGAATTCATGGCGCCTGCGGTGGCGGTGAGGCATGTATTTGAATGGCCTGCCGCAGAAGCTATCAAATCAATAAAGCGACACTTGAGGGGGAGAGAGAGAGAGAGAGAGAGAGAGAGAGAGAGAGAGAGAGAGAGAGAGAGAGAGAGGTGAAGTGGAGGGGGGAGGGGGGGGAAGAAGTGGAGTTGGGTACGAGATGACTGGCTCCGCGATGTATTAAAGAGTCTGCCCGCCATCGGCACTCGGGACACGTATCGGGAATTAATTCTAAACGGGCGGCTCGGTCTCTGTCGCCGCCAGCCACTGGAGGAGGACGGAAGAGCGAACGGGCGGCCGTGGCGGCGCGCCGAGGGCGAGAATAATTTTAAAAACCGTGCCGGCCGGCGGGGACGTACGACTTTAATGCAGCGACAGCGCAGGCGCCATTCAGGCGGGCGAGCGGTCGCTGAAAGGAAGACCGGCCGAGCGCCGCTACTTTGCCAGGCTGCGCTCCGTTACACCGTGGCTACAGCACCGAGTCAAAGGCCGCGCGGGGACGCCGAGTGAAAAGATTGGGGGAGGGGAGAAAAGAGGAGAGCAGCCAAGAAGAGAGAGAGAGAGAGAGAGAGAGAGAGAGAGAGAGGGCACTGTCGTGCTGCTTCCTCCCCTCCACAGGCGGGCGGTTTCACGCCCTCTTTGCACCGCCAGGTCGGTAAACAAAAGCGAACGTGCGCCCTGCGACCCCGCTCGCGTCTCGAGTGGACTGCACTCCACGGCGCTGCGAGGCTGCAGTTTCTTCCCGCCTCGGAGGTGTGCGAATTTGGGGCTGCGCGAAGTCGCCAGAGTTACCGCGTGGGCGTCATTACAGACAAAGAACTTTTCCCTTTCCGTAACTGACAAGGGCGCGAGAGAAAGGAATCCGGAGAAGTCTTACTCGTGCAGCCGTCGAAAAGAACACAAAAGTTTGTGGTAAGGTCTTATATTGCAACGTGGCTCTGTATGATTTTATACACTTCAAATATGGTAGCTGAGAATGGTACATTTCTTCGGCTATCCCTTCGGCCATTCACCAGTCCTGTAAGCTGTGTAGCCGTACGTCGTCCGGCTTCCTTTTATCAAATTCTTCTGCAATGGTTTTGCTGCTGACCTAACTTCTTGGAAAATTCGAATGTTATCTCGAAATCTTCCTGTCAGATTTCTTGTGCGGAGAACGGGAGGTTATGTGGGGTCCGTGCGCGTTGCCATGGGGTTCTCTTCGAGAGTGTCACCATGGGTTCTGTGTTGGCGCTTCGCGCAGTCCAGCCAGAGATATACAATGACTGCTTCCGGAAGTGGAAACGGCAATGGGAGCGGTAAATCAATTGTGGAGGACAGTATTTCGAAGGAGAGCATGTACAACAAGTAAAAGGTACGCGCAGAATAATTTTGTGGACAAAGTTCCGGAATTTTTAGTAAAGACCTCGCAGTGTCTTGCCATGTTACCAAGTCCAACAGGAACAGCCCCAGAGTAATAATATAGTGATGCGCCCACTGGAACGGTTCCAAACGCCTCATTGCCCCTGGAGACGATTTTTCCTTTGAATCCTTACAAAGAACATAGATTTCTCGAAATCTGTAGGCCCATGAGCGTAAGCCATACCTACTGAAGCAATTGAACTATTATAATAATGTTGTGTTGTCAATAGAGCACAATTTATTTGTACGTCGCCCACAGATAGAAGATTCGAAGTTGAGAGTCCGAAGTCATAACTACGTCTAGTCCAAAAGGCAGATATTCAGAGCAACACACACACACACACACACACACACACACACACACACACACACACACACACACAGACATACATGTCTTACTGAGAAGGCACATGGTGTGACGTGGAACCGCTTCTGTGGGAGGCTTCCTGCTTGGTGCAACACCCTGTTTCACATTAGGGCCTCAGGGAAAGAGTAGCCGAAGAAGGAAAGAAAACAGAGACGGGCACAGAACAGCTGAAGGAACAGCCTATACGGCTTAGCCTACACCGTAGATCAGGAATTCTCCTGAAAGGTGCGTACACACTAGACCAACGAAGGACTACAAAACCGCTTCGTTGGCCTATATTTGCTCGGTGTGTACGGGCGGAAAATCGAAGCCAACGAAGCAGCTGGCCGTGATTGCGGTTCGGGCTGCAGACGGTACAATTAAAACGTTCGTGGTGGATTTTTCTTGCGACCCTGAATGTTCGCTGGTTCAACAGCGATTTACTGCGTCTGTCGAACAGGTGAGCATACATTACGTTTAGTAGTATCGGAGTGTGGAGTGGAATACAGAGACAGTATTAAAAGCCGATGGAGCTTTATCGTGAATGGGAAAGTTGATGGGATCCTGCGAATTGCTATTACAAAAAGAAATCGAAAAGGTTGTGTGCTTGGAGGGAAAGACGTGAGCTCTTACAAAGTGATGTACTCGATGTGAAAAAGAAAATGGAGGCTTTATTGACATCTCTTCGCCGTGATCTTACCTTAATATACCCCTGTACTCTTTGAATTACAGCCGAACAAACTTCAGGTACAATCTTGAAAATGAACTGTTTTGGTATTTTAAAGGTACACATTATGTTGACATATCAGAATGTCCCGCAGCTAAATGCTACGGGAGTTCAATAAGTAATGCAGCACATTTATTCTGAAAGCAGGTTGGTTTTATTCCGGATTCCATACAAAACCTTATTTTTCACCAGAATCTCCCTTCAATACGACGGCCTTACGCCACCTTACAAGGAGGGCCTGTACGTCTGCATGTTACCACTGTACTGGTCGACGTCGGAGCCAACGCCTTACTGCATCAATAACATCTCCATCATCCACGTACTGATTGCCGCGCAGTGCGCCCTTCACTGGGCCAAACATATGGAAATCTTAAAGTGCGTGATCCGGACTGTAGGATGGATGAGGAAGAACAGCCCAGTGGCGTTTTGTCAAGTGTTCTCAGGTGTGCATACATCTATGAGACCGTCCGTTGTGATGAACAAGTAGTTGGTTTGCATTTTTTGTGGCGACGAACGCATTACAGGTATCACAGCTCTGTGGGGCCGGCCAGCACGCGGGACATCAGACAGGTCTACGCTACCTTGTTGCGATGATGGCAGACACCTCGCCCAACGACTCACCATGCTTTTGTTTACTGCCACGTCTCCGAAAATGCTCTATTTTTCCGCCAAAAGAAACTCAAAGACAGAGCTCTGCTCGGAACGCACTTCCGTTGGAGACGCCATTTTGAAGACTACGTATTGTGCCGCCACCAATCAGAATTTCACGAAACTATAGGGGCTGAAGCGGAAATATTACGCGATATCCCACAACAAATTCCGCATTTTTTTGTGGGATCCTGCCCACTCGTCTCTTATAGAGTGCCTAGGAAGCTGTTTTCTCGGATACCTAGACAACACACAAACAAATCATTTTAATGGAGTTCAGTGTAGTAATTGAATTGACAATACTTAACTTTCGTTTCTACATGACGGGTCGCAAGCAACTGTCGACATGCAAATAATCAATGTCCTTTGATATATACGACATCTATGCAAGCTAATCACATAAGTCATTGCTATCGTTAATATCACTGCGGCTCTTCTAGTCCTCTCTTCTTGTACAGGTGAATCCGAGGCTAGGCGGCGCATCGCTTTTTTTCTCTTCGCGTGGATGCCGCTCCTGTCGTGGTGACGTCCTAGTCAGCGTGCTATTGGCTGACGTCAGTCCACAGCCCTCTCTGCTGTGTCGTTGTTGATCTTTGTGCCGGCGCTTGTCGTTAGACCGGAACATTTTCAACCGAAATTGGCGGAGAAAAGAAATTGTACTTAATGAACGTTCCTCGTATCTCAGAGTAACCATTAATCTTTCTGCTGCTGGTATATTCCTCACCTTTCGAAATTTAGGGCCTACACAATTTTACAACGATGCGAAATTTGTAGCTTTCATTCCCAAAAAATTTGAAATAGCTCATATTCCAGTTCAGCTTTTAAAGTAAGAGGGGAATTTTGTCCCACCACGCTGCTCCCACAGAGAGTTCGTCCAGAAGAATTTTATCATCATCTTTTTCTGATGATCAGCTCTTTGCAGTAAAATAAATGCCAGCCTGGAAGTAGTTTTTAGGCTGTTTTCCACATCCTCCTAGGTGAATACCGCGCTGGTCCCCAAGTCCCGCCTCAGTTACACGACTCGCAGACATTTGACACACATTCACACTATTTCACGATTTACACTAGACGCAGACAGCTGGGGTACACTACTTCCGTCCCAGGGGGTTTGGGATGGCGGCAGGAAGGGCATCCGGCCCCCCCTTAAAATTACCCATGCCACTTCCGTACTTAACCCTTCCGACCCTGCGCACAATGCGGGGTACAGGCAGTAGCAAAAGAAAGAAAGAAAGAAAGAAAGAAAGAATCAGCCGGTGAACCTGTAATTAAAACGATACTTTATAACATCAAAATGGGAGCAACCTCGACAAGCTACCAGAACCAGCTGCGATTCCAGATGCCAGATCCCATCGCCCCAGTCCGCAGCTCGTGGTAGTGCGGTAGCGTTCTCGCTTCCCGCGCCCGGGTTCGATTCCCGGCGGGGTCAGGGATTTTCCCTGCCTCGTGATGACTGGGTGTCGTGTGATGTCCTTAGGTTAGTTAGGTGTAAGTAGTTCTAAGTTCTAGGGGACTGATGACCATAGATGTTAAGTCCCATAGTGCTCAGAGCCAGCCCATCGCCCCAACCCCTTGGCTAAATGACGATGAGAGGCCGAACGCAAATGCGTTGCCTACGAACATTCGGCCGAATCAGTTGCTTGTCATTCGTTGGCCTTCAATGACAACCGGACAGATCTCTTCCATAATGCCAACCATTTCCCTGCTCGGGTCAGCAATAAAGCTTCGTAACATCAGATGGCAGGTGAAAAGTTCGTAAATGTTCCGCTGTCACTCCAGGCACACACTTCGCTTCGGCGGCCTGTGCCGAAAATATTTTGTTAGCGTCCGTGTGACTAGGGGTAATTCCGGCAGGCGTCAGCGTTACAGCCAGAAGCAACTACACCTAGAACGAAATTTTCACTCTACAGCGTAGTGTGCGCTGATCTGGAAGGCTCGCAGGAGAGCCTCTGTGAAGTTTGGAAGGTAGGAGACGAGGTATTGGCGGGATTAAAGCTGTGGGGACGGGGCGTGAGTCGTGGTTGGGTAGGTCAGTCGGTAGAGCACTTGCCCGCGAGAGGCAAAGGTCCCGAGTTCGAGTCTCGGTCCGGGACACAGTTTCAACCAACCATAGCTAGATTGCGCGGTAAGTCAAGCGTCATACCGCCCGCCACAGCGAGCAGACCGCGGAACCACGCACCCCCGATGCCTCCGCCGCCACATTGTTCTTTCGCCAAAGTTGAGCGCGCACGCCTCATCCGACTGGCCCTCTCCGACAGCGCGGAAGGCAATCGGAAACGCTCGGGGCGCACTTTCCGGTCGAAAGATTCGGTAGCGATTAGCGGCGAGACGCGGACGTGCTTCACTGCTCGCGAAAATTACTTTTTGCGGTGGCGCGCGGCAGATGAGAATGGACCGTCCGTTCCCGGAAAGATCTTAACACGAGGCGGGCCGCATGGCACATCTGGCACGCTCCACGGTGTCCTCAGCACGGAGTAAAATGTATCCCGAACAGTGGTATTGCTCATACTACATTTATAGTTCCGATTACAGGAAGAACACTGCACGAACTAATCGCAACAGGTTTTTTGGTCCACAGAAAGACGGTAAGAGCATCAACGAATGAGTAGGGTGACATGGTCATGAACAAGGTACAGCGATCCAGTGTTTGACATTGTAGAACTTGTACGAGGGTGAGTCACATGAAAACCTTACATATTTTTTTAAATATTATTTATTGTGCAGAAGTGGTACAAAGCTGCATCACTTTTCAATATAATCTCCCTCGCGTTCAATGCAAGTCCTCCAGCGCTTACAAAGTGTATAAATTCCTTTAGAAAAAAATTCTTTTGGTAGTCCGCGCAACCACTCTTGCACCGTGTGGCGTACCTCTTCATCAGAACGGAACTTCTTTCCTCCCATCGCGTGTTTGAGTGGTCCAAACATAGGGAAATCACTTGGGGCAAGGTCTGGTGAGCATGCTGGATGAGGAATACACTCAAAATGCATTCTCATGTTGCACAAGGACGCCTGCTGACAGCAATCCACTTCGCTTTGATTTGATTGCAGGCCGCAGACGATTTTTTAGGAGGTCTGTGTATGATGCACTGGTGACAGTGTTCCCTCTAGGCTTGTAATGTTCCAAAATGACGCATTTTTCGTCCCAAAAGAGAGTCAGCATAACCTTCCCTGCTGATGGTTCTGTTCGAAACTTCTTTGGTTTTGCTGATGAGGAATGGTGCCAGTCCTTGCTCGCTCTCTTCGTTTCCGGTTGGTGGAAGTGAACCCAAGTTTCGTCCCCAGTAACGATTATTGCAAGGAAGCCACACCCTTCTCGTTGAAAGCGCCGAATAAGTTCTTCACAAGCATCAACACGTCGTTCTCTCACTTCAGGAGTCAGCTGCCGTGGCATCCATCTTGCAGACACTTTGTGAAACTGGAGCACATCATGCACAATGTGGTGTGCTGACCCATGACTAATCTGTAAACACGCTGCAATGTCGTTCAGTGTCACTCGGCGGTTTTCCTTCACTATGGCTTCAACTGCTGCAATGTTCTGTGGAGTCACTACTCGTTGTGCCTGACCTGGACGAGGAGCATCTTCCATTGAAGTCACACCATTTGCGAACTTCCTTCTCCATTCGTAGACTTGCTGCCGTGACAAACATGCATCACCGTACTGAACTTTCATTCGTCGATGAATTTCAATAGGTTTCACACCTTCACTGCGCAAAAACCGAATAACAGAACGCTGTTCTTCCCTGGTGCAAGTCGCAAGTGGAGCGCCCATCCTTATACTGATACTGTGACGGTATGTGTGCATATGCACTATGCTGCTACCTACAGTCCATTCTGCACGCTGTCTGTAGCACGCTTACCAAATTACAGGATAACGGCGCGAAATTTCGATTTGTTATTACAAATTTAAGGTTTTCATTTGACTCACCCTCGTATTAGCCTTTGATCGCATGGAATTTTGTGCCTTATTTTAAGTTTCGATCAATTACGATCATGTTCAGATAGGTCTCTGATAGTAAAATAACAGCAGGAATCTTCTAGGTCAAATTTTTTATATCTTTTAAAGCCATTTTATTAACTCGGACTGACCTGGATATGATCATAATTTATCGAAATGGCAACCATGTACAACAATAGACAATTCCACAATAAATTATGCGGAATTCGTGCTTTTACAGTCTCATCCAGTGCGATTTAGGAGAAAAGAAGGCGACAGTAGTAACGTGCTTATACCACTGTGAATTGTGTCCTGTCACTATTTCGTGCCTGGGACAATATATCAGTTATTGCAAATGTGTGGTGACTACGAAGAACATAACATAGAGGGGAAACGACCGTCTATATTGGATTGACGCTGTAAAACTGGGACACTGGTAAATATGTATGCCACTGGTCTTAAAGGCTGTTTAATATTTTACTTACAACAGACAGTCGTTTAACTGGTATTGATATATTACTAATAGTTTCTTTGATGTGTATGAATACTATTTTTACGTTCCTAACTCAGTCGTACGCCCGAGATATCATCGAAGAATTGAGAAATGGCATGAATATTTACCGATGGCCTCCTGAGTCACTAGTCTGCGGAGCTGGTTTTTATTCAGCTAGCATTTGTCCTCTGTGGATTTACTCTTCTGATATCTTCTGACATGAAAGACTGCATGTTACATCACAGTAACAGATCTTGATTCGGGGGCCGTGTGTATGCTTTTTTTACTACTTGTTTTCTTCTGTGCCGTACATGACAACAAATAGATTGAATTCTCTTTACATCCAATTTGACTTATGCTGTGAAATGCTACTTCTAATGAAGAATGAACATTGGGGATAATATCGTTTCACAAATTATCTCGGATATGTTAGACGCTGAGATTATGTAAATTATTTCCGCTACCGGTGCATCTGTAGGATGAACGCTGAAAATATGCAACATGACGAAGACAGTTTCCGCAAACATTTGAATGTAATAGGCATATTATTTGCTCGGTTTTGATTGGTTTTTACGGTTACAGAGTTCATCCGGACATTCGTGAATGTTTCTTTCGGCTCTATAGGAATGACTTCATGGAGGTAGCAACGTCCCTTAAAGTTGCCTACTGTCACTTGGGTCTCGGTAACAATGATACAGGGTCGCCAAAGTATCAACGTCTGTATGATTGAGTACCTTTTTCGCTGCAATTAAATGACGCTAAAGATTGACATGCTGCTGAAAAACGAACAGCATGGATGTCTCTCGTGTACCGTACTTTTCGCAAAAGTGCGTAGCGAAACAACATACGGGTGAGTCTTTCTGCTACCAGCGAACTACATAACATAGAGAGAGAGAGAGAGAGAGAGAGAGAGAGAGAGAGAGAGAGAGAGAGAGGAGGGAGAGGGTGATGGAGAGGGAGATAGGAGATGGGGAGGGGGGGGGCGGGTAGGCATAAATATGCAAGCCTCTTAGTAAAATTCAGTGAGATGGAGACAAATGGCAAGAAAGATTACGTATTCGAAAAGATGAATAATAGCATACAAGCCTTCCGGAAAGAAAGAAAAGAATAAAATTAAGAAATAAATCCATACGCGCCTGCTGACAGTATATGCCAACCGAAACTGTAATACGTTAGCCAAGTGTTAAACATTTTACTGTCTCTCGATTTGTCTCGATATCGCTTTCTGATTGTTGTATTTTTTGTCCTAGTTAACAGGGATAAATGGCTGCTTGCATAGCTGTTGATTACCTATTTTCCGTAATAAACTATGTGAACAATGAAGTAGACGAAAGTAGCCACCTTCTTCATCTTCTTCTTCTTCTTCTTCTTCTTCAGTAGCGCTACAGCCCTTGGTGAGCCTTGGCTTCTTCAACAATCTCCCTCCACACTTCTCGGTAATTTGCTGCTCTTTTCAACCCCCGGACTCCCATATTAGTGATATCCATTATTACCTCGTCCATCCATCTTCTTCTAGGTCTCCCTTTTCGCCTAACTGAATGGATCACACCTTTCATCATTTTCTTTGGAATTCTATTCTCTGCCATTCTCTCCAAGTGTCCTAACCATCGTATTCGCTGTGATTTCACAAATTTTACTATGTCCCTGCCTTGTATTAACTCTTGTAATTCGGCATTGTAGCGTATTCTCCAGCCTTCTTCCTCCCTTATTGGCCCATAGATTTTGCGTAGTATTTTCCGCTCAATGGTTCTTAGTGTATTTTTATCGTGTTATGTCAACGTCCATACTTCTGAGCCGTATGTGATAACTGGGCAGACTAGGGAATTATATATATTAGCAGTTTAGTTTTTCTTGTAACAAGGCTATTTTTGGAAATTTGCATATTTGCAAAGTAAGCTCTGTTTCCTGCTTGTGTTCTTTCCCTTATAGCATTTCCAATACTGTTATCATTTGTTACTAGGGCTCCCAAGTAGTTAAAAGAGGACACTCCATTGAAGCATCTTCATCCATCCCTATTAATTCTGAAATATTGGGGAAGTGGTTTTCAGTTGTGAAAAAAGATTAGTTGGGAGACTTTTCTGCCTTCAATAGCCACAGATCGCTCGATAATACTACTCTGGCACTTTTTTCGCTTATTTAGCACAGGCCACGAACAGACAGCCGGCAGCGACTAAAATGTCTTCATCCAATGTGGACATTACACCTCATACAAGAGAGAAAATGTTGAACGTATCTTCCTGCCACCGGCCTGAAAATTCATACATAGCGGGGTGTCTGTACGGATGTCGACGCCTCAAGGAACTACTTCGGCAACCGCATAGAATGAATCAGAGGAACCGAGGAAAACCTAAATCCGGACGACGGTTGTCTGGCGTTTTCAACCCACAGTGTTCCGTCTCTCGGTGTGACACGAAGGAAACGTTTCGTTTTCTGGCGACGGCAGGTGTGAATAGCGGGATCGGCGCAGCGCCGCGCAGGGGAGTGTGTGTGTGTGTGTGTGTGTGTGTGTGTGTGTGGCAAGACGCGGGTCGTTTGAGGAGGCAGCACACAAAGCGCTAACGGGCAGGGCAGGGATCGACCCCGCAGCTGCCGCCACTCGACGGCGAGGCCGCAGCGGTGCGCGGGTTTCCACTCAGTACACGTCAAGCACTCGCCGCCTCAAACGGCCGGTCACCCGGCACGGTCGTCACCTCGTCGTAATTCTACATCCAATCTACGTCTGTGGCTCCGCGAGTCTCCTTTCGGCTAATGGCGGAGTGTACTTTTATCACCACTCTCATTTTCCCCCTTTCCCTTATCCATTCGCGCATGGTGCAACATGTGAAGAACGAGTAGCAGTGTTGCAAGGCTTCCGCTGGCAGGGCCTTTAACATGCCGGTCACATCATTTTGAATGCCCTTCAGAGTCTCGAAACGACCTTCTTTCAAGGTGGGTAGGACGTAAAACAGGCCGACTTGGAACAGTCTATACTTTTACAAATAAATTCATAAAACTTTGTCAGCATGACCAGGAAAGATTCAGGATTCACACTAACAGCAGTGTAACTTCAAAAATATAATACAATAATTTTTTTACATGCGAAATGTCACCATTTTTTCATTTGCTATTGGCTACACTTGATGGTACAGTTTCACTTTTCTTCATAAGTAAGAGAGATTCTTCGATGAATTTTGCACAGCATACAAACCATGCCATGTGTATGAAACTATAGAATTTACTTAATTTATGAAAAAATGAATGAGCTGTTACATTTTAAGCTTCATGCTTAGAAAAAACTCAAAATTTATAGTCAATTATCTCAAATTTTACGACAGTTTCAACAGATTTGGAAAGTTCCAGAGTTTCATTTTTCGGTTTTGTACACGCGACCAGCCAATATAAGCCGAATCGGTTGGTCGTGTCTGAGGCGCTTACTCAACGAAGTCCTGTGTTTGTAAGGTTGCATAATTATTTGCATTAAAATTTTATTTTAACGCACATTTATTCGTTTATTCGGATCAATGTGCAGTGTTACACTCGGCCACGCTTCGCCGTCAGTTGTAACAGGCATGTCGGACTGTTGTAACACAATATTTTAAGTTCTAAAAACAATATCTGATCAATAAGAATGTAATAATTTTTATGAAAATGCAGGTGTTAGACGACAAAATAATAACTGTGACTGATAGATATAGTCAAATATAATTGAAATGATGCGTTACAACACAAAACTAATGAACTGAACAAACACATTCTTACATTATTATTTCCTCCGTCTAATCACACCGTAATTACATTAAAACATGCAATAACATTTCCAGGTTACACAAATTTTACCGCACTAATTACATTGTAACAAACCAATTAATTATTAATATTATCATTTTTAACACTTTCATATTTTTAAATAAACAAAACTTCATTAAATGTATCACTCGCTGTACATAAAGATTACAAATAAAAAAAATCTACCAACAAATCCGATAAACAACTGCGCCCACTGCTCGTTCGGTAATGTTTGAAAATTTATCCACACGAAAGACAACGAAAATAATGGTCGCCTTCCGAAGAGGAACTTATCACAATTTTGAAATTCAAGTTTTCTTTAAGTCGCTCTAACCTTTCTAGTAATTTTATTGTTCCTTATATCATTTTAAGGCTTCTCTTTCTTGTATTGTTCTGCTTTGCCTGCTTCTTCTGCTGTAGAATCTAACAGGATTTCTTTCTCAGTGGTGCTTGTTAGGATAGAACTTTTTAACTTCCGCCTTCCTTGGCGCTTGTGCAATGGCTGCTAAAAACTGCATTTTATTCGTTGCACTTGAACCACCAAATACGACAGACAAACTTCAGAATTATGAAATCAAATACGGCGTTTGCTCCGTGTGCTCCCTGTCAGGCGACCATAGCACAGACATCTACAAATTATCTGCAATCGATAAAAATAATTTAGAGAGACATAAATGTGGTTGAAATAACTGGTATCGCAAAATAACCTTTTTGGTTTGCCATTGCAGACGCCGACGGGCGTACGACAGAATTACCGTGTCTGGGTGTGGAGTTGCGCGAGGTAGTGGCATGGTGGCTCAAATAGTAATTATTTTAATATGATAACATTTACCTCCAGCAGTTACCACTAACGCTATTGGTGACTGATCAGCAGTATGTAAAAGAGATAAACCTTTTCAGCAAAGACATCCCACTTTAATGACGCTTTCACGATCATGGTAATACCCAAAACTTTATAGGTTACAAAAATAGAATTTATTTGTAATCGCTACAGTAGTAACAACGTCCAGTAGCCCAAGTAACGAGCAAAAATACTTTGGAACGGAAATTGTCTCGAAAACATCGAAATTCAGTCGGTAAATTTTCAACCCCTACTTAACGACTAACTGGCAAGCCCTCTACCGTCTTCCGCTGACCAGTCAACTGAACGAAAATGGTTGCAGAGTACGACCAGAGCAAAAGTCGAAATAGGTATGGTTTTTCTTTCACGAACGAGAGAGAACTTACTTTCTTTCTTCCTTGGGCCTTTCTCCCGCTCCAACGCGGGGTCGGCTTTGTTATGACGGATTTGGCAGTGTTAATTGCAGAGGGTGGCCGGTTGCCCTTCCTGCCGCCACCCCGAACCCCCCGGGACGGAAGTAGTGTACCCCAACTGTCTGCGTCTAGTGTAAGTCATGAAATAGTGCGAACGTTTTCAAATGTCTGTGAGTCGTGTAACTGAGGCGGAACTTGCGGACCAGCCCGCTATTCACCTAGCGGGATGTGGAAAACCGCCTAAAAATCACATCCAGGCTGGCCGGCATACCGGCCCTCGTCGTTAATCCGCTGGGCGGATTCGATCCGGGGCCGGCGCGCCTACCCGAGTCCAGGAAGCAGTACATTAGCGCTCTCGGCTACCCTGGCGGGCGAACGAGAGGGAACTTACGAAGGCGCATTTCGAACAAGAACGGATTCAGAGGTGCATCTAGCAAAGCAAGTAGACAACGCGGTATTTTGTATCGTCGATAATAACACCAAAGCCTCTGTGCTCTTACAGCAAGGACTTCACGATATTCGAAAGAGAAATACACAACGCTGGAAATTACTGAGGGATCGATTCAGTAACCGGCGGTACCAGCTTCCCCACTTGGCGAGCGACTGCGCCTACACACGCCTGAGACGGTGGTGGTTCCCGGAGCTCGGGTTACACGGCTGCGCGCCAAGGCCGCTCCCAGACTTGGCGCAAGAGTAAGCAGGCACCAGGAGTCCTCATCCCGACGTTCATTAGAAAGCAACGCACCAATTAGTTTGGATTACCCTGATTCCAGAGCGGGTGATTACGCCGTATTATAGTTAAACACGGCTTCATATTCTCGCGTGTGTATACGAGTACAGCTCGTCAAGTATGCAGATACACACAGCACAGAATCTGTTCTCTTATATAAAAAAAATTAATTGTAGGCAATGCGCATTACCAACAGAAAGCACTGCGATAATACAAAATGTTGTTCACGATTACATCAATACGAATACCCATTCCAAAGCTCGTTGCCTGGTGCGAGGATTTTGTAACGCTGAAGAGATGATGCATTGAGGGTTAAATGGTCATTAAAAACACGAATGTTTAAAAAACAAATCGGCATCGGGCAACAAAGTTTCCAATACACACATAGCTGATGGAAGGCAATCGACACAAAGAAACACACAGATGTAAGGACTGTTACGAGTGAATGTTGGATAAGCTTAACGAACCTAGCCATTCTCCGCGTTCAGTTAATTAAACGTTATATATTCTGCTAAATTATTTGACGAATTTACATTGTCTTATGCTTTTAGAGGTTTAATACGCTCATATCTATGCAGTAGGAGCTATACAGAGAATGCGTAGTAGTTATTACCCTACATAGAAGTGAAGAACAGAATAACACCCGCCATAACTTTTGTAAAAGCAGATACAGTGCCTTTCATAAGTTTTGGGACAAACAGAATTGTTTTGTATTTACTTTGGGAAATAACAGACAAACCATAAAATAGAAATAATTTCATATTTATATGAAAAAACATAGATTTGCCTTCGCAAATGTCCTGGGACGAACTGCGGAAATAAACCAAAAAACTAGGAAATAATGTGGAATTAGTACTTTGCACTTCCACTCCCACGTTGAAACACCTGTGTCAGTCGTTTTGGCATACTTTGTGCAGGCTTCTGTAAGTACGAAATTCTTGAGATTTTCACATTTTTCTTGCAGTCGTCTTCTGACGTCTTGTTTGAATGTATGGTGACTTTTCGAATATATGTTTCAAACGCATCCCATAAATTCTCTATGGGACATTGTGGAGGGGGACTGACAACTTTTGGACAGTTGTACAGGAGCTACAACCGTACTATATATGCGGTACGTTTGGGGTCGTTGTCCTGATAAAATTTGAAACAGTCTCCAATGCCTACATTTTCTGCGCTCTTCTTCAAATTGTTCCTTAGAATCTGCAGGTATACATTTTTATCCATTGTTTCGTCAATGAAAACCAGCTCATCCACTACCTGCGCAGACATGCAAACCCCAACCGTAACATGGTCCCTGTCACGTTTCACTGTAGCTTACATATTTTTTTTTCTTCCAGCTCTTTGTTGGGCTGCCGCCAGACCGTTACTCGTCCATCAGGTGCTGATATGTTAAATTTTGATTCATCCGAAAAAATTACTTGATTGCACCACTCCGTGTTCTTGTTTGTGTGTTCCCTTGCGATTAGCAGCATTTTCTTCCTATTGGCAGGGCTGAACTCAGGCTTCCATCTTGCAGTTCGCCCATGGTAATCCTCTCTGTACAGTACTTGTGTGATTGTGCTTCTTCCCAAACGCTTCGTCAGACTCAATGGAAATTCGTGTCGCTGTGATTCGTGGATCTTTCTTGAGCTTTTGTACTATTGCCCTCTCTTCTCTCCTCAGAAATGTCCTTGGACGGCCTGTCTGTGGTAAATTTTCTATCCTGTCTTTATATTTACCGGGTGATCATTAAGTCAGTATAAATTTGAAAACTTAATAAACCACGGAATAATGTAGACAGAGAGGTAAAAATTGACACCCATGCTTGGAATGACATGGGGTTTTATTAGAACAAAAAGAAAAAAAAGTATTGCTAGACGCATGAAAGATATCTTGCGCACGTCGTTTGGTGATGATCGTGTGCTCAGCCGCCACTTTCATCATGCTTGGCCCCCCAGGTCCCCAGACCTCAGTCCGTCCGAATATTGGCTTTGGGGTTACCTGAAGTCGCCTCACCATAACTCCGGACGTGCTTTACAGTGCTGTTCACAACACTATTCCTCTACTACAGCTATTGTTGACGAATGATGGTGGACGTATTGAGCATTTCCTGTATAGAACATCGTCTTTGCTTTGTCTTACTTTGTTATGCTAATTATAGCTATTCTGATCAGATGAAGCGCCATCTGTCGGACATTTTTTGAACGTTTGTATTTTTTTGGCTCCAATAAAACCCCATGTCATTCCAAGCAGGTGTGTCAATTTGTACCTCTCTATCTACATTATTCCGTGGTTTATTCAGTTTTCAAATTTATATTGACTTTTTGATCACCCGTTATATCGACGGACGATGTTTCCTACAGCACTTTTCTTCATATTCAGTAACGTTGCTATTTCTCAGCATGTTCTTCGCTTTTCGTGGTGGAATATTACTAACTGCCTCTGTTCAAAAGTACTTTTTTTTACCTCTACGTACCATTGTACACACACACACACACTTGTGTTTCCTTTGAGCTCTCAACAAGTAATGACTGACATCGCAGGAAGTAACGAATAACAGATATGCACACTGATAATTTGCAGACGTACATCTTTGCTTCCGTGTTAACCATCATAAATTCTATCATACCCAAACATACTGTGCAGAATTTTTGTCCCAAAACTTATGAGAGCACTGTGTAACGTTTATGAGAAATTTAACTATAGTCTAAATATTGTTCGTGCTGCTGCTAGTGGATACAGAGAGCATTTGTAATGGCATAGCTAAAACTTCAAGATTTCGTGAGTATTCTGCAATTCATTCCATGTTTGTAGTATGTTTTTATCAATAAGTATAGAATTTCGAAATCAGGTATTTCTTTCGAAACACCCTGTACATTAACTTATTGCAGCTAGTTTTGGAGCTCTCATTTTCATTAAATCACATAATATTACACAGCTGGTTTGATCGAGTAGCACTGCGGTAACCTCGTGGGACGAGAAACTGTCCCTTCAGTCCGTCGGCAGTGTGCACGACGACGTGACGTCACTGACAGCGATACAGGTACACAGCGGAACATCGTCAACAGGTCGGCGGGCGGCGCTTAATGGGAGGCTCGCGGCTGTTGTACAAGGGCCGCCATTGTTCGCCTGCGTGTGCTGCGGTCCCGAGTATTAGCTACGCCTTGCTTAACCCGCCGGAATAGCTGAGCAGCCCCACGCGCCGCCTGTTTGCGTTCCGCCTCAGATCTATCAGGCGCCGAGTTTGCCAGTGTAATCAGCTCTAAGTACGTTTCCGCCTCCTCCTACATAAACGTTACGAATAGTTCCTTCTTCAAAAAAATTTCGTATGTCGTCCAAGCTCCAAAAACCAACTACCGTGCTGAAATGCCTGTTGCCTAGCGAACAAATGCGGGCTTACGGAATATCGGACCACCTTAGCTACTGAACTCGGAAGTTCCTAATGTCGTTCTTAATGACGCGTAATCGACGGATCTAAAAGTAACATCTCAAATGCCGTAAAACGGGTATACTTTGACCGCCGTGACTACTTTGACCACTCATACGCCAAAAGATTTACAGCTCTCTGCTGAGTCTCAGTTCGGTGTTTCGTATTATATACTCTTTGGCGGTAAAGTTCCAATGCTAGTGGTGACTGTCTTGCGCAACATCTGTCGAAACCGTTGATTGTATATATATATATATATATATATATATATATATATATATATATATATGTGTGTGTGTGTGTGTGTGTGTGTGTGTGTGTGTGTGTTGTTGTTGCGAAAATTAGCAACTGATCCCAAATAACGGAAAGTGTGAGTTCATCCACATGAGTGCTAAAAGGAATCCGTTAAAACTTCCGTTACACGATACATCAGTCAAATCTAAAGGCCGTAAATTCAGCTAAACACCTGGGGATTTCAATTACGAACAACTTAAATTGGAAAGAACACATAAAAAGTGTTGTGGGGAAGGCTGACCAAAGACTGCGTTTTATTGGCAAGACACTTACGAAATGGAACAGATGTAGCTACTAAGGAAACTGCCTAAACTACGCTTGTTCGTCCTCTATTAGATTACTGCTGCGCAGTGTGGGATCCTTACCAGGTACGATTGAGGGAGTATATCGAGAAAGTTCAAAGAAGCGCAGCACGTTTCGTATTATCGCGAAATGTGGGAGAGAGTGTCACAGGAATGATACAGGATTTGGGCTGGACATCATTAAAAGGAAGGCGTTTTTCGTTGCGCAGGAATCTTCTCACGAAATTCCAGTCACCAACTTTCTCCTCCGAATATGAAAATATTTTGCTGACGCCGACCTACATAGGGAGAAACGATCACCAAGATAAAATAAGGGAAATCAGAGCTCGTACGGAAAGATATAGATATTCGTTCTTTCCGCGCGCTATACGAAATTGGAATAATAGAGAATTCTGAAGGCGGTTCGATGAACCCTCTGCCAGGCACTTAATGAGGTCATCAGTCCCCTAGAACTTGGAACTACTTAAACCTAACTAACCTAAGGACATCACACACATCCATGCCCGAGACAGGATTCGAACCTGCGACCATAGCGGTCAAACAATGTTTATGCCAATGACAATGTGGAACTAAGGAACACATAACCATTAGTATATAAAGAAGGCTCATTTGTAATTGTTAACGTGCTTACAAATAAGAAAAACAAATGTCAGTCACATGCTATTGTCGTTCAGGTAGTGATTCAGATGTAACATATACTGTCAAATACCTCCGTAAACGAGGAATTAATTTTGTTTGGCCACACGAGCCATATATTGTCTCGATAAAAATAAGAACAGATAACCTTAATTATAACTGCAATGGATGCTTTGAAACGAGGATTTAGATCTAAGATGGGTGAAATTCAATGTATTATGCTCAGCTCAGTTTGGAGCTAAGGGTATGGTACTCCATCCCAGTACTTTTCATTGTATCTATAATTTTGATGACTGAGCACACAAAGTTTGATTTATGTACCACACTAGGTTTTTTCTTTTATGAGGCTTAATAAAGCACTTAACGAAACTTTAGATCAATGCACTTGTTTCTGGCCGGCCGAGGTGGCCGAGCGGTTCTAGGCGCTACAGTCTGGAACCGCAAGACCGCTACGGTCGCAGGTTCGAATCCTGCCTCGGGCATGGATGTGTGTGATGTCCTTAGGTTAGTTAGGTTTAAGTTGTTCTAAGTTCTAGGGGACTGATGACCTCAGATGTTAAGTCCCATAGTGCTCAGAGCCATTTGAACCACTTATTTCTGGGTGGTCAAAGTTCCATTCTGTTTTCAAAATATTGACGACAAATGGAATGCTACCTGACAGGCGTGGTGGAAGTACAGGCCGATCAATGGACCCCCAAATCCATGCTAACTTTGACCACCTGCATTATTTTCCGATTACTCCCTCTGCATTTTATAAAATGTACTGTACATGTAATCCTTTCATACAAGCCCTATGTCCATAAACACAAATATCACAGAAGTTAAAAAACAGTCATGGAATCACTTCTCAATCTGAAAATCGGTCAAAGTATACGCGGTTTCCGCTAATGCAAAGGTGTGTGAGGCGCTCGTTACTGTTCACTATACAGGACCAATCAAAATTCCCGGAATCGGACACCACAATGCAATTCCGTGCATACTCATAGTACACAAATGTCTCTAACAAAATTTCGCCCCGTACATATTCTCGGTAAAAAAAGGGGCTTCAAAGTAAATTTGGCAAAACTAATTAAATATACAAATGTCTTCATTTAGTACTCCGTAGCTCTGCTGCCCAGTTGGTGCAGTGGGTTAAGTTTTGCGGTAGAACACTCGAGTTCGATTCGCGATCTACGTTCAATTTTTTTAAATTTTTAAATTTTGATTTGCTGCACAATGGTATAGAATACCCTGTTTCTTAAACGATACATACCTCCTACGACTTTTATTTTAACGCTGAACTTAACAATTATTCGTCAGATATGTGAGAAATACAGGGACAGCTAGAAGTTACATGTTCCTAAAAAAATAATATAATAATAATAGTGTTGTGGGAAATGGAGTTTCTTGCTTGCGGGAATGTTTGTTGTCGGCAATGGATGATCTTGCGGAAGACGCATAGAACGTGTTATCCACGTACTTTCCAGTCAGTTTGATGTCAGTGTTGACGTACCTGTATACGAACAAAAATGTGTTTTTCACAGGTTGAACGTGTGCTGATCCCTGAAAAATATTTCAACTCGTAATCTTTCTTAAAATGTCAGGAATACTTCACGGCAGCTTTTCCTGAAACAAGGTTGCTTAATAAATCAACGATTTCACGCATAGTCGCTAGTTTTAAAAAAAAAACGCTAATAGTGCGGTGTTAAGTGATACCTCACTGGAAAATAACTGCGCATCAGAGGCATGGAGAAGCTGAAATCCGTCCGTGTCATATTTACGTTGTGCATGAGCTTCGAGAACCTGATAGAGGAAAAAAGACTACTTTACTGTCAATGGTTTTCGCGTTTGGGTCTTGGACTATGTTTCCTACTCTTATGAAGCAGGGTTTCATCAAGTGGCTACGTAAACAGCCAGAACGACAGACACTAAAGTTCAGAAAACCATCAAGTTTTCCAGGAGCCATCATTACATTAACAGCAGGTTGCTGTTTGGTGTGCAATTTTGCTCAAACGAATTGTAGGCCCTTTTTTTTTCTCGGGAACGATAACAGCTGAACGCCCAAGGACATCAACATGAAATTCGCAGTACTGTTAGAGGCTGATAAAAGACTATGGTCGCTGCAGCAAGACGGCAGAACAGCGTACATGACGAATAGCACCATGATAATGCTGCACGAGTTCTTTAGGGAACACCATTTCACGTGACCTCTGGCCGCCTAAATCCCCCGATTTATCTTTTGCAGACCTTTTTTTCTTTGGAGACATCTGAAGGATGACGACTACAAGGGCATCCCTCACACAACAGACTAAATGAACGAAGAAGTAATATACTGCATAAGTTCAGTGCCAAAAAGTACCAGCTATCGTAAAGATATGTGTTGAGGCGGGCGTTGAAGCTGACGGTAGGCATTTCGAGCATATATTTCGAGAAAATACATATTGTGATTGTATACATTATTAACAAATATTTTAATTTTTTGAATTTAGGGTTGCATAACTTCTCGATCATGCTCTATTTATAACCAGTTAACAAATTGATCTGTCAGAGGACAGAAATAACTACAAGATTTATCAATTTGGTGGTGTTAAAAATACATACTATATTCAGCAAGAATGGGTAGTTTTCCGGAAAGGCGGATAACTAAAATGTCCTCTCATTTCTGTGTTAGTATTAAATAATTGCACGTGTTTTGTATAAGACTTGCTGTAGTGGCTGTATAACGACTAAGAAGCCAGATACTATATCATGCAGTCTGAAACCAAAAAATAAAAATTACATCCAGGCTCGGAATCAGACTCGAGTATTCTAACGCAGAATCCAATCCACCGCACTAAGTGGATAGCACAGTTCACTGTATCATATGAAGATACTTGCCACATGTGATATTACACTGTCGCCATACTGCCTTTCGCTGACGTCCTTTTTCTTTCTAAAATACGTGAAGAATGAAAAGCAGTGATCAGGAGCTGAAGATCACGCGATGTCGATATGACGCCGAATCATCTGCTGCCCTGTGGTGCCAAGCGAATGCGGTATAGAGGGACATGAGATCAGCAAACCGCACTGCCGACCTTTGTCGACATTTTAGACCCTGGGGCCGCCACCTCTCTATCAGCTGGTTCCTCAACTGGCGGCACGTGGCTGAGTGCACCCCGGTCCAGTCCTCCCACCAAGCAAGAATCCTTGGCAGTACCGGGAATCGAACCCGGGTCCTCCGCATGGCAGCCACTTACTCTCTCCATTCAAATTCGTCTGAGACACATTTTTCTACTGTTCAGCCGGTGGCACAGGGGACGAGTTGGTTAACATTTATGTTGGGCTCTACGAGTTTTCTAATGTCACTTCCTCTTACTTCACGCTGAAAAGCCATTTCTGGGATATTTCGGCGAGTCCCGTAAAGGAGAACCAACGTCACAAGCAGAAAACTCACAAGCAGAAAACTACAGGCTCGTAGAAAGCAAGACGTCATATTGTACTTGTCTTGTTCAGCAGAAGCCCATATTCGGTTGATTTTATGTTATATCTTACACCCGACGAATACATGCTGTTGCTACACACCAGCACATTGAATGTCTCGAGAATGGATCGTTAGTGGTACGACATGTAGCAGTAAACACCACGCGGAAAGTCAAACTGGTGGTTAATGAATTTTCGTACTTCGTTAATATCGCGTGTTGTGAGAGCAAGCCGCTTTAAAGCAACGGCACATTAAAGATTAATGAAAGACGTGTCGTTCTTGTTAAGATTTGTTATAATTAAACGCAAATTAATAACATAATGGCGATAAAAGCCTGTAGAAGACTCTTGTGACGAAGCTACAGCCTAACGTACTGTGTAAACACACTACGTTACAGTACGAAGGTTAGTTCCGTATCAAGTTCGAGCCCTCCCGTATCTAATTTTTTTTCTTCCCCTTCACGCTTTCCAAATGGTTGTGTGACTTTCTTACGAAATTAATAGAAATAATTTTTGTACTACTTAATGTTACGTAAATACAATTGCGTTCTCTGCGTTCTGTGTCAGGAGTTAGTTTATTCTATTTGGTCAACTTTTATAAGCTGATGATATCACTGACAAGGACATGTAGCTTTCCTTTTACGTATTATTAAATCCTCATAGATACTGAATTTTTCGTTTAAGCATACCTAAGATGGAACAACACGACTAACATATTGATAAGCGAGGAAATGTGCGTTTTAACATAACTAACGTCGGAATTTCACGCCCGTCCATTTTCGTGAACAAAGTCTCTTGTCTGCGAGCCAAATAAAGCCGACAACTCCGCTGGAGAGCGCTAAGTCACGTTAACCAGATCGTCCCGTCAGCTAACGCCGCTTTGTCTCGTGTGGCTGGATATTCCATCTACGAGCGCGTCGACGTTAGCTGTCTCGTACCGTGTGCCGATGGCCGTCCGATCCAAGGGATCATGCTGCAGCGTCCGAGGGCGCGAATGTTGGGTCAGCCTGTATATGACGTAATGGATAATACAGGGAGCTCCGAGAGACTGTCTACAACAAATGCCATCGTACACAGCACTAAAAATCAAATAAAAGCAGTCTCGACAGCGTTTTCAGATTTTTATTCCTTAGCAACCGGTTTCGGTCCTTTCCTCAGACCATCTTCAGGCTTTTTCTCGCCATTATGGCTGCTGTTGGCGGCAGAGGGAGCGAGATCCGTAGAAGGAAGAATGTCACAGTACTGTCAAAACCGTGCGGTTCTAGGCGCTACAGTCTGGAGCCGAGCGACCGCTACGGTCGCAGGTTCGAATTCTGCCTCTGGCATGGATGTGTGTGATGTCCTTAGGTTAGTTAGGTTTAATTAGTTCTAAGTTCTAGGCGACTGATAACCTCAGAAGTTAAGTCGCATAGTGCTCAGAGACATTTGAACCATTTTGAACTGTCAAAACGATAGAGAATTGTAAGGAAATACGTCAAGACCCGCAGCAAATCGACGGTTAGTGCTGGGATTGGCGGTTCACCCTCAATATTGACAAATCTAACGCTTTGCGTACAAACAGGCACGAACCTACATTTTTGTTAGGTTGTTTCGCACGTAACATCATTCTCCGATTTTGTTACCAGACTCTCCATTGGTTCATAATGACCTCTCGTCAGTTTTGTGCAGATTTCTTCCGCAGGTTAGTGCTTCGGCACTTGACAGTACCTTCCCTCAAGAGTTTAAACAACCACCATCGCCATCTCTGTATCACGCAGAATTCCCTGCGTGTAACTGAACAACGTTTACATTGCTTTCTTTGACAGCTCCGCAAAGTACGCAGGACAACTTCTGTACAGTTTAGAGGACAGCAGAGAGATACTGGAAGAAGTATGGCAGTGAGAGTGGGTCACTAGCAGCGCCAGGATGGCTCATTTACCCGGGAAAGGCAAAGTTCCCGACTTCGAGTCTCGGTCCAACATAAAGTTTTGGTCTGCCAGGAAGTTTCAAATGGCTCTGAGCACTATGAAACTTAACATCGGAGGTCATCAGTCCCCTAGAACCTAGAACTACTTAAACCTAACTAACCTACGGACATCACACACATCCATGCCCGAGGCAGGATTCGAACCTGCGACCGTAGCGGTCTCGCGGTTCCAGACTGTATCGCCTAGAACCGCTCGGCCACCCCAGCCGGCAGGAAGTTTCAACATACCTTTTGAGTTTTGAATGTAGGAGCGAGATACCTGCAATTAAGCTGCGAAGATATGCCAGTTCTGCCCGGGTAGATCTCCCTGCGAAAGGTAAGCGTCCGGATTCGTCTCCCCGGGCCGCATTTCATTTTTTAACGTGTGAGCAAGTTTCACACGAACGCACACTCTGCCGCCGAGTGAGAGATTAATTTGCTGTGCTATCAATTTACTGCATAAGGACTCCAACGCATGCATTTGGCACGAATGACTAAAATGGCGAGGTCTCATATAGCAACAGAATTAAAATGCCTGTGCGACAGTGATTCTGTTCAGGGCAAATGTCGCTACGGTTATGGCCGGCATCCCGAACAACGTCACTACTCGTGTTGCACACGCCACGCACATGATGCCACAGGCGAGTAACAGGAGTGGAGCACTTGAAATTTCACAAACACGAGCCGGGTCTCACTTTTTTTCATTATTATTTTCAGATGTGTAGTGCAACCGGAGTACTGTACCACGAGTAAAAACAGGAATTAAAAAAATGTGACATCATGCATGTGAACAAAAGGAGAAAAAAAATGCTTGTTGTTGGCGGGGATCACAAACAGTTTTGCAGCCGTTACTGTGTGTTGCAGTGGTGTGAAAAGACTTCGCAGCATAGGTCGATACTGCATTCCTCTCCTAACATCAAACGAAAGAAATTACTGTCAGCGGGTTGTGTCGGCTACAAGAGCAGGGAAGCGGCTAAAAGGCGTAGCGCGACCTGTTATGACCCTGCACCGTTTCCCACCTATTGCCTGTATCTCGCGCTTTCCTCGCACGTTATACGCGGACGAAAAAAAACAAAAATCGCAACACCAAAAAATAATTAATGGAGAGTAATGAAATTTCAGGAATACATCTGTCTAGGTAAAATATTTAAGTGATTAACATCGCAAAATCACAGGTTAATGCAAGCGCGAAATAAGTCATTACGCATGTGAAATGTTGGTACATCATCTTTCAGATGTAGGAAGCCGCCTACCAACTTTCTTTTATGTCGCACGATTCGTTCTTGGTGCGAGTTTTGTTTTCGTCAGTGTATTAGCTCACGAATGCGATAAACGTCCATTTCCCCCTAATCTTAAGTTTTTCTGCAGCTTTGAACTTGGGTTGCATTTCTTTCAGTCTTCTCCCCTTCTTCTGTACAGCAGCTTTTGTCCGTTCACCCCTCTACTTTCCTACCATTGCCTCACATTGTAGATTTAAGTTTCGTCTCACTTAAGGATTAATCAGAACTTACAGTAAGAAATTAATTGTAGCTGGGCCATCAACAGCCGTTTGACATCTGTAAGAGTACACAAGAGCAAAATCGGCTGGGCGTGTCTGGCAAACTAAAATAACCTTCTGCTGCGTCTAAAAAGGAAAGTTTACAACCAGTAGGTATGAAAAATCTTGACTTACAAAAGTGAGACTGGATTGATAATAGGAAAACAATTCGAACACTAAGAGCTGATCAGCGAGGAAGGGTACATGTTGAATATTACTAGGATGGAGGTGGGCGGGACATGAAGGCAAGATGGCAGGCGGACTAAGACATCCTCTGTTGGATTCCAAAACACGGTGACAACAACCTAACAGAAAGTAAGGAAATGACACCGGCAAATATACGGGACTCACGTGGATGTGTAGAAAAAACCATAGTACATGGAACATTCATAAGAAAGTCTTTATCCTGCCAATGAATAGTTGACAAAAACCCTTTAACAACCTTCCAATTTTGTAAGTGGAGCTCGTGCTCATTCTGTAAAAGAATTTGGCAACGCCAGAAAACTGTAGCGAAATGCAGAGGATGGACAACTGCTGCATGGACTGACAGAAGGCACAAAAGAGAGCAGTGAGAATAATTAGTGGTGTTCACCCAAGGACGTCATGTAGGCACCTATTCAAGGAGTTAGGTATTTCAACTGCACCACCAGAGCACATATATTCACTAATGAAATTCGTTATAAATAATGCGTCTCAATTCGCGAAGAACAGTGATGTTCATACGTACAACACTAGAGGGAAAAATGACCTACTATCCGTTATTGAAGCTATCAGTAGCCCAAAAAGAAGTACATTGTTCAGCAACAAAAATCTTCGATCATTTGCCCAACAATATAAAGTGTCTGACAGGTAGCACATCTAGTTTTAAATCTAGCCTAAAATCACTTCTTTTGGACAACTCCTTCTATTCCACGGACGAGTTTCTGTATCAAAACTGGTAAAAAAAAATTGTACCTCTAAATGTAGTTGCATGTGTAGAACTAAAAATTTCAGTAATATTAATATTACCACTATTCATGTATGTATATACAGGGTGGTCCATTGATCGTGACCGGGTCAAATATCTCACGAAATAAGCGTCAAACGAAAAAACTACAAAGAACGAAGCTTATCTAGCTTGAAGGGGGAAACCAGATGGCTCTATGGTTGGCCCGCTAGATGGCGCTGCCATAAGTCAAACTGATATCAACTGCGGTTTTTTTACATAGGAACCCCCATTTTTATTACATATTCGTGTAGTACGTAAGGAAATATGAATGTTTTAGTTGGGCCACTTTTTTTGCTTTGTGATAGATGGCGCTGTAATAGTCACAAACATATGGCTCACAATTTTAGACAAACAGTTGGTAACAGGGAGGTTTTTTAAATTAAAATACAGAACGTAGGTACGTTTGAACATTTTATTACGGTTGTTCCAATGTGATACATGTACCTTTGTTAACTTATCATTTCTGAGAACGCATTCTGTTACAGCGTGATTACCTATAAATACCACATTAATGAAATAAATGCGCAAAATGATTTCCGTCAACCTCAATGCATTTGGCACTACGTGTAACGACATTCCTCTCAACAGCGAGTAGTTCGCCTTCCGTAATGTTCGCACTTGTATTGACAATGCGCTGACGCATGTTGTAAGGCGTTGTCGGTGGATCACGATAGCGAATATACTTCAACTTTCCCCACACAAAGAAATCGGTGGACGTCAGATAAGGTGAAAGTGCGGGCCATGGTATGGTGCTTCGATGACCAATCCACCTGTCGTGAAATATGCTATTCAATACCGCTTCAACCGCACGCAAGCTATGTGCTGGACATCCATCATGTTGGAAGTACATCGCCATTCTGTCATGCAGTGAAACATCTTGTAGTAACATCGGTAGAACATACATTGCATCATTTAGATTGTCATCGATAAAATGGGGGCCAATTATCCTTCCTCCCGTAATCCCGCCCCATACATTAACCCGCCAAGGTCGCTGATGTTCCACTTGTCGCAGCCATCGTGGATTTTCCGTTGCCCAATAGTGCATATTATGCCGGTTAACGTTACGCCTGTTGGTGAATGACGCTTCGTCGCTAAATAGAACGCGTGCAAAAAATCTGTCATCGTCCCGTACCTTCTCTTGTGCCCAGTAGCAGAACTGTACACGACGTTCAAAGTCGTCGCCATGCAATTCCTGGTGCATGGAAATATGGTACGGGCGCAATCGATGTTGATGTAGCATTCTCAACACCGACGTTTTTGAGATTCCCGATTATCGCGCAATTTGTCTGCTACTGATGTGCGGATTAGCCGCGACAGCAGCTAAAACACCTACTTGGCCATCATCATTTCTTGCAGGTCGTGGTTGACGTTTCACATGTGGCTGAACACTTCCTGTTTCCTTTAATAACGTAACTATCCGGCGAACGGTCCGGACACTTCGATGATGTCGTCCAGGACACCGAGCAGCATACATAGCACACGCCCGTTGGGCATTTTGATCACAATAGCCATACATCAACACGATATCGACCTTTTCCGCAATTGGTAAACGGTCCATTTTAACACAGGTAATGTATCACGAAGCAAACACCGTCCGCACTGGCGGAATGTTACGAGCTACCACGTACTTACACGTTTGTGACTATTACAGCGCCATCTATCACAAAGCAAAAAAGTGGTCCAACTAAAACATTCGTATTTCTTTACGTACTACAGGAATAGGTAACAAAAAATGGGGGGTCCTATTTTTAAAAACGCACTTGATATCCGTTTGCCCTAAGACAGCGCCATCTAGCGGGCCAACCATAGCGCCATCTGGTTTCCCCCTTCAAGCTACACGAGTTTCGTTCTTTGTAGTTTTTCCGTTTGATGCTTATTTCGTGAGATATTTGGCCCGGTCACTATCAATGGACCACCCTGTTTATCTTGTAATCTGACTTGTTCCACATCATATCGATAAAATAATCGTGAAAATGATCTACAGTACATGACATTACTAAATATAAATGAATGTACTGGGCATGACGGAAACACCCATTACTATCCCATTATACCACTAGCTGTACCCAGCCACGCGTTGTTGTGGCTCAGTCTGGTTAAATGGAAAAGAAAGAAAAGAGAATGCACACGTTTCTAGTATGTATGGGAACTAGGTACACGTCCTAATCTCCTCCTCTCCCTTGTCCCAGTCGATCTCCTCCTCCTCCTCTCTTTGTCAATCATACCTCCCCCCCCCCCCCCGCCCCCCTCACCGTTTCTTCCTTCCGGATCTCTATGCCCACTTCCTCCCACCCCTCTTTCTATCTCCTCTCCTCTCCCACTCTGACTCTGAGCCTCGTTTCTTGTTATTGCAAATTCAGATTTTATAGTAGCATTGCAATCACAAGCAGATAAGCCAGAAATACAACTTTCCCGTTTTACGTAGAAACCGTCTGTGGGGAATGAAAGAAAATAGCACCTTTGATATGTATATAATGAGAGACATTACCCCATCTGAAGTACTTGACTGAGTCTGTAGTCTTTATTTTCAGATATTTTGTAGTACTGGTAATATCTTCAATGCTCTTCTGTTATCTTGTTTTGTGGGTTGCGTTAGGACATAAAAATACTACACACATCAACAAAAGTTTTACCTCACCCTTTCATTTCAAAATTCATGGTACAGAAAGCAAAAATTGGGCCTGAGGCATGTGTATGTATTCATTTGCAATGTGTCCAGATAATCAGATAAAAAACAAACATTTTTGAACGACAAAATCGTCTGTTTCGCAGGGGGGAGAGGGTTCGCAGCACTTACGAGTGACGTCAATACATGGTGGAACGTCCCCCTGCTTGGATCCAGGCTTGGATCCGTCGTGTTATTCCATCGATGAGACCATCTGGCCAGTTCTGGTCCAAACTGTCCCATTCTCCAATGGTGATTCTCCATAGGTTTCGCAGAGTACGAGCTCCTTGACAATGTCCAAAAACATCTCACTTATATCGATCCCACACATGTGCGATTGGGTTCATGCCTGGGCAACTGGCAGTCCACTCCATTCTGGTGATCCTAGCGTGCTAAGGGAGCATGTTTTTGAGAACGGCACAACGAGCACGAGAGTTATCATCCATCAAAATGAAATTGTCACCAAAATGTTGGCGATACAATCCCACTACTGCTTGCAGAACATCGTTGCCATATCGAAAGTCAGTGATACTGCTCTCAACAACGACGAGCGGCGTACTATACCCGCAAACTAAATTGACACTCGGCGTGGCGGCTGATGGGAACGACCGTAAATACATTTCCTCTTTACAGTCACTCCCATCAGACACCGCGCCGAGTGTCAATTTAGTATGCACGTGTAATACGGTGCCCCTATGTAATGCCACTCCAGAGCGTCACTACACCACCGCATTGTTGCCCACGTCAGACACAGTGTTCGAGTCGTTCATATTCTCCAAACACGTTGACTGCGATTACTAGGGTACACAAATTAGTTTCGTTCGTTAACAACGCCCGATGCCGCGGGGAGTCCATTCTGCATGATTCCTTGATCATCTATAACGGAGTATTTGGTGTAGTGGTGTACTTTGCGCTCGCCACGTTCATCGGTAACGGAGAATGCAATCGTCTCCTAACAGTTTGATGCGATGCATGCTGTTCTGTAGCCTCTTCGAAAGCTGAATTCGGTTCCGCAGCAGTCAACCCACGTTTCCTTTGACTCAAAAGTTGTAGATAACGATCATCTGTCAAGCGTGGACGGCATGCGCTGTTTTTGTGGCATGCCGGATTTTAACTCACCCGTTCCATGCACTCTAACGCGTCCTACTGGCGTTTTACTTTCAACTGAAATGCTGCAATCCATTCGAGTGCGGCGTTCTACTCGTAAGTAGCGCTCATGGTGGTAGTTTGTATGTCAGGGATGACCTTCCGATCGCTACGGGAACTGTCACAATAGCAACAAACCTGCACGACACAACGGAGTGAGACAACACCTTCGTTCACGCGTGTACATTAAAAATACTACGCCTCCGTAAGGGTAATGTAATGTAATCGCGTTAAATAAGGTGTTACTGAGGGAATTTTATGGAGCAAAATAGCTGATGGTGGCGCGAAGTGGAGAACATAAAACGCAGACCTGAAACAGCAACGGAACGGTTTCTTTAATAGAGAAACGTGTTAACAACGAATAAAAATTTTAAGTGTTTGGAAGTATTTTCCGACATTATTATTCTGGACCGTAGCGTTATACGAAAGTCAAAATGCGGATTATAAGCTGTAAGGAGAAGAACGGAATATAAGCTTTTCATATGCGGTGCTACAAAAGAATGCTGAAGGTTAGATGATTAGATCGGAAACTAATGAACTGGTACTGAATGCAATCGGGGAGATAAAAAATAAATGTCACAACTTGAACAAAAGATGGAATCGGTTGATGGGATACAACCTGAGTCATTAAAAAATAGTTCATCTGATACGTGCGGGCCAAAAATGCAATTAAATTAGCGTCCACGTATGAGACTTGATTTCATCTGGTCTTCATTAGGAAAAAAAAAAAAAAATACTTCGAGTGTTACCGAACGACATTAACTTGAAAGTATCTGATCACAACCGTTTCCAGCAAGGATTAGCGAAAACAATGCGAAACATCTGACATTTAACTGCTGTCGGAGATCACTATCAGTGATCCGTCAACAGAAATGCAGTGTTATAAGCCACCAAATTCGTCGAGAGAGGCTGAAGCATTATATTGCATTCCTATGTTTCTCGGTAATCTTTTCGTAAGTTAGATTTAGAAACAAATTTTAACAACAGTCAATAATTAACTTATGGTGCGAGCGCCTGGCAATGTAAAAGCATTAGGTTAGACGTTAGAACAACAAGCATCAACGACTATCCACAATAACCCAATACAATCATTCCAAACTTCTAAACGCATTCCTTCGAAATCTGTTTGCGGAGACTTCGCCATATTTCGCAAAATGGAAAAAAAATCAAAGTGAACTACACGCAGTTGATCTTCGAAATACGTACAGCACTATAAAGAGGGAAAAAAACTACAAATTAAAAAGCAGTTAACACAATTATTTTTAGCCTATACAGGAGGAAAAATGTTGATTAATTGTGCCCACTGCGCTATAAAACCACAAGGCAACTTCGCGACGACGTTTTGCGACTCAAACTGCTACTTCATGAAACGAACTTTACGACTACTGAGCCTTAAAATGAATATACTGTTGTTAATTCATAATAAGACGAAGTACTTTTGAGCACCGTTTATCCTGTACGTGTCTGTGGGCAGCTTAAGCAATGGTATGAAAATCTCCTTTTTATTGATTCCCGCTCTCTGCAGTAGCCTCGTCACTTCCCCACGCTCTAAGTGAAACACAAGAGAACAAAAAACTCAAAGGCATCATGATACAGCAAGCAGTTCGTGGACGCTCCGCCAGTTGGTGCTACAATACGCGTCAGGCAACATTTCTCAATGCTTGGCAGAGTCGCCACCACAGCGCTGCTGTCCCAGCAGTTCGCAGCGCCGCCACAGATGGCTCCAGTCCGCGGGGTCACTAGAGATCGATCTGTTAACGGCCTTGATACACAGGAATTTTGTTTTCTAACGGTTGTGTCGGCCAAGACGTTAAATATATATTCAACTAATACTCTAAATGAATTACGGCCATCTAAAAACAAACGTAAACTGAACTGCTGAAGTGCTAGAGATGACGCTTTAAGTTGACATTATTACTTGTGGGAAAACAAAAGACATGAATATTGCGCTCCAAGTTATTTTAAAAGTTGACTGGATCCTAGTTTACCTGCGAAGACACTCTCTAAATAACAATAATAATAGTGCAAGCTAATTCACCGGTTGCACGGCAATTAATACGAACGTTTGTCAGACTAGGAGACAGAAAACTACAAACATTATTATAAGCTGTCAACAGAACTATATTATCTGAAAATAGTTTATATTTTCAAATGCCTCACTACTTCCAACACTAAGAGCTTGTTTTATGAGTATTTACACCATTATCTGAAATGCACGCCGAATCATCGCATGGATAACTTTTTCGTTCTAAAGGCGGACCATATGCAAAAACACACGTATTATTAAAGCAAACACGGAGAAACAAAAGAGCTTCAACCCCAAGATGAAACGGACACAAAGCCTATACTATTATACGAAACAGCTCATTTTTTATTTTTCTCTTTCACGAAACTCAAACTGCGGTGAGGTCCTTTCCGTTTGAAGCAAACAATTAGGAACAGATCCAACGACTAACTGGAAAAATCCTAACACAAAAGTATGTGTACGATAAAACGGGTAAGTGGCACTGCAGGAAATAAATTGGTTACATATGAATCACCACTGTGAGACGTTGAAAATACGCGAGACTGTTTGCTTAATGCTCGAATTTTTTACGGCATATATTGAGGCAGTGTAATGCGCTACTCACGCCAAACATGATTTTTTATTTTCTGGTGTTGATGTCCGACTAGGCGCTTAACATAATTAACCCCTCCTGAAAGACCTCGAAACTGACACCCTGTAGCCAATACCTGAACCGAGGAGTTCAGAGGTGAAACAGTTGACCTGATGAGACATGCCAACTAGCCGAAATCGCGAGCTCAGCAGAGGACAATGTGCCGAATGCAATTCGCGTTCAGCCACTGATTTCATTCTGCTATAAGCAATGCGCTTCCCTGAGATTTTTTGCGGATCACTTACCAGTGATTTGGATCATTTTGAGGAAGCGCAAATTACGTACGATCCGGCCATTGTCTCCGAACTGTGAATCTGCTGCTCTCGCTTCTGTCAGATACAAACTATACAGAAACGATGGTAAAAACTTCAAGAGCCAAGTCATTTTGAAATGTATCACATGCAGTAAGAGGAATGCGCACCACCATCATTGATGACCGTTGCTCCACTGCTCCCCCTCGTAAGAGAGAAATTAAGTTAGTCTGACAATTTCAGTTTTACAAATCTTGCTACTTTATTGAAATACGCGTCACAGTGAGAGATTATTATTTTCTCCATCTGTATTCGATACTTCTGATTAGCTACTCTGACATTTATTACGCTACCGATATCCATAGGTACCTAAAGGAAGTGTCGGTAATATCCGTACGCCCTGTATCACCGCATGCGAGATTACAGAAGCACAAATAGGTTTCGCTTTTTAAACGACACTCGCTGCGCAAATGTCTGACGTGAAGTTTCTGCCGGAGCTGGGTGTCACGGTAAACGTTTTTCGCAACTGACGGCACTCGCTGGCCTTTGTGCATCCGCCTACGCTGCAACGAGAGCACGGGTCACAGTGAAGGTCAGCAGGGTACTGCGGCATCTGTCCGTCCCCTCTGCCTTCCGTTCCCGGTCACAACCGAGTGTAGCACTGGCACACTTGCATCAAACTGTCAAACACAAGTACCATCTCATTTGCATAACGAGATGACGCAGTAATTACGACGCAAAATAAACTATGCCTCTACGTACATCGTGCTACAGCTTGCAGTAACACATAGTTTACTCCACGTCTAAGCAGGTAAGAACTTAGGATGTTGGCAACACAGCAAAAATTCACTGAAGACCCAAAAAAACCGATACACCCGCGAGCACGCAGAAGTGTCGCAACATGACGTGGCGTGGACTCGATTAATGTCTGAAGTAGAGCGCGAGGGAATTGGCACCATGAATCCTGCAGGGCTGTCCATAAATCCGTGAGAGTACGAGGCAGTGGAGATCTCTTCTGAACAGCACGTTGCATGGCATCCCAGATATTCTCAATAATGTTCATGTCTGAGTAGTTTGGAGGCCAGCGGAAGTGTTTAAACTCGGAAGAGTGTTCCTGGAGCCACTCTGTAGCAACTCTGGACATGCGGGGTGTCGCATTGTCATGCTGGAATTGCCCAAGTCTATCGGAATGCACAATGTGATCAGACAGGATGCTTACGGACGCGTCATCTTCGGTGTTGACGGCCCAGGCGAGGCGTAAAGCTTTGTGTCGCGCGATCATCAAGGGTACACGAGCAGGCCTTCAGCTCAGGAAGACCTTATCAAAATTGAATTGTTCGCATGCTGAGAATTGTTGAGGGGCCAGCACTGAAATCTGCAGCAATTTGCGGAGTGGTTGCTCTTCTGTCACGCTGAAAGATTTTTTCAGGTGTCGTTGGTCCCGTTCTTGCAGGATATTTTTTCGGTCGCAGCGATGTCAGAGATTTGATGTTTTACCGGAGTCCTGATATTCACGGTATACTCGTGAAATGGTTGTACGGAAAAATCCCCACTTCATCGCTACCTCAGAGATGCTGCGTCCTGTCGCTCTTGCGTCAACTACAGCACCACGTTCAAACTCAGTTAAATCTTGATAATCTACCATTGTAGCAGCACTAACCGATCTAACAACTGCTCAAAATGGCTCTGAGCACTATGACACTTAACATCTGAAGTCATCAGTCCCCTAGAACTTAGAACTACTTAAACCTAACAAACCTAAGGACAACACGCACAGCCATGCCCCATGCAGGATTCGAACCTGCGACCGTATCGGTGGCGTGGTTCCAGACTGCGCCTAACAACTGCAGCGGAAACTTGTCTTACATAGGAGTTGCCGACCGCAGCGCCGTATTCTTCCCGTTTACTTATCTGCATATTTGAATATGTATGCCTATACCAGTTTCTTTGGCGCTCCAGTGTCTATCGCAGTTTCGCTCAATTTGCAGGTTTTGCGTTCCAAGTGCTCCCGTATATTGTTAAGATGTAATTCGTAAGTTAACCGCGAGTGACAGATGGAAAAGCAGAGGTGAATCAATCCCCTAGCCTACGCATTGTCTGCACCTGGTCCAGCAGACTTTCCTTGTGAGGACATTTAGAAGGTCTCGTTTATATAGCTTTGGTAAAAGATGCAGAGTACTTTCTTGCATGTATCGCACTCTGGCAATAAAAGCGACAACACTAAAAACGGCCATTTTTAGTTAATCACTGAAAAATAAGTGTGGACTGCCCCAAAGAGCATGTAAAACACACCAGAATTTACTGGCAACAGCACTTACTTGAAATTTAATGGAAGCTTATACTATTTCAATAAGTTTCAAAGAATTAATTCTTAAAATCGAGTTTCCTCAAGTATTGCATTTTGAGTTGTGTCACTGTTCTTACCGGTTTTCGATACTGTGCAAGGCTGTGAAACATACCTCCGGGAAAAATTGGTGCATACTGGAATCCACGCGACGATGGGTTGGTGTACGAATCAATCCTGATGGATGCAATTTGAATATTTTCATGAGGGGAAAAAGATTCATACCATACGCAGGTACGTTACCATCTGCTGTATTTCCCATTATAATGTTGTTGTCTCTCTCTCTCTCTCTCTCTCTCTCTCTCTCTCTCTCTCTCTCTCTCTCTCTCTCTCCCTCTGTCTCTCTGCTTTCCTCTCTTGTACTTCCACGTGATTCATTTAAACTTCGTGAGCATGGCTTCATGGACAAGGAACACTAGAACATCTAACTGCACACATTTTAAGTTGGAATAACCGACCTGGGAAACAGCCTTTGAAGTAGTTTTGTTCAAATGGGTAAACAGGGATACCAATTTGTCATAAAACATTATACTGTGTGGCTTACTGCCAACAGCAATTCATGTTTATTTCTTATTGGTTTGAGGAGTCTGCTGCTTCATTTTCTCACATAAGATACGGACAGCCAAATTAAAACACTGTCATACTTCTCTTCAATAAAGATCACACAAAGAATGTCCCACATCTTCAACCACACATGGATACTTTGTGAAAATGCACAATAGCCTATTGGAAAATCAACATTTAAAAAAACCCAGAGAAAAGTTCTCCATTCATTGTCACAACACTACACACTGGCCAATTAATCATTTGGTGATATCTTAAGGAATCTCTCACAATGTTAGTTTCTTCTTGTTACCTTATAGAGTTTCATGAAAATAAATACAGAATGAATAAAATACTATTGCTATGATATTCTTGAGGTCGCCTTGCAATAATAGAGAAAGTGATAGATGTTACATACCAGAAAGGAAAGTATGATCAAAAAAGTACCACACAAGCAGATATGAAGGTAAATTTTTGCTTTGCAGTTGTTACAGAGAAGCAAAGAGAAGAATAAGGGGATTTCCTATTAATCAGTTTTGTCACTTTTTTCACAAATTACTGTCATGAATAGTTTATACAAGAATGGAAAAATTGGGTGAAACTGATCTTAGGAAAGATTAGTTTGGGTTATGAAGAAATGTAGGAATAAGCAAGGCACTAATGATCGTAAAGCAAAACTACAGTTACAGCATATGTAGATTTACAGACAGCTGTTGACAATGCTTACTGGAATACACTCTTTGAAATTCTGGAGGGAGTATGAACCAAGTGCAAGGAGCAAGAGTTTACTAACGACATTCACAGAAACCAGACTGCAATTATAAGATTCAAAGAACAAGAAAGGGACGTAGTGGTCAAGAAGGAAGCGAGACAGAATTATAGCCCATCCTCGATTTTATTCAATCTGTACACAGAACAAGGTGTAATGGGAACAAAAGAGAAATTTGGAGAGGGAATTACAGTTTAGGGAGAAGAAATAAAAACTCTGAAGTTTGCTGATGATATTGTAACTGTGTCAGAGATAGCAAAAGACTTGAAAGAATAACTGAACAAAACAGGTAGTGTCTTGAAGTAAGTTATAAGACGATCATCAACAAAAGTAATTCAAAGGTAATGGAATGTAATTGAATTAACCTGGTGATGCAGAAAGAATTAGATTAGGTAATGAGACACTAGAAGCAGATGAAGTGTTTTTCCATCTGGGAACCAAAATAACTGACGACGGTCGAAGTAGAGAGGACCTAGTAGATAGTGTCGGAAGTTCCATGTGGCTTTTCGCGGATGATGCAGTAGTATAAAGAGAAGTTGCAGCATTAGAAAATTGTAGCGAAATGCAGGAAGATCTGCAGCGGATAGGCACTTGGTGCAGTGAGTGGCAACTGACCCTTAACATAGACAAATGTAATGTATTGCGAATACATAGAAAGAAGGATCCTTTATTGTATGATTATATGACAGTGGAACAAACACTGGTAGCAGTTACTTCTGTAAAATATCTGGGAGTAAGCGTACGGAACAATTTGAAGTGGAATGATCATATAAAATTAATTGTTGGTAAGGCGGATGCCAGGTTGAGATTCATTGGGAGAGTCCTTAGAAAATGTAGTCCATCAGCAAAGAAGGTGGCTTACAAAAAACTCGTTCGACCTATACTTGAGTATTGCTCATCAGTGTGGGATCTGTACCAGGTCGGGTTGACAGAGGACATAGAGAAGATCCAAAGAAGAGCGGCGCGTTTCCTCACAGGGTTATTCTGTAAGCGTGATAGCGTTACGGAGATGTTTAGCAAACTCAAGTGGCAGACTCTGCAAGAGAGGCACTCTGCATCGTGGTGTAGCTTGCTGTCCAGGTTTTGAGAGGGTGCGTTTCTGGATGAGGTATCGAATATATTGCTTCCCACTACTTATACCTCCCGAGATGATCACGAATGTAAAATTAGAGAGATTCGAGCGTGCACGGAGGCTTTCCGGCAGTCGTTCTTCCCGTGAACCGTACGCGACTGGAAGAGGAAAGGGAGGTAATGACAGTGGCACGTAAAGTGCCGTCTGCCACACACCGTTGGGTGGCTTGCGGAGTATAAATGTAGATGTAGAGTAGCTATAGCAAGTAAAGCATTTTGGCAAAGGAGGAATTTGTTAACACTGAATATAAATTTGAGTGTTACAGAGCCTTTTCTGAAGTATTTGCTGAATGGAAGTGAAATGCAGACAACAAGGAGCTCACACAAGAAAAGAACTGAAGCTTCTGAAATTTAGTTTAAAAAAAAAAGCATAAGATTAGATGGGTAAATGGAATAACTAACAAGTTAATGATTTGAACTGGAGAAAATAATAAATTTACCACAGAACTTCACTAAGACAAGAGATTAGTCGGTAGGATACAGCCTGAGGCATCAATGATCTTCAATTTGGTATTGGGAGCAGTGCGGAGGACAGGGGTGAAAACTGTAGAGAGAGGCAAAGGGATAAACACAGTAAGCTGGTTCAAATAGATGTAGGTTGCAGTAGTTACGTAGACAAGAAGAGGCCTGCAAAGAATGCAGTAGCACGAGAGCTGCAACAGACCAGTCTTTGTACTGAAGAGGAGAACGATTATGATGACAACAAAAAATTTTTTGTCAGTTGGTAAAGTTTTTTCCCATTTTTAAGAGTAATTGATAAAATTAAATCTGCCTTCAACCTGGGGGTTTGTGTGAACAATGGAATGCATTTTCTGACATGTATCTTTTGGAGGTAGTATTCTCTTGGCTTCCTCTAACCTCTGATATGACTTACCCAGTCTACAATGCACCTCAGACAGTTAAGTTATCAGAAACACCCTCAGACTAGCTAAGGATTGCAGTCTGGCACTTACCCATTCAGCCACTGAGATACTAATAAAAAGACGAGATGTGCCTGAATATTCACTGTAACATGTGACAGAGTAATCTGGGCACCAAAATCTAAGTTTCTACAGTTTCCTAAAACACTGAAGGCAAACTGCAAGAATGCTCTGAAATCCAGGAGTAGCCGTTTTCTCACTCAGATCTCGCCAGTCTGGCAGTTCTTCATGTTCAACGAGCATGCTTAATGAGCATAATAAGAAGGGATGGGTAATAGGACTAGGAACAAGAAGATATGATTTCAAAATGGGTTTATTCTATGAGAACTACGGCAACATTAATTACTTTGCCGTGAACTAAAATACTTCGACAGGCACACAAGTTGATTACAAGCCATTTCCATTGCTGAGATGCTTATTTTATGTGATATAGAGTGCTGAACAGTTTCTCAGATATGTAAGTGGCTCGAAGGCTTGACAAGCATGCTGTCCTCGATCACGAGTGTTCATCATAGACATAGGTAATGTTAGGAGTGCTCTAGAAGTGCAACAGGACCACTGTTATTTTCCATATACATAAATGATCTGGCAGACAGGGTAAGCAGCAATCTGTGGCTGTTTGCTGATGATGCGGTGGTTTGTGGGAAGGTGTCATCACTGAGTGACAATAGGATGATACATGATGACTTAGACAAAATTTCTAGTTAGTGTGATGAAAGACAGCTAGTTCTAAATGTAGAAAAATGTAAGTTAATGCAGTTGAGTACGAACAACAAACCATCATGTTCAAACACAGCATTAAAAATGTGCTGCTTGACACAGCCATGTCAATTAAATGCCTAGACGTAACGTTTCAATGAGATATGAAACAGAATGAGCATGAAACGATTTTAGGAGGGAAGGCAAACGATCGACTTCACTTCAGTTTATTGGGAGAATTTTACAGAAATTGTGGTTCATCTGTAAAGGAAACCACATGTCGGACACAGTGCAACCTATTCTTGAGTATTGCTTCAGCATTTGGGATCTGCAGCAGGTCAGATTAAAGAAAGACATCGAAGCAATTCAGAAGTGGGCAGCTAGATCTGTTACCAGTAGGTTTGTACAACACATAAATATTATGGAGATGCTTCAGAAACTCAAATGGGAATCACTGGAGAGAAGGTGACATTATTTTCGGGGAGCATATTCAGGAGGTTAGGAAACCGGCATTTGAAGCCAACTGCAGAATGATTCTACTACCACTGATGTACATTTCACATAAGGACATAAATATAAAATCAGAGAGATTAGGGCTCGTATGGAAACATACAGGTGAACATTGTTTCCTAGCTATATTCACAAGTGGAACAGGAAAGGAAACGACTAGTAGTGGTGCAAGGTGTCTTCCGCCACACACCCAAAATATGGCTTGCAAAGTATGTGGTATCTAATGTTCATTGTTACACAAAATCCGCAGCTCATAGTCTAGTGGCTAGACTTGCTGTGTCTGGATCACAGGGTCCCAGGTTCGATTCCCAGCCGAGTTGGGGATTTTCTCTGTCCAGGGACTGGGTGTTTGTGTTTTTCTCATCATTTCATCCTCATCATCATTCATGACAGTGGCTGGATCGGACTGTGTAAAAATTGGGACATTGTACAGGTGCCGATGACAGTGCAGTTGAGCGCCCCACAAACCAATCATCATCATCATCATCATCATCATTTTTGTTGCACAAAACCTTTACTGAAATCAAAGGGGACAAAATGAAAGTGAAATATTAAGAATTTAGCTATCATTTCTGTTTAATTTTGGTACATCTCTGTATAACTCACTGTGTGCACTTCAAAAACCAGATATCACTTCTCTTTACTTCTGTTCAAAGTTTATATTTTAAGTTAAGACAAGAGAACCATCTTTTCTCTTTTGGTCATAACTTACATAAATGTATTATTTTTGACTACCTATGATATGGAGTGACTGGAATAAGTTTCAGGGATGATAGGCAAATATAAAATTAGTAAAATTAAAGAAGAAACTTCAGTTTGGAAATACCACTGCCACTAGCGAAAATAGTTGCTGTGGTTAGTAGGAGACAGAAGAATTTTGAGGATTATCAGTATAAAAGATAAGAAATGATGGAAGATCAGGATTCATGGGAAGACAATGGCCAAGGACAAGAACCTGTTTTTAATATAAAACAAACTGCGACACTCAGGAGCACGATGTGCTAAATTATGGGATGATGTCCCACTACATTCATCTCACATACAAAGACAAACCACTAGAGGAACTTACGACAATTTAGAAAGTTTGAGATCCAGATATGCACTACATACTGCAACATTTAACCTGCTCGACAGGCCTATTATGTAGCCATTCTTCATGACTACTCACATGTTCTGACACAGTCTTTTATGATGGTTTCTCATCACTGTGGGACAGAGATCTACTTCAGACAATTCACAACCGTCAAAGTAATAAGCATCCTGTCTCTAATTAAATAGGCTCCATAAGAAATGTTAGTATGATGGCATGAAAAAGGAGTATGATCAATAACTAAAAACATAATGGGGATCAAAGTTAATGGGATTCAAAGTGTAACAGAACACCAATTTCAACACTGCATGATCAGTTTCCCTTTTCTACTCTGTAAACAAACTGTAGGAACACAGATGAGTGCACAGAACAATGATCAATGCCCCTAGCTTTAGCAACACTATCAGATTGTTCGCAGTTGATGCTAATGTTGACAGAAAAGTATTATCGTTTGAGAACCTTAAAACAGCTCTCCTTAAATGTGGGTAAATGTTTGGCAATGTCTATAGCAAAGAGAAATAACCTGACAGTAGTCATCACAATGTTAGTGGCAAACAGCTAGACCAATGTTTCCTAAACTGTGTTCTGTGGAACCCTGGGTTTCCATGGAAATAACTAAACGATTCCACAAAACTTGTGTGTCTCTTAATTGTAACTTCCAAGAAAGTAGCTTGAACAAAAAGCATTAGAATATTTCATCTCTATGTGAAAAAACAACTAATGCCTTCTATTTAACAATTTGGATAGTCAGTACAAATATGATACACATTGATAGTAAACAAGGCTGCAGATGGCCAAATCAACAATGAGCAAACGATTGCACAAGGATTGAGTGTAGCAGGTCATCCAAAGTGCATGCGTCATCCATCTAGAAGTGCATCTGCAACCACAACAGTCTGTCTCACTGTGTCGTCTGTCACCACTACTCTCCAAATGAACAGTACTTTACATATCAATATGAACTGTGGTTTAAAAACCCACTTACTGTTGATGAATTGCCTTTGAGGATGCCAGAAGAATACAAAACTTTTGTCAAACTGATATCCGATTCACGGTTGGAAGAAAATTTTAAATTAATGCCAATAGTGGAATTTTGGTGCAGTTTAAAAGACGAATAACCTCAATTATCACTTAAGGCCTTTATGGTACTTTTACCATTTGCTGCCACAGATACATGTGAAAAAGTGTTCTCAGCTAATGTGTTGACAAAAAAATTAATGCCCAACATGTTGATAACGAACCTGCCACGAGAAGTCTATTTTGATACATAAAGTCTAATTCGATACGTGCAACAAAGAACTAATATCACTCATGTCATTAAAATAGTGATATCAATGTGCTTTTGTAGCATGTTGTTTTAAGCTTGAGTTATTTAAGAACTCTTGGGTTAACTGTGGAAATAGTTTTTGAAGCAAATAAATATTAACTAAAATAACTGTCATTTTTGTTGCAAATAATCAATTTATAAAATGCAGCACTGAGAAAATAGTACAGAAATCACTAGGCTTTCTGCAACAGAAATGGGCATTAAAAAAGGTTCCAATTATTGGAAAGATTAGCAACACTGATCCAGACTACTACCGAGAAACAATATTAAACGAGACGAACATGTGAAATCAATATTAGCAAAGGCAGACTTAGATTTGCTTCAAGGCTTCTGTGAAAGTGTGGTGCATTTGTAAGGAAAATCGTATACAAAATGGTAGTGTGAGCAACTTTTAGAGACCGGTTCCAGCATTTGGAGTTTTTGGAAGTTAAATAGCAATATTTCGAAGAAGAGAGATACAGTTACTGTGAAATCTTGTTGGATAAATTTAGTGACCAGTATTGGACAAAAAGTGTGAGGCAATTCTGGTGCCAACATTGGATAATTTGCTTAGCAGTAATGAGAATAATTGACAGAGATTAAAGGACATACAGGTACATACACACAGACATTCCCCCCCCCCCCCCCCAATCAATATGTGAATGGAACAGGACAGAAAATTGCTAGTACTGGTACAATGTACCCTCAGGCATGCACTGTGCACTGACTATGATACACTGACTTACGATGTATTTAATTACACCTAGATCAGTTCATTTGCCTATTATCATCCCATGGTAGTGCCCCCTCTGATGGTCTCCAGCTAAGATTAATTAATTGCCCACGACTCACTGCTTACTCAGACGGACCGAGACCGTATGGTTAGCGAAGAAACAGACTGAAATAGGGTTGCCAGATTAATCTTACTGAATGATTCCTCTGAATGAGGAACAAATAATCAAAACAGAAATGCTCTGTATCAAAGGGCATCAGTTTACTTGCACAGTTTAACAGCAATACTGTGAAAGACAACCGATTCCAGAGCTTGTGAGATGGGTGGGGTAGCAACATGCAGTTTATTATTTCGGCTGGTCATGTAAAGAACTTGGAATTCTCGTAAGTATGGCATATAGTCTTAATGCATTGCAGTGCCCAGACTACAATCAAAAAATCATATAGAAATCCGATAAGCGTAGGAGAAATCAGAGGAACAACCGAGTCACATTGTTTTGCTCCACGCGGAGAATTTAGCATTATACTGCAAGATGTATTACTTCAATGGCATGAACCTCATTGCTGCATGGAAGCAAAGGCTCCATCTTACGTGTAGACTGTCACGCAACATGTCTCCTCTCTAACATTGCTCATTTAGAGGTTATGTTAGCCCATGCTGGGTAGTGGGTGTCAGAGACTCTGCTGTGCTGGTGGCTACCATATTGCCAACCCAACTGGTGCTGTAGGCATGCTCTTCCCACAGAACTGAGAGAAGAATTTGGTTCTGGTAGGTTTTGTGGTAAGACGGACTTTACACGAGGCATTAGGTGTCCCTCCTAAACATCGCCAGGCACATTTTCTCTGGGATTTCGGCAGATATTTGCAGTTTTGTTTTTGCAATGTGCAGCTGAAGTCAGCCCCAACAAATAATGATTTTTAAAATGGAAATTTATGCATCCATCTGATATAGCAACCCCAAATTAATCCAGTGCAATAATAATTTTTTCAATATGTACTAATAGAAACAGAAAAAACACAAAGAATAACGAGTACTCCAGTAGCAACTGAGCAGCACTTCTGCATGGTGGTAGCAGTCAGTGCGGGTCATGACAGTGCTGTCGCTTCTGGAGTATGATATATTCTTCTGTGTTTTACTGCCCTCTTAATACAGACAGATAAAATGAATGTCAGACTATATCAATTTGGGACCACTTGAAACATAATTTTATTTGTACTGTGAAACAAACTGCTGCACTCCATAGACACCGGCCATCACATGAAAGATGTCACGAGCAGTAGTTGCTTAGGCTGACTCTAGCTACACACTGCAAAACCAAAATTGCAAAAATCTGCCAAAACATCAGAAAAAATGTGTCAGGCGACTCTTAGATGGGACCCCTTATATACACCTAAAACATATATATCTAAATATTTATTTCTAAAAATGCCTCATTGCCTCAATATTACACATCCAGTTTTGTGGACACAAATCAAAATATTTGTATCTCTGGAATCTAATTTAGTTGCTGGTAACTACAGGACAGCACACAAACAGACCCCAGGTTTATTTTATTCTTAACAACTGTGGTATCAGCTTTAAAATTAGGCAAAATGAATTCACAGAATACAGATTATCGCATCATTTGTAATAATTGTGAACCATGAATGGAAAGTGTTTCAAAGAGGGCAAAAGATGTGTTGCAACTCTCAAAAACAAAGAGTGCCACATATAAATTTTGATGCTTCTTCGGTGCATGGCTGGGATTGTGTACACAGACAATATGTAGGATATCTTGCCAAACTAAGCATAGTGGGGGTATTTCATAGAATAAATGGCCACATGTTGCTAGTATTCCCACACCAGAAGCACAGCCAGTGGCTTTGACATGATGTCATAGAAATTCAACATGAAGAGCCATCACCGAACAGCAACTTTATCTTAATTTGTTACTCAAAAAGAGTTTAACTTGCTTCTGACATGATGACAGCCGTACATAAGCTTGAGGCAGGATGCATAGAGTACAGATTACAGTTTTCAAACTGGTGAATCAGTAAATAGAACATTCCACAACAAAGGGTTCCCCGTGAATGATTTTGCAGACTAATAGGATGTTTGGTAAAGGGAGAAAGAACATTAATAAAATGTGCACATGAGAAAAATGTATGAGGCATAATCAAAAATTAATGGCATTTTTTAAATTTCACATTAAAAAAAATCGTGGTTTTGAGTGCTTAGTGAATTTTGACTTTTGAAAGACATGGATCATTTTGCTTGAAAAATGGAATAAAGTGCAGCGTCACATTTGAAATGTTGACTGTGCTCTCTGGTAAATCTACTATGAGTAAGACAGGAGTTTACGAGGGCTATAAATTTTACAAATAGGGTCGAGAAGACATTAAAGACCACGACCACCCTGGACATCCTAGCACATCAATTACTGATGATAATGTGGAAGACCTAAAGAAAATGGTTCTGGAAAATTGCCAAAGCATCATCAGAGAGGTTGCTGATGTCAGCATATCCTTTGGCTCATTCTAAGCAATTTTTTCAGATCATTTGAGCATGAAACTTGTAGCAGCACAGTTTGTTGCAAAATTATTGAATTTCAACCAGAAACAACATCACACAAACATCACTCAGGAATAGCTGAATGAGGTTGATAACAACCCGAAAACTTCTAAGTAACAAGCAGCCCTTAGTGGCTCGCCATCACAATTTTTTATCTTAAATATCTTTGTGAACAATGACCTTTTGGCATATTTATTATTTTATATATGACATATAAGTACTGCCAGTCTTTAACGATGATTTTGTACTTATACTCTGAATCATATGTTTTTATTCATAATTCTGTGACCATGTTATAAACCATTCTTTGATTTAAATTCTGAGGAAGACACTCCTAGCAATGTTGAAACCCAGTTAATTCGTTAAAAATAGTGACCGAGGGCTGTTTTCTTTCACTTGTAACCATTCACGGTCTCTGAACGTGCAGCCATGTGCAAAATTTTGGCCAGAATTGTGGCAAAACCACTCGTGGAAATTGCATCATGATAATACTCTCACTCACACCTCAATGCTTGTTCATAATTTTTTTGTCAAAAAACAGAACTGTTATGATGCCTCAGCCACCCTATTCGTTGGACATGGCCCCCTCAGACTTCTTTCTGCTCCCTGGGCTACAGACAACCATGAAAGGCTGTTGTTTTGCCACCTTTGATGGGATAAAAACAGAACTGTTGAAGAAGCCAAACTCCATAATGAAAAGTGAGTTCCAGAAGTGCTTCCAAGATCAGAAAAAGCATTAGTAGTGGTGTATTATATCTACGGGGGATTACTTCGAAAGGGACAAAGTTGAGAGGATGTAAAAAATGATTCTTTAAGAAAAACAAAAATATCTGCTACTTTTTGATCATGCCTTGTCCCAGGAAAAACTTAGTGTGTCAGTAGAGCGACGAATTATGGAATATGTGGTTCCAGTTTTCTTCGATGCCACTGTAATCAGTTAACAGAACGTAACCATGGTGTGGAAACACTTTTGTCGCCAACTTACAGCAACATTTGTAGCAGCAGTGGACACAGTGTTTAGTGCAGGATGGCATTCACTGACACACCACCGATTTTGTGCTTGGTATTGTGTGTGTGTGAATTCCTAAAGGACTAAACTGCTGAGGTCATCGGTCACTTGGTATTCAACACATTATCACACAACAGATTTGGTATTCACGCTACACTGAATGGATTACCAGAATGTCAGGTAGATGAGCATATTCGGCTGTATCACAGCACTGACATATGGCTTTTCTCCTGACGATTTCTGACAGAAAATATTTCACAAAAAAATTATATATAAAACAAAATAAATGTACTTGCACTATTTGTGTAAGAGAATCCTCACCGTAAAGCAGATGTGACTTCAAGAATTTGTAAGGTAAATAAGTGACCATGCGGAACACTTTATTCATTAGGAGGTTTAAATTCTGTACAGACCTTGTTCAATTTAAAGGTATAACCCATAAAATAAATAAAGTTACATATTGTGTGCCACCTCATGGTGTAATGGTTAGCATTGATGGCTACTAACGCTGAAATCCGGTGGGTGCTTCAGATTTCCGCGTAGTGGGAAGGTCGGGAATGGGGTCCACGCAGTCTCGTGAGGCCAAATGAGCCACCCCTTGGTAAAATGAACAGAGAATCTGACATGCAAGTCTCCAAAGCAGTGTCACATTTCCCCTTCACATTTATCAATTTTATTTTGTTACTTTTGTACTTCTGTACCATCTCCTGACAGAATCACGTTGCATAGGGCATTTCCTAGTGTTAAACGTCGCTTCGTAAGTGCACTGAAAGCTGCGATCTCTCAGACTTTGTAAGTGTGTTTGAGTAATGGTATGCTTTTGAGTATTCAGTCAACTATTGATTCCATTTTTTATGAACAATGTTTTGACAACAGACCATGTTTCTTTTTCTTCAGGTGCTGTGGACTATCAGAGAATGAGAGCCTCAACAAAGAATTGCTACACCTACAAATACTGTTCTGAAGGAGTGGTTACCCAGGTCAACATACTGAGAGGGCACTGCAATGTCTGAGGAAGAGGCTGAGACTGAGAAAGAAAAAGAAAAGACAAGAATTGCTCATCTGCCTTATACTGGTCCCGTGTTCAGAAAGATCAGTAAACCACCACAGAAATATAGCATGCAGTGCATTTTGCTCCCGTCAAGATAAAAAGCACTGTCGGTAATTTTGAAGACAATCTAGATCTCCCAAAACCAGGCAACCAGAGTGAATGTGATATGTCTTACGTTGGGCAGACTATTGCAACAGGGGAAGGAAAGAAAAAAGATTAGGATTTAATATCACACCAACAAATAGATCAGACACAGAGCACAAGCTTGAATCATTTTAAGATGGAGAAGGAAATTGGCCATGCCCTTTCAAAGGAATCATTCTGGCATTTGCTTGGAGTGATTTGGGGAAATCATTTTCAACCAAAATCTGGATTGTCAGTTTGAACTGTCATCCTCCTGAATTCAAATTCAGTGTGCTAACCACTGCACCACCTCAACTGGTAGGGAACAGTTGCTGAGGGGTGCAATGAACATCAGCAATACACTTGACTAAAAGAATCATGCAAATTAGCTGTTGATGGGCAATGCTTCAGATATAATCATGAAATGAAATACAATGAGCCCAGTATTGTACAACAGCAAAATTAAGGAGCATATCAAAATTACAATGTCAGAAAGCATTACAAACCGAGACAGAAGTGGCAAATTAAACAATGCTTAAGATCTCGCAATCAACTTTTTACAATCTAGCCAGCCATCTCGTCTATCAGAGCTAAAAACAGCTGAGAGAATGTGCATTTCACAGGATAACAAATGATCATTAAAGGGCATAGAAGATGCAAGATGTTGAACCCTGCTAGTGGTGTGGCACCTACAGGCAGGGAGTGTACATAAAAACACAGCTCACAGCATCTGAAGATGATGACTGTGCAAGTCACTGAAATATTGTGCACAAAAGTGGAATCAAGTACTTGGCTGAATATCCACAAGCACACTGTTAACACAATTCTCAGAAGATTAAACAATGAATTAAGGTGCAAAAGTGAGCCAAACAATAGTGCTTCAGTGGTACGTTGCCCCTTGGTGTTACGGAGTTAATTTTGATACTAGGGTTAATGTTTTACCATACGAATCTTGCTGCAAGTTTTGAGGAGATAATTCATCACGCATCTAAAAAGGATGAATGGTTAAGAGTTCAACATCTCACTGGTACTAACAAAGATGCAGTAGTTGCTTGGTTGTAGAAGTACTGGAGAAATAAAGCAGACATTACTCATTTTAACAGTCATTGCTTGGGTGAAAGCAAGCAAAACCTAAACCAGGATGGTAATTTAGATGCACCTGAATGAAACTTCAGTATGTCTTGCATGGTACAAGAAAACACGGAGAATAGTAACCACATGAGAAAACTTGTTGCTTTATGTACACCTGAGTTCAAGATTTCTAACATCACCGGAAAAATTTATGAAACACACTGATCAAGAACAAAGCCTCAAAGAACTAGGGCAATGCTCGTAAGCTATTAAACTTCACAACATTCTTCAACAAGATGTGCTTTTTATCATGTTATACAATGCATAAACATAAACTGCTGAAGAAACATTTAGAATCTTCTGACAGAACAGCCACGCACATCAACAGATTGTAGTGCCTCAAGAATTTCGGTGTAAATTCTGGAAACACTCAGCCTTCCACCGTGTCAAACACCCGATATTTTAGGCATGAGTTCGGGAGAGTGAGAATGTTTCTATCGATCCACCTGTTTCTATGTGCAGGTTGGAAGTTTGTTATTAGAAGACTGTAAGAGGGGCGCGTCACAGATGACGACAAGTGTTTGCCGCCAACGCCACAGAAGACTTGATGAAAACTCAAGGAATAATTATGGAATATTCTTTGATGTGTTAGTGAAAGTGATTATTGTAGAAAAAGAAAAGAAAACAACTGACTATATACTTTTAACTTACTTCATGTCTTAGCTCTGCATGAGGCAGGGCAAATGTGATGTCTATAAATTATTGGATTGTTACAATCTATGATATTGTACTTGTGTTTTATCGAGTCTGACGTTTAAAGACACCAGTTGGCTTGCCAGAGCTTACATACTTATGTGAAAAAGAGTAAATGTTGCTTTGTGTTGAGAGATAAAAATATACCATGAATGAATTGAAAGTGTTCCACGAATACACAAATTATTTCAAGAATAGAGAAGTAGCTTAATAAATTCCTGGAACCTGCTATAGTCTTCGGAGAAGAAGCTTTTAGAGATCGATGTAACTGATTACCCAGAGAAGAGGATCGGCTGCACACAATACGCAAGTCAACTGCGAGAGACATGTGTCTCTTGCAGCCCAGTACCACACACTGTCTCATGTCGTCCGAAAAATGTTAGACGATCTGAATGTACTGTTTCTTGTATTGAAAACATTACTTTTTTCAATGTTTGTATGAAATTGTTTTCCAAGTAGTGGTAGAAGAGGAGCAATCTTTTCAGGTACTTGGAAAACATTTATCATTTTGATACAATCCTCAAGAAGCTCTCTCAGTGTCTAATGCTTGAGACAACAGCCAAATGCATTTCTTAGCAACAATTACATGTGAGCTGACAGACCTCCTCCTTCTCTGTCTAGTTTTTATGACTATTATACAGTAGCATTTCTGTCGGAAGAAAAAGAAAGGCAGATAACATGTATAAAGGTAAGAGAGACAGGTGTTGTCTGCAAGGCGTAGCTGTCAATGGTCACATTAACGAAATGGACTGTTGCCAACTTTTGGGTCTTAAATTATTTATATCCCACCAAGGGCTTTCATCAACACTGCTGTCTTCCACTTTGCACTGAATAGTTGACACATAATGACAACAACAAGGACGGATTAGTAGAAAGGTTATTGAGCCTGAACTACTTAATGTGGCTGGAAGCACAAAATGATTTCTTTACTGCAGATGAACTTGTCTTCCAGAAGTGCACTTTGTGCCGAAGAAATTGAGTCTACTTTATAGATAACTGCATCATCTGTGAAGTGTCTCATGTTAATATTATATCTGAAAAGAGACAGACAATAGTTCGTTACTTATTCTTGTATTTTTAACTAACTGGTACATGAGTATTCAATTCATTTCTAATACAAATAAATAGCTTCTACATTAGTTGCCTTGCTATTTTAAACTAATGCTGTATGAAGAGGAGAATGAAGAGATAATGAGAGTACAGAAAACAGGCCTATTGCAGTTTTTTATTGGTTGCAATGACACTTAGACTGTCCAAATTCAGCATTCCACAACTTGCCTTTGTAAATGTTTCACAAATGAGTATTTCCTTATATCCTGGAAAATGCATCTGACAGAACAGTTTCTTAACAACTACTGATATTCTTGTAAACAAAGATGAGTGTGTTTTACCCCAGACTGGAGTAGAACCTGGCTACTGTTTGAACCAACCCTGTTCATATTTCATCTTAGTGAGCAAGTGTGGCCACATTCATTTGCCACTTTGGCAATGGTAACTTGTGACAACAATACTTCAGGCACCCAGCAGTATGGTCTTGGCTCAATTCACTTGTTCCTTACTTCCCTTTCCACACTATTCGCGGATTACTCTGAAGCGGTGTCGTCATGAGTCAGCTTGTATAAGGAGATCCCTGAATGGACTAACTTAGGCAACGCAATTATGAGAAAGAAAATGGAGATGGGTGAGGGGCAGATATGTTACAATTTGTGATAGGTTAATATGTTTTTCCTCAGCAATATGTAGGCTGATGTTTTGAAATACTTGTGTATTTGTGGCAGCACTTTAAACTTCTCACTGGCTTAATGACAATACAAATCAATGATTGAAACTGCAATAGATCATTACATACTTACCATGTATGGGCAGAGGGTGAGAGTTCTGTGGCGCCGTTGTCAAGAAGTTATGGTGGCTCCCCCTCCACTCCGTTAATGCCCCTGAAATAATGTGGCCCAAGTTAGCAGGGTTTAATTTTAATGCAATTAAAAGTCAAAAACACCTTTTTTGTAAAACTCAGAAAAATATTTGACTTATCAAAGATTTAGTTGTGCACTTGCAGGGGTGACATACACTACTGAAAGGGACATCCACACATGCACTTCTTCAGGTAGCTAAAGAGTTGAAAACCAAATGGTGAAAGATCTGGAGGATGCTGCAGTGTTTCCCAACCAAATCGATGAAGTGCAGCCTTTTTCTGATTGATTGTGGGGGCGGGCATTATTGTGCAACAAGATTATTCTGCCCAACAGAATTTCTGGGCGTTTTGACTTAATGGCAGTTTCTGCAAAGTGTATTCATAGCACTGCCCACTGATTGTGGTTCCACACTCAAGGAACTCGATGAGCACAGGGGCCCCGAAGTCAGAGGAGGAAATCATCAGGAGCTTACCGGAACCTGTGTGGAAAGCTTTGGATTTCCTTGGTAGTGGAGATGTGGGATGTTTCTGCCACTGACTTTGTTGTTTGCTTTCAGGCTGTCGGAATATTGTCAAACGGAATCATCCTGTTGCATGACAATGCCTGCCTCTCACTACCAACTGTACAACGGCTACGCTTCAGTGATATGGTCGGGAAACACTGTAACATCCTACATAAAGCTCAGATTGTTCACCATGTGATTTTTATGTCTTTGGTGACCCAAAAAATGCATATGTGGACATTGTTTTTAGTCAAACATGGAAATGCATGATTGGGTGTGATTTTGTATCCATCAGTGGCCCCATCATGTTCTATGAAACATGAACTGATCATCTCATCTCCCAATGGGATAATGTCTTAAAGGATGCATTGATTACTTTGAAAGAAACCATTTGATGGTCCCATTGTGGCAGGTGTTCTGTTTTCATTTGACTGCCCTCATAAATAAAACACAATAAGCTTCAAAAACAAAGACTATATCATTATAATTTGCTGTCTGCTAAAAAAGAAAAAAAAAGGAAAAGAAAAACCAACAGAGAATTATCTTGCACACAAATTGAGGCATCTGCAAAATATCACAGTCGTGATTTCATTTTGTTTTGTCAGAAACTAAAACTTGAAGGAAAAAAAATTGTGGATTACTTATGAGTATTTGTCTTTTCAAAATGCTAAAAACATTTAATTTTTACAGTCTACTTGTATTTTTTCCTCTGGTTTCCTGTCTTCATAATTGATTTTCTAGCTTCTTTATCACACTGTTCCCAAGACAAGCTGTCTTGCCTCTAAGTAGCAACACAGTAGCTCATGTAAGGCAAGCATAAGTGTTGAAGAACTGTGCAATATCAAACCGAAGATGAATCCTCTAAACAGAAGTGCTATCTCTCAGCATTAGAACAAGCAGCATGTATCAAATACAGAAAACAATGTTGCACTTTTATTAAAATTTCTCCAGGTGTGTGATCACATAGTCATGCTGTCTTGTAGGCCACAGTTTCTGTTACATAACTGGAAAGTTTTAGTTACGGCAACAATGACCATGGAAAACTATGCTGACTCAATGTTTCTCATCATTATTGACATATTTAGAGATGTTGATATGCAAATTATTTTTATGATGCTTTTTTTTCCTGTTTCAGATTTAATGCCCTGTGGAAAACAAGCCCTGTGGACAGTTACAGTACTTGATGTGATGTTTAAAGCTTCCCGGCGTACTGATTGTTCCATAAAAACACGGGAGATGGCCAGAAAACTCTGCGCCGAAATATTGTGGCAGGACGTTACTGATATCCGGCAGTTCTCGCTTGTTTTTATGGAACAGTTACAGTACTTGTTATATTCTGAGAGAAATGCAGAAAATGAATAAGTGTAACTCAATCACAATATAACCTAAATACTCAGAGGTAGTAGCTTATGAAATCCATTTAAAGATGACCATCAAATGCATATAGGTGAAATCTGTTACAGATACAATTTTGTGGAAATAATGAGGTGAAAGTCACATAAGTGAAAAAACGGGTGGATAAAAATAATTTTTATTTTATGTATATAACATTCCACTCAAACAAAATATCATCCAGCTAATGTCTCAGAACCACTTAAGTTGGAAAAAAAATTGTATGCCCTAACTATGCAGCAACGTGTACATCATAGCAAAAGCTACATCTGCTAAACAACATACAAAATGAGAACATTGTACAAGTAGGCATAAGAAATTCCTAATACACTTTATTTAAATAACATTGCACAAAGCAAGGAGCGACACTCTATAAAGCTCCATTACCCTCCAAAGCCCGAAGAACAATATACAACATTTCTAAATCAATGTTTTTAATTTTATTGAATCCAGTAACACTGTCACATACTGACACAATATAACTGCAACACCCAAAACAAAAATAGACAAGAACCAACATAAGCGAAACTGACTAGTACATTTGGCCTGAGACTAATGGGGTGAACGCAAGTGTCCGATTCCACCCGTCTGCTTTGACCCATGGCGTAAGGGTGTTATGGTGTGCGACGTCATTAAGGTGCGGAGTTTTCTTGTTGTGTATGATGGTGCCCTCTGTGTGTGTGTGTGTGGTTTCAGTTTTGTTTTTCGTAGTTGTGGGTGTTTGTTTTTTTATATCAATAGCTATGGATGACCTATATAGGTCAAGTGAAATGACCGATTCTAATTTTCGTAGTTTTACGCATAAGTATTGGTGTTTTGGTATCGTCAGCTGTGGTCAAGGGAAATATCTGATTCCAATTTCCGTAGTGTTTGCTGTAAGCATTGGTGTTTTGGTATCGTCAGCTGCGGTTGACCTACACAGGTCAAGGGAAGTGTCCAATTCCTGTAGATTTTGTAATAATTTTTTTTGTTCATCATTTTGTGTGTTTTAGGATTGTGGTGTTATTTTTATTTAGCTTGTCCCCTCCCTAAGACCAACAGTTTCCCGCAGTTGTCCCGTTAGTTTGATTATATTTTAGGAGGGAGATGTTATTGTCTTATTTATATGTATTTTCGTGTTTGTTATCGTATGTATGTAGTGACATCATTGGTGCCATATTGGAGATGCTTAGAATAGCCATTTCCACCATACGTCATGGTCAAAGCAGATGGGTGGAATCTGACACTTCCGTAATCCCGACCAATGCATCTGATTGCATGTAATAAGAACACAAAAATTATGGGTTAACTAAATTGCTCACTTTCAATATAACCTAGACTTGGAGCTACACTACAGATTATTAAATCACCACAACTAATATTTTATATTCACATTTCTTGGATTCACCAACTTAAAACCAAACCATCACCAATCAACGTAACCTAGACCTTCGACTACAATACAGATATGCCTGGTACCATATACTACATTCCAAATAATAATGGAAACAAAGCAAATATTCTCAGTATTATGTTCTGTTGTGTTACTACATATGACAAAATACAACAACACACATATTAATATCTCACAGGTCAAATACGAAGTAGAGTGTCAGTAGGTTCAATTGACCAAGTACATCACAATACATGCAGTAATGGAATAAGACATAAAGAACTTCTCACACATTTATTGGATACCAAACATCATCGAAATAACAGCCTAACTTACTTTAAATAAGGCACAACTATGTCAATTACAGACAATATTTTCAACAGATTTTAGACTATAATAAGAAATATTTTACATACTTAAAAATAAAATATGCTTCATTGCTCCTGTCAAGCCTGCCCAATCTTGCATCAATGCTATGTATATCTGAACATGTGTTCAGTTCCCAGCAAAATATTTGTTGAGAAGCAAGTAAAACTAACAAACCATGTTCGTGGCAATATATGCATAAAATTGTAAAAGTCTGTCATATGATAATAAAGCTGATGCTGAGCAATTTCAGATTAATTAATACAAAAGCAGTTAGCAGGTATCTAAAATTGGACAAAGCCACAAAATGCTAATTGTAAAAAGTAAGGACGGTAACACTGTGGTACATACATGATAGCTAACTAATATTCTGTATGAATTGTCAAGACTAAAAGGAGAGTATGACCTGAGCACAGAGATCATGCTCTTTCTTTTTTCCTAAAGAAAGATATGGCAAATACAGTACTGTTCTTGCACATTTAATGTAAGCAGCTCAGAGGTTTAACTGATGCACTGTACTCTGACTTAAAACCACTTGATAACAGTGAAATGTTTCACATAAAACTCTAACAGAACTTGTGTGCAATGAATGGTAAACAACAGTGTACAAATAAAGGTAATGAAATTACTTGGCACTGAATTTTGATCACAACACTACATTAACCCAGTAATGAAGCAGCATTATTCTACAACAGATATACAATAAAAATAACTGGTGCTGCAATCAAAAATATTAATTTCAAGTACTCCATGATCACAGGGATAACAAATGTTTCACAGGTGAAATCATGTACCGTTAGTACCAACAGGAAGAATCAAAACTCAAAATGTATGTAATAAACTGTAGGAGGTTTTTAGGCAATGTGCCATGTGACATTATTTCTTGTGTCAGGAAAACCTTAAGCAACACATACTTAACTACATTTTGCATGATTGTCTACAGATGAGCAGGTTGTAACATAGTTAAGCAATACCAATGTAGAGTAAATGTCAGTATTAATACTCCTAATTTTTTTTTCATATATGAAATTAAGCACTGGTTGATAATACAGCTCATTGGAATCTAGCAATGAAGTCAATAAACAAAAATCCACAAAGAAGCAATTTCAAAGTTGACAAATAGGTCTACTAAAGACTAATTCTGTTTGAACGGTTAGAAAGATGGAGACAAATACAGTGACACTGTCACACAATATTGTTACAACACTACACAGGAAATAAATTTTCAAGTACTGTTCATAAACCAAAATATTTACCAGAAACATGAGAAACAAACATCACAAATATATTGTTCACTGCATAAGTGGAAAACTTTTTCACATTCAGAATGTTTTCGGAAGGCTAACCCGTATCAGTTACTCTAGATGGAAATTTTCACACTCATAGGCTCAATATAACAGAATCCATGTTTCAGGTAACAATAGAGCAACTAGATTCCTGTGATTACTGCAGCTCATTATGAAATGGGCAGACCTACAGTGCAATGTGCAACCATTATGTAAAAACCGTTGTGTAAAATACACCATTCTAGATGTAATTTACCACAAATTTTCTACTGAAGGTTTTAGTAACTCAAGAATCCAAACATGTCCCTCTCTCCCATATAGGTCTATTCTCATTATAACATGTTTAACTTATGTGTGTTACCTGCACACAATAAACCAATAAGTCACAGCGAACTGTCTGCAACGTCAGTTCGTTGCTCTGCAAAATAAAACCTGTGTTTTCACTAATACTGAAATGACAAAACAGAAAATAGAATTACAGCCCTTGTGCCCAAGAGTTTGTTTACTTCTGCACGCCAATACACCTTTTCTGCATCATGTATTGCAATTTTTTTATAGTTTTCATTATGAAACTTTCACATAATGAAGGCTGTTGTTTAGATCTTTTTCCTGTATGTATTAGCTGCACAAAGTGCCGGCTGCCAACACACATTTAAGATCCGAATAATAAGTAACTCTCAAGTTGTTGACTGTGAATTATACACGTTTATGCCTTCAGTGGAAAGCATATATTCAAATGTGTGTTGCATACTTTGGCTTTCTAAGTGCTGAAATAATTTTTAAGTAGTTTAAGGCAGGCCTTGAGCAACATATTGGCCAACTTTTGTTACAGAATGTATGGTTACTTCAGACAAGAACTGTTTACATGATGTAAACAGAACCTGTAGTAGACTACAAAAGCCACTGAATGAACATAAACGTGTTTAATTAACAACACCGGCAACAGTGCACCATGAAAACATTCAGATGCTGTAGTATTGGAAAAAGATTCTAATGCAAACATCATTCGCTCATTTTCCGAAATCACAAAATAATGAAAAGTAAAGACTTTCCTGCCTGCAGAAAATCAGAGTATAAATAGAAATCGTAACAATCTCTTATCTAGGGACTGAGGCCGACAGATTCCATTAGAATATGCAATTATGGTCTATATTTCTTAACGATAGTAGGAAACACACTACTGCAACGTCAGCTGCAAACTGGAGGTATTCTTTGACAAATGCGAGTCTGTTTATCAAAACACACTTCTACATGCAACGCTTCCACAGTGGCATTATGACTTTCTTCTGTTTGTTTCGGAAACAAAATCGCTTCAAATCATAAGGAAACTATCATAAACCCACTTCCAAGAATAATAATGTGGAAAAAGGAGATGCAAGTGACAGAGGCAGTGGTAACATCGAGTGCATGACTACAAACGTAAACAAATGTTACTTCTATACGTAGGCACACTGTACTAACATTCTACTGTTACGAAGCGATTTCGAGTTTCAACAAGTCTTTGACGTCCTTTCAAAAGTCTTTTACATCACTGGGCTATTAATTTCAACTAAACTACGGAAATCTGAAAATATTACTCGAAAATTACGAACTAAGGAGGTTTATTAATTTATTTCAGGTCTCAATAGTCAGTGGTCGGGACACTGTACGTTTATGTTGTCTTCATTTGTCACAAAAACAAAGAATACATACATATGCGTTGAACATGTGTACTACTACCTAGTACTGCATTCCAAACTCTTACCAGTCAACGAATCTTCACTCTTCAAAACATCTTTTCTTTATCATTCTGACACACACAACACACGCATTTAAGGCACATCATATAAAATTAATAAAGTAAGTCCACTGTCAAAAATACATTTATAAAATTTAAGTATCTATTTTGTCACTGTTTATGTATAAACAAAGCTAGATCGACAAACGACGAAGCGCTGAAAGTACATTTACTGCCCTCGAGCGGCAACGCGCTGAACTACATGCGAGATGTGAGCGCTGCTGCTCTTAACGGCCACTGCGTGAACTATATAGGACGCAAGTCCTGCGTGGTCGATATAACAACTCCGAGATTGTAGTCGGCAATAGAGTTTAACAAGGTATGGAATTTGGGATATTGTTAATTTACTCTTTCTCGAGGAGTGAATTAACCATCGTAAATATCAATGCATGATCTTTCACTGTGACTTAAGGCTTGTAACGTACCTTCTTCCGATGTAAACACTTGCAGTTCATCGTAAAAGTGAGCGGGGCTTCAAATCCCCGTGCCTTGCTATCCTTAGGTTTTCGTCTTGTTTTGTTTTGATTTCCTTAAATATTTTGGTGACTGCCGGGATGAATTCTTAAGAACGGCCGTGGGTGATTTGCTTATCCATCACATTTCTACTGAGTGTGTATCCGTCTCACTTAAGATCGACTTGATGTTACGTCCGACATACTTTCTCGTTCGGAAAAGAGCAAACTGTGTTAGTACTACTTCACTTAATTTTAACATTCTGAGTAGCCATATACGCAGGAGACGTGTGTTTCGCACAGTTTGTTGTACTCTCCTTTGCATAGGCTTCACCCATTCCCATCCTAGATTCTGTGATACACGTTTCCACACAGTGACACCTTCAGTGGTTTCCTTCGTAGATAAGAGGCAGTTTCAATAGTGAGTTTAACGTACAATAGCTTCCTTTTGCTAACATCTATCATTTTAATATTCTAAAACCAACTTGGTTACTCTTGGGAGGTGAAAAGGTGTCGAACCTTCCTAAATGATTTTCGAAACCCACAGAAAATCAAGATGTCTGTACCTGGGCTTGAACCCAGTTCCCGCCGAACCTCGAACTGTAGTTTTTCATATATTTGCATTCGATTTCGCCTTCCGCTCTGATCAAATAAAATAAGTGAACGAGAAAATCCTCAACTTCAGAGATGTGGCGCAGTTCTTTCGTTGACTATTGTGGTTGAGGGACTAAGAGAGAATTGATCATGCCTGGAACTTTGTTTATTAAATGCAGTGTTTTTTTCTTGAATGAAGTAAAAATTTATTTAATATAATTACTTTTTGCACGGAACCTGTTGCAACAGAAGTAGTTGGTGCACTATACTTTTCAGAAGATTTCACGTTTTTCAGCAAGTCTTTTTTTCCCTTTCATATATTTCTAAACCTCAGTGCAAGTCAGCTTGTTATTAAAGGGGCGCTGTATGATTGATTCCACAATCCATAGCAGCAGTCTGTTTGGAAACTATTTTATACAACGGGCAACCGCAGATGTTGGAAGGCGTGATGCTAGGAAGAACTCCGCTAACCTCTGGTAAAATTATTGTTTTTTAAAACACGACCGGTTTCGCGGCCTAAAGCCGCATCATCAGGTGCAACACCTTTAAAAGATCATAGGCATATCTATAGTAGTCAAAATCTACTGTTACATTCAATGAATAGTAAATTTTGACTGGGAGCGATGCGTATCCCTATGGCCTCTTACCATTGTTGCATCTGATGGTGCGGCTTTAGGCCGCGAAAGCAGTTGTGTTTTAAAACAACAATTTTGCCAGCTGTTAACACGAGCTCTTCCTAACATCGTTCTTTCAGCAGTCCATTGGGCCGACGTCACGTTTCCACAGTGGCGTTGTGTCCGGTAATAGAAAACAGATACTCACGTAATTTTAGCAGTTGACATTTACGTTTCCTTAAGAAAGTAAAGCCACCTTTCTTCCACGAGGTGTTTATACTTCCAGTCTTCCGAGTTTCTAAAAAGCTCTTCAGATACATATATTCCGGAAAACAATTGTCGCCTGGAATCTTTGCACTATTTTTGATCAGGCGTGTTTTCAATCATCACACAGTTTGGAGTTTCAGATAGCATCATCCAATCAAATACTTGATATTTATTAAAAGAAATAGCCCATTTCTCTAAGTAATCGAATGCCATAATATAGAAAGCCATTGTCTCTTCCCCAAATTTCAAAATCGAATTAATTATTTTTTGGTTAGGATTCTCATATTTTAATTTGTTCAGATTCATCTTGGTTTCAATGTCGATAAAACTGGCCATCTTCCTTTCATTCAGACATCTTTGAGTGTCGGTCAATATATTTCTTATTTCAGTTATCGAGATTTTCTTCTTCTCCACGCTTTTTACATTTTTTTTTTCAAACAGCGAAGTTTCACTGCAGAAAAGGAAGTAAATTTCATTGATCGGAGTACTGAAAAAATCATTAATTATTTTAGGTGGTCTGTCCTCGGCATCAAAAAATTGTTTTAATGGAATCAAAAGCTTCTCTTAACTGTGGCCATTAACGATAGCCATCCTGTTTTTGAGTGAAATACAAGAGTCTGATGATTGACAATCAACGTAAAGGCAGAACTCTTTCAGCTTCTCTGTCCTTACAGTGTATATTGAAAAACAATTCAATACTTCATGTCGATTGTTTCAGTGATGTTAGGAAGAACTCTACAAACAGCTGGTAAAATTGTTGTTTATTAAAACACCACCGGCTTCGCAGGCTGAATTCGCATCATCGGGTGGAACAACGTTAAAGGATCATAGGCATACGCATCGCTCCTACTCAACATTTACTATTCAGTGAATATCTACAATACTTCGGTGAGCGAAAGGTAAAGAAGACGTGCTCAATTCTTCAAAATTTTGAAGACTGGAGCACGTCTTCTTTACTTTTCGGTCTCTGTAGTACCGACAATAGTCACTGAATAGCAAATTTTGATTAGGAGCGATGGGTGTGTCTATGATCTTTTAACGTTATTCCTCCCGATGATGCGGCTTTAGACCGCGAAACCGATTGTGTTTTAATAAACAACAATTTTACAAGCTTTTAGCGGAGTCCTTCGTAACATCGATATGTTGGAAAAATTATACGTTTAAAGCCGGCGGCGGGCATAGAACGTCATCCGAAATTGTACTGAATGCTTCTCAGAAAATTATTTTGAACAGTTAGTTCATAAGCCCACTCAAAGCGTGAATGGTTGCTAAAGCGTACTTGACCTCTTAGCAACAAATAATCCTGGACAAATAGTGAGTATCGTGACGAATACAGGGATTAGAGACCACAAGGCAGTTGCTGTTATGCTGAATGCCGTTAACACCTACAACCATCAAAAAGAAACGCAAAGTACGAGGTGCATTAAAATTCTAAGGCCTCCGATTTTTTTTCTAATTAACTACTCACCCGAAATCGATGAAACTGGCGTTGCTTCTCGACGTAATCGCCCTGCAGACGTACACATTTTTCACAACACTGACGCCATGGTTCCATGGCAGCGGCGAAGGCTTCTTTAGGAGTCTGTTTTGACCACTGCAAAATAGCTGAGGCAATAGCAGCACGGCTGGTGAATGTGCAGCCATGGAGAGTGTCTTTCATTGTTGGAAAAAGCCAAAAGTCACTAGGAGCCAGGTCAGGTGAGTAGGGAGCATGGGGAATCACTTCAAAGTTGTTATCACGAAGAAACTGTTGCGTAACGTTAGCTCGATGTGCGGGTGCATTGTCTTGGTGAAACAGCACACGCACAGCCCTTCCCGGACGTTTTTGTTGCAGTGCAGGAAGGAATTTGTTCTTCAAAACATTTTCGTAGGATGCACCTGTTACCGTAGTGTCCTTTGGAACGCAATGGGTAAGGATTACGCCCTCGCTGTCCCAGAACATGGACACCATCATTTTTTCAGCACTGGCGGTTACCCGAAATTTTTTTGGTGACGGTGAATCTGTGTGCTTCCATTGAGCTGACTGGCGCTTTGTTTCTGGATTGAAAAATGGCATCCACATCTCATCCATTGTCACAACCGACGAAAAGAAAGTCCCATTCATGCTGTCGTCGTGCGTCAACGTTGCCTGGCAACATGCCACACGGGCAGCCATGTGGTCGTCCGTCAGCATTCGTGGCACCCACCTGGATGACACTTTTCGCATTTTCAGGTCGTCATGCAGGATTGTGTGCACAGCACCCACAGAAATCCCAACTCTGGAGGCGATCTGTTCAACAGTCATTCGGCGATCCCCCAAAACAATTCTCTCCACTTTCTCGATCATGTCGTCAGACCGGCTTGTGCGAGCCCAAGGTTGTTTAGGTTTGTTGTCACACGATGTTCCGCCTTCATTAAACTGTCACACCCACGAACGCACTTTCGACACACCCATAACTCCATCACCACATGTCTCCTTCAACTGTGGATGAATTTCAATTGGTTTCACACCACGCACATTCAGAAAACGAATGATTGTACGCTATTCAAGTAAGGAAAACGTCGCCATTTTAAGTATTTAAAACAGTTCTCATTCTCGCCACTGGTGGTAAAATTCCATCTGCCGTATGGTGCTGCCATCTCTGGGACGTATTGACAATGAACGCGGCCTCATTTTAAAACAATGCGCATGTTTCTATCTCTTTCCAGTCCAGAGAAAAAAAAAATCGGAGGCCTTAGAACTTGAATGCACCTCGTATATCTATTTAAAAAAGCTTATAAAATGCTCTTAACGCCGTTTTAAGAGACAGTCTTCACTCCTCCCGATCTGATCACGTAAGCGTAGAAAAATTGTGGAATGATTTCAGAGAGATAGTATTGACAGCAAATTGAGAGATATATACCAGATAAATTAATAAGCAATGGTACTAATCCCCCATGGTACACAAAACGGGTCGGATCGCTGTTGCAGAAGCAGCGAAAAAAGCATGCCAAATTTAAAATAACGCAAAATCCCCCAGGCTGGCAACGTTTTACAGAAGTTCGAAATATAGCGCGTACTTCAATGTGAGATAGTTTCAATAATTTCCATAACGAAACTCTGTCTCGAATTCTGGCAGAAACCCCGAAGAGATTCTGGTCATACATAAAGCACACCAGTGGTAAGACGCAATCAATACCTTCACTGCGCGATAACAACGGTGAAGTCACTGATGACAGTGCCACTAAAGCAGAGTTAAACACGGTTTTCCGAAATACCTTCACCAAAGAAGACGAGGTAAATATTCCTTAATTCCAATCAAGAACAACTGCCAAGGTGAGGAACATAGGAGTAGATATCTTCGGGGTAGCAAAGCAGCTTAAATCTATTAATGAAGGCAAGGCTTCCGGTCCAGACTGTCTACCAGTCAGGTTCCTCTCAGAGGATGCTGATACAAAAGCACCATATTTAGCAATTGTATAGAACTGCTCGCTCACAGACTGGAAAATTGCTCAAGTCACACCAATACCCAAAAAGGGAAGTAGGAGTAATCCGTTGAATTACACGCCCATATCAGTAAAGTCTATTTACAGTAGGGTTTTGGAACATATACTGTATTCGAAGATTATGAAGTACCTCGAAGAAAACGATTTACTGGCACATAGCACGGATTCAGAAAATATCACTCTTGCGAAACACAACTAGCTCTTTATACTCATGAAATAATGAGTGCTATCGACAGGGAATGTCAACTTGATTCTATATTTTTAGATTTCCAGAAGGCTTTCGACACCGTTCCTCACAACCGTCTTCTAACCAAACTGTGTGCCTATGGAATATCGCCTCAGTTGTGCGATTGGATTCATGATTTCCTGTCAGAAAGGCCATACAGTTCTTAGTAACAGACGGCAAGTCATCGAGTAAAACAGAAGTAATATCCGGCGTTTCCCAAGGAAGCGTTACAGGACCTCTATTGTTCCCTATCTATATTAACGATATAGGAGACAATGTTAGTAGCCGTCTTAGTTTGTTTGCAGATGATGCTGTCATTTACAGTCTTATAAATGCACATGAGTACTAAAAGAAACCCACTAAACTTCGATTACGCGATAATTCGTACACATCAAAGGGCTGTAAATTCAACTAAATACTTAGGGATTACAATTACAAATAACCTAATTTGGAGCGATCACATAGATAATGTTGTGGGTGGAGCAAACCAAAGACTGCGATTCATTGGCAGAACACTTAGAAGGTGGAACAGGACTACTAAAGAGACTGCATACACCACTCTTGTCCGCCCTATTCTCGGGTATTGCTGTGCGGTGTGGGATCCGCATCAGGTGGGACTGAAGGATGATATCGAAAAAGTACAAAGAAGGGCGGCTCGTTTTGTATTATCGCGAAATAGGGGAGATAGTGCCACAGACATGATACGTGAACTGGAGTGGCAATCATTAAAACAAAGGCGTTTTTCGTTGCGACGAGATCTTCTCATGAAAATTCAATCACCAGTTTTCTCCTCCGATTGCGAAAACATTCTGTTGGCACCCACCTACATAGGGGGAAATGATCATCACGATAAAATAAGAGAAATCAGGGCTTGCACAGAAATAATTAAGTACTCGTTTTTGCCGCGCGCCGTTCGAGAGTGGAACGAGAGACAGCTTGAAGGTGGTTCATGGAACCTTCTGCCAGGCACTTTATTGTGAATAGCAATCACATAGATGTAAATGTAGAGCATGGCTTTCGACAGCTGCAGTTGCCCCTAATATACAATAGTTTGCAATTATTTCAATGTCGAATGTTAAGACTCCAGCAGCGCTTGAAATAGTATTATGGAGAATACGGGCTTGCCCAGTTCTTCTTTAATTTGGTGAATACATTCCGTTGGCCACGTCGATGAAGCCTTCCGAAGTTGGTATTAGTAATGTCCCCCCCAAAAACCGATTAATTTATCTAATGGAATTTGCAATTGTCCTAATGTGTCTAGGCAAAACTTTGCAATTGTCTCCGATGTTTCGTTATTGAGCAAATCAATCTTCAACGGCTTCTGTTGGATTCCGTCAGTTTCGGTAAAGTATTGAACAACTAAAGGAAACATCTTTTCAGCCTTGTGGTTCGATGCGTCGGTGCCTATGACGTAAAATGAAACTTCTTGCAATTGTTTTATGTATTCGGACACGGTGTAGCTTTGGTCCTGGCTGTAGACCGCTTTGAAGCGACTTTGGAGTCAGGATACATTGCGGCATTCTGTTTTACGGCACAGTCAAGAGAACTGAAAGACTGATGATGCTTGACAGCTTTATAAGCTGTTGTTAGTTCCGCAGAAGCAAGTAGCGATTCTTCTCGGATGTCTTATTTAACCATAAATGTAGAAATAGGCCTTGATGTCGAGGCTACCGCGAATCTGTTTGTATAGTTGTGCGTAGAAATGTGATCTGCCTTACCTCCATGTTTTAGTGAGATGAAACAGCTACAAATTACTCTTTTGTGTAATCAATCGCAAATGTCACTTTCTCTTTCCATCCTTAGGCATTTTTGTAAGCTACGATAAGTTTATTAGACGGTAAACAGTCAACAATAACACTTTAGTCATCGATGTACACGTCAATACACACTTCACGCCCTATATAACTACAGTAAACACTACAAACATTACTAACTTGACCGAGTGAGGTGGCGGAGTGGTTAGCACACTGGACTCGCATTCGGGAGGACGACGGTTCACACCAGTGTCCGGCCATCCTGATACAGGTTTTCCGTGTTTTCCCTAAATCGCTCCAGGCAAATGGCGGGATGGTTCCTTTGAAAAGGCACGGCCGATTTCTTACCCCATCCTTCCCTAATCCTATGAGACCGATCACCTCGCTGTTTGGTCTCATCTCCCAAACATTCCAAATTAACCCGTTACTAACTATTTGCAGTTCGTATTATGTTTAGAAAGAATCGTGTGATCAGGTCGCTATTCAAATGGAAACTGTCCGATTCTTCGGCGCGGCGCTGCTTAAATAGTTCCAGCCCCTTCCTACTGGAGGAGACTGGTATTTTCAGAATAATGGTGCTAGACCTAGAAGGTGGTTGTATCGTCGATTCGTCGATACAGGACATGCAACATGCATCGTCGATACAGGACACGCACCATGCAACGCCATCTGTCAGACGACTTGTAAATAAAACTGAGGCCGCATTTACATGTTGTGCTAACAGATGGCGTTACTTCAGTACTTGAGACAAGCTCTTACAGTACTTCAAAAGGAACCTCCCCATCGCACCCCCCTCAGATTTAGTTATAAGTTGGCACAGTGGATAGGCCTTGAAAAACTGAACACAGATCAATCGAGAAAACCGGAAGAAGTTGTGTGGAACTAAGAAAAAACTTAGTAAAATATACAAACTGAGTAGTCCATGCGAACATAGGCAACATCAAGGACAATCGGTGTCATGGAGCGCCGTGGACTGGTGGTTAGCGAGAGTAGCGACTGAATGAGAGGTCGTAGGTTCGACTCTTCCTCGCGTGAAAATTTTAAATTTTTAATTTCAATTTATGTGACAAACTCTTATGTTTTCATCACTTTTTTCGGAGTGATTATCACATCCACGAGAAAACCTAAATCGGGCAAGGTAGAAGAATCTTTTAACCCATTCGCTAAGTGTACAAGTTAGGTGGGTCGACAACATATTCCTGTCATGTGACGCACATGCCGTCACCAGTGTCGTATAGAATATATCAGATGTATCCTGTGGAGGAATCAGTTGAACTATGACCTTGCGATCAAATGTTTTCCGTTCCCCTTGAAGAGGCACGTCCTTTCGTCTACTAATCGCACGGTTTTGCGGTGCGGTCGCAAAACACAGACACTAAACTTCTTACAGTGAACAGAGACGTCAATGAACGAACGGACAGATCATAACTTTGCGAAAATAAAGAAAGTAAAATTTTCAAGCGAGGCACGACTAGAACCGAGGACCTCTCATGCCGCAGCTACTCACGCTAACCACGGGACCACGGCGCTCCTTCTACTACAAACTCCTTGATGTTCCATACGTCGCGCATGGACTACTCAGTTTGTATATTTTACTAATTTTTTTCATAGTTCCACACAACTTCTTCCTGTTTTCTCGATTGATCTGTGTCCAGTTTTTCAAGGCCTATCCACTGTGCCAACTTATAACTAAATCTGAGGGGGGTGCGATGGGGAGGTTCCCTTGTTAGCAAAATCGGGACAAAACTGGCTCATGTCGATACAAGAAGTTCCATAACGGTGAGCCAATGTAAGTTCACGCCTGTGCTAATGCCTTCAGCGATCACGTTGTAAAGTACTTGTCTTTCGCTTCAGATTGCAATGGCTGATTTCCAGCTCCTTACGATACCTGATGAAAATAAGTGTGGACTTGGTAATTATTCCTCTGACAGCTACATGTATTTTGATAATCCTATTATCGGATGCCCGTAACTACTAAGTCTTCTGTTCTTTGATACTTCGTTGCAATAATAAAACATCTGTCTCATAAATATGTAATATCGTGCAGGATTTTATACCACGATTGAAACTGAATGCAACTTAAGAAAACCTGGACAGAAATGTTTGAGTAGTCCGCAGAATATCCTGTGACGTTTGCACAGAGGACCGTGGACATAAAAGATGTCTCGAAAAATGCACCGTGAAGTACAGGTTTGTTTCATAGTCGGGCGTACAAATCACACTTTTAAAGTATTGCGGAATGCACAACAAACTATTTGGGTATTCCTTGTTCAAGGAGAGAGGGTACACTACACTCTTTTGGACTATAGCGACGCTTAGGAAGTGCGAGGGCAATAACTAGCATTCTTTTTGAGCATAACACGTACTTATACTTAATATCTTGATCCAAATTTTGAGAAGCAGTACGTATAATCACTTCAAACCCAATGCCTCTGTTAGAAGAGGCAACGGGGTTTAGGACTGCGGAACTCGAGGCCATACTAGAACTGCGTACCCAGTGATTGACTATCTGATCTGAAAGTGACGAGGAATTTTGCTGGCAGCGGGACAAAAAATACTATTGCACATAGTATAATTGAAATGTTAGTATCCATGCGAAAAGGCAAATCTATTACCTTCGATCAGGAGAACCTAGGGGTAATGAAGCTGATCACTGTCAAGGGCGGGGAACATAACTTGCACAGAGGTCTCCACTTTTGGAGTAGACATGATTTATTTATAGGTATAATAGAAGACTGGTGGTATGAATGGCAGCATACAAGACACTGAGACAAGAACTGTGCAGTAATTCAGGTGGCGATTCTCTAGTCCATAAATCCCATCCATGCTCAGTCTCTAGGAGGCTGATATCTTTAATAGCTGGACTCAGATTTAACCACAGGCGTTTTCACAGACAGCCGCATACCATGAATAATTCTTCCCGTTTCGGAGAAGAGGAGGACGCAGATTATCTTATAACCGAGCGAAGTAGCGCAGTATTTAGCACGATGGACTCGCAGTCAGGATGACAACGGTTCAATTTCGCGTCCAGTCATCGTGATTGAGATTTTCTGTGATTTATTTCAATCACTTAAGGCAAATACCGTAATGGTTCTTTTGAAGGGACACGGGCGACTTCCTTTCCTATAATTTCTTAATCCGAGCTTTTGCTCCGTCTATGTCGACATCGTTCTAGACGGGACGTTAGATATTAATCTTGCTTCCTTCTTTCTTTGGCTATTCCAGGCGACGTGATATTATGGCAGTCCTTTTACTTGAACTTGTGAAGTTTGGACATAAGATCCCAGCCAGTGTGGCGGAGCTGCTAACAACGCAGGGTCATAACAACTTAGATGTTCTGAAAATATACTGTCGCTGCAAACATCTACATCTAACAACAACACGATGCAGCGCAGATGTGTAAAAATACATTCCGTGACGTAACACTCTGTACCAGCTGTATATTATACGGACTGTACGCAGGAACTAGGCGTATAGCGCAATCCAGGAAATAAAGAAAATAAATAGAGCGTACATGTGGTACGGCCGCTATTGAACATCATCTCATTACGTGTTCTGTGATTGTAAAAGTTAGGAGTGTGCGGACTGGATGATGATACTCAAAACCCTGTAAGAAGTTGGAATGGAAAAGACACTACAGGAGGTTCTACTAGAAACGCGAACAAATGCAGAGTCTAAAATCTAAACTAAAACGTCACAGCCATTTGATATTAAAACCCTGAGCAGGAACGAGGAAGCAATATTGGGTTTAACGTCCTGTCAACATCGAGGTCATTAGAGTCGGAGCACGAACTTAGATTGAGTCAAGGGTGAGGAAGGAAATCGGCCGTGCCCTTTCAAAGGAACTATCCCGGCATTTGCCTGGAGCGATGTAGGGAAATCACTGAAAACCTGAATCTGGTTGGCCGGACGGGGTCTGAATCTTCGTCCTCCCGAAAGCGAGTCCAGTGTGCTAACGACTGCGTCACCTTGGTCAGTTGTCTTGAGCAACTTCACATAAACGTGATCAGAGAGTGGAGAAAGAAACACAAAGAAAAAATTGGAATACAAAATGGCTTGGAAATGGATAAAGTCAAAATTGAGCGTGTATCATTTGTAGATGGTTCAAATGGCTCTGAGCACTATGGGACTTAACTTCTGAGGTCATCAGGCCCTTGAACTCAGAACTACTTAAACCTAACTAACCTAAAGATGGCACACACATCCATGCCCGAGGCAGGATTCGAACCTGCGACAGTAGCGGTCGCGCGGTTCCAGACTGTAGCGCCTAGAACCACTCGGCCACTCCGGCCGGCCACTTGTAGATGATTTAGCAGCTGTGACAAAGGAAAACATTTAATCAGCAGGAAAAGCGGCACTACAAAAATATTTTTCTCAAAATTAAAAAAGATAGAGAATGACGAGCAACATTGCCAGAGTTAAGCGTATAATGTAAAATCAGAACATCTGACCAGTTTAACTATACAGGGTGATAAGTATTTAAACCGACAGACTCTGGGAGGTTATAGGGGACATCAAAACAAATATTTTTTCCTAATGTCATTTTTTCCTATGAGGATTATTTAAAGCGGTGGATGCCGTGTTACGCTCTTCAGTTGTTAGAGGCCGTATTACGATCTTCAAGGCCGGCCGCTGTAGCCGTGCGGTTAAAGGCGCTTCGGTTTGGAACCGCGTGACCGCTACGGTCGCAGGTTCGAATCCTGCCTCGGGCATGGATGTGTGTGATGTCCTTAGGTTAGTTAGCTTTAAGTAGTTCTAAGTTCTAGGGGACTGATGACCACAGAAGTTAAGTCCCATACTGCTCAGAGCCATTTGAACGATCTTCAATTGTTAGAGGGCGTATTGCGCTCTTCAGTTGTAGGCAACTGCTGTCCACCAGTGTACTAGTGCATTGTCTTTGTTTACTAATGGAGCGATACACGTGGAGTGAGTACACTGAAATGTTTGGTACGTACTACGTACCGCACTACAACGAACGAGCTGCACAGCGGGTTTATCAACAGTTTCTTATTGCCGTATCCCGCATCATAGGAACTTTACTGCTGTGTACCAACGTCTGCGTGACACCGGGTCACTTAGCAGATTACCTAGACAGGGACGCCGTTACACGGCAAGAACGGTGCAATTGGAGGAAGCTGTCTTGCAGCATGTGGAGCGGGATCCTTCAATCAGCACTGGTGCGCTTAACATGGGGACGAATCAGACGAATATAAGAACAGTCCTTCGAGAGCAATTGTTACGTCCATTTCACTTACAGCGTGTCCACAACCTGGAACCAGTTGATTATCCACCCAGAGCACAGTTTTCGCAATGGTACCTGGAACGGTGTGAAATGCATCCTACATTTCCATCCTCTGTGTTGTTTACCGATGAAGCAATGTTTGGGCGTGATGGAGTCTTCGCCATGCATAATTCGCATGTTTGAAGTGAGGATAACCCACATGCCACAGTTACTAGCGCTCATCAAGTGCGGTTCCTCGTTAATGTGTGGGTCGGTGTTGTTGGGGACTGTTTAATTGGGCCGTATCTGCTACCTAGGCCATTAAATGGCAGGTACTATTACAATTTTCTCGCCAGAACGTTGCCAGAATTGCTGGAAGACATCCCGCTCCCTACAAGACAACGCATGTGGTTCCAACATGACGGGGCGCCGGAACATTTCAGTCGTCGTGTGCGTCGATTCCTGGACCGACGGTTCCCAGAAACATGGATTGGCAGAGGTGGTCCTGTACCATGGCTTGCTCGATCCCCAGATATGTCTCCTTTGGACTTCTTGTGTGGGGAGAGATTCACAACCTCTTTTACGCAACTCCTGTTGCATCAGAAGAGGATCTGGTTGTCCGGATAGTAGCAGCAGCAGTAACAATTCAGGATACTCCTGGGGTTTTTGCCCCTGTCAGATAGAACGTGATCCGACGGTGTAACCTTTGTTTACGTGTCAATGGAGGCATTTTTGAAAATCTACTGTAATTGAAATTGGGTTGTGTTAATGTGTTGTCTCTTGGTCATAAAAAAAAACACGAATCGGGAAAAAGGAAAAACGGAGTGTGACGAAGATACTACAATACGGAACAGCAGTAGAAGCATTTAAACTGAGAAAAAACTCAGAGGTATACAAACGTGCAGAAAAAATGGATTGAATTTGGAAAAGAACATTATGCATGGGCATATTCAAAGAAGCTGTCGTAGAATAACAAGGAAACTATATAACATTTTGACATATACGGGAAATTTCAACCGGTATAGGAAAATGCCTGAAAGTCTAGGAGAAATAAATATAGATAAGAAACTGAAGACAGAGCAAAATGAAATGGGAATGCTTACAAGACAAAAAGTTTCAAGAAGGCACGAAAGAAAATAGAAAGCAGATGAGAGGACAGAAAAGTGATAGATGAAGGAATATTGGAGAAAACATGAATCTAACTCAGAGGTTTTGAACGTCGTCCTTAGCTGGTCTACAACGAAAGATGAAAATAAAAAGCAATTTGAGGGGCAGCAAGTTTCAGTCGACCTGTGCAATACCCGAGCACACACTACTACAATACAAATACGAGGTAAAATCACATTTTTCGCCGGTGAGAGGCTGCTAAAATAGTTTGAGATTCTGAAATCTAAGCAAGCAGCGCCGGGGGGAAACCACAATGCGACTGATGCCGCGTCCCGCACTTCACACTTAATACGAACGACAGTGACATATTTAAAGTCTGCAGAAGGGCACAACGTCTTGATCAGAGATGCAACTGAAAAGTTTGAGAGAGTACAGTACGCGCTGGTAGACAACTGACAAAATACTTACACACGCCTCGATATGGCCATGGCCGCAAGCACAAGCTAATAGGTCGAATGTAGCTGACCAAAACGAGTTCCCACAACTGACAATAAATTCGGAACCGAAGAAGGTAACAAGCTATGCGGAAAGGTATACACCAGAGTCAGAGTGAACGCCGAGCCGCAAAGAGTCAACACAAATACTTACGAGAATGTATCATAGAGTTGTCTGCCCCGGTAGCTGAATGGTGCCGGCACGGTAGCTCTGTGTCTTCGGTCAGAGGGTTAGCTGCCCTCTGTAATAAAAAAACTGAGTTAATCGATCAACAACGAACTTAAACGGATGTCTTACGACGTCCGCCCCGAGCAAATGCAACGAACGAAAGCGAACAAAATGAGATTAGGAAAAAAAAAAAATGGTCAGCGTGACAGACTGCTGTTGTAAGGGGCCAGCGATCGATTCCCACTGGATTAGTGATTTTTCCCTGCTAGGGACTGGGTGTTGTCTTTTCATTTCATCGGCATCCGGCGCACAGGTCGCCCATTGTCGCGTCGAATGTATTTTCCATTTACCATAGAGTTTACAAACCTGTTGGTAGGAATACACAGTTTCACAATAAAAAAAATACGTACCCTCAATACCTCAGTCTAAACGATCTTGGAAGTTTAAGAGGGACGACAGTTACTGAGGGCCCTCGCTGTGCCACACATGTAAAGAAACCAACTTGGTGCAATAATTTTACTCTAACTGACAAAAAAAAAAAAAAAAAAAAAAAAAAAATTCACGGTAACGTGCAAATATTTGAAGTAAAGCAGAAAGATACATTTTGATATACATGGCATTAAGTATCTGAAAATACGCCCATATTAGAATTCAACAGTGTGCCAGTATTTCAAAGCAGTCGTTCAAGAACTTTCGGAGATTAACGATTTTGAACAAACCAACATTTACATTTTTACATTGTTTCCCCTTTTATTACATGTATATTACAAATGCACCAGATGGCGTTCCAGCAGGTATATAAAAACTCTTGAGTATTCGTATGCAACGTTGTGTCAAAAGTTCAAAGCAGTCGGTCAAGAACTTTCGAAGATACACGATTTTGAACAAAAGAACATTTACATTTTTGTTTATGTAGTTTTGGAGAATTTTGTGACTGAAATTTTGTGAAAAGATCGTATCGCAATGAAAAAAACTTTCGTCTTAATGATTGTCACCGCAGTTCACGTATCATATCTGTGACACTCTCTCATCTATTTCGAGGTAGCACAGAAAGAGTTGCCTTTGTCTGAACTTTTTCGATGTCCCTCGTCAAATCTATCTTGTAAGGATTCAATATCGGGCAACAGTATTCCAGAAGAGGACGGATAAGTGCAGTGTGGGGAGTTTCTTTAGCAAATGTGTTGCAACTTCTAAGTGTTCTGCCAACTAAGCGCAGTCTTTAATTAACCCTAACCACAACATTTTCTATGTGATAGTTCTAATGTAAGCTGTTCCTTATGTGATCTTTTAAGTACTTAGTCGAATCGACAACATTTAAATGTATGTGATTCATCGTGTAACCGAAATTTCACGGAATTTTTGTAATACTCATGTGGAAGACTTCACACTTGTTACTGTTCAGGATCAACTGCCGTTTTTCACATCACGTAGATATCATGCCTAAATCATTTTGTAATTCATTTTTATCTTCTGATAAGTTTACTAGACGGTAAATGACAGCACCATCTGTAAACAATCCAAGGGGGCTGCTCAGATTGTCTCGCAAATCGTTTACGTGGAGTAAGAGCGGCGGCAGAGAGCCTATAACGCTTCCTTGATGTGCCCGAGATATAACTTTTGTTTCAGTAGATGACTTACCGTCAGTTACTATGAGCAGAAACCTTCCTGTATACCCACGTACAGTGTGTATCATAATTAACAGCACAAACTGAAACGGGTGAAAAACACGATAAGTAGGAAAAACAAGCCAGGGAATATGGTTCCCCGAGCGAAGTAATCAACTACTGTGCTGATAAGTGCACACATATTTTAAATGTTAACTTTTCGATTAACTCCCCATGTAACTGGGCTCAAATTTCGCCCATGGCCTAACTCAATATACGCTATATTTCACATGTTACAATTTACAATAGGGTAAATTTAAATAACTCCGTGACGTACTTTATTTCGTTACAGCTGACACATTCTTCCTTCTTAAGTAAGGTAGTCCTTGTAATCACAGTTCCAACCGTCCTCAACAAATGGCAGGAATATCTTCTTCACACGGGAAAGACATCCTGGGCGGGAATGAGCGCTGTGTGCGGAACAGGTATTTCTTGTTTTGTGTGGAAAGAAAAACACGTCTTTTGCTATCCTGATCTTGTAATACAGTTTCATTAAGGTAAGTTGTTCTAGTAATTAGTCAGACACTTACATGTAGTTGTATTGGCAATGAAACGTGATAATAATCTTAGTCACCACAGTTGGACTTAAATTCCTTTTTGCTGACTCATTCGCTTAGGAAAACGGCAACAACTCTTAAGGTATGTGCCCATTTCAGAAACATTGGCTCCATGTCGAAGCAACTGTGCGAAGGAGGAGAAGCCAAAATCGACTTATGCGAGCAAGAGAAGACAATCCTATACTGATGACTTTGTGGAGCACTTCATAAGGTTTTGGGAGATAAGTGATCGATATGCAAAGGTGCTAAACATTTCCCCATTCCATGGAGCACTTTAAAGTACTATGTAGACCTCAGTGATGATGGGAAAGACAATGTGATCGTTGGCAAAATGGATAGACTGTTTGCCCTTACGAGTGAAATGGAAGTTAAGTTGGTCAATTTCCAATAGAAATGCAGGAAATGGCGCTCAGTCTGAACTTTATCCGAACATAGTAGCATAATGAAATCAATGTCGAAGGGGAAACAGAAATCAAAGCAGAAAAGAAATTATGGCATCTACGCCACTTTTAAAGAGAGCTACAGCTGTGGAAAGAATAAAGGTGCTTGTATTCAGTGTTGCTTTCGTCTGCGATGGTCCCATGAAAGTCGTCAGTCCAGAGGTTTACCTAATTTTCAATTAGGTATGCTATAACGAAATTAGGTAGTATACCCATTTTGTTTACTATATTTTTTTAACAGTTTTTCAACCCGCCAGGGTAGCCGAGAGCGCTAACGCGCTGCTTCCTGGACTCGGGTAGGCGCGTCGGCCCCGCATCGAATCCGCCCGACGGATTAACGACGTAAGGCCGGTGTGCCGGCCAGCCTGGATGTGGTTTTTAGGTGGTTTTCCACATCCCCCTAGGTGAATACCGGGCTGGTCCCCACGTTCCGCCTCAGTTACATGACTCACAGACATTTGCAACACATTCGCACTCTTCCATGGCTTACATTAGACACAGACAACTGGGGAACACTAATTCCTTCCCAGGGGGTACGGTGTGACGGCAGGAAGGACATCCGGCCACCCCTTACACTTAACATGCCTCGTCCGATAAACCATGGTCGACCCAGCGTAACTGCGGGACGAGGCTCAGGAAAAGAAAGAACGAAAGAAAAGAAAGATTTGCTAACAGTTTTTCATTTCATAAATGTTCTTTATCATGGGTTAGTAGGACAATGTAGAGGTCTCTTACATGTAAAATATACAACTTCTAGATAGAATATTTGTTTTTCTTTTTCATTTACAATCCTTAATATCTCAAAGTTACGTAGATTTACCCTACACCGGTACGTGTGCATTTGGATGCAATTCTGCAGTCGTCTCTATAGCGAATAAGAATTGTTTCAAACACCCACAGACTGTCTGGCAAAGCTTGACAAGACTAAAATTCGCCTTATCAACGGGAGTGCTGAAAACTTCATTTCTGTGATGGACTGAGAGGTCAGGCGATCTTGAAAGCTTGCCCGTGTCGCATCATCACGACAAGAAGATTAGACACATTACAGTGCGCTCAGAGGCATTTAATGATTCTTCCCGCGCTCTGTATGCGAACTGAATGGGTGTAAGCACTAACCACTAGTTCAACAGGAGTACCCTGTGTCATGCACTTCACAGAGTATGGATGTATCTGGAGATGCAGAATATGCGAGCTGTTTGCTGCGTACGAATTTTTGTACACAAATGACGTATAATATAATAAAACAGAGCTTACTTCGTCACATTTGCAATAGCTTATATTGCGCTTACTTTAACCTTTGATCTTGTAAAGTTAATCATTGGAATGTGTTACCTAGATGAATGTATTCCTGGAATTTCACTACTCTACATTAATTGTTTTTCGGTTTTGCGATTTTATTTCCAGTGTATTAAATCTACTGAACGTACCTTATTATGAAAAATGATATGAGTTTGGTGCGTAAATAAATATTTGATTGCGGTAAGAAAAAGGCGTTTGAATTTGTAGGAGGTTTACGGCGCTCTTGGAATTATGGCAGGTATCTGGCTGCATGCCTCGAGCGGGTTTACGCGCTGCCGCTCGTTCGCTGCCGTCCACCGCAAGCACCGCGTCGGAGGGGTGTGGGAGGAACAGAAGAGAACAGAACAGGACTGCGGTATTTCCGTCACACGGCGCGCCGGCCCAGCTGCTGAGATCGATGTACGACCGCCCAGGTCGATCTGCGGCGCCGTTCCGGACCACTAGCAGTTAGCAGCGCCACTCCACGCCACCGCTGTCTTCACAGGCACTCACTCCAACAAAGCGTGCCGCGCCAAACTGCTGCCGCCCTGAAAGAAGCAAAACGGAAAACCAGTAAACTGGACACGCGGCGTGCAAACTATGTCCTGACACAAACTTCTACCGCGTGCGTGACTGAACGGCAAGCGTGTCTCACTGCCACAGGGAGGGAAAACGCTCTCAACTGAAATTCTTCATTCGTAGGTCATAATGGCCATAGCTATTTTACTGTTATTAAAGGTATTTAAAGTCATTGTAAGAACTAAAAAAAGCGCATTTCTACACTACTGGCCATTAAAATTGCTACTCCAAGAAGAAATGCGGATGATAAACGGGTATTCATTGGACAAATATATTATACTAGAACTCACATGTGATTACATTTTTACGCAATTTGGGTGCATAGATCCTGAGAAATCAGTACCCAGAACAACCACCGATGGCCATAATAACGGCCTTGATACGCCTGGGAATTGAGTCAAACAGAGCCTGGATGGGGTGTACACGTACAGTTGCCCATGCAGCTTCAACACGATACCACTGTTCATCAAGAGTAGTGACTGGCGTATTGTGACGAGCCAGTTGCTCGGCCACCATTGACCAGACGTTTTCAGTTGGTGAGAGATCTGGAGAATGTGCTGGCCAGGGCAGCAGTCGAACATTTTCTGTATCCAGAAAGGCCCGTACAGGACCTGCAACATGCGGTCGTGCATTATCCTGCTGAAATGTAGGGTTTCGCAGGGATCGAATGAGGCTTAGAGCCACGGCTCGTAACACATTTGCAATGTAACGTCCACTGTTCAAAGTGCCGTCAATGCGAACAAGAGGTGACCGAGACGTGTAACCAATGGCACCCCATACCATCACGCCGGGTGATACGCCAGTATGGCGATGACGAATACACGCTTCCACTGTGCTTTCACCGCGATTTCGCCAAACACGGATGCGACCATCATGATGCTGTAAACAGAACCTGGATTCGCCAGAAAAAATGACGTTTTGCCATTCGTGCACCCAGGTTCGTCGTTGAGTACACCATCGCACGCGCTCCTGTCTGTGATGCAGCGTCAAGGGTAACCGCAGCCATGGTCTCCGAGCTGATAGTCCGTGCTGCTGCAAACGTCGTCGAACTGTTCGTGCAGTTGGTTGTTGTCTTGCAAACGTCCCGATCTGTTGTCTCAGGGATCGAGACGTGGCTGCACGAACCGTTACAGCCATGCGGATAAGATGCCTGTCATCTCGACTGCTAGTGATACGAGGCCTTTGGGATCCAGCACGGCGTTCCGTATTACCCTCCTGAAGCCATCGATTCCATATTCTGCTCACAGTCATTGGATCTCGACCAACGCGAGCAGCAATGTCGCGATACGATAAATCGCAATCGCGATAGGCTACATTCCGATCTTTATCGAAGTCGGAAACGTGATGGTACGCATTTCTCCTCCTTACACGAGGCATCACAGCAACGTTTCACCAGGCAACGCCAGTCAACTGCTGTTTTAGTATGAGAAATCGGTTGGAAACTTTCCTCATGTCAGCACGTTATAGGTGTCGCTATCGGCACCAACCTTGTGTGAATGCTCTGAAAAGCTAATCATTTGCATATCACAGCATCTTCTTCCTGTCGGTTAAATTTTGCGTCTGTAGCACGTCATCTTCGTGGTGTAGCAATTTTAATGGCCAGTAGTGTATTATATGCACTGCGTTTTATTTACATGAACTATCTTCAGCGGCAACGTTTCTTCCTGATCTCTATTTACATCTGGCAACGACGTGTGCTTGCATTTTCCCAGGTATTCCGGGCTTAATTTCACGCTGGTTTGCAGCACAACACATTTCGTGACGTGAAATACTACGAGATGTAGAACCAATGATGTTCACCTGGAAAAAAATTTGTGGCCCTGTACCTGGTGATCGTCACTGTAGTCCGATTAAAATTACTTGATAGTTGGAACTTGTAGCTGGTTTCGTCCAACCGGAGTGCTCAACGGCACGCCCGAACAGTTGCCTAACTGCCATGACAATGAGTTCCAATTCCTTCCACGACTTTCTTTCTTGATGTGTTTGAATCCCGAACACTAGCTCTGGCCTTTTTATTTTGTATTGCATCACACATGATATCCATACTAAAAACAACAACAACAACACCACGCACACACACACACACACACACACACACACACACACACACACACACACACACACACAACGATACTAACGAAATACACACGTTTCATACAAAGCACTAACCAAATTCTACTGAATCCTTCCACACAAGACATTTAAACAGTTATTATAATCACAGAGATCCGCTTACATTACATAATTTTCTTGATGCAATAATTTACCAACGGCCGTATGTATTGTAGAAATTTATTTTATGAACTTCTTATGTGCTACCAGTTTCGGCATTACATTGATGCCATCTCCAGGCCCCACGCGTCATAGCCGTAAAAACGCTATAGACGGACGGAGCCATATAACTGGATCCGTGAATCAAATCGTTATACAACAGCTCTTCGTGGCCAGGCGACACAGATTGAGGCGATTTACAAACATCGTGTATAGCGTTTTTACGATTATGACGTGTGGGGCCTCAAGATGGCATCAATGTAATGCCGAAACTGGTAGTACATAAGAAGTTCCTAAAATAAATTTCTACAATACATACGGCTGTTGGTAAATTATTGCATGATGAAATACATGCGAGCCGTTGCCCCAGGGTCCGTAATGGACCAACGAAGATCACATTGCATAAGCTTCGCACGACATTGCGTGAAGTTGAATTTTTGAAGACTGTCAATTAAAAGTTGCGACTGCGTCACCGGAGTTAGAAGTACAAGAGCTTATTCCAGTGAAATTGCATAGCATAGTTGTTACGGTATAAACCTGCCGTGTAGAAGGCACAAGGTTGAAATCTCGTCAAATGCAGCGGCATCTTTATTCTTCTAAAACTCGCAAAAGACTCTGATTACCATTTTTATTCAGTTAGTTGGTTTAAATGTAATTTTCTTATTTCTAATACTTTACCGCGTCATTTCCATCATCGTATTGACTTTTTTTGTTTGCTCTTATTTTTCTTCCTACCATCCTTTTTTCGTTTGCGTCGCCTATAATCTGCAACCAAGTGCCAATCAGAACAGCCCATCGGTTGGCAGAGCCGCTTTCCTTGTAGCCAGTTGAGGAAAATTTCAGCCAACCGATGACAGCGAGAAATTGTAGTTTACTTTTACCGCTAAAATTGAAATTTTGCCACGGAAGATAGCAATAGAAACGATCATATTATGGAATTTTGCTTGTAGAGGTTAACGTTAAACGCCATGAACAAAGCGACCGTGATTTTAGTTCTGCTGCAGATTGTTGATTGCCGTTTTCTCTAATACACTGCACATCACGAGGTTGTGGTTAGGTTAGGAAACGAGTTTAAATTCAGGGTTATAAAACACGCTATCTGTCGCAGTTCAGACATTGGTAACTTGATTATCTGTGGACAGAGGGTCTCTCATTTCAGTTATACGTCGTGTCAGCCGCTTCCAACATTGCTCCGCGTTACACTTCACTTCAAGAGCATTTGTGAAGCGACCCACCGTGTTTGTGTGTCGCTTATAACCGAACGGTAGCTGGCAGTGGATGTGGCAACACTGTAGCGTCAAGTGACAGACGTCAGCTATCAAGTAATTTTAATCGGACTGTGGTAGTCATGTATTTCTTCGTACTGCATGTAAAGATATGTGTTGTGTTGCAAACGAAATTACGTCGAAACAATCAGTGCCTAACGTAGGAACACCTGTAAAATGTGCAATGAGACGACGCTACCAGCTGAAAGCAGATATTGGGACAAATGCTACCACTGAAGATGCCTTCAATCAATAAAATGGAGCTCAGAGGGCGATATAAATATGCATTTTTTAATAGTTGGAAGGATGGAGCATATAAACCTTTCATAATTAAAGCAAAAGAATGAATGGTTTGCTAACATACAGAGTGTTTCGCAATCTCTATTACAGGCATCTAGCGGCTACAGAGGAGACTTAGTAGGTAAAGTTTTGACAGAGAACCAATGCCAGGAAATGTACAGTTTGGATACAAAATAAGATTGATGATCGGACCACTTTCAAATACCCCACTTCACGCACACACAGAAATTGGGAAGAAGGCGCCATAGTCAGTCCTTGTTGTAATTATGACATCACATACCATTTTCGTCCGACTGCAACAGGGAATACAGATCGCCGCCCGCCATTTTTCTGACGACGGCTCGCCCTTCATCGTTCGTTCGTATATATAGAGCCAAACATAGAAACGATTGTGAAATCAGTGGAGCGTCATGTTTCAAATTGAACTGTGTAAATAATGTTTCTCTAAATTTACGCTGTTGTAGTTATATTTCTTAAATATAATAAATATTCATGCAACAGATTAAGTGAAATAGTAATTTAATTTTTCTTTTATTTTGCTTGCAGCCTTTAAATAGCCACAGTTACGTGCTTGTGGACCGCAGTAATCGCAAGTCTTTATTTACACTTCTGCGAGTACAACGACGACTGCAAGAAACTGGTACGTTTGCGACTAGGACAGTTGACTGTGGTGCTCCACGGACGTTCAAGGCTGTTTACAATGAGGACGTCCTCACTCACACAGAAGAGAACCCAGTGACGAGTGCTCGGAACATTGCTCCTGTAGAGCACAGTGTGAAATACAGACGGTAGCGGAGTCAGGATGGGGAAGGTGTAGGCACATTTATTTGGTCCAAGCCTTGTTGACACAAATTTATTATTTAACAATAATTGGTTATACATCCAAGTTAATACAATTAACAGTTTAAAAGGAAATTTTAGCAATAACAAAAAAAAATTTAAAACATTCTCTAGAAGAACATGCAGCCCCACTCTGAAACATTACATAAAGGTATTGTTAGTAAAGGGTATATTGTATCGTACAATAGTGCAACATGTACACATATTAACAATTACACCAGAAAAATATTGAACTTGTGATTTGTACTACATGTAAATCAAACCTTAAAAAACCCAACTTGGCAAGAGTGCAACAAATTCCCTACTGCCTGCTAAAAAAAATGTGGCAATGATAATCAGTTTTCCTTTTTTTTTAACCTCGTGATTTCACTTAAGCTTACGTAAATCCTACACAAATGTCAATGTCATGTGACATCAGCTCACCTTTCGTGGCAAATACACAAAATTTCTAAATTATTTTATGTCAGTTAAGTAAGCTACAAGACAGAAATAACATTAACGACTGGTGACATGAGTAAACATTGTCAAGTTTTCAATTTCACAACGGTTGTGTTATCTAGCAAATTTTCAATTAAATATTCCCCCCCCCCCCCCCCCCCACCACGTGTTCCAAAATCAATTCAGTCAGTCTCGAGAAGAAACACAACTTAATACACGAATATGGCAATGTCAAGAAATAGTTGGGTTTATCCCAAGCAATATTAGTAGAATTAGGAAATTTGCAATTTAAATGCACCAATTTTAACAATTTGGGCAGAACTTTGAAAGGTGGCTACACTGAGCCACAGCGCCAGAGATTGCGCCAAAGAATATTATTCAGCCGCCTCCACTGGCAGTGCTTGTCGAGAACTCGTAGTAGAGTGCTTGCTGAGATGTCGTAGTGAAAAGTTCTTGTCGAGAAGTCGTAGTGGAGAGTGCTTGTTCCATGTTTTATGCAGTTGTTTGATGGCCTAGACAGCAGATGTTGTTCGAATGCAGATATTGTAATGATCAGAGTGCTTTTCTACAATATATATGAAGGTAAAATAATCCCTGTTTTTTCATTATTTCAGTGTCTTAAATAATGCGTCATTACAGGTTCAGTCAACAAAGCATCTGGCTTGTGTTCTTGTATTAGAGTGTAATTCTGGTTTCCTTGCGCAATTACAGTATTTCTATTTTTTTTAATTACTTCAGTATAAATGGTATTTAAAATTTCTTGTCTTCTTGAAGAAGAACCGTGCCAGATGTGTACGTTGAATCACTCTTCCACACACAGAACAATTACACTTGTGTTTTGGTTTCGTAGGTTTTATAGTTGCTGGGGACTTAATTAATTAATTAATTGTGTTAACGGAAAATTTCATTTCATTCTTTGTTGTTATTCTATGCAGTCAGATTGCGTACAAATACTAGTCAGGGCCAACCGTTTACGAGACTGCGTAGCCGGACAGACAACTACTTAAAATTAAAAAGAACTTGCATTCATAATATTTAATTAAGCCCCCATGCACGTGGCGACCGCTGCTTCGGATCGTCCCTTGGAATTCTTCTGATTGTAAAAATAGTAGACAGTAGTATTGTTGTAGTAATTTGTAGTTTAGTAATTGTAGTCTATATTGCAAGTGTAGATTTGGTAATTGTCATTCTTCTAATGGTATTTTTTGTTTGTTTGTAGAATTTAATTTTTGTTGTCTTGTCTATGGGTTTGATAATTTAGTGCAATTATTTCAATTGTTCGTTAATTGTGTTTGAGGGAAGCATTTCGTGTGAATGGTATTGTTGGTGATAACGTGTTATATTCTCTGTAATTTTCGTATTGTGACGAGTTTTGTATGTTTTGTAAATGATTACGCGATCGATGAAAAAGGCAAAAATGATGGATAGTGAGAATGACGAAAATGTTAACATGGCGAACTCGCCAACACAGGGGAACAGTGTGATGAATAATGAAGTTGAAAACAATTTAATAAGTCGGGAAAATAGTCCGGAACCATTTCAAAATTTTTCTCAATCAGAAAATTCACAGAATACGAGATTAATGATAGAAGATTCTGAAATAGTATCGAACACAGATAGCTTTACAGCTATGACGAAAGAAGTTGATTTTGCGGGAATTGTTAGGGGTGAAAAGAATTTCGAATCAATTAACATGGAGCAGTTGATGAGTGCTATATTACATTTGGGATCACAGATGGGAACTTTGCGATCTGAATTAAAAACAGTGATGGAAGCAATGGCAACACGGTGAAGTTCACGAATAGGGACATGTTTCAAAAACATGAAAGATGAATCAAAGAAAGAAATCAGAGAAGAAGTACAACCGATTTTGAATTCTCACAATAATAGATTAATTGCAGTAGAGATTAGACAAAAGGAACAGGATAGAGAACAAGAAGAAAGAGATCGCGTGATAGTACAAAATTTTCAGAGTTAAATTTACAACGTGCACATGATAAGGAAGAAATATTTGAAAGAATTGAGGAATCCGTACCAAATGACAGAATAAATAACTTAGCGCAACAGTATGAACAGTTAACTACTAAATGTGACAATACCGAAACCCGAGTCGTGACACTCACGGAAGACGTAAATAAACAGAAAGAACAATTAGGTGACTTATCGGAAAGAGTTGAGGAGATTTCAGATAAATTGACAAGTCTTAGTTTAAATGGGGACAGAGATTCAGATGATACAGCACCATTGCCATTTGCAGAAACCGAAGAGTACCAGAGTATAAATAAGCATGTTGAAAATCAGGGAAAATTTAATGAACGCGTTAAAAGGGAAATTGAGGCATTACGAAAGCAAGTCAAACAAATTGAAGGCGAAATCGTAGGAAAAGACAGCAGAAGAAATTTAGAATCTTAGATAGCATAGGGCTTTGAAGAAAATAATTTTTTTCATTTACGGGATGCAACAAGAGAGCGCCAGGCGTGTGAACTTGACAATAATCGACATTCGGACTGGAACAGTCGCGGTAGGTCTTTGTCGCCACGAGGCGAAAACTTTGGCTATAAACACTTTTTGACTGTTCGGAAATTTAAGATCTTTCGCAATTCTAAGGATGACATACATCCATGTTCATGGTTAGATCAATTTACGTACGCACTTCCACCAAATGGGCCACTAAGTCACAAACTGGAATTTATGTGCGGCTATTAATGTCCTCAGGGGATTCACTACACTAAGTGAATATGTGCCGTAGCGTGCATAGGGCCCCGAGCTGTAGTGGTGCTACTTCCCTTTTAGTTTTCTGCACCGCTGCCTACTCTTTTACTATTCTTTGCATCTGTCAAAACAACTCTTCGACTATCAATCTATCTACAGAGTCGTTAAACAATAACCGGATATGACTATTTTACCCAAAAGTGATTTCGGAAATTACCATTTGGACTTACTGTACCTTCAGCAGCATTCATTCGTAGTTTAAACGAAATTTTACCTGTTTATCTTCGTGACAATATTACTTCATATGTTGACGATATTCTTATTGCTAAACATTCTTGGAGTGAGCACAACAAAATTTTGGATTCATTATTACGTATTTTTGCAAGAGTTGGCATTACAGTGAACTTAGAAAAATCTGAATTTGGTCGTTCTCAGGTGAAATTTCTTGGTCACATTATTTCTACAGAAGGTATTCTCCCTGATCGAGAGAAGCTAGACGCTATTCGTAATTATGCTGTTCCTACCACAAAATGTGATGTTCGTAGTTTCCTTGGTGTCTGTAATTTTCTTAGACGCTTTGTTAGATTGGACAATTTGGCCACACCTCGTTTTTGCGAACTATCTGGAAAGTTCTTTTTAAATGAAAATCGGTTGACAACTCTGTTTGGTTAGTTTGTATTCCTGATGAGTGGGTTAAAAAATTGATTTGGTACACACATTTCAGTTATGCGCACTTTGGTCCCAGAAAATGCTTTCATAAATTACGAGAAAATTGTTACTTCAGTAATATGGAAAAACGTATTCGATCTGTTCTTGCCAAATGCAAATTATGTCAAAAGGCTAAGCCGCCAACTATTTCTCACAGAGCACCGTTGTTTCCTATCATTCCAACGAAATTAAAGGAGATGGCTGCAGTCGATTTGTTCGGTCCAGTGGTCCGTTCTACTAATGGTTTTGCGTACATTTTAGTAGCAGTGGAATTGACATCAAAATATGTTTGTTTTACACCGTTACGCAAAGCAACAGCTCGTTCAGTATCTAATGCTTTCATCAAACATTTTCTTAAAGAAGTGGGTCATGTTGATAAGGTTATATCAGATAATGGATCACAGTTTCGCTCTAAAATTTGGCTTCGTACTCTACGGCGTCCTAACATTAAACCAATCTTCATTTCACTCTTTCACCCTCAATCTAACGCTTCAGAGAGATGGATGAAGGAAATCAATAAATTGTGTCGTCTTTATTGTCATCAGAATCACAGAACTTGGGATCAGTATCTTCATATTTTTCAAAACATTCTGAATGAACTTCCTAATGACTCAACTTCTTTACCGCCTATACTGATATTAAAAAACAAAGCACCGACAAAACGCATTTCTGAAATCGTTCCTTTTCCGCCTACACGGAAACTGCGGCATTCTGAAGTTGTGAACCTGGCTCTGCAAAATATTGCATCTGCGGCTGCTAGAAGAGAGAAATCATCTAAGCGTCCTGGTCGTTTAAAAATCTTGTCAGTTGGTCAAAAGGTGTTAATTAAGTCTCATCGTTTGTCTCACAAAGGAAAAGACTTGTGTCGCAAATTTTTTCTGCTTTATAACGGTCGATACAGAGTTCGCAAAATTATTCATAATAACACTGTCGAAGTAGAAACTCTTAAATCTCGACGCTCTAAAGGAGTACATCATATATCTAACGTTAAAATATTTGTGGAATGATATACTTTTGAAAAATGTTTGTGGAATGACATACTTTTGAGAAACGTACAGCTACATGTAAACACACGGAGAATGCAAGGATACCGCGCCGTGTTCCGGCGGCGGCACATACTCAAAGCAACAGTCAAGTCTGCTCGCCGCACAAGGCAGTCATTGACCGCAGACAATTACTTCCTACGTCACGCGCCTACAGCTGATCGAGCGCCCAGTGCGAATGCACTGACAGCCGTAAACAAATACACAGTCTAATTTCTCCGATTAAATTCAGTATAAAGCTATAGTGACTTGATGAATTATGTTATTAACGTTCAGTATATTTCAGGATACGGTTGTATAAAATATTTAATACCTTCAGGTAAATTCTGTGTGTGTCCGACGTTAAGACGACTTGCTATCGAGAAAATTTCAGGAAGAATGTAATTTCGAAGAAGAAACTAATATACTAAAAAGGTAACTATTAATTGAGTTTATTTTTCAGGTAACATATTTCCACTTAGGTACGTCCTTTAGACGTAATTTTCTGCTCGCGATTATGTGATTCATACTTTGTGCTAAATTTCATGTTCTATGAATTTACTTGTGAAGCGACGTGCTTGCGTACATTAACTGATTTTGACAATGATTGATTAATGAATAGGGTTGTTATTTGTATATATTATGCATCGCTTGGCTGCTATGCTTTTTCACTGATGTCACACTTTTTTTTATTATGTGCCTGCTGTGCTTATTTATTTAAATTATAATTGTCACCTGATTAATTGTGCTGACTATGGTTATGTATATAAGTTATACTCTGTGATTTATCTGCTTGCGCCTTCATGTTTACTTATTAAGATGACATATGAACATTTATTTGCTTATGCTGATATGATGCTAATGACTTGTTTATTACATAAGATATATGTTTGCTGCTGTGCGTATGGATTGCATATTTATACATTTCTGTTTGTTGTCATAACTACTATTTAATTTGGTATATAGAAATGCTGATATACGGTGTACAAACATACGAGGTGTGGCTAGAAAAAAACCGGACTAGTACTGGTGAAACAATAAAACGAATGCAATAAGGCTGAAAGTCGCGTGGCCTGTCACGTGACTCTCGCTCCGCCTACTGCTCGAGTTTCATCTGCCTCCTGCACTCAGTCTGCCCGTGGCGTCTGTTTTAAGTAGTTGACGTTTTGTCTGTGCGTCGGAAAATGTTGAGTGTGCAGAAAGAACAGCGTGTTAACATCAAATTTTGTTTCAAACTGAAAAATCTGCAAGTGAAACGTTTGTAATGTTACAACAAGTGTACGGCGATGATTGTTTATCGCAAACACAAGTGTTTGAGTGGTTTAAACGATTTAAAGATGGCCGCGAAGACACCAGTGATGACACTCGCACTGGCAGACCATTGTCAGCAAAAACTGATGCGAACATTGAAAAAATCGGTAAACTTGTTCGACAAGATCGCCGTTTAACAATCAGAGCAGTGTCTGAGTTAACAGGAGTTGAAAAGGAAGTGTTAGGCAGATTCTTCATGAAAGTTTCAACATGAACAAAGTGTGTTCAAAAATGGTTCCAAAGTGTCTCACAATTGAACAGAAGGAACGCCGAAGAATGATTTGTTCTGACATCCTGGAAAACATTGAAAGTGATCCCACCTTCTTACAAAATGTTATTACTTGCGATGAATCGTGGTTTTTTTACTTACGATCCCGAAACTAAACGCCAATCGATGCATGGAAAACTCCTGGTTCTCCACGACAAAAAAAAGCACGAATGTCAAAATCGAAATTCAAGGCAATGATGATTGTTTTTTTTGACATCAAAGGGATTGTGCACATTGATTGGGTACCAGAGGGACAAACAGTGAATCAGCATTACTACATTAGCGTCCTGGCTACCCTACGTGAGCGAGTATGGAGAAAACGGAACGATTTGTGGAGAAAAAAGTCATGGATCCTTCACCAAGACAATGCCCCAGCTCACAGTGCGTTGTCAGTGAAGACGTTTTTGGCAAAACACAACATTCCCATCTTAGATCATCCACCCTACTCACCTGATTTGGCCCCCTGTGACTTTTTTCTTTCCCTAAAGTCAAGTCAGCTTTGAAAGGAACTAGATTTGAGACTGTTGAAGCAGTAAAAGAGAAAGCGACGGAAGTAATGTATGGACTTACCGAAAATGATCTGCAGCATTGCTATGAACAGTGGAAAATTCGTATGGAGCGGTGTAGAGACCGAGGAGGAGAGTACATTGAAGGAGATAACATGAAATTGTAAATAATTGTAAATAAATGTTTTTTCCAGCATCAGTCCGGTTTTTTTCTAGCCGCACCTCGTAGAGTTTAGGTCACACTATGGTATTAATTAGAGATTGTTCGCTTGGCAGAGCCTCGTTGTAAGAATTGTGCTGCATCCACTTGTTGACATTCTGTTCTCCACTGGTATATTTACTCGCTATTGCATGTTTTGCTTACGCTCAGTGCCTTATATTTTTAAGATAAGAAAATGAACTGCTATAATTCGACGAACGACATTAGTACAAGAAACTTCATTGAAGTCACATGAGCTGGAGGTTTTAAGGAAGCTGTAGAAATTTATGCTAATAGGAAGGAAGCTAACGACATGACATACAAACACTAGGGTTAGACCATTGACAATTATTACACTGCATTCTTCGTGAGCAATTGAAATAGGAAGTGACACTTGACACAAAAAATACTCCACATGTTTGCTTCTGCCATGATTCTTGAAGTGGTGTACACCCTGTGAAATATTATGGTCATTCACACTCCGTAATCGTACTTAATTACTGAGAGTTATTCGAACTAAAGGCTGTTAGAGGTCATGTATGCATTTCTTTTGTTTAATGATGGACAAGGTAACCAAAATGTATTTTATAATTCATAATGAGTAGAAGAATTGGCTCAGGTGGACTACACAGAGGTTGTGTGTGGACATTGTGTCTTCAGATTGTATGGGATGATGAACTGAAGTTTGCACTAGGATTTTATCTGTACTTGTTCGAGGAGACTGACTAGAGGAAAGAGTTGTTGTGGAAGTGAAATGATATTGGTGCTAAGGTTTATATGTATCGACGTATTGAAGAGGTATTATTGAGGTATTGAGATTATGTGAAGTTGATGATTATTGGAGTTTTGGTGGACAAGAGGTAAGGTAAATGATATTGATGATAAGGTTTATATGTATCGGTGTAAGAGGTATTATTGAAGTATTAAGATTATGTGATGCTGATGATTATTGGAGTTTTGGTGGATAAGAGGTAAAGTAAGTGAGGAGCATATTTTTTTTTTTTTTTGTTGGTCTATATGGAACAAGGAAGATGAAGTGGCAGAATAGAACACTCAAGTAGAAGGAAGATAGTCTATACACACACTTTGTTAAATCACTAAGCAGTATATACTTTTTTTTGAGAGAGGAAGTATTTGCATATCTTGGCACACTGACAGTTGTTCAGAAACCGTACATTTTGATCTGGCTTGGCAAACATTGGTCTTGACATGATGACTATGACGTTGACTAACTATTATTGACTGTTATACACTATGCCACTACTACTTGATACACATGATGAACATCAAATTTTGACAGAATTGCATTTACACAGTTAACACTATTTAATTACACAGTAGTACTTAATGTGGATGAAAGATGAGTGAGTGTGTTTTGTGTGTTTTCCCTTCCTAATCCCAGAAAAGTGGTACCGACTTCCCTCCTAAACATTATTTTACTTGTTTGTTGTGGCTTGCACTGACACCCATAAATATTATAGGTTTACTGATATTTGTGTATTCGTAATAGTTAATATGACAATTATCTGATATCATTTGTGTGTTTCTTATAATTTGTATGTTTAGCGTAAGAGCATTGAGAATAATTTTGTAAAAGCAATTGTGTGTGCATTCAAACTGTTGTTCATGCCTGCACCTGTTCAACATTAATGGGTGCCACTTGGAGATGTTTAATTTCTGCTGATAAACTCTGATGAACTGTCTGATTAGTGATAGTGAATATTATGGACTGTTACCTGCACTTGTTCAACATAATGCGTGCCACTTAGAAATGTTTAATTTCTGCTGATGAACTGTGTGATCAGTGATAGTGAATATTATGGACTGTTACTTGTACTTTTTCTACATGATTGGTGCCACTAGGACATGTTTAATTTCTGCTTATAAACTATGATGAACAGTGTGATTAGTGATAGTGAATATTATGGACTGCTGTCTGCACCTGCTTAACATTACTGGGTGCCACTGATGAAACTGCTTCTACTGAAATGTCACTTGTTGGTGTCTGCACCTACTCAACATTGCTGGGTGCCACTAATGGAACTGTTTCTGCTGAATGATGTCACTTGTTGGTGTCTGCACCTGTTCAACATTGCTGGGTGCCACTGATGGACTGCTTCTACTGAGATAATGTCACTTGTTGGTGTCTGCACCTGTTCCACTAATGGAACTGCTTCTACTGAAATGATGTCACTTGTTGGTGTCTGCACCTGTTCAACATTGCTGGGTGCCACTGATGGACTGCTTCTACTAAAATGATGTCACTTGTTGGTATTTGCACCTGTTGACCATTGCTGGGTGCTACTGCTGGAACTATCAACTACTTGTTTTTTTTTTTTTGAATCATTCAAAGCATTTTATGTGAACATTTGTATAAACTGATTTTTTGTGTACTGTGTAAACTATTATGTAAAGTCACATGTATGAAGGAATTTGTATTGCTTACTGTATTTTATATATTAGGTTATTGAAAGGTCAGTGCAAAGCCAAAATTTTATCTAATTATGTGATATTTACGTATTAATATTATCTTTTATTTTTGTCTGTATTTTTGTGGACGAATTTGGTGGTATTTTCACCACCAATGCTGGCAAAAATACGATCAAATTCTGGCCCGTGGAGGAGGGGCATATGAAAGGTGGCTACACTGAGCCACAGCGCCAGAGATTGCGCCAAAGAGTATTATTCAGCCGCCTCCACTGGCAGTGCTTGTCGAGAACTCGTAGTAGAGTGCTTGCTGAGATGTCGTAGTGAAAAGTTCTTGTCGAGAAGTCGTAGTGGAGAGTGCTTGTTCCATGTTTTATGCAGTTGTTTGATGGGCTAGACAGCAGATGTTGTTCGAATGCAGATATTGTAATGATCAGAGTGCTTTTCGTCAATATATATGAAGGTAAAATATTCCCTGTTTTTTCATTATTTCAGTGTCTTAAATAATGCGTCATTACAGGTTCAGTCAACAAAGCATCTGGCTTGTGTTCTTGTATTAGAGTGTAATTCTGGTTTCCTTACGCAATTACAGTATTTCTATTTTTTTAATTACTGCAGTATAAATGGTATTTAAAATTTCTTGTCTTATTGAAGAAGAACCGTGCCAGATGTGTACGTTGAATCACACTTCCACACACAGAACAATTACACTTGTGTTTTGGTTTCGTAGGTTTTATAGTTGCTGGGGACTTAATTAATTAATTAATTGTGTTAACGGAAAATTTCATTTCATTCTTTGTTGTTATTCTATGCAGTCAGATTGCTTACAAATACTAGTCAGGGCCAACCGTTTTCGAGACTTCGTAACCGAACAGACAGTTACTAAATCAAAAAATTAAAAGTATTTGCATTTCATATATTTATATAATTAAGCCCCCATGCAACTTTCATAAAATGATCGATGATAATGGATATCGTGCCATACACTATGAAACAAATTAAGAATTATTCACAGTAGACACCTGGCACATGATGATATTCTCTTTTTTTTTGGTCATCAGTCTACTGACTGGTTTGATGCGGTCCGCCACGAATTCCTTTCCTGTGCTAACCTCTTCATCTCAGAGTAGCACTTGCAACCTACGCCCTCAATTATTTGCTTGACGTATTCCAATCTCTGTCTTCCTCTACAGTTTTTGCCCTCTACAGCTCCCTCTAGTACCATGGAAGTCATTCCCTCATGTCTTAGCAGATGTCCTATCATCCTGTCCCTTCTCCTTACCAGTGTTTTCCACATATTCCTTTCCTCTCCGATTCTGCGTAGAACCTCCTCATTCCTTACCTTATCAGTCCACCTAATTTTCAACATTCGTCTATAGCACCACACCTCAAATGCTTCGATTCTCTTCTGTTCCGGTTTTCCCACAGTCCATGTTTCACTACCATACAATGATGTACTCCAGACGTACATCCTTAGAAATTTCTTCCTCAAATTAAGGCCGGTATTTGATATTAGTAGACTTCTCTTGGCCAGAAATGCCTTTTTTGCCATAGCGAGTCTGCTTTTGATGTCCTCCTTGCTCCGTCCGTCATTTCCGTCATTGGTTATTTTACTGCCTAGGTAGCAGAATTATTTAACTTCATTGACTTCGTGACCATCAATCCTGATGTTAAGTTTCTCGCTGTTCTCATTTCTACTACTTCTCATTACCTTCGTCTTTCTCCGATTTACTCTCAAACCGTACTGTGTACTCATTAGACTGTTCATTCCGTTCAGCAGATCATTTAATTCTTCTTCACTTTCACTCAGGATAGCAATGTCATCAGCGAATCGTATCATTGATATCCTTTCACCTTGTATTTTAATTCCACTCCTGAACCTTTATTTTATTTCCATCATTGCTTCCTCGATGTACAGATTGAAGAGTAGGGGCGAAAGGCTACAGCCTTGTCTTACACCCTTCTTAATACGAGCACTTCGTTCTTGATCGTCCACTCTTATTATTCCCTCTTGGTTGTTGTACATATTGTATATGACCCGTCTCTCCCTATAGCTTACCCCTACTTTTTTTCAGAATCTCAAACAGCTTGCACCATTTTATACTGTCGAACGCTTTTTCCGGGTCGACAAATCCTATGAAAGTGTCTTGATTTTTCTTTAGCCTTGCTTCCATTATTAGCCATAACGTCAGAATTGCCTCTCTCGTCCCTTTACTTTTCCTAAAGCCAAACTGATCGTCACCTAGCGCATTCTCAATTTTCTTTTCCATTCTTCTGTATATTATTCTTGTAAGCAGCTTCGATGCATGAGCTGTTAAGCTGATTGTGCGATAATTCTCGCACTTCTCTGAAGTATTTCAAATCACAAAATGTTGGCTACAAGTACCAACCCCATAATAAGGTAATGATCATGAAATATAATAAAAGTATATGAAAATTTCGGCCTTAGGCTGGTGACGAGAACCACACCAATGCAGTTTCCTGTTACACTCGAGTGCTAGGCCCAACAAACTACAGCTGGTCATGGAGAACCACGCTAAGCAAGCGAGCATTCCGTCCTCCCCACATGCTCGCAAACAGCCACACACATCGCAGTCCTTAATAGGTCCAACAAACAACAGCTGGTCATGGAGAACCACGCTAAGCAAGCGAGCATTCCGTCCTCCGCACGTGCTCGCAAACAGCCACACTCATCGCAGTCCTTAATCGGCAGGCACCAGTTGGCTCCCCGCAGCTTCCGTCCTGTCGCCTTCCCAAAACTCTAGTTTCGCGCACCGGCGCCCACACCGCTCGGCGACCACGCCCCCTATCGCTGGGGCGAAAACAAGTGAAATAATCTCACGGGTAAATCAAAAATGCTGAGCCGTGACACGGCTCACACAGGTCAGATGATACCTCCGCTGTGGGAGTACGGTGATGTGGGAGATTTGAAAATGTTCCGATCTGCAAACATATTTTATGTCCAAATGCTACATTTACGAACATGGGTTTCTTATGACAACTTTATCCTCTCTACAACCCCTAGAAGCTCGTCATAGGCACTGTGAAATACCTTGACCCAGAATAACAAGCTACTGACATTTGTTTACTCTGAAATGACAAAAGTCATGGGACAGCGATACACACATAAACAGATGGCAGCCGTATCACGTAATCTGACCTGGTACGAATCCCAAACACTCAAGTAGTACTCAAGAATAGGTCGCACTAGCGACCTACATTCCGTCTCCTTTACAGATGAACCACACTTTCCTAGAATTCTCTCAATAAACAGAAATCGACCATTCGCCTTTCCTTCCACATTCCTTACGTTCCATTTCATATCGCTTTGCATCGTTACATCCAGATATTTAAACGACGTGACTGTGTCAAGCGGGACACTATTAACACTATTGCTGAACATTACGGGTTTGTTTTTCCTACTCATTCGCATTGTATTACTTTTTTTTTTAAATATTTAGTGCTAGCTGCCATTCATTACACCCGCTAGAAATTATGTCTAAGTCATCTTGTATCCTCCTACAGTCACTCAACTTCTACACCTTACCGTACGCCACAGCACATCATCAGCAAACAGCCGTAGATTGCTGCCCACCCTGTCCGCCAACTCATTTGTGTATTTAGAGAATAATAGCGCTGCTATCCCACTTCCACGGGGCACTCCTGATGATATCCGAGGACAACGTACTGGATTCTACCACTTAAGAAGTCTTCGAGCCACTCGCACAACTGTGAACCTGTTCCATATTTCCAGAATGAGATTTTCATTCTGCAGCGGAGTGTGCGCTGATATGAAACTTCCTGGCAGCTTACTAATGTGTGCCGGTACGAGACTCGAACTCGCGACCTTTGCCTATCGCGAGCAAGTGCTCTACCAACTGCGCTACCCAAGCACGACTCACGCCCCGTCCTCACAGCTTTACTTGTGCCAGTACCTCGTCTCCTACCTTCCTAACTTTACAGAAGCTCTCCTGCGAACCTTGCAGAACTAGCACTCCTGAAAGAAAATATATTGCGGAGACATGGCTTAGCCACAGCCACGAGTCTCGTCCCGGCACACAGTTTTAGTCTGCCAGGAAGTTTCCTATTCCATATGCTCGTACCTTCTTTAACAGTCTGTGGCGGGGCACCTTGTCAAACACTTTCCGGAAATCCTAAAAAGTGGAATCTGCCTGTTGCCCTTCATCTCTAGTGCGCAGTGTATCACGCGACAAAAGGGCAAGCTGAGATTCGTACTAGCGATGCTCTCTAAAACCATGCTGATCCGTGGACATAACTTCTCAGTCTTGTGGAAATTTGTTGTATTCGAGCTCAGAATATGTTCAAGGATTCCGCAGCAAATCTATGTTAGGTATGTCTGCGTTTTTTTCCAGTTGCTCAGGACTTCGCGCTGGTCGAGAGATTCGCCATAAATGGAAGCTAATAAGTAAAGGGCCAATACGTAAAGTACTATTTGAGAGACCGATTTGGGATTCCCTCCGGGCCTGGTGACTTACTTGTTTTCAATTCCTTCAGTTGCTTCTCTACGCCAGGGGTGCTTATTACTAGGGAGTCCGTTCGACGATCAAACAATGATATGTTTGTACGATTCTCCTGCGCGAACGATTTCTTGAACGTGAAATTTCGAACATCGGCTTTCGTTTTACTATCTTCACCAGACCACACCAGACTGGTTAACTAGTGGTCGGATGGAAGCCTTAGAACCAATTAGCGTTTTTACGTAAGACCAGAATTTTCTCGGTTCCTCTACCATATCTTTTACTAAAGTATGACGGTGGTAGTAGTTATATGCTTCGAGCATAGATCTTTTCACAGGCGCACGAATCACTCTTAAGCTTTGCTTGTCGTCATTTGCACCTTCTCTTTTGAAGCCTCTCAATCCTCAGCATTTTCTGAATCTCGTGGGTCTTTTCCGTCCTTAATCCACTTACTGGATATATAATCCTCCAGACCAAGACTTATCTGCTTAAACTTTGCCCACAATTCCTCTACGTCAGTCTTACTGGAATTAAGTAATGTAAATTCGCTGGCTAAGTGAGATGCTGTAACTGCTCTTTCCAGCGAAAACGCTCTTTCAGCCTTCTTAACTGATTTATTAACTTCCGTAACCATCGTTGACATATAAGGACATCATGATAGCTAATCCCCGTTTCTCCGGCCTATTTTAGCTACAAAGATCTAAGATATTTTTTTTGTGTTTGGGCTGCCGAACTAACGGCTCAAGACAGTTTATCAGGAAACGTGTTCGAAAATACTTCGCATGACTGTCTGTTTGTTCCCCGGCAACGAATCCATAGGAATTTCAGTCTATACTCAGTAGGTTCAAGTCGCCTCCAGCTAGTAATGCATGATCTGGGTATTTACGCGCTACTGACCGTAGACATTCTTTGAATGACTCTAGAACTGTATCCAAGGTTCTCAGGTGTCCAGCCGGATCCGATCGTCGAAGTTCCACGATATTTCGCGGAATAGCCGTTCCGCCATCATCAGGTGGTACTGATGGAATGATCTGTCTGCCGCTGCAGAATATATTGGGGCATCAAGGGTTGCCCAGTCTGAGAATAGAAGTTCAAGCCATGCGGCTACACCTTCAATAATAAAATTTGACATTAAAACAATAGCTTTTTGGTTGTCATGTTTTTTCTACTTTTAAATGATTTAAAAATACATTAGCTGTATGGTAGATTTTTAGTTTTTTATTTTATTACTATTTTTTTATTTTCTTTTTTTCCATTTTTTTCCGTTCGCTCACATATTCACACAATATATACATTGTACATACACATACATATTACAGTTAACACATTCTCATACTCATTCATTCACCTTTTTACATAAAATAATAAATAAATAAATAATAAATACGATAAAATAGGATTAAAATATAATTAAAATATAATAAAATTAAGATTAAAATTTAAAAAAATTAAAATTAAAAATTAAAATTATTGAAAGTGTTAAAATTATATAAAAATATATACACAAGATGTGTAGTCTTGTTATTCACGTAGATCATCGGGCCATCTGGTGGAGGCCAGGTAGTGCACCCTGTGTCCAAGTTCTTGTACAAATTCGTTATCTGACTGTTGTGTGTTTTCGTAAAAAGTTTTGGCAGTGGTTCTGAATCGGTCTTTCAAATAGGGTTGGGAACCGGTATGGCAGAAGGAGTGCCATTTTCAGAGCACGATTCTGAATTCTTTGTAGCCGTTGTATGTGGGTTGGAGCAGCATTGCCCCACACAACAGCGGCGTAGTCTAAGATTGGTCGCACCAGTGTAAGGTACAATATCACCCCCAGTCTTGATGGTAGTGTTGACGCTGGATTTAATAATGGGTACAGCTGTACCATTCTTCTCCTGGCTTTCTCTCGAACATTTTCTATATGAGGTTGCCATGTCAATCGCCTATCAAGGGTAACACCCAAGTATTTTGCTGTTTTTGACCACAGGACTGGAGTGCCCCTTATCTCTATGGGCTGGATGTTAGGTGGAAGTGGTCTTCTACAAATTGCTATTGCCTGCGTCTTTGTGGCGTTGAAAGCTAGTCGCCATTTCGTTGCCCATTCACTCAGCTTATTACATGCTTGTTGCAGTCTTACCTGGAGGTGTGCAGCATTCATACTTCGGGAGTAGATGGCTGTATCATCGGCGTAAAAAGATAGGTGTGTTCTGGCCGTCAATGGTAGGTCGTATGTATACAAGATGTACAGGGCTATTACAAATGATTGAAGCGATTTCATAAATTCACTGTAGCTCCATTCATTGACATACGGTCACGACACACTACAGATACGTAGAAAAACTCATAAAGTTTTGTTCGGCTGAAGCCGCACTTCAGGTTTCTGCCGCCAGAGCGCTCGAGAGCGCAGTGAGACAAAATGGCGACAGGAGCCGAGAAAGCGTATGTCGTGCTTGAAATGCACTCACATCAGACAGTCATAACAGTGCAACGACACTTCAGGACGAAGTTCAACAAAGATCCACCAACTGCTAACTCCATTCGGCGATGGTATGCTCAGTTTAAAGCTTCTGGATGCCTCTGTAAGGGGAAATCAACGGGTCGGCCTGCAGTGAGCGAAGAAACGGTTGAACGCGTGCGGGCAAGTTTCACGCGTAGCCCGCGGAAGTCGACGAATAAAGCAAGCAAGGAGCTAAACGTACCACAGCCGACGGTTTGGATAATCTTACAGAAAAGGCTAAAGCAGAAGCCTTACCGTTTACAATTGCTACAAGCCCTGACACCCGATGACAAAGTCAAACGCTTTGAATTTTCGGCGCGGTTGCAACAGCTCGTGGAAGAGGATGCGTTCAGTGCGAAACTTGTTTTCAGTGATGAAGCAACATTTTTTCTTAATGGTGAAGTGAACAGACACAATGTGTGAATCTGGGCGGTAGAGAATCCTCACGCATTCGTGCAGAAAATTCGCAATTCACCAAAAGTTAATGTGTTTTGTGCAATCTCACGGTTTAAAGTATACGGCCCCTTTTTCTTCTACGAAAAAAAAAAAAAAAAAACGTTATGGACACGTGTATCTGGACATGCTGGAAAATTGGCTCATGCCACAACTGGAGACCGACAGCGCCGACTTCATCTTTCAACAGGATGGTGCTCCACCGCACTTCCATCATGATGTTCGGCATTTCTTAAACAGGAGATTGGAAAACCGATAGATCGGTCGTGGTGGAGATCATGATCAGCAATTCATGTCATGGCCTCCATGCTCTCCCGACTTAACCCCATGTGATTTCTTTCTGTGGGGTTATGTGAAAGATTCAGTGTTTAAACCTCCTCTACCAAGAAACGTGCCAGAACTGCGAGCTCGCATCAACGATGCTTTCGAACTCATTGATGGGGACGTGCTGCGCCGAGTGTGGGAGGAACTTGATTATCGGCTTAATGTCTGCCGAATCACTAAAGGGGCACATATTGAACATTTGTGAATGCCTAAAAAAACTTTTTGAGTTTTTGTATGTGTGTGCAAAGCATTGTGAAAATATCTCAAATAATAAAGTTAATGTAGAGCTGTGAAATCGCTTCAATCATTTGTAATAACCCTGTATAATAGTGGTTCCAGTACACTGCCCTGAGGTAATCCAACTTTGATTGGTCTGGTGGACGATGTACCATCTTGAGTGCGGATATGAAATGTCAGGTTTTCTAGATAGGTCTTCAGGAGTGTTGCGCGTGACACGGGGACGCCTATATCTAGGAGTTTATACAGGAGTCCCTCGTGCCACACGCAATCAAAAGCACGAGAGACATCCAGAAATACAGCCCCGAAGAATTCTTTCCTTCCCATGGCGCCGAATGCTTCCTCAACTAGGCGTAGTAGCTGCTGGGTGGTGGAAAGGCCTCGGTGAAAGCCGAACTGGACGTCTGGTATCAGGTGCTCTGCTTCCACATGTTGTTGGAGTCTCTTTATATATAAACGTTCAGAAAGTTTCTATATGGCAGGTAAAAGACTGATTGGTCTGTAGCTAGCAGGTGATCGAGGGTCCTTTCCTGCCTTCGGTACGGCGACGACCTCAGTATGTTTCCATGTGAGGGGGAAGTCGCCAGTTGCCAGAATCCCATTGAAAGCGGCCGCTATTAATGGTACAGCGGTAGGTGGTAATTGCTTCAATAGCTCATTTGTTGGAAGGTCTGGTCTTCCAGCCCTCTTTCCATTTAGTTCTTCGAGCTGTTTTGTAACTTGAAGAACTGTCTGCGCTATGTCCGTAGTATTTGTGTCCGCGGGGTCCCGAGTCGTACCCCGGCGCGGACGGCCGGCGGAGCGCCGCGTTGTGGGAGGAGTGGGGATAGCTGCAGCCACGCCCGGTGGTAGGCGCAGTTCATCTCCGTCCGCCGTGGCGGAAGGATCTCGCTTCCGCTCGCGCCGTTGCTCTTTGATGGTGTTTAATAATGGTTTCCAGGCCTTGCTAAGCTGAAACCCGGTGACCCTGTTGATGAGGTAATCTGTTACGCGAATTTCTATGGCCTCCTTGTAGATACTGTCCCAGTACGCACTTGTGGCCGTCAGGATTTTTGTCTCTTCGAATTTCGCTATGTGTCCGGTTTCAATGCAGTGTTCTGCTAGGGCCGAATGGCTGGATTGGCGTAAGCGGGTGTAGTAGCTACAAGGAGGCCATAGAAATTCGCGTAACAGATAACCTCATCAACAGGGAAACGGCGGACGGAGATGAACTGCGCCTACCACCGGGCGTGGCTGCAGCTACCCCCACCCCTCCCACCACGCGACGCTCCGCCGGCCGTCCGCGCCGGGAACGGCTCGGGACCCCGTCGACATAAATACCACGGACACAACGCAGACAGATCATTTTATCAGCACCACCTGATGACAGCGGAACGGTTATTCGCCAAAATATCATGGAACTTCGACGATCGGATCCGGCTGGACACCCGAGAACCTTGGATACAGCACATTCGCCGGGAAAGCCTCAGATCACAGACTCTAGAAATGTCACAACAGAATTGTGTGGCCGATAAAAACATCCAACAATTAGCTTAGTTTCACCTAGACCTGTTATACATGACCAAGTAACTTCACTGTACACTCAACTTCCACCTCAATAGAGACAATATTTTTATCAACTGCATTAAACATTCCTTCTCCTATGGCCTCTAATCTGACTTTCCGGTGTACTATGAATCGGTAAATAACTCAGAGCTTCTTCGGGTTTCAGCCAGCTCTCGGTCCCGAGAATAATTTGAGCGCGAGAAATATCCTCGGGGGCCGATAATTCAGGAACTTTGTTACGAATACTTCGATAATTTACTGTTAAATTTTTGTCAATCGAAGTGTCTTTACTCTGAACGCGGTCTTACTTTCCTTGCTGCATATCGACTGGCGAGGCATTATCTCTCACCATGGACAAAGCAGTGGTCGACAGCCTAGACTTAACGACCGAGAGCAGCGGCGTTTGCGTAGAGTTGTCAGTGCTAACAGACAAGTAACACTGCGTGAAATAACCGTTGGAATCAATGTGGGACGTACGACAAATGTATTAGTTAGGACAGTGCGGCGAAATTTGGCGTTAATGTGCTATGGCACCAAACAAACAACGCGAGTGCCTTTGCTAACAGCACGACATCGTCTGCAGCGCCTCTCCTGGGCTCGTGAACCATGTTGATTGGACCCTAGACGATTGGAAAACCTTGGCCTGTTCAGATAAGTCCCGATTTCAGTTGGTAAGTGCTGATGGTAGGGCGCAGATCCCACGTAACCATGGACCCAAGTTGTTAATAAGGCACTGTCCAAGGTGATGGTGACTCCATAATGGTATGGGCAGTGTTTATAAGGCATTGACTGGGTCCTCTGGTCCAACTGAACCGATTATTGACTGTAAATGGTTATGTTTGGCTTCTTGGGGTCCATTTGCAGCCGTTCAAGGTCTTCGTGTTTCCAAACAATGATGACATGTCACCGGGTCTCAATTGTTCGCGACTGGTTTGAAGAACAATTCGAGCGGATAGTTTAGCCACCCAGATTGCTAAACATAAATCCCATCCAACATTTATGGAACATAACCGAGATGTCAGTTCGTGCACAAAATCCAGCATTGGCAACACTTTCGCAGTTATGGACGGCTATACAGTTATCATGGCTCAGTATTTCTGCAGACACTCCAACGCCTTGTTGAGTTCGTGCCACACTGAGTCGCTGCACTACGCCAGGCAAAAGAAGGTCCGACACGCTATTAGCAGGTACCCCTTAAGTCTCGTCACCTCAGCTTAAAGTACAGTACAGTACCATATCAACAACCAATCAGGAAATGAGCCCGGTCTCGCCTTCTATTCTGTCAACGTTTTCATATCCATCTGCTATATCAAGCGCCAGTCAGGGCTCTCACAGGAGTGCGTTCTCGTCGTGAGCGCTGCGTGGATCCATCCCTCTGTTCTGAAGGGATGGTCATCTCTGTTGACTGCCGTCGTTATCTTTTCGCTGCATAGCACTACGTCGCAGTGTTTGTACACTATGGTTCAGGAAAAGTTTTTCATAATCAGGCACGTGTGATTATATGCAGTGCCGTTAAATTTTTGTCAACAGTCACAAATGAGGAAGCTAAAATCTTCTTATGAGGGTCACTCCAAAAGAAATGCACACTATTTTTGTAAAAATACAGTTTTCATTCTGCATGTGTGAAAGTTTTACAGTGTTTAGATACATCCTTCCCGCTTGTTTTCAAACTTAGTTCAACCTGTTCCCGTGACTGGCGCCGTCACAGCGTGTCTTCAAGATGGCTGCTACACTTGACGTTCGTCAGAAGCAACGTGCTGTCATAGAATTCCTGTGCTGTGAAAACGAGACGGTGGGAAACATCCACAAGAGGTTGAAAAAGGTGTATGGAGATGCTGCTGTCGATCGCAGTACAGGTAGTCGGTGGGCAAGCAGGTTACGTAATGAAAGCAGGCACGGAAATATTGAGGATTGTCCTCGTAGCGGCAGGCTGCACACACTCCAGACAATGTGCAGAGAGTTAACGAATTTATTGGTGACTGCTGACAGACGCATCACAGTGAACGAATTGTCACGCTACGTTGGGATAGGGGAAGGAAGTGTTTGCAGAGTACTGAAAGTGTTGGCGTTAAAAAAGCTTTGTGCCAGGTGGCTCACAAAGAAACAAGAAAAACGGTATGCAGCGAACTTCTGGAACAGTACGAGAAGGATGGAGATGAATTTCTTGGGAGAATTGTGACATGTGATGAAACATGTCTCCATCATTTTTCACCAGAGACGAAGAGGCAGTCAATGGAGTAGCATCATGCGAATTCGCCCAAGAAAAAAAAAAAATTCAAAACCACACCTTCTGCTGGCAAAGTTATGGCTACGGTGTTATTCGATTCCGAAGGACTCTTGCTTGTGAACATCATGCCAAGTGGAACCACCATAAATTCTGATACATATGTGACGACACTGAAGAAACTTCAAGCTCGACTGAGTCGTGTTCGATCACATCGGCAAAAGCAGGATGTTTTGCTGTTGCACGACAATGCACGGCCACATGTCAGTCAAAAACCATGGAAGCGATCACAAAACTCGGATGGACAACACTCAAACACCTGCCTTGCAGTCCTGACCTGGGTCCATGTGACTATCATCTCTTTGGGAAACTGAAAGACTCTCTTCGTGGAACAAGGTTTAAAGATGATGACTTCCTTGCGCACGCTGCCAAACAGTGGCTCCAATAGGTTGGTCCAGAATTTTACCATGTGGTTATACAGGCCCTGGTTCCAAGATGGGGTAAGGCAGTTGAGAGGTATGGAAATTATGTGGAGAAATGAAAATATTGTTCCTAAAGGATGTATCTACACACTGTAAAACTTTCAAGCATGCAAAATAAAAGATGCATTTAAAAAAATATAGTGTGCATTTCTTTTGGAGTGATCCTCGTGGATATTGTGCTTGAGAGAATTACAGGAACCACTAGCTGTTCCTGTCGCTCAGTTAAGAGAACAAAGCATAGCTACAAGCACTTCCCAATGTTTCACTGCGTACTTCGGTCACGTGCAGAAGAAGAAATTTTATTTTCTGGGTAATATTGGCCAGTATATTGTCAGGGGACTCACACATAGTTTCCGCATGACGCATGCTCTTTTATTTTACACTGTCAATATCGTAGTAAGATTATTCGTCTGTTACGTTACATTTTTTCATGTTTTTTGTGTTATGAGATTTTCTTCTCCCAGCTTGAACAGGTTTGCGCACGAAACACTGTCTCGAGTACATACTGCTCGCCAGTTACGTACGAATTGTTGTCCGCCACGAGCAGATACAACAACAAATAGCTAAACGTGTAATAATTATATAACAAAGAAATAACAAATAAACTAATGCAACGGCCTTTATTTACTGAATTGATAATGTATTTCACGTTACGTTACATTAGGTGCTGAAAATAACCTCTTCGTGCTTCAGTGCACTTTTGCGCGCACCCAAACATGTTAACTGAAATGGTAGAAGCGGGAGTGGAGTGGTAAGGTTGTAAGAGGTCCATGGCTAAGAAATTTATTGCTAGCGCACTCGAGCAGATGTAATATCGATGGATTGCTCACGCGCTCCCTGCGATATGTAAGCTACAATAGAATCGCAGACCAGAGAGCAGTCTCGGCAGCAGCAGTAGTGGTAGTAGCTCCAGTCGAGAGGTTGGGTCAGGTCTCTCTTAGCGACCAGTTGTCTAGTTGCATAGCTCACAGAGAGCACTTCTGTCCTGTATGGAATTACCAAGGCCGGTCGTGGAGAACGATGGCGGTGCCTGAGCGTTGTAGTATAAGGTAAAAGCGAAAATTATTAATTATTGCCACGCGCATATGTAATTTGCAACAACTCATTTTGTACTATTGTTATATCAAAGTCACATGTAAATAATTTTCAATAATAATCTTTCTTATAAAGATAACTTTTGACAGTCATTCATCTGAATTTAAAGTTTTTACTAATTTCTTCTATCCATAGTCATGCCAATTATCGTAAGTAAAATCATTTGTTTTTCATACATAACAGCATCTAGTGGCCAGCACTGCACTGGGCGGTGTCAGAAAAATTTCTTATAAGAGCAGATATATACGCGTTATCCGGCGACATAAATGAGGTAAGAATTTTCAGTTTATTCAGAATGACTTTTCAGGGCCATGACGCAGCACTGCTGACGTCCAGATTTACCAGTTTAGATTCACAGTCAGTTAATTATTGAAAGGTTATACATGAGTCACAGTTTTATTGAGAGGTTAGTCACCATTTTTTATTGCGAGGTTACGGAAATAAATAAACTTTTGGGAGGTTACAAGGTGCCAACCACTTTACAAACGTACCTTAAAAACAGATTTATTGTTAGTCTCTTCAAAACGTTAAACACATGAATACAAATGGTCAGTTCAGAAAACCTTAATCAAACTGTGACAGCCAGCATTAAAGAACATCATCAACTTTACAACTCTGATTGCTGACAGTTAAATAAAGTTGACAATAAACAATATGTACAAAGAATTCCAAGAATCTTCCAGTACGACCTTTCTCTTTAAAAATTAATTACAACTCATAAATTCACAAACGGCTGACTTGACAAATCATTCAAGACAATCAGTTAAACAACTGATACAATCCTTGTGAGTGCATTGACAACCAAGGGCTAAACATCTGTACTTAACTTGCGAGGCCAGGGGGATGGGGGTTGTTTATGCGTCACAATATTGGTATTAGTTTTACAAATGGTAGGTCCTTCACTGGACTTGCTGGCCTTTCTCTTTGCAATACAACAAAAAATATTTACTTGTAACTACAAACACTAAGAATGAGACTCCCTATCCCTTAAGTAAATTTTTTTCTAAAAAATGGTTCAAATGGCTCTGAACACTACGGGACTCAACTTCTGAGGTCATCAGTTCCCTAGAACTTAGAACTACTTAAACCTAACTAACCTAAGGACATCACACACACCCATGCCCGAGGCAGGATTCGAACCTGCGACCGTAGTGGTCGCGCGGTTCCAGACTGTAGCGCCTAGAACCGCTCGGCCAAACCGGAAGGCAATTTTTTCTAAAATAGAATGTTTACGACGCTATTTCATATAAGAAATTGATATATCTTTCAGACGACGCCTACTGTACGTATGACGATTATGCATGTGCAATACTAATAGAATCAACCTGTGGGTCAGAAATCGATTCTTGTTTAGGACATTGTTTTCCAAAGCTTTGCATAGTAATTCTGCCAAACGAACACTAACTATTACCTAAACAGTAAGTGGTTTGCTTGTTTTACCGCTCATCGACCGCTTTTACAGAGCTGCGCTTCCGCTGTTAATTTGTTTACGTTTTATCCGACCGCAGGACAGTCCAGCTCAGAGCAGCACTGTGCGTTCTCACTCTCCCCGCAGCTGTCTCTACCACTTCTATGCCAACACTAGCGACACGCGACCGCGTGCGGGGCCCTGAACTACACTGCCCTGCGCCCGCGGAGGCAGCTATTCTTGGTAAGGCCTTTTAGTCACCAAATCAATCAAAGATCACCGCTGTCTGTGACCGTCAATACAAATTGGCCCCTCAGACTCGAGTACAGTACCCTTCTCTGACTTGTTCTCAGCGACCACGCCGGCTCCACACAATCATAAACACGCCCATCACTGCACTTTCTTCCCCCCCCCCCCCCTCCCCCTTCCATCCTATTTTCTCCCTGCCTAACCTCTCTCTGCATCCCTTCTCCCCCCCTCCGAGTCCTTTTGCATTCCCCTCCTTTGCCTTTCCCCATTCTCTGTTGCGTCTGCCAGGCTCCCCCCGCCTCCCCCCCCCCCCCCCTCTTATGGGTCCTGGTCCTCCGTCGGCTCCTTTCCCCCCTACCCCTCCCACTTCGTTTATCCTATCCTTCCCCCCTTTTCCTTCCCATCATCTGTCCAGATTCCCCCCCCGTCTGCCCTCTGCTGTTGTAATATTTGTGCCAACTCTTTAGTGCAGTGTTCAAGTGAGTGTTCAGCGTTCTGCATCTGTCCAAAATGTTGCGAACAGAAATCATGCTGTCGCTGGGTGTGAATTTTATATTTCTTGTGAACAGAAATCAGACTGTCGCCATGTTTTTTAATTTTCTGTCTATTATTTTACCTGTCTGATTCCTGTGCATTTTATTAGCATCATCAACCCTTTCTTTTATGTTTTAAGCTCCACAATTTTTCGCCATTTTACTTTTAAAAAATGGTTCAAATGGCTCTGAGCACAATGGGACTGAACTGCTGTGGTCATCAGTCCCCTAGAACTTAGAACTACTTAAACCTAACTGCCTGAGGCAGGATTCGAACGTGCGACCGTAACGGTCGCGCGGCTCCAGACTGTAGCGCCTAGAACCGCTCGGCCACTCCAGCCGGATTTTACCATTTAAGTGACCGATTTTATCGCCTGCTTTTGTTATTTATTATCTTCATCTTTTTAAAACAAAATTCTGTAGGCTGAAGAGCGTCGTACTAAGCTGCTGCCAGCCCGCCCCCTTGTGGGGGGGGGGAGGGGTGAATTGCAGCTCAATAAAGAAAAAAAATCACTGCACCCTTCCTCTCCCCCTCTCCTCCATTTACCTCCAGGGCTCCCTCTCTCTTCTTTCTTACCATCTGTTCTTCCTCCTCTCCCCTCTCCCTGAGCCTCCACACCTAAGCCTACCCTCTCCCCTCCCCTCCCCTCCCCTCTCCCTTCTTTACTCCAACTGGTTGCTTCCCCCCTCTTTCCCCCCCTTGCCTGTCCCCTACACCCAGTGGCAGCCCCCACCCCCCACACAATCTCATCACGAAGGTTCAGTGTTTTCTGTGCCAAAGATCGTCACCAGTGTTTAGTGCAACGGTGTTTTCTTCTTTTCTGTGCCTCAGTGTTATCTTCCGTGTGCTCCTGCATTCGAGTGTACAACTGATTACCCTCATTTGTGAGCACTGTGGACCTTGTGTAGGTAGGCTGTTTAGGTTTTTATGTTGGTAATGCCACGTAGCGCTCTGTATGAAACTCACTGACTGTGCTGTGGGCAGTCTGTGGCTGGTTGGACTCATTATTGGAATATTCGCTTGTGTAGTGTTGGGCAGTTGGATGTGAACAGCACATAGGGTTGGGCTGTTGGAGGTGAGCCGCCAGCAGTGGTGGATGTGGAGAGAGACTTGCCAGAGGTTTGAGAGGTTACTTACAAGCAGACGATCTGCACTTGTGTACACCAGAAAAAGGAAATTTGTAAATATGGCTGTCATGAATTGTTAGATATATATGATGACCTTTGAACATTATTAAGGTAAATGCATTGTTTGTTCTCTATCAAAATCTTTCGTTTGCTAACTATGCCTATCAGTAGTTAGAATCTTTTATTTAGCTGGCAGTATTGGCGCTCGCTGTGTTGCAGTAGTTGGAGGAACGAAAATTTTTGTGAGATACGTGATTCATGAAAGGTATAGGTTATTGTTAGTCAGGGCCATTCTTTTGTAGGGATTATTGAAAGTCAGATTGCGTTGCGCTAAAAATATTGTGTGTCAGTTTAGTGATGATCAGAATAAGTAAAGAGAAAACTGTTTGAGTACGTTGAGTTTTGTTCAGCTGTTTGAAAATCAAATAACGAAAAGTTTACCAGAACAGTCATTCATAATTTTGCTAAGGGGACGTATCATACTTCTTTATGAACCCAGAGCATTCCGACGAACGCCTTCATTCTTATTTTTGTGTGGGTCTTCTGTTTTTAACTTTCATGTATTTCTGTTTCTATGCCTCCATGTTAGATATATGTTTTCTCTGTTGGCTGAAGAGTAGCATCTGTACGCCGCTGTCGGCCAACCTTTGTATAAAGGGAAAATACAATAAAGAAAAAAAAAACAGCACTACACCGCCCACTCGCTCTTTCACTGTGCCAGCAGCCGCGTGATCCGTCACCTTGCGGAGTATCCTCGCACCTCCTCGGAACATAACTTGCAGGTCTCGAGAAACCTAAAGACTCGAGATCAACCGACGCGCTGCACCAGCTTAAATAGTCTTCCAGCCAAAGACCCTCAGACCAGCGTCTCTGATCGGAAGACTAAACCACGGACGACCATCGACAATCAGACAGGCACTACTCTGGCCGCGAAGCCAGCGCACACAGTTCACTAATATACATGTTGCGCTACTCTGACGAATCAGAGCTCAAAATTTCGTTACGAATATTGTCCTTCAAGTCTTCAAACGTTTGGGTTATTCCCGTACACTACTCCCTTTAGACTGCCCAACAGACAAAGGTCACAAGTGGTTAGGTCCAGCGAACATGGTGACCGGCCGGCCGGAGTGGCCGAGCGGTTCTAGGCGCTTCAGTCTGGAACCGTGCGACCGCTACGGTCGCAGGTTCGAATCCTGCCTCGGGCATGGATGTGTGTGGTGTCCTTAGATAGTTAGCTTTCAGTAGTTCTAAGTTCTAGGGGACTGATGACCTCAGCTGTTAAGTCTCATAGTGCTCAGAGCCATTTGAGCCATGGTGGCCACAATACTTTGCTGACAGGCCTTTCTTCTGTGAATTTTTCAGGAATTCGTGAGATTCGCTCACTGGAAGTGCGACAGGTAGCTTCATCCGGCTGAAGGACACAACGACTGGGGGGGGAAGGCAATTCGTCAAAGATTCAAATATAGGCTATACATCAGTGTTTACTGTTGTTTCAAAACGTACAGGACCCACAATCTGACTTGCTGATATGGCACACCCCACACCAATTCCTCATCGTGAAGTTGTTCCTCGTTAATCGTATAGGATTGGTCAGAATCTGATATTCTGGGAGTTCACATGTCCTGTCAGCGGATCCAGGCTTCATCACTCATAAACACAGCAGCGGATCCAAAATTCCATTGTAAGTCGTTTGTTATAGCCACATACAGTGATTCACACGTTTTGCCGTATCTTCCTCCTTCAGTTCTTGGACATACGTCATTTTGTTCCGCTTCATCCCTATATGATGGTAATCACGTTCACAAGAACTACGCGAAACGTTCACTCGTTGCCACAATTGACATTCCGGCTCCTCTGGACGCTGAATTATTCGAGCACGAGTATCCACGATCACAGCAGGTGTACGAATGAACGGGCCTCAGTTCCGTTTTGCGTTTGCAGCTGCCCCTGTAATCGCCACTTTGTCACCGAATCCTGTATATAGCTCTTCGCTGGTATGGAAACGCCAGGAAACGTCTTTGCAAAAACGTCCCGTGTTTCCTTAAATGAACTGGTAGACAACGGACGCCTCTACTATTGCAATTCTTTCTTGAAGAGGATACATCTCGCTGAGGTATTTGCTTCAGATTTCTTAACCAAGTCGCAACGACTTTCGTACTGACAGCGCAAAACAACTTCAAAACAGTGGGAGGACGACAATGAGTACCCGGGGCGATTTTTTCGTGTAGTTGGACTTGTTCTGCTTTGGTCGGTCCTTTCTTGATGCAATTATTCATTTTTCGGTACACTAGTGAGAAACCCCTCATTTGAAGGCCTATATTTGTCAAATTGTTGGTCTTACTGAGATAACCTGTTAGTACGATTATGTGTAGACTCGTTAGCCGTGGCTTACAAGTTACGTGAGACATGTTTGCGCATAGGCTTCACCTGTCAAAAGACCGCACCGGCCGTTTACCCCGCCCTAGCGCGCCATCTGTGCAACTACGTGAATATTTATTTTGTGCGCACTCCTGCACAGTCAGTTTCGACGCTTAAGCCAGTGACGAAAATGTGGATTTTGTTTTCGTTGTTTGTATTGCTTCTTTATTCAGCATGTTTCTTGTGCGTGCCAGAATGTATAAAAACTATGCAGGATATTGATAATGCTATTACCATTCCGCTGACGAAACCCAGTACTGCCGATTAACGAGGAGCGTATGAACGTACCCAGAACCCGTGTGTTGGCCAACAACGCGTCCTTCCATGCTTGACTGTCACATTTTGATCGAGACATAGGCGGCATCGCAGTCAGGCGTATAGGGAGAGACACTGTAACGTATTATAGCGTCCCCATACCAATATGTTGCAATAATGTTTTTTGCAGGTGAAATGAGACGTAAAAAAATTGTGAAAAGTTCGTATGGCTATGAAACGCGAAAACAGTGTTTTGTGCAAACAATTACGAAAATTATTAGCTTAAAAAACAAAGACAATAATGAAGTACGAGGGTAAGTCAATTATTATCCATCATGTAGTTATATTTTTGTTTATTTTGGTAGTACCGTCGTTTTACGTTGACGACGCATGCTTTGTTTATTTGTTGTTATATCTTTGTCATTTTCAAGCTGCTGGGTTAGTTTCGTTATCGCTGCAGTGCTGTTAATCATGGCTGCTCCGCTGTCTATTTGCACCAAAGAAGAGCAACGTTCAGTGATCCGTTTTTTGTGGTCGGAAGGCGTATCAGGGGCCGAAATTCATCGAAGACTTTCGGTACAGTGTTTTGCCACAGCGGAGTGTCTACGAATGGGTTGAAAAATTCCGAAATGCTCGCATTAAGTGTTGCGCACGATGAAGGAATCCGACGACCATTTACCGCCACAAATGAAGAAACCATTGAGCGTTCGCGTGAAGTGATTCTCTTTGACAGACTATTAACTATTGAAGAAGTGGCATATCGTCTGCAAATTAATCACGGTTCTGCCTACGGAAACATCCACAACAGACTTGGGTTTCGTAAAGTTTGTGCAAGATGGGTCCCAAAACATCTCACACAGTTGCATAGACAAACGCGCTTGGACATGTGCAAAAAAAAACATTTGGATCGCTATGGTAACGCAGGGGACAACTTCTTGGTCCGGATCATTACTGGTGACGAAAAATGGATCCATCATTATGAGCCGGAGAGTAAACGGCAGAGTATGGAATGGAAACATCCAAATTTGCCGTGCAAGAAAAAGTTCAAGACCCAACCGTCCGGAGGAAAACTGATGTTTACAGTTTTTTGGGACGCACAAGGTCCAGTGCTTGAACGCTATGGGGAAAGGGGCACAACAATAAAAAGTGTACGTTACAGTGAGATACTTACTGCCAGGCTAAAGCCTGCAATTCGAAGCAAACACCAAGGACTTTGTGTCAAAAGGTGTTGTGTTGTTGCACGACAATGCCCGTCCGCATACTGTTGCCCACACTGCTGAAACGCTCCAGAAACTCAATTTTGAAGTACTGGATCATCCTCCATATAGTCACGATCTTGCGCCTTCTGACTATCACTTGCTTGGTACACTCAAACAGGCATTAATGGGCCGCCGATTTGCTTCGGACGAATCAGTGAAAGAAGCGATGCATTCCTGGCTCACAACTCAACCGAGAACCTTCTTTTATGAGGGCATCAGGAAGCTTGTACAACGATGGACCAAGTGCGTTGAAATGCAAGGAGACTATGTCGAACAATGATGTCTTTGTAAGTTTCCTGTTTGATAACAATAAAATTTTATAACTACTTTGCGGATAACAATTGAGTTACCATCGTATTTGAAAAATAAACGGTATCATTGTACTGATAAGTGGTCTTCAACCGATTTAGGTACGTAAAGGCCTTCTCGCTTCCGAAGCGTTATCACATACACTGCTGGGTTGATCCGGTGGAAGAGACCAAACGGCGAGGTCATCGGTCTCATAGGATTAGGGAAGGACGGGGAGGGAAGTTGGCCGTGCCCTTTCAAATTAACCATCCCGGCATTTGCCTGAAGCGATTTAGGGAAATCACGGAAAACCTAAATCAGGATGACCGGACGCGGGATTGAACCGTCGTCCTCCGGAATGCGAGTCCAACGCATATACTGCTTATCCAGGTCTGTAATGTAATGTAATTTACTGGGATGATGTCAAATAGATAATAAGTTAATAAGCTGAGTTTTATTTACAGAAGTGTTAACCTGTGTCAAATAATCCGTTTTCAGAATTACACCACTGTCTACAGCTTCGCTGGAATGCTGCAGTCCGCCGACATTACGCGGCGTATTTAAAATTTACAGTATTGCCTTACAGGCGCTTTACTATCAGCCCAAATTGTTCAATAATTTTCCTTCTAGCAAAGCTGAAGACCTGGACCGGGCAGTTTTATTCATGAATCTGCCAGTCATTTTAAGGTGTTGTGTGGAATTAGGTCGTCCAAAGGACGACGACTTTCATTACAAAGAATGACCTAGCACGTTGAAAATCAGTGTGGTAACTAAAAAGCATTTTTATTTGCATGAATAATTATCAAGATGCGTTTGGTTTTGCTTTAAAATGTTCGTAAGATATCTATCATATGTGGCTTACAATTTGCATAACGTTGCTAGATTGTTTTTACTGATTTATCAATGGTAGCAATATTACATCATGTACAGACAATTTCACTGAAATAGTAATATTTAATTAACGTAATAATAGCAGTTTCCAGGAATATATAAAACATAATTTAATCAGGGTACGGGCACATTAAAGGGTGCAAGAAGACTTGGGAAGGGGAAGACACGCTTTCTACTACGCACAGGTTTATTTCTCTACAGTACATCGCTTCAAATGTTCAGATACATGATATGATTCGAATTTTAAGATTCACATTTTAACTTTTATTTTCTGAATATTTATTTTAGTAATGTTATTTTTCTTATATCTAAATAAAGAGCAAATGTTGTGGCCGGTTTTGATCAGTTTGTCAGACAATCGCTTTCTTGAGAAACATCATACTTGATGGTAAAGAGAGACGCTCCCATCGACACCAGACAAGAGATGCAGAGTGGCTAAGAAACCTCCTGAAGCCAACAAGAACAATTTTTCTCAAGAAGGGTTTTCGCCGACGACAAGACCATCAAAACTAGTTCCAATATTTGTCAATTTAGTTCGATTCGGACTGTGTTGCAAATTAAATATAAATACACAGTCGCTTATCGATACGAATATGAACTGGAAATCACGTATTACGTATCATCTTACGCACGTAACCGTATTCTCTGTAATTTTTCCATTATGGTTAATAGTAGACTTCGGAGAGTTGCTGCATTATCGCAGTTTGGATGCTTTCGGGCGACACGAAACCAAATCTTCGTAACCTTTCTACAACTTTGGTATTTCGTTCACAATTCTCTACATAGTTCTTTCACGAACACAACATGCTCTTACAATCCCGTTATTCTGTATTTAAAATTTTAACAATAGGAGTAGTGTTTGCAGAGCCGCGTTTGTTTTAAACGTTGCAAACTTGGTAAATAGCCCCTGCGTCTGCCGGTGAAGCATTTTGCGTTTCCTGCCGTCACATGACGTATTTATTTACAAATCTGGTAGCATGGTTACACACACACACCCATTCACATTCACAAGCAATGCCGATAATCACAATGCAGCATCGACAGTTCATCTGCAATGAATAATTCAGTCGCTGAATGAATGAATTTGTATCGTCGCTAAATATGGCAACAGCGTAGAGCAATTAGCGTCGCCTAGCGTTAACTAACGGCTAATGGCTCGGAAGCAGCATAAATCTAATTGGCTGCTAGCAGTTAGTGGAGGGGGATGCGTGGAGCTGCTGAAAACTGGGCCGCCTTCCGACGGGCCGCACTGACAATTAACTTAGTTACAACGAGTTCGGCAGCCGTGATAACCTTCTTGAAGCAAATAACTTCCCTGCATCGGCTGCTGTTCATTTCTGTTTCATTTTAATTTTACGTGGCACGACGTTTCGGCTGTGTAGCCATTCTCAAGTAACTGGACATATGTCAGAAAAAAAGGTAATTAGAATGCAAATTCCAAAGCAACCATTGGTTACAGCCACCAGAATGAAATCGGAATACAAAGATCATTTATAAAGTTACAGCTCTTAACTACATATGTTTTGAGTTACAGCCATTTTCGTGGGCACTCCGTACTGCGCCCGATGTACAATAAAATAAATAAAAATTGAGCACTGTGTAAGTACAATGGAAAATAGTCGTAGGCAATAACTGAAAACATTACATAACAAAATGGTTCATTACATTACCGGGCTTATCTGTATCGATTATATTCTGTTTAGTATGAACAGCCACGCCATTTACTGTTGTCGCTGAGCAATGAACTGTATGCAGCGACCCTCGTAACAAACAAGTCAGATACGTATAATACTGTATGGACAGGTATATGTGTCGTCTGCGTTATCTAAAATATTAATATGAGTGTTAGAAAGGGAAGGATTATTTTCTTTTTATTCTATGTAGAAGGATCGTAACCGATACTATCGAAACATTAATTGTTCCGATAACACCATTATAACCATTGTTGTACACAATTTGCAACAATACAATGAAGCGACGTAATGTAGGCATTTAAATCTTCCTTCTTTAAAATGACAGAGCTATTAGGAAGACTAGGATAAAATGATGAACTATGCAACTATAAGTGACACTACTTTCGTGACATTTTAGTTTGAATTGGTATGTAATGACAAATACAGTTAAGTCCACGTTCATCGTCCTCCACATTTTTTTTTAACACAGCAGTCAACAGAGAATCTCTGGATAACAGGATCAAAACTGCAAGAACAGAAATGTAAAAGTACAAAAATCTAAAAATTATGAAAAATGTAAAACTACATAAATATAAAACTGGAGACTTATGACCCTAACGACTTGGCCACATTATTTTGACATGATGAACGAGCCTTCATGTCCACATTCACTGCTCTTAAGTCTTAGTAGCTCTAGAAATAGAAGCACTGCTATCAGATAAAAGATGAGAAATGATTAAGATGATTAAAGTAAATGGTAGGAGGTTGGTGGCTGCACACTTTAGTAAAAGACCTCTTATTAGATCGAGAATGCCACAGATTCACAGGACAAGAGGATCCGAGGTGAGGAAACAGTAATCATCACGAGCATTGATTGCGTAATCAGTAAAACCTCAGGTGCACAAAAATCGTTAGACCATTAATGAAAAATTTCTGCCAGCAAAGCAAATTACTTGATACTACTTTAAAGGCACTAATTAGTTTCTGATTTTAAGATTCAAGAGCTTTGTAAGTACTCTAATTGCTGAGCCAGAAATTTAATTTTCACTTGCCGCAAACTTCACCAGTATTAAATACAAATTTAACGACTCAATTTGGTACTAATGCTATGGGTTATTTAACTAATACTACGATGCTAGGTTGTAATTAGGAATAGGGAGAGCTGATAATAACGTGAGGACAATTTTGTGTTCTAACTACACTATTACATGAAGATTTTGCTGCAGTGAGAAACCACGGCCTCTAAGTATTTAATAAAAGAATGCATTGACAGTTGTAGGTTGTACTGTGTTTTATTAAAATCGTGATATTAGCTAATTTCGGCCGTGAGCTATTATCAAGCACATTTGCTATGTCAAGCTGCAGCGCGTAAGAGTATATTACAATGGTGTACGACTTCTGGTTTTATGTATGTGATATAGAAGAATGTGATGAGCATGATATGTGATATACGACGTAGCACAGGAAATTACTTAATATTTCTTTAAAGGCACTAATTACTTTCTGATTTTAAGACAGAAGATCTTTATATGTACTTTTATTCCTGAGACAGTTTAATCAGGAAGAAATTTAATTTCTCTTACTGCAAAATTTATCAGTATTAAAAACAAATTTAATGGCTAAATTTGGCACTAATTTTACGGTTATTTAACAAATACTACGATGATAGGTTGTAATTAAGAACAGGGAGAGCTAATAATAACACGATGACAATTATGGGCTGTAACTACAATATTACATGAAAAGATTGCTTCAGTGGTGATCCACAGCCTCTATGTGTTTAATAAAAGAATACATTGTCCGTTGTACACAGCATTGTGCTTTATTAAAAGTCTGCTGTTAGCTAACTTCGGCCGTGAGCTATTATTAAGTACATTCGCTAAATCATGTACTACATATCTGGTGTGGCCGCAGCACTTAGAGTAAGTTACGATGGAGTACGACTTATGGTTTTATCTATGTGATAAAAGAATGTGATGAGCACGGTATGTAATAAATACATGACATAGCAAATGTGCTTGATAATGGCTCACGACCGAAATTAGCTAACAGCACGATTTTAATAAAGCACAATATAGCCTGCAACGCAAAATGTATTCCTTTATTATACAATATTACAGTTACAATGACACAGCTATATAGTCATTATTTAACCAACACATAAGCTACGCTTCCCATTGCGTGCTATAACAGTCTAAACAGCGCCACAAACAGTTCGTTAAGGTGGCATCGGATGATGATCATGCTCCACAATCCACCGGGCTCCCATGTGCATCTCTGTGCTCGAGGATCACGCCAGTGCTGGCTGCAACTTCTGCCACGCACCACCCGGCTCGCTGCTACTCACGAAAGTGCCATTTAACGCAAATCGTGACTAATTCGCAACTATTCCAGCGCGCGTCGCTGTCGGTGGTCAGCTCTACGTGTCTCCAACGTAAGTTCTCTGAATCAACAAGGGAGGAGCGTTGTGGTACGTCCTGTACAGCTATTTGTTTGGTTTCCAAAGAACTCTGGAAGGCTACCTACTCTTAACGGTATTACGTTACTGTTCTGTACTCTGACAAGTCCCAGTGTATACACATATTTACAAGTTTTAGGCAGAATAAAGTTTCCGCTATGCTGTGGAGTGCGTGCCGATGTGAAACTTCCTGGTAGATTAAAACTACACTACTGGCCATTAAAATTGCTACACCAAGAAGAAATGCAGATGATAAACGGGTATTCATTGGACAAATATATTAACTAGAACTGACGTGTGATTACATTTTCGCGCAATTTGGGTGCATATATCCTGAGAAATCAGTACCCACAACAACCACCTCTGGCCATAATAACGGCCTTGATACGCCTGGGCATTGAGTCAAACAGAGCTTGGATGGCGTATACAGGTACAGCTGCCCATGCAGCTTCAACACGATACCATAGTTCATCAAGAGTAGTGACTGGCGTATTGTGACGAGCCAGTTGCTCGGCCACCATTGACCACCGTTTTCAGTTGGTGAGATATCTGGAGAATGTGGTGGCCAGGGCAGCAGTCTAACGTTTTCTGTATCCAGAAAGGCCCGTACAGGACGTGCGTCGTGCGGTCGTGCATTATCCTGTTGAAATGTAGGGTTTCGCATGGGTCGAATGAAGGGTAGAGCCACTGGTCGTAACACATTTGCAATGTAACATCCACTGTTCAAAGTGCCGTCAATGCGAACCAGAGGTGACCGAGACGTGTAACCAATGGCACCCCATACCATTGCGCCATGTGATACGCCGGTATGGCGATGACTAATATACGCTTCCAATGTGCGTTCAACGCAATGTCGCCAAACACGGATGCGACCATCACGATGCTGTAAACAGAACCTGGACCCATCCGAAAAAATGACGTTTTTCCATTCATGCAGCCAGGTTCGTCTTTGAGTACACCATCGCAGGCGCTCCTGTCTCTGATGCAGCGTCAAGGGTAACCGCAGCCACGGTCTCCGAGTTGATAGTCCATGCTGCTGCAAACGTCGTCGAGCTGTTCGTGCAGATGGTTGTTGTCTTGCAAACGTCCCCATCTGTTGATTCAGGGATCGAGACGTGGCCATGCGGATAAGATGCCTGTCATCTCGACTGCTAGTGATAAGAGGCCGTTGGGGTCCAGCACGGCGTTCCGTATTAGCCTCCTGAACCCACCGATTCCATATTCTGCTAACAGTCATTGGTTCTCGACCAACGCGAGTAACAATGTCACGATACGATAAACCGCAATCGCGATAGGCTACAATCTGACCTTTATCAAAGTCGGAAACGTGATAGTACGCATTTCATCTCCTTACACGAGGCATCACAAAAACGTTTCACCAGCAACGCCGGTCAACTGCTGTTTGTGTATGAGAAATCGGTTGGAAACTTTCCTCGTGTCAGCAGGTTGTAGGTGTCGCCACCGGCGCCAACCTTGTGTGAATGCTCTGAAAAGCTAATCATTTGCATATCACAGCATCTTTTTCCTGTCGGTTAAATTTCGCGTCTGTAGCACGTCATCTTCGTGGTGTAGCAATTTTAATGGCCCGTAGGCCGGAAATCGAACCATGAAGCTTCGCTTTACGCGCCCAAGTGCTTAGCCGACTGGGCTACGCAAGCTCGGTTCCCAGTACATCTTCTGCCTTTTCTCCAGTGCCCTCCCTTCCGCGACTGCATGTTTTGGAGAATAACTTGTGAGCCGGTCGCGGTGGCGAGCGGTTCCAGGCGCTTCAGTCCAGAACCACGCGGCTGCTACGGTCGCAGGTTCGAATCCTGTCTCGGTCATTGATGTGTGTGATGTCCTTAGGTTAGTTAGGTTTAAGTAGTTCTAAGTCTACGGGACTGTAGACCTCAGACGTTAAGTCCCATAGTGCTTAGAGGCTTTTGAACCATTTTTGAATAACTTCTGTAAAGTTTCTAAGATTGAAGATTTAATCAGTCACGAAGTGTCAGACTTGAGGACAGAGTACAATCCAGGTGCAGGCGCAAATGTTAAGGATGACACTATTCAGCGCACACTGTTGAACGCGGAGCCCCGTGGGAGACGATACAAACTTTCTACAAGCTTTTGTCTGACTACAGGAAAACTGAATACACTGATTTCGAAAAATTTCTCCTCATTGAACGTGTGCATTAGGTACAGTATTCAATTGCCTAACAAAACCACTGTTGGATGGCCCCGTATTGCACATGTGAACAGCGTCGTAAAATACAGGGCTATTACAAATGATTGAAGCGATTTCATAAATTCACTGTAGCTCCATTCATTGACATATGGTCACGACACACTACAGATACGTAGAAAAAAACTCATAAAGTTTTGTTCGGCTGAAGTCGCACTTCAGGTTTCTGCCGCTGACTCCATTCGGCGATGGTATGCGCAGTTTAAAGCTTCTGGATGCCTCTGTAGGGGGAAATCAACGGGTCGGCCTGCAGTGAGCGAAGAAACGGTTGAACGCGTGCGGGCAAGTTTCACGCGAAGCCCGCGGAAGTCGACGAATAAAGCAAGCAGGGAGCTAAACGTACCACAGCCGACGGTTTGGAAAATCTTACGGAAAAGGCTAAAGCAGAAGCCTTACCGTTCACAATTGCTACAAGCCCTGACACCCGATGACAAAGTCAAACGCTTTGAATTTTCGGCGCGGTTGCAACAGCTCATGGAAGAGGATGCGTTCAGCGCGAAACTTGTTTTCAGTGATGAAGCAAGATTTTTTCTTAATGGTGATGTGGACAGACACAATGTGCGAATCTGGGCGGTAGAGAATCCTCACGCATTCGTGCAGAAAATTCGCAATTCAGCAAAAGTTAACGTGTTTTGTGCAATCTCACGGTTTAAAGTTTACGGCCCCTTTTTCTTCTGCGAAAAAAACGTTACAGGACACGTGTATATGGACATGCTGGAAAATTGGCTCATGCCACAACTGGAGACCGACAGCGCCGACTTCATCTTTCAACAGGATGGTGCTCCACCGCACTTCCATCATGATGTTCAGCATTTCTTAAACAGGAGAGTGGAAAACCGATAGATCGGTCGTGGTGGAGATCATGATCAGCAATTCATGTCATGGCCTCCACGCTCTCCCGACTTAACCCCATGCGATTTCTTTCTGTGGGGTTATGTGAAAGATTCAGTGTTTAAACCTACACTACCAAGAAACGTGCCAGAACTGCGAGCTCGCATCAACGATGCTTTCGAGCTCATTGATGGGAACAGCTGCGCCGAGTGTGGGAGGAACTTTATTATCGGCTTGATGTCTGCCGAATCACTAAAGGGGCACATATCGAACATTTGTGAATGCCTAAAAAACTTTTTGAGTTTTTGTATGTGTGTGCAAAGGATTGTGAAAATATCTCAAATAATAAAGTTATTGTAGAGCTGTGAAATCGCTTCAATCATTTGTAATAACCCTGTAGAACGTCATGAAATACAAAATTTGAAATAAATAAAATGAAACTAATTAAATGCCAAAAGAAACTAGCTGTGTGCTCAGTGAAAACTATACAACTAACACTCAGTACCGTAAACACATTATGAACAATGTGTAATATGAAGTGCAATGTTAGGCTAAGAATATTCTCAGATACTAAGTACTGCTAGACACGGAAGGAAATAAGTGATGTTAGCAACACTGTTCACTCATGATTAATGTACTTGCTAGCACGACTCCTGACAAGCCTCACTACACACTGCACAAGAATGCTAGGTAAGATCTGCAGTGAAATAAAAAAAAAAAATGCTCAGCCTTGTGTTATTTTTTTTTTGTGTCTGGAGTACATTTTCGAAAGCAAATACAAATCAGAAGATGCAGCAGCTGAACATAAATAATCTTCCTTTTGTCAGAAACGATCTCCTGCTTCGTGTGCCGTAACGTGAAATGTACACACATTAAAAATTCAAAACTTTACTATGAATCGTGAAGGTAGGTTTTATGTTAGAGTAAATCTTTCTTTAAGAAATTAAACTCTGATTATTGAGAAGAAGACAGCACAACATAAAAACCTCTAAATTAGAAAATTCTCTTATTGCAAAAATTACAAACAACTTTAAAATTTCTCCAAATTTTTCTCCATCGATATAAAAAACAAGAAAGCATTATAAATGTGTTTTCATCAGGATAATAAAGTATTCCAGATAATTTCTCCCCGATTCACAAATAACGGATCTATTTCTCTGAAAAACTCAACTGCACGCTACTATGCCTCAAATAAGAATGCCCCAGCGTTGCATAATTGACTGAATAACACATCAGTCACACTGGACTCGCATTCGGGAGGACGACGGTTCAATCCCGCGTCCGGCCATCCTGATTTAGGTTTTCCGTGATTTCCCTAAATCACTCCAGGCAAATGTTGGTATGGTTCCTCTGAAAGGGCACGGCCGACTTCCTTCCCCATCCTTCCCTAATCCGATGAGACCGATGACCACGCTGTCTGATCTCCGTCCCCAAAACAACCAACCAACACATCAGTCACAGATAAAATTAAACACGGCGTCAAGGATCTTATTCACTACTATTACAGTACGCTCATTCATCTTCGTTCCAGTAAAGTAATGATGAATTATTTACGATAGCGGAAAAGATATGAGAACCTTACGACACTTACGTCTACCCATCGACATAATTAATTATGATTAAAGCTAGCACGGTATCATCGAGATTGGACTGTTCAATCTGTGTAAAGGTGTCGACATGAGTCGTGCTTGGGTAGCTCAGCTGGTGGAGCACTTGCCCGCGAAAGGCAAAGGTCCCGAGTTCGAGTCTCGGTATGGCACACTGTTTTAATCTGCCAGGAAGTTTCAGATCAGCGCACACTCCGCTGCAGAGTAAAAAACTCATTCTGAATGGATCTTTCGTTCACGGTTCAAAATTTCGCTGTGGCACCTAATCAGACAACGGGAATGGCTGCCCAATAAGATTGACAGCAGTATGACAGTGTCTAGGAAACATACTCCATAGCGGCCAGTTACAGGCGTACCATAACTGAGCTACGAATTCTAAGCTATACGAAGCGTTCCCGATTCTCCGAAGAACTTTACGACTGTAACACATGGAAATAAACCTGGCGTTTCGTTCGCCGGATTCTGAGAAAGTCATTTCCGGATTTCCGTGAAGCGTCGCTGGCGATACTGCTTGGCAGCTTCTCAGAGGCGGGTACATGCCAAGCCACTTTGCTGCCAAGGACTGACACCCTGTCAAGTTCAAAGTGGCAGAAATAAGAAATGTACGGGAGGGGAGGCAGGCAAAGTGGACGAAAAAAAAAACCTAAAGGGTGAGGGCACGAGGAGGTGGAGAAGCCTGTTGCTAAACTTGTCTTCAGAGAACAATTCCTGAACACGCGATCTACGTCTCTACAGTGCACAAGGCGAACCATCTGTTCGTAGACGTGATAATATATGTAACTGCTTGTCGCTAAAGAATGACACTCATCGTAGATAATGCTAACTTATACACACATCAAAAAAAGTTTTGCATCACCCCGGTTCCCAGAACTCCTGAAGATAGACATTGACTATGGCTATTGTATCACACAGGCTGTTCAGAGATGTCACTAAACCCGCCCAAAGATGTAAACAACAATGCATGAGCAGCGCCTATTAGGCGGAGGTGGTCTGACAGCCGATCAGTTCCAGTCATTCCACCAGGAAGGAGGTACACGGCCCGTGTTGTCTGTAGTTCAACCATGCCTAGACGGTCAACACCGCTGTTCGATCGCGTCCGCATTGTTACTTTGTGCCAGGAAGGGCTCTCAACAAGGGAAGTGACCAGGCGTCTCGGAGTGAACCAAAGTGATGTTGTTCGGACATGCAGGAGATACAGAGAGGAACTGTCGATGACATGCCTAGCTCAGGACACCCAAGGGCTACCTACGGATTATGCCTCGGAGGAACCCTGACAGCAACGCCACCGTGTTGAATAATGCTTTTCGTGCAGTCACAGGACGTCGTGGTACGACTCAAACTGTGTGCAATAGGCTGCATGATGCGCAACTTTACTCCCGACGTCCATGGCCAGGTCCATCTTTGCAACCACGACACCATGCAGCGCACGCAGTACGGATGGGCCAAACAACATGCCAAACGGACCGCTCAGGATTGGCATCACGTTCTCTTCACCGATGAGTGTCGCATATGCCTTCAACCAGACAATCGTCGGAGACGTGTTTGGTGGCAACCCGGTTAGGCTGAACGTCTTACACTCACTGTCCAGCGAGTGCAGCAAGGTGGAGGTTCCCTGCTGTTTTAGGATAGCATTACGTGGGGCCGACGTACGTCGCTGGTGGTCATGGAAGGCGCCGTAACGGCTGCGTGACACGTGAATGCCATCCTCCGACCGACAGTGCAACCATATCGGCAGCAAATTGGCGAGGCATTCGTCCTCATGGACGACAATTCGCGCCCCCATCGTGCACATCTTGTGAATGACTTTCTTCAGGATAACGACATCGCTCGACTAGAGTGGCCAGCATGTTCTCCAGAAATGAACCGTATCGAACATGCCTGGAATAGATTGAAAAGGGCTGTTTATGGACGACGTGACCCACCAACCACTCTGAAGAATCTACGCCGAATCGCCATTGAGGAATGGTACAATCTGGAGCAACAATGCCTTGATGAACTTGTGAATAGTATGCCGCGCCGAATACAGGCATCCATCAATGCAAGAAGACGTGCTACTGTTTATGTTGATCTCTATTCCAATTTTCTGTACAGGTTCCGCAACTCTCGCAACCGAGGTGACGCAAAACTTTTTTGATGTGTGTATTTTACAGCAAACTGTATGTAACAATTGCCTATGTTCTCTTGTTCTAGACTTTAAAAAATTCTCCATCTTTTTTTGTAGGTTCCCTTCCTTCTTTACCGTTATTTAACCGGACGCCAGTCACAGGTTTTACTTACGCAATTACCAGTTTCAAATATGATCTGTTGCCGTTTACAAATCCATTGTTGCAACGTAAAAAGTCTCATTTGCTCTTCGCACACACATGCCCCCCTCCCCCCTCCCCTCCCCTTCTTCGCACGCAAACACACACACATATCCCCAGTGCCACGATGGAGTACAGTGTACATACAGTTTCACAATACATTCACAATAAATGTTCAAAAACGTCTCCACCGAGTTCAATGCATTTTGCTGCACATGTATGAACAGGTTTTGTTGCTCGTTGCAGTTTCTCATTGTTGTTCTTAATTTCGTCTATTGCACTCATGCGAGTAGGCATTGCCTCACGTGTATTGACTTTGCCCTCATAAACGATGTTAGGAAACTACTGAAGCAACTCACTAACGGCTGTCAACAATGACATAAACGATTCTACATTTTTAATGAAAAGTCAACAAATTTACTGGCATAATAATCTTTGCTTCTCTGGATGTTCTGGAAAACTGCTGCAGATACACGTCTGGGACAGGTTGTATTAGATTCACCACACCAATAACAAGAAAATAAATGACAATCATCCTTTACTTTAACGTCGTACAGTTTTGTGGTCGCCTTATATTAGCGAAGATCCTAAATTTCCGGCAAAATATTGTATTAGCCGTAACTCAGTAACTTAACATTTGCGGATCTTTGTTTATGCGAACATTTTTCTTTAGTTTTACTTGTAGAATAATATATTAAAATATTTGTATATCTTTGCGAATCACCCTGTATATAAGATGCCCAGTTGTGGAATTAAATATTTCTTTGTTTGGCACTTCCAAACGAATTAAAATTCGTTGCTAACAAAACACAGCTGACTTCTCTAATATAAGTAAAGATATGGGCTATAGCCGACAGTATTATCGATAGTTTAAATCTTTCCGACGGCATTGTTGACTATCGATAGTGCGTTCACCTTTTTCGTCGTATGATTGAAAATCAGAATGTAAGGGACGATCAAAAAGGTTCCCTTCGACGGCCGTAGAATCCAGATTCGGTATGTCACTCTGAGAAAGTCGTCGCGGGTATTGAGACAATCACTTTGAAGATACCCGTTTGGTGAAACGCGTCGACTGTGTGAAGTCCGTGACTGCCTGCTCACATCCTCGTCCGACAGCAATAGTTGACCCTTCAAGGCCTTTTTTTAAGGAGCTATAAGCGTGATAAACGCATGGGGAGAGATCAGGACTGTAGGTTGAGTGTTCGGGTGTCTCCCACCTTTAAGTTGACGTGACTTCAGCGTTACAACGTTTGCAATGTGGGGACGGACGTTATAATGAAGCAGCAGCAGTCTTTGTCACACTATTCCACGACGCCAGTCTTCTACAGATATGCTGCCCCATACGCATTCTTCATTCTGCGATGGACGTCTATCGGTGTTTGCCCTTCGGCAGTCAAGAAGAGAATAATAGCACGCTCGTCTCGTTTCGACGCGTTCGGTAACAACGTCGCCATAGTTCACGCTTTCGCATTTACCGCACTCCCTTCGGAAAGACACGAATTCCACACCAATCCCTTACCTTCATGTCAATGCTTATACGCCAGCAATGAATCGGAGTCGCACTACATTGCTTATACGTTGCAGTAACGACCGCACACAAAAACTTTTTGGTCGTCCCTTGTATCTTTCAGTTTCTCTACACGGCAACCACATTGCGTGTAATTTAGTTCAGTTGATAGGGGGTGGGGGGGGGGGGAGGCGTGTACTCCCTCCTCACCCTTTGGCTACGTCCTTGTTTCTGTACCATAGCAGCAACCCATCTCCTTCTCGCTGTGAAAGAATTCCTTCCGCCGGTGGCCACAAACAAACTGTTGTGGACATGAGTGGAGGGCTCGTCGGCCGTTTCTTTCGAGGAGACTCGCAAATCTGTTAAGGATAGATCAGAATCCATGCAGTTCCCTGTAAAATCTGGCATACCGCTTAGTCAATATGAGAATAAGCCAATATGTTTAAGTTGTATTAAGATTATGTTTATATACAGACATTAATTCATTCCATGAAACCTGTCGCCCTCATTCGCCAGATTTCACATTTGTTTCCTTCTCGATCACCATCTTAAACAAAGGTCAACGTACGTATCCAGGGAGCTGTGAGTTCGTATACGTTTTCGCAAGTCCTTGGACATATAGCTTTCGCGATAAGATGACGCTCGGAAACTTAATTATGCAAAGCGAGTCTTTCCATATTCCTAGTCGATACAGAGGCGTATCAGTGTCTCCTCACAGTTTTTCTTTTGGCGTTTGAAACTGAGTTTGGTGGCAAAGATTGATAGTCAAATGAGCTTCCTAGTCCTGTGATTATAATAAAGATCGTGTAAACAAAAATAAAGTTAAATAAAATCGCGTTGCTGTAGGGAATGATTTACTTCGAAAGCCGAGATGGGTGTATCAATAGACACCCGTCTCCCCGTCATTCCTTTTCTATCTCAACTTAGCGCTTTCTGTCATACAGTCTCTGTGTTCAATTAAGTGTCTACATGAGGGGACTTTAAATTTGAAATTTGAACGACATGTGGGCTGATAACCCCTGGGCCCAAACTCCGTGCTGCCAACGAAGTGACTGGTTTTGGTGAAATCTTTTTGCAATAACGACTGTTCGAATCGACGGTATCTCGTACGGAAAGATAGACCTAATCATGCTACTGAGAACTCGCACGCGAGCATTATCTTTGACTACTTAAGCTCTTACTCGTGATGGCATTCAGACTGCCAAAGGTGTTGTCGATTGTTGCAGACGAGTGGAAGTACTTGCACGGTGCGTTTCCGCAAAGTGATTTTTACGGCAAAACAGCGATTTTCCTACGAGTTCAATCTGAGGTGCAGCACAGAGGGTAGCAGTTTCCGTGGTGTAGCGGTTATCACGTGTGCCTAACACGCAAAAGGTCCCCAGTTTGATTCCGGGCGGAAACACTTTATATTAAAACTGTCACAGACCTTAATTTTTTCCGCTACCGTCCAAGTCTTTGTGGTTTAATGGTTCATTACCCCAACGCTTCAGTTTCCGCACACCAGGCAGAAATTCAAATAAGAATGCTGCCAAGTCGAACAGAGTACAGAAACACGCGTGAAATTATATTGCAGCGGTGTACACGGAAGTAATAAACGTATGCCTTTCCCAGATGGGCGAAATTTGAATAGCCAAGTGCGGTATTTCAGACGCGGGTGTGACGAAATGCAGCTGGCCCGGTATGAGCGCTGCGCCGGCGGTACGTAACGAGCTGGCGCCAGCCAAGTTGGCGCCAACGTTGCCCGAGTTGCCGAGTGCTGGAACAGCCGCGAAGTTGCGTGCGGTCGATAGCAGTCTCTGGCGCCAGACCACACTGGCACGCGTGAGCTCAACATCCAGCTGCGTGCGTGCGTGCGTGTGTGTGTGTGTTTGTGTTTGTGTGTGTGTAAGTCAGTGTCGATCATGTTAGCACTGTCTGGTGTTTCGTGCCTTCACTTTTACGTACTGATTGTTTCTAAACGGCCAAGCGAAGAGCGTAGTTGTTAATTAGGCTGTGCTTTGTTGGGCCTAGATCGGGAAGAGAGACTATTCGTAAGCGCAGAACCAGTGGAAGACGTAGGATCAAAATAAAAAAAAAAAGATGTAATGTAGCGGCCGGCCGCGGTGGCCGAGCGGTTCTAGGCGCTTCAGTCCGGAACCGCGCGACTGCTACGGTCGCAGGTTCGAATCCTACCTCGGGCAAGGGTGTGTATGATATCCTTAGGTTAGTTAGGTTTAAGTAGTTCTAAGTTCTAGGGGACTAATGACCTCAGATGTTCAGTCCCATAGTGCTCAGAGCCATTGGCACCATTTTCGTAATGTAGCGGCGAAACTGGTTGGTCAACAAATACAACATCTCGAAATTTAGACGGCTGACGTTGTTTCGATTCGACATTTCATATTCAACAAACGAGGTCCATCAACCACCTTGTAAGATGATGATGGACTTACAGAGACATGACATAGGATCAAATTGTGAGTGGGTGGCCATAATGTATCCTAGTGCCATGAACAGAAATATGTTTGCTGTGATAGGAAAAGAACAGTGGACCACATTTCATTAATTATGTACAGTAAATTAAAACTAAAGAAATTTCAAAAAGGGACTGAACCTACATTAGTTGAAAGAACCAGAAATTGCTGGGAGTTTCAGAGGGGGCATTAGGCAATGATTCACAGTAACAGGGGAAATTAATACAGTATACGACGAATAGGTAACTTTGACAGATGAAATAGTGAAGGTAGCAGAGGATCAAATAGGTAAGAGGACAGGGCCTAGTAGAAATCCTTGGTCAACACAGGAGATACTGAACTAAATTGATGAAATAAGAAAATATAAAAATGCATCAAATAAATTAGGTGAAAGGGAATGCAAACATCTAAAAAATGAAATGGACGGGATTTGGAATATGACTAAGGCAGATGGCTAGAGGACAAATGTAAGAATTTACAAGAATATTTCACCAGGGGAAAAAGAGATACTGCCTGTGAAAAATCAGGTCACAAAGCGTAGTCAAATATAGAAAGAGAGAAATGTGTAGAGAGCTACATTCATTTCACCATTTGCATCTTATCAGTCCAGTAGCTAAAGGAATAAATATGAACAAAGTTATGATAATTAACATTAATTCAGACCAACATTCATTGAGAGTGTTAGTCACTAATTTAATTGATGGAAATGAATGTGTACTACAAGTTCTGATTATGGAATCTGTGACTGTAAAACATTGGTGTTTTCATGAAGTCTGCTGTGTCCACTTATCCTAAATATTTTGAAACTAATTATCCCTGAAGACGTTAAAATGCTACAATTGGAAGACTATGGATTCGACGAGCGAGCTGCTGCTACTGCTGAGACTGACACTGCTGATGTATTCTTCTTGTTTGTTTGGATCAAATCGAAAAATGTTTGCAAACTGATTTGTGAAATTTAAGGTAAACTTGTAGCAGGATCTAAAAATTTGAATGGAATTGATTATTATCTGTTTCCTAAGCAATTGTTACCCTCTTTATGTGACATTTCATACAACTTTAACAGGTTACCATAAATATTTCAGAATGATGATATTATTTCTAAGTATGAAAATTGCTATAAACATTATGATTTGAATGCACATTGTCAGATTGATGGATCACCTCCATTTAAAATGAACTGTAAAGGTTGTAGAAAGGAACTTTCAGATAAAATAAAATGAAGTAATTATTGAATTACGTTTATTTATTTATTTTTTCCACAAAATCAAACAGTTACAAACTCACATTTATGTAATATATGTTTTTATTTTTCGACAAATTAAATCACTTAAAAATTTTTACTTTTTAATATTTAACTTTTACAAATAATATTTCTTGTGTTTATTTTTACACATCACCATCACCACCACCACCACTACCACCATCATCATCATTATTATTATTATTATTATTATTATTTTTCAAGTGATAGTGACCCCACGCTAAGGTATTCATTTTATCTGACAGTATAAAACTTTTATCATCTTGTGCTGATGAACCTAGCTTATATTGCTTAACAGTGGAAATTACATGGCCTTTGCATTGATTAATACACTGTACAGTTGATTTAACATTAGATTTGAACACACATTGTCGATAATGATCAATGGTTAGCTGATTAACAGCAGACTGTTTCACACCTTTTGCACTGCGCATTACACGCTGTGATTCAGTCGCGAGAGCATACATTTTAGCTTGTAGACCGATAAATTCAACAATATGATCACCACTTCACTCATCTTTCAATAATCCAACTTTCTTTTTATTTACAAGTGAAATCTGATATTTATTATTTACAGGGAAACTTGAAGTATCAAACCATTTTGGCAAATCACTCTTTATATTCTTATAAAGGTCTGAAGTTTTAATATGATGTATTAAACTATCAATATCAGTGTAACACAGTTTTACAGGGTTTAGTGGAAACTTTTTTAGCATATATTCATAATGAAATTCACAATGAAATTTTACAAGAAGAGTCTTTGAAATATCTAAAATCGCTATTCCTACTGCTAATGGCTTATCAAACACTATGTTAAGTTTCTTTAATTCAACAGCAACTAATTTTTTAAAAAATATAACACTCCTTTTGAAATTAAGTTTCGAAATTAATGCAGATGCTAAATATCTAACTTTCCAGAATGTTGCTATTCTTATGTCACTCATCTTTCATATATTCTGCATAGTTTTGCCTTAGACTCTGTTATTCATGAGCCTGAAGAATTTTTTTCAAAATCATTGTTGGCTTCATATGTTCCTTTGCATTAATTTCAATGTATAATTTCATCCATGGTGCTTGTCTAAACAACAGTATTCTGTGAAATTTTTTCAACACCATATTGTGCTTCAGGCACTGTTTTAGATTTCTGAAGTGTATCACATAATTTTTCTTATCATGCAAAGAAGAAAATTATTTTTTTTGTAACACTAGGATTGTTGCTGGTGCGCCCAGCTGGTGGTAGCAATTTCTCAGCGCATAATGGTAGATCAGAATGTAGATCATGAATACTTTCAGGGTATTCAAGATCAATCTCTAAATCTCAGGATCATCTGGTATGTTTCTCACATCAAAAGTATTCAAACTCTTTCCCTTTGAGTCAACCGATGCAAATTCTGAGACAGGAAGGTGTTGCATCATTGCCCAACTGTAGAGGCTATTAACATCGAAATATATAATGTAAGATTCATCAATGTTTTCGTTATAACGAGATATGAACCTGTTGTTTGCAGTAGTATGTCGACATGAGCAATGAACAATTCTACCTCTGATACCACGTTAGATAGACTGATGTTGTTCAGTGTCGGTAACGACCCGCAATTCTACTGTAGCAGTTTTCAGTAAAGCGTCCCATGCCAAACCAGGTGCAGTAATATGATGAGCATCATCCAGTTCACATGTCCTAAGGCAAAGACTGCGAAAGTTCTCAAACGCATCTGCAATGAGTAAAACATCGACCTTTAAATATAAATCTGAGTATTCTCCAAGTGTCTTATAATTGAATGCATTCCAAACACTGCACACTCTTTGGTATTCGGTCTCTGTTATCGTTTCATTAGTTGGTAAACTTTTAAGTTTCTTAAACTGTACCAGGTATGTTGATGGGGTAAAAAGCTTATTTTGCAACAGTTTTATTTTCTTAATATCGGTCTCTCTCTCTCTAAGCGAACAGGCAGATGCAGTAACAAAAAACGTTTTGGCACCTGTAAGGATAGTATAAAGCTCTCTGGAAGTGTGTCAGAGGTTTCCGGTTTGCGAGAGTGTCGAGTACGAGGCAGTACCTAAAACATGATGAATTGGCGATAATGAAGACATATTTTCCCGACGATCGATAGTTTCGTCTTGTTAATTAGTATTTACATAAACAGTTTCGAAGTCAATTATACACTCCTGGAAATGGAAAAAAGAACACATTGACACCGGTGTGTCAGACCCACCATACTTGCTCCGGACACTGCGAGAGGGCTGTACAAGCAATGATCACACGCACGGCACAGCGGACACACCAGGAACCGCGGTGTTGGCCGTCGAATGGCGCTAGCTGCGCAGCATTTGTGCACCGCCGCCGTCAGTGTCAGCCAGTTTGCCGTGGCATACGGAGCTCCATCGCAGTCTTTAACACTGGTAGCATGCCGCGACAGCGTGGACGTGAACCGTATGTGCAGTTGACGGACTTTGAGCGAGGGCGTATAGTGGGCATGCGAGAGGCCGGGTGGACGTACCGCCGAATTGCTCAACACGTGGGGCGTGAGGTCTCCACAGTACATCGATGTTGGCGCCAGTGGTCGGCGGAAGGTGCACGTGCCCGTCGACCTGGGACCGGACCGCAGCGACGCACGGATGCACGCCAAGACCGTAGGATCGTACGCATTGCCGTAGGGGACCGCACCGCCACTTCCCAGCAAATTAGGGACACTGTTGCTCCTGGGGTATCGGCGAGGACCATTCGCAACCGTCTCCATGAAGCTGGGCTACGGTCCCCCACACCGTTAGGGCGTCTTCCGCTCACGCCCCAACATCGTGCAGCCCGCCTCCAGTGGTGTCGCGACAGGCGTGAATGGAGGGACGAATGGAGACGTGTCGTCTTCAGCGATGAGAGTCGCTTCTGCCTTGGTGCCAATGATGGTCGTATGCGTGTTTGGCGCCGTGCAGGTGAGCGCCACAATCAGGACTGCATACGACCGAGGCACACAGGGCCAACACCCGGCATCATGGTGTGGGGAGCGATCTCCTACACTGGCCGTACACCACTGGTGATCGTCGAGGGGACACTGAATAGTGCACGGTACATCCAAACCGTCATCGAACCCATCGTTCTACCATTCCTAGACCGGCAAGGGAACTTGCTGTTCCAACAGGACAATGCACGTCCGCATGTATCCCGTGCCACCCAACGTGCTCTAGAAGGTGTAAGTCAACTACCCTGGACAGCAAGATCTCCGGATCTGTCCCCCATTGAGCATGTTTGGGACTGGATGAAGCGTCGTCTCACGCGGTCTGCACGTCCAGCACGAACGCTGGTCCAACTGAGGCGCCAGGTGGAAATGGCATGGCAAGCCGTTCCACAGGACTACATCCAGCATCTCTACGATCGTCTCCATGGGAGAATAGCAGCCTGCATTGCTGCGAAAGGTGGATATACACTGTACTAGTGCCGACATTGTGCATGCTCTGTTGCCTGTGTCTATGTGCCTGTGGTTCTGTCAGTGTGATCATGTGATGTATCTGACCCCAGGAATGTGTCAATAAAGTTTCCCCTTCCTGGGACAATGAATTCACGGTGTTCTTATTTCAATTACCAGGAGTGTATATGCACTGTTTGTCCTCCCGCGATGTAAACAGAGTTTAAAACCTCAAGTTCTTCTTCGGTGAGAGCGGAAAAGCGTGCCGGAAGATACACTTTGCAGTCCAGCACGTGAACAACGACAGCTGCTCCGGATTTCGTTGTTGTGCGCCTCGCACTCACTATTGGCTACTTTTCGCCCAGTTCTAAAGCAGGCAACCGCTGCGTAAGTTTCGCGCTTCCTTCCTTGCCTAGCTGCTTCACATTCTGTAAAATTGAACGAGACGCATCCCTTGTTCTCTTGGGTCAAGTAATCATAGGAAAAATATATGATGATAATTAGTAGTTACTGTAAGCTATATATATGTTGTACTTACATTTTGGATTCTTGTGTGTATGTGTCTCCAAAGGAATCGATGAATAATATCGATGGTGATAGTGTTGAGATCGATGGTGCTAGTAGTAACAGCAGAGGTGATGTCAGTACTGGCTCGTACTCGACACTCTCGCAAACCGGAAGCCTCTGACACACTTTTAGAGGATTTTATACTATCCTTACATGTGCCAAAACGTTTTTTGTTACTGCGTGTTAGCATAGAGAGAGAGAGAGAGAGAGAGATTAAGAAAATAAAACAGTGTTGCAAAGAAAACTTTTTACCCCTATCAGCATACTTGGTACAGGTTAAGAAACTCAAACGCTTGTCTTCTAGCACATTCTAAAAAGCGAAACAGATTGTTTTTTGTGCCTCATCTGAGCATTTCTTGTGCAATTTAAGAACTCGGATGATTGCCAGCTAGTATATCTGACGGCCTGCTTTAAAGAGGTGGGAGAACAAAAGTCGGTCCCCCTGCCAGCCTCTGGAAGACCAGATGTTTGCGTATCTTCTACAGTTTAAGAACTCTGATCATTGCCAGCTAGTACATTCGATGCATTGGCCATGAACCTGGAGGAGAGCGCAAAAAATAGAAAATAAAGTCAGTCCCTGCCAGCCTCTGGGAGACCATACGTTTTGCGATATGAATATTGCGAGGGCCTTTCTGATGCTAACCTCCTGGGGAAGCGATGTCGCCAAACACGGATGTGACCATCATGATGCTGTAAACAGAACCCGGATTCATCCGAAACAATGACGTTTTGCCATTCGTGCACCCAGGTTCGTCGTTGAGTACACCATCGCAGGCGCTCCTGTCTGTGATGCAGCGTCAAGGGTAACCGCAGCCACGGTCTCCGAGCTGGTAGTCCATGCTGCTGCAAACGTCGTCGAACTGTTCCTGCAGATGGTTGTTGTCTTGCAAATGCCCCCATCTGTTGACTCAGGGATCGAGACATGGCTGCACGATCCGTTACAGCTATGCGGATAAGATGCCTGTCATCTTGACTGCTAGTGATACGAGGCCGTTGGGATCCAGCACGGCGTTCCGTATTACCTTCCTGAACCCACCGATTTCATATTCTGCTAACAGTCATTGGATCTCGACCAATGCGAGCAGCAATGTCGCGATACAATAAACCGCAATCGCGATAGGCTACGATCCGACCTTTATCAAAGTGGGAAACGTGATGGTACGCATTTCTGCTCCTTACACGAGGCATCACAACAACGTTTCACCAGGCAACGCTGGTCAACTGCTGTCTGTGTACGAGAAATCGGTTGGAAACTTTCGTCATGTCAGCACGTTGTAGGTGTCACCGCCGGTGCCAATCTTGTGTGAATGCTCTGAAAAGCTAATCAATTGCATATCACAGCATCTTGTTACTGTCGGTTAAATTTCGCGTCTGTAGCACGTCATCTGCGTGGTGTAGCAATTTTAATGGCCAGTAGTGTATATATAACTATTTCTTTGTTTTCATTCCGTCCTCTCCCCTCTATTCCTTTTTTGTCTTTTCCCTCCACCCCCCCCCCCCCCAAATACACACACAGTTCATATAAGTAAACATTTTATCACAGTGTTCGCATTTTAAAATCATATTGTTTTCAATAAGCATCTAGTTAAAGAGAGATGCAAGCTGCGCTTGCTGATGAGCTTGATCGTCCTGCTCGCCGAACGCATCCTAGGCGGACAATTATCACAAAAGGATTTGACGATCTCCAGACTTAACTCTCATGATTACATATTCTAAATGGAAATCTGGATGTAAATATTTGTTAACAGTGGTTGATATTTATTCCAACAACCCATGGGTTACTGCTTTGAAGACTAAAAGCGGCGTTGCAGCTGCAAACGAGCTTAAAAAAAATTTACACAGAAAGCAGAGGTGGGCTCCAGTATACTTACAAACTGATCAAGGGAACAAAGCTCTGGTAAAATGACTTGGATTCAGCAATGCACAATATATATATATATATATATATATATATATATATATATAATATATATATATATATATATATATATGTTGTTGTGGTCTTCAGTCCTGAGACTGGTTTGATGCAGCTCTCCATGCTACTCTATCCTGTGCAAGCTTTTTCATCTCCCAGTACCTACTGCAACCTACATCCTTCTGAATCTGCTTAGTGTATTCATCTCTTGGTCTCCCTCTACGATTTTTACCCTCCACGCTGCCCTCCAATACTAAATTGGTGATCCATTGATGCCTCAGAACATGTCCTACCAACCGATCCCTTCTTCTGGTCAAGTTGTGCCACAAACTTCTCTTCTCCCCAATCCTATTCAATACTTCCTCATTAGTTATGTGATCTACCCATCTAATCTTCAGCATTCTTCTGTAGCACCACATTTCGAAAGCTTCTATTCTCTTCTTGTCCAAACTATTTATCGTCCATGTTTCACTTCCATACATGGCTACACTCCATACGAATACTTTCAGAAATGACTTCCTGACACTTAAATCAATACTCGATGTTAACAATTTCTCTTCTTCAGAAACGCTTTCCTTGCCATTGCCAGCCTACATTTTATATCCTCTCTACTTCGACCATCATCAGTTATTTTGCTCCCCAAATAGCAAAACTCCTTTACTACTTTAAGTGCCTCATTTCCTAATCTAATTCCATCAGCATCACCCGACTTAATTAGACTACATTCCATTATCCTTGTTTTGCTTTTGTTGATGTTCATCTTATATCCTCCTTTCAAGACACTGTCCATTCCGTTCAACTGCTCTTCCAAGTCCTTTGCTGTCTCTGACAGAATTACAATGTCATCGGCGAACCTCAAAGTTTTTATTTCTTCTCCATGAATTTTAATACCTACTCCGAATTTTTCTTTTGTTTCCTTTACTGCTTGCTCAATATACAGATTGAACAACATCGGGGAGAGGCTACAACCCTGTCTTACTCCCTTCCCAACCACTGCTTCCCTTTCATGTCCCTCGACTCTTATAACTGCCATCTGCTTTCTGTACAAATTGTAAATAGCTTTTCGCTCCCTGTATTTTACCCCTGCCACCTTTAGCATATGAAAGAGAGTATTCCAGTCAACATTGTCAAAAGCTTTCTCTAAGTCTACAAATGCTAGAAACGTAGGTTTGCCTTTCCTTAATCTTTCTTCTAAGATAAGTCGTAAGGTCAGTATTGCCTCACGTGTTCCAGTGTTTCTACGGAATCCAAACTGATCTTCCCCGAGGTTGGCTTCTACTAGTTTTTCCATTCGTCTGTAAGGAATTCGTGTTAGTATTTTGCAGCTGTGACTTATTAAGCTGATAGTTCGGTAATTTTCACATCTGTCAACACCTGCTTTCTTTGGGATTGGAATTATTATATTCTTCTTGAAGTCTGAGGGTATTTCGCCTGTTTCATACATCTTGCTCACCAGATGGTAGAGTTTTGTCAGGACTGGCTCTCCCACGGCCGTCAGTAGTTCCAATGGAATATTGTCTACTCCGGGGGTCTTGTTTCGACTCAGGTCTTTCAGTGCTCTGTCAAACTCTTCACGCAGTATCATATCTCCCATTTCATCTTCATCTACATCCTCTTCCATTTCCATAGTATTGTCCTGAAGTACATCGCCCTTGTATAGACCCTCTATATACTCCTTCCCCCTTTCTGCTTTCCCTTCTTTGCTTAGAACTGGGTTTCCATCTGAGCTCTTGATATTCATACAAGTCGTTCTCTTATCTCCAAAGGTCTCTTTAATTTTCCTGTGGGCGGTATCTATCTTACCCCTAGTGAGATAGGCCTCTACATTCTTACATTTGTCCTCTAGCCATCCCTGCTTAGCCATTTTGCACTTCCTGACGATCTCATTTTTGAGACGTTTGTATTCCTTTTTGCCTGTTTCACTTACTGCATTTTTATATTTTCTCCTTTCATCAATTAAATTCAATATTTCTTCTGTTACCCAAGGATTTCTACTAGCCCTCGTCTTTTTACCTACTTGATCCTCTGCTGCCTTCACTACTTCATCCCTCAAAGCTACCCATTCTTCTTCTACTGTATTTATTTCCCCCATTCCTGTCAATTGCTCCCTTATGCTCTCCCTGAATCTCTGTACAACCTCTGGTTCTTTTAGTTTATCCAGGTCCCATCTCCTTAAATTCCCACCTTTTTGCAGTTTCTTCAGTTTTAATCTACAGGTCATAACCAATAGATTGTGGTCAGAGTCCACATCTGCCCCTGGAAATGTCTTACAATTTAAAACCTGGTTCCTAAATCTCTGTCTTACCATTATATAATCTATCTGATACCTTTTAGACTATTAAGGTAAATACATTGTTTGTTCTCTATTAAAATCTTACATTTGCTAACTGTGCCTATCAGTAGTTACTGCCTTCAGTAGTTTGAATCTTTTATTTAGCTGGCAGTAGTGGCGCTCGCTGTATTGCAGTAGCTTGAGTAACGAAGATTTTTGTGAGGTAAGTGATTTGTGAAAGGTATAGTTTAATGTTAGTCAGGGCCATTTTTTTTGTAGGGATTTTTGAAAGTCAGATTGCGTTGCGCTAAAAATATTGTGTGTCAGTTTAAGCACAGTCTTGTATAATTGTTCTAAGGGGACGTTTCATAATATATATATATATATATATATATATATATATATATATATATATATATATATATATATGTACATATATATATATGTGTGTGTGTGTGTGTGTGTGGGTGGGTGTGTGTGTGTGGGTGGGTGCCTACATAGATGTTCTGGATGGATAGCTGCCAAGCTTTGACACCTGTTGGAGTAAGGCGAGGTAAGAATATCAAGAATCGTGACGTCACTTCGGTACGGTGCGAGCCCTACGAGAAAGATAGGCTGCGCACGGTGCGCTCGCTCACTCAAATCAGCAGACAAACTACGTTTATACACCTGTTAACTAGTAACTAGGCGTGTCCGTACAAAGGAAAACTGAATCTTCTACTGGAACCCGCTATTATGGAATCTTACTGTCATTAATCCTATAATGATGTCCATGGGCCTACATATAATTTATTACGGCTGTACTGGCGTACAATAAAATAAAATTATGCTAAAATTATTATCAGTTGCATAAGGCACCACTTCCAGCATGTAATGAGTACTGTTAAGCGGAAGAGACTAAATGCTATAAACAAGCCGTTATACGATTTATATGGAGTATTGATCTTAAATTTAATTTTGGTGTAGTACTGTTAATCAGTAAGACTTCATAATAGCAGATTCCAGTGGAAGATGCAATTCTCGTTAGTACTTACACGCCCAGCTGCGAGTTAACAGGTTTAGAAACGCATTTTGTCTGCTGAGCTGAGCGAGCGAGCGAGTTCAGGACTACCTTCGTGACTTACGCGCCGCGTCCTATCTTTCTCGTGGGCCTCGGTTACGGTGCGGTGCGACGCGCTGAGTTGCGGTGCTAAGACGTATACCTAGGTATATACGTCCCCAAAGTGCGCCAGAACATACTTAATATACCTTCTTATCTGTATCCTGCGAAAAGTGACAATTGACTCTAAATAATGAAAAGTGTGAAGTCGTCCACACGTTTGCTGAAAGGAATCCGCTGAATTTCGGTTACACGATAAATGACAGAAATCTAAAGGCTCACACAGTTCTTAGTAACAGACGGCAAGTCATCGAGTAAAACAGTAGTAATATCCGGCGTTCCCCAAGGAAGTGTTACAGGCTCTCTATTGTTCCCGATCTATATTAACAATATAGGAGACAATCTTAGTAGCCGTCTTAGTTTGTTTGCAGATGATGCTGTCATTTACAGTCTTATAAAATCATCAGATGACCGAAACGAATTGCAAAATGATTTAGATAAGATATCTGTACGGCGTGAAAAGTGGCAACTGACCCTGAATAAAGAAAAGTGTGAAGTTATTCACGTGAATACTATAAGAAATCCACTAAACTTCGATTACGCGATAAGTCGTACAAATCAGAGGGCTGTAAATTCAACTAAATACTTACGAATTGCAATCACGAATAACTTCAATTGGGGCGATCACGTGGATAATGTTGTGGGTAAAGCAAACCAAAGACTGCGATTTATTGGCAGAACGCTTAGAAAATGCAACAGGGTTACTAAAGAGACTGCTTACAATGCCCTAGTCCTTCCTCTTCTGGGGTATTGCAGAGCGATGTGGGATCCACGTTACGTAGAGTCGGCGGAGGACATCCAAAAAGTTCAAAAAGGGCAGCTCGTTTTGTACTAGCGCGAAATAGGGAAGAGACTGCCACGGATATGACACGCGAACTGCGGTAGCAATCATTAAAAGGAAGGAGGTTTCCGTTGCGGCAGCGTTTTCTCGTGAAATTTCGATCACCAGTTTTTTCCTCAGAGTCTGAAAATATTTTGTTGGGGTCCACCTATATAAGGAGAAATGATCATCATAATAAAGGAAGAGAAATCAGGGCTAACACGGAAAAATTTAAGTGTTCGTTTTTTCCGCGCTGTTCGAGAATGGAACGGTAGAGACATCGCTTGAAGATGGAGCGATGAACCCTCTGCCAGGCATTTAATTGTGGATTGCAGAGTAATCATGTAGATGTAGACGTAGATCCCAGTCGCGATACAGAAGAATTCTAATTCATTGCGGTATCAGTCAGTGTTACACAATTTTATCTACTCATCTGCCCTGCTGCCTCTGATGAAGCCCGATAACTTCATCACGCCGATGAGAGGGTGCGGAACCGCCATCTTGCAGGGAAACATCTCCTTGACACCTGTACTGCGGGACAGAGACAAGCTGGCTGCGGCTCCATTATGCTCTGGGGACCAATCACGTTGGCATACAACGGTCCAGTGGAGATAGTGCAAGGCACCACGATGGCCATGGAGTATCGTACATTGGTTGCAGACCACGTACACCCCTTCATGACGATCTTGTTTCCCGATGGCATTGGCATTTTTCAACAAGATAATGTGACATGTTACAAGACCAGGAGGGTTGTGGAATGGTACGAGGAACACAGTGTCAGTTCCAGTTGATGTGCTGGCCTCCCAACTCGCCAGATTAGAACTCGAACGAACACATCTGGGACGTGATTGAAGGTGGTGTCAGAGCGTCAGAGCTCACCGTCCCCTCCCTGGAATTTACGGGAATTTGGTGATTTGTGGGATCAGGTGCGGTGCCAACTCCAACCAGCGACCTACTCATTGCTTCCATATCACGACGCGTCACCGCGTATTAGGCAGGTGGTCATAATGTTCTATGTTCTATGTTCTGGGGCTCCCTTAAACAGTTTAAGGCAAACTGCGAAACTGCTACTTCGAGAAGGACACGACCTAGCTCCTTCCCAAACCTCTCCCAATTCGAGCTTGTGCTCTCTCTCTCTGATGACTTCGTTACCGACGAGATATTAATCCTTATTCTATTGATTGGCGACTCCACAGAGTGCTGTGTGCACAACGACCATATACGTGAAACTAGAAAGAAAGTCAGCGTTGGTCGTATTATTGATGGTTTATTGAGAGCAAAATCGATTTAGCCGGCCGGAGTGGCCGACCGGTTCTAGGCGCTACAGTCTGGAACCGCGCGACCGCTACGGTCACAGGTTCGAATCCTGCCTCGGGCATGGATGTTTGTGATGTCCGTAGGTTAGTTAGGTTTAAGCAGTTCTAAGTTCTAGGGGACTGATGACCTCAGAAGTTAAGTCCCATAGTGCTCAGAGCCAAAATCGATTTTCAATCACATAGTGATCATCTTCAGTGCTGTGGTGTACAAATTAAACTCATAGGCAGTGGTGTCAAGTTATTATCAGTAACCTAAGTTCATAGCTTTGTTTACTGATAAATAACTTGACACCAGTGCCTATGAGTTTAATTTGTACACCACAGCACTGAAGATGATCATTATGTGATTGAAAATCGATTTTGCTCTCAATAAACCATCAATATTACGGCCAATGCTGACCTTCTCTCTAATCCTTATTCTTCTTCTTTATTCCTACTGTTATTACTATCGTCTGTGGTATAGGCGCACATCGGTACAATAATGCCGATGTTAGAGGACTGTCAAATATCTGTGATATACCGTGCTCAGTACTATTATCATGCGTCGTAGGATGATATTAATGAACGAATTGGGGTTTTTTTTTCGAGCGCCGTGTCAACTCTCAGGAACATTTAATGGCTCGGAAATTAATTTTCGGAGAATCGATTGTTCCTGGTACACAAATAAAGCGCTGATTACCTTTGACAGTTTCCACTTTAATAGCAGAAATCCACGAGGGAAATTTAGATCTGTCGGATTAAATTTATGTGTAGGAAAAGCTCTGTATGACTGGATGGCATTCCGCCCCGCCCACTGCAGCAAACAATTAGGTAGAATCCAAAATAATTGGCTGAAGGTCGTCAACTGTACTCTGAACTAGAAGAGATGTACAGCAGCCGCGTTCCCGTAACTATCTACTCAGTTCAAACGATGGAGTAACGAAATACCACGAGACAAACTAAACGCTGACAAATTACATGAATTCGTTTCCCCGCACATCAGCCGTAACATTGCAACCGTCCCTGTATCGTCGCACTAGAGCACGTGAACGACTGATGATATGACGCGACAAATATACAGCTGTAAAAAAGAGAAACAGCGAAATTTTCAGGACAAAATTATCACACCAGAAAAAAAAATATTTACTGCTATATAAAGAAGTCGTTATTTTAAGCAGTTACCCAAACACTTGAGAAGTTCTTGACCGATTTACTTCAGATTTTTACACGTCACTCTAACGAACATTCAGATGGAATTGGGCTACGTATTTTTTAAATAAGTATATATGGTATTCAAATATATATACAGGGTGGTCAGAAACAGGCTGGAAAGAGCTTGTAAGGGTGTTGCAGGATGAGGTTGGGCTGGGATACAGTTGTTAAGAAAATATTCGATAAGTTCCGCCGTTTCCCAGTTATTTAGAATTGAAATTACTATCACGTCGCTACGTGCGCAAACTCAAACACTTACACGCCCTAAAATGCGATGATGTACAGATATCTGTGGGTCCCTGAGCTACTACTAGTTTAGATGCTCATTACCAGTTAAAATGTCCCTCTTTTGGAGTGAGAAAAATATGCGTTTGTTCGCTTTGAGGAAACCAAAAGAATAACACGTTTGGTGACTCTTTGGTTCCTTAAATTTGCGCCGGCCGTGGTGGCCGAGCGGTTCTAGGCGCTTCAGTCTGCAACCGCGCGACCGCTACGGTCGCAGGTTCGAATCCTGCCTCGGGCATGGATGTGTGTGATGTCCTTAGGTTAGTTAAGTTTAAGTAGTGCTAAGTTATAGGGGACTGATGACCTCATTTGTTAAGTCCCATAGTGCTCAGAGCCATTTGAACCATTTCAACCTTAAATTTGCGTGAGTGAAGAGCTGATTGGCTAACTTCAATGCTAAGTCGGAAACGGCGCAACGTATCGAAATTTTTTTCTGAACAGTTATTTCTCAGTATAATTTTCTCTTTAACACCCTTTGAAGCTTTTCAGACAGTTTCTGACAGATCTCTGTATACCACATAAACGGGAAACGTTTTCAGCAAAAATCCCGAAAAGTTCTTGACCCATTTTCTTTGAAATTTTAAACAATAAACATATCGACGGAGATAGGGTGTATTTTTAATATAGAACTGTATATAGCACATAATAGAGAAAAGTTGTTAGCAAAAATCTCGAACAGTTCAATAAACTTTCGGACAGACATAGACTATATTTTTCTAAACAACAATGTACAGCTTTTCTGTTAAAATAAACTGTCAGAAAGAAAATATTGTGCCATACTGTGGTGTGAAAATGTGCAGTTTCATCTTCTTTCTCGCAGTCAGATTTAATTCGGTACCCGCGTATTTAAACTATTAGACAAATTGTTTTTCCCTTATAGTTATAGTCTTTCTCCTTACGTGTAATTTTAAACACTAATCGTATGCACAACGATCTGATGTCTTCTTTTTTTCTCTCGCAGTTGGCTTTAACATAAAGTAGGAAAGCTGTATTTCTTATGAAGATGGCATCTGTGCTTTCGGACATGTCCGAAAGAACAGATGCCCGTGCAGCTCTTTAGAATGAAATTACAGTTAAATCAATACCATTAGCTGCTGACGGGCGTTGATATACATCAACGGAGACAGTTGAAAAATGTGCCCCCACCGAGACTCGAACCCCGGATCTCCTGCTTACACGGCACACGCTGTATCCATCTGAGCCACCGAGGACACAGATGACAGTGCGACTGCAGGGATTTATCGCCGGCACGCTCCCCGTGAGACCCACATTCTCAGCTTATAGTCCACACACTAACGCATAGTGCCCCTGCCATTATATCCATTACTGGCGGCATACAATCCACCGAGTCCCGTAAGAGTTCAGGCAAATTGTGTGCATCCGCACTGAAGAAGGTCATAAGCCGGTTAGCCTTAAACGATATGACGATGGCATCTGTTCGGACATGTCCGAAAGAACAGACACCCATACCGCGTCGCCGGAGACGGTTCAGATGGTTCTGAGCATTATGGGACTTAACTGCTGAGGTCATCAGTCCCCTAGAACTTAGAACTACTTAAACCTAACTAACCTAAGGACATCACAAACATCCATGCCCGAGGCAGGATTCGAACCTGCGACCGTAGCGGTCGCGTGGATCCAGACTGTAGCGCCTAGAACCGCTCGGGTCGCCGGAGAACATCTTGATAGTACTCTTTTGTCACTGTTTGTCCTTCCGGTGCTTATTCGTGACGCACAATTCCGTGGACACCAAAGAAGACAGTCAGCATCACCTTGATTTTGCTTCGCACCTGCCTCACTTTCTTCGGGCTTGGAGACACGGAATGCTTCCATTGCGACGACTGTCTCTTAGTTTCTGGGTCGTACCCGACCGTATACCCATGACTCATCTCCAGTTATCATGGTGTTCAGAAGCCCAGGATCAGTGTTGGTGGTGTCGAGAAGGTCCTGTGCAAAATCAAAACGGAGGTCTTTCTGTTCCAGCGACAACATGTTGGGCACAAATTTCTCAGCCACTCGGTGCATGTTCAAATCATCACGCAAAATTGCATGTGCAGACTCTTTACTCACTCCAACCTCTTGGGCAATCTCCCACAAGGTAAAACGACGATCTGCCATCACCAAATGTTGCACCCTCTCAACAACAGCTGCACTCCGAGTAGTTTGGGGCCTGCCAGAGCGCTGGTCACTCTCCGCTGATGTGCGACCATTTTTGAATCGGTTGAACCACTCCTTAATTTGTATTACACCCATCGCATCTTCTCCAAACACCTGATGAATCTTACGAATTGTTTCGATTTCAGAATCACCAAGCTTTAGACAAAATTTGATGCAGTATCTTTGCTCAACACATTCAGTTATCTTGAGAGAATCGGTAATCCGATGAACACGTTGCGTCGCACCTCACTCATCGACTGACGACCTGGAAGGCAGGGACAAAATTCACGCCTGCACATAAAGGTCTCTTACTTTACTGTGTACGGTGGCGCCGCGCAATCTTCTCCATTTTCCGCGGGAAAATCGAAGGTCGGATACTTTTTAGACAGACTTCGTATTTTTTACTTCCCTCTTACGTACTCTATTCGCAATACATTTTTCGGACGTTATTCAAGCCCAATACTGAATGAATAAGCAAAAGTATATTATTATACGATGTTGTTGTTGTTGTGGTCTTCAGTCCTGAGACTGGTTTGATGCAGCTCTCCATGCTACTCTATCCTGTGCAAGCTTCTTCACCTCCCAGTACCTACTGCAGCCTACATCCTTCTGAATCCGCTTAGTGTATTCATCTCTTGGTCTCCCTCTACGATTTTTACTCTCCACGCTGCCCTCCAGTATTAAATTGGTGATCCCTTGATGCCTCAGAACATGTCCTACAAACCGATCCCTTCTTCAAGTCAAGTTCTGCCACAAACTCCTCTTCTCCCCAATTCTATTCAATACCTCCTCCTTAGTTATGTGATCCACCCAACTAATCTTCAGCATTCTTCTGTAGCACCACATTTCGAAAGCTTCTATTCTCTTCTTGTCTAAACTATTTATCGTCCATGTTTCACTTCCATACATGGCTACACTCCATACAAATACTTTCAGAAACGACTTCCTGACACTTAAATCAATACTCGATGTTAACAAATTTCTCTTCTTCAGAAACGCTTTTCTTTGCCATTATACGATATATAGACCTAAGCATTGATGTGCGTGAACAAACTAGCTTTTCTTAGAACAGAAGTCTTTTTTTTTTTAAGATTCGGGGCTTTGGAGGTTCGTGGTATGTGTGAAATGAATTAAATTATACTGAGATAAAATGGCTAGAGAGATGGGGATGAAATCAATGAAGGTGTGATGACATCAAATGGTATCAGTACAGTAGGTTAAATATTACATTGATTACACTACAGCTTCAGGATATCTGAACGATTGACAGCGACGTCTTCGCACGCCATTGCATCTTCACGTTATCCCAATCGATTAAACATTTAATTTCAGTGCACTTTAATCCTCTTCATAAGAATACCACTGGCAAGGTAGCGGGAAAGTAGGAATACTCGGTGTAAAGGGCTAGCCGACCTGGCGAGATAATTTAATCGTACATCAATATCTGCTAAACAAGATGCTGGCGTAAAAAGATGACGCTTCTCAGGTGTCATCCGATGATGTTGAGAGGTCTGCAAAATTTGAATGAACTTTAATCATTATTTCCGAGTGACTAAGCATGGAAACACAAAAACACGTGACTTCATGAGGTAGGGTTAGTAGATAGTAATATTAATACAGCTTCGGATGCGTGGATTTATATGCTTTAGATATAATAACGGACTTCAGAAGCATATTTTAAATGATAACTAATCTACGAAAATTAGGTTGTCATTAACTGTAATTTTACATTATAGCTTCATGCTGGACCCTCTGAGCATTATCGGATACTGGTAGCTTCATATCAACAACTAAATACAGTTAATGACGATTTGACTGGCGAGTTACACATTACTTTATATCTAAACGTAATTTTGCTGTGTAAACATTCGAGGGTGGTTTGAAAAGTTCCAGGAACGGAATAGAAAAAAAGTTCTTACATCACTGAAACTTTTTAATTTTTCAATATAGTGTCCCTGTAGATTAATGCACTTAGTCCAATGATGTTCCAGTGCCCTGATCCCATTTCGAAAATTTCCTCCAGGCCTGCAAAATAGTTGTCGACTGCGGCCATGAATTCTGCATTTGAAGTGAATCTTCGTCCACCAAGAAAAATTTTCATTTTTGGGAAGAGATGAAAGTCTGAAGGAGCCATATCAGGTGAATAAGGCGTGTGTGGCAACAATTCTTACCTTATTTCGTGTAATTTTGCCACCGTGACGGCATGTGTGTGCGGGCGCGCATGATCTTGATGGAAGATGACTTTCTTCCTTGCTAAACCTGGCCTTTTTCCCGTATCTTTCGTTGCAATTTGTCCAGGAGGTTAGCATGGTATTTTCCAGTAATTGTTTGCCCAGTGGGGAGATAATCTACAAACAGAATCTCCTTCGCATCCCAGAACACTGATGCCATGACCTTTCGCACCGAAGGAATTGTCTTTGGTTGCTTTGGTGGCGGAGAATCAGCATGTTTCCATTGCTTTCACTATTGTTTTGTCTCTGAACCAGAACACCATCGACAAACTTTTAGAGGTGAGAGTATGGACCACAACAAGGAAAGAAAGTCTAGTAATCTTTGGCTGTAAAAACGGTACCTTCGACGAACGCTTTTTCATCTTCGCTAGTGTGACACACTTCTCTTCTACTGAAAATTCTTTGTTTTCAATATTTTGACTGGTGATAGTATGTACCAAAACAGAAAAATACGTCTAGTGGAAATGGACTTTATCTGAAGAGCTTTTACTCAAGAGATGTTAATAGCTCTTAAGGTACGGTTTTTAGAGCCGACGTTTACTGGACATTTTTTTCTTTTTTTTTTGCGACCTCTGGAAGTTTGTCGATGGAGTTATGGTTTACCCTGTATATAATTTATAGTTTCCCGTCGACAAGTGCAGTAGCAGCAACACTCTTAACAGGTATGCGGTTCTTCTTGTCGCCTGCTGTTGTGGCGAACTCGATGTTCTCGATGGGTTTATAAACTGTCTGCTTAGAACGACGGAGAATTCGTCGCCGTTCTAAGCAGACAGTTTATTAAACCATCGAGAACATCGAGTTCGCCACAACAGCAGGCGACAAGAAGAACCGCATACCTGTTAAGAATGTTGCTGCTACTGCACTTGTCGACGGACCTTGTGTTTTCTGTGGCTGTAGACTTAATTTTAGTATTGACATTAATGATACATTCTCTCATGGTAATGGTTGGCTCACTGTAGCCATAGTACGTGGTGGTACGGGAGTTCCTAATGTACCCGGACTTGAAAGTTTTGTTGATAGAGACATTATTGCCTATCGTACCTATCATATGGCAGAACTTGCTAGTAAAGACTTTGGTAAATCTGCTTACATGTCCCCTTCAGCATTGTCTTTGTATACTCGTAATAAGAAAAAATATCTTTAAATGAGTCTGTATTCATTTGGGTTAAAGGCAAAGGAGTATGTGAATATGTAAAGTTTGTTGGTGACTGTACTTTGTATTTTTTTTTTTTTTTTTTTTTTTTTTTGCGACCTCTGAAAGTTTGTCGATGGAGTTCTGGTTTACCCTGTATATAATTTATAGTTTCCCGGCGCAGTTTCTGTCTGTGTGCGAAGGCAATCTCAGGAACTACTGTAGGGATTTTGATGCAGGTTTCACAGATAGATTGACAGATTTACGAGGGAGTTTGTGTACACAATTTATGACCGCTACGCTAGACAAGTCGCCCTGACGTAGATATTTGGTGGAGCCAGTGCTAGCCGAGGCGGGTCGCTAGTAGCATATAAATTCAAGTAAAAAAGACGCCGCTCTAGTTGCTAATGAAAACCTTATTAAGTCTACGAGGCCAATATGAATATTGTGCTGCACAGGAACAATGTCGACTGATCATTTGACGTTGCTTTTCCACAGACCGAAACCGGTCGTGTACCTAATAAAGTTCTCATTAGCAGCTGGGAGCGGGTCTTGATTAACTGAACATACAGGTGCGGAGTCAGCACCATCAGAACATGGAGACACTAATAATTACTTCAAGTCTTAGCTAGTCGTTACTGAAGGTGGATTTATATCACTGGTCATCAAACTACGGCCCGATTCAAGTATTCGTGCGGTAAATGATTCTCAGCCGTTTTTTACAATAATATGCAACTAGTGACTAACAGCCAAAGCCAACAGCTTCAACTAACCTTAAGAGCATCTTTCTTGCTCAGTAACAAATAAAAAGACTTACAGAGAAAGTAATATTTTAAGATCCGCTTAATTGTAATCGATATTGGTGAATTTCACTGTGAGATAAATAAATTTGGCCCCTTACCTCAGTGGCAGAGGGGCACGTAGCGTGGTCGCTGACGGGTTAGAGGGTGTGGGAGGGGTACTGTTGTATTTTTTGTCTTCCGGTACTGACAACACACCGGCGTGCGCATGCTATGATATAGATTTTGACAGAAAAGTAACATACATGCGCAAATGCGCGTGACAGAGACAGTCGCCCTCAAATGCTGTAATTAAGCCTATTTATAGAAAGGAACATAAAATTAGTTATGGGTGTTGTGATTCAACACAATGAGTAGAAGACTGTCATCGAAACGTTTAGTAAACATAGATCTGATATAATTAAATTTTCCTTGAGACATATCAGTTTCAACTTCATCTACCATAAAGATGGAAGCTAAAAAAGAATGAATTAATTTTGTTCCATGGCGTGGACTCGAACGCGGGTCTCCTTACTTCCTAGGCAGGTGTGCTAGTCACTAAACCACCGTAGCAGCAGTGGTAACACAGCTGCACAGTAGTCTGTGCAGGTTTGTTACATACCGGATGTAAAAGTATGAAACCGGAATTTCCCTATAGATGATGCTAGCGGTCACTATAGGGCCCGTGAGACCGCGTCTGCAGCGCCATCTGCTCCCTGTAACGGCTGACGACAGATGACAACAAACAGTAACGCAAGTTCCATACATCGGTATCTGTTTCAAACCTGTAAACATGTCGAGTTTTGTGCGATTTGCGGATAGCATTGGTTTTCTGTTATCATTTGAAGAAAACTGCTGCAGAATCAAATCTGATGCTTGTCGAAACTTTCGGCGAACATGCTCTTGGGAAAACATAGTGTTTCTATTGGTTCAGAAAATTCAGAAGTGTTGATTTTGAAGTGAGAAACGAGGAGCGCGGGAAACCACCGAAAAAATTCAAAGACAACGAATTGCAGGCGTTATTGGACGAAGAGGATACTCGAACTCGCGGAACAACTGAATGCGACGCAGAAAGCTATTTCTCTTCGTTTGGAAGCTATGGGAAAGGTACAGAAAGTGGGAAAATGGGTTCCTCATGTACTGAATGAAAGACAGCAAGCAAATCGAATGACCACTTGTGAAATGCTGCTCGCCAGATACAAAAGAAAGTCGTTTCTCCAGTGACAAGTGATGAAAAATGGATATATTTTGAGAATCCTAAGCGTCGCAAATCATTGATGAATCCAGGCAAACCATCGACATCCAATGCAAGACCAAATCGCTTTGGAAAGAAGACAATGCTCTGTGTTTGGTGAGATCAGTGAGGTGTCATCTATTAAGAACTGCTAAAATCCAATGAAACCGTTAACACTGATCGGTAACAACAGCGAATGATGAATTTAAATCGAGCATTACATGAAAAACAACAGGAATTTGGAAAAGGGCTCCATGATAACGACCCATCAAACACAGCAAAACGGGTCAGGGAAATATTAGGGCATGCCGCTTATTCTCCAGATTTGGTTCCGTCCGACTATCATCTATTTGCACCACTGGGACACGCTCTCGCTGAACAACGCTTCAACTCGTATGAAAATGTACGAAGATGGCTCGCAGACTGGTTCGCCTCGAAAGAAGAACTATTCTTTTGGCGTGGCATTCATAGCCTCCCGGAGAAGTGGGAGAAAGATGTAAATAGCAATGGAGTTTATTTTGAATAACATATTCCTTATCAGTTTTAAACAACATACCTGTAATAACAGACCTGTAATCATTGCAACAAAATGCCGGTTTCATACTTCTACACCTGTACTGCAATGGTGGTGTGATGACCATACAACCGAACAGAGCCTTGTTCTGGCCACAGCTCGCATTTGCAACGCACTGAGGCAATTGAACAGGCGCCACCCGTGGTTGAAGACAACAGCGCAACCTGCATTTATATCCAAAAATGGATTTCTCGCAGTGTTTCCGTTAATTTGTCCAACCGCTAAGTCTTTCGCACCGAGTAAACATTAAAGACCAGCTGAGTACCATAATCTGACGTCGTACAGTCACGATGAGTCAATGAAGAGGTAAGTAAAGAAGTAATTACTGGGGGAGTTCGCGACAGGAAGGAAGATGCCCGTCGCGAGACTCTGACCTTCATCCACGCCAGAGTAATGCCTAAATTTTTTACGGCTACTTGCAGATTCTTTTTGATCACGCCCGGCACTTTACAAAGCCGTTAATTAAAAATCCTCGCAGATACAAGGAGAGTCTCTGAGAGAGGAGCCGCTTCGCGTCAGCTCATCTCCTGCCCTGGCGCCAGGGTTGGCTACTTTGCTCTGTCGGGATCCCTGGGCTCGGAGCGGTAACTACGTAACAACCCTTTCAGGGCGCTCTCCGCCTTTCCTAAGACCCTCTCTCCGAGATCCTGCATCATCAAAGCAGCCCATCTCTTTCCTACGAAGAATACCGGAAGGAGATTGGTACCTTACCTTCCCTCTCATCGCTTGTAATACAGCATACTGTTATCGTGCAGATGAATAATGGAAGAACCATAACTGTCAGCGTAGGTAAAGGTACGAGTTATTCCATAATTTTTTTTTATCCTGCTCCAACGATGCCGTCGTTTACCGTCGACTAAACGCATTGGAAGATTAAAAAGAATTGGAAAATAGTTTAGACAAGATGTCTCCACAGTGCGAAAAGTGACAGTTAACTGTAAGCAACAGAAAGTGTGAGGTATTTCACTTGATAGCTCAAAACAATTCCGCCAAATTTCTGTTACACGATAAATCACATAGACTTAAAGGTTATCGATTCAGCCAAATACCTAGGCATTACATTTAAGAAACACTTGAAATCTCAACCATCACATAAAAAATGTTCCTGGGTGTCTTACGTGTTCCCACCTCTCGCGAACCTAATTGATTTGCTGTCCCAAGTGTTACACTACAGGCCATTAAAATTGCTAAACCAAGAAGAAATGCAGATGACAAATGGGTATTCAGTGTACAAATATATTATACTAGAACTGACATGTGATTACATTTTCACGCAATTTGGGTGCATAGATCCTGAGAAATCAGTACCCAGAACAACCACCTCTGGCCTTGATACGCCTGGGCATTGAGTCAAACAGAGCTTGGATGGCGTGTACAGGTACAGCTGCCCATGCAGCTTCAACACGATACCATAGTTCATCAAGAGTAGTGACTGGTGTACTGTGACGAGCCAGTTGCTCGGCCACCATTGACCAGGCGTTTTCAGTTGGTGAGAGATCTGGAGAATGTGCTGGCCAGGGCAGCAGTCGAACGTTTTCTGTATCCAGAAAGGCCCGTACAGGACCTGCAACATGCGGTCGTGCATTATCCTGTTGAAATGTAGGGTTTCGCAGGGATCGAATGAAGGGTAGAGCCACAGGTCGTAACACATCTGAAATGTAACGTCCACTGTTCAAACTGCAGTCAATGCGAACAAGAGCTGACCGAGACGTGTAACCAATGGCACACCATACCATCACGCCGGGTGATACGCCAGTATGGCGATGACGAATACACGCTTTCGATGTGCGTTCACCGCGATGTCGCCAAACACGGATGTGACCATCACGATGCTGTAAACAGAACCTGGATCCATCCCAAAAAATGACGTTTTGCCATTCGTGCACCCAGGTTCGTCGTTGAGTACACCATCGCAGGCGCCCCTGTCTGTGATGCAGCGTCAAGGGTAACCTCAGCCACGGTCTCCGAGCTAATAGTCCATGCTGCTGCAAACGTCGTCGAACTGTTCGTGCAGATGGTTGTTGTCTTGCAAACGTCCCCATCTGTTGACTCAGGGATCAAGACGTGGCTGCACGATCCGTTACAGCCAAGCGGATAAGATGCCTGTCATCTCGACTGCTAGTGATACGAGGCCGTTGGGGTCCAACACGGCGTTCCGTATTAGCCTTCTGACCCCACCGATTCCATATTCTGCTAACAGTCATTGGATCTCGACCAACGCGAGCAGCAATGTCGCGATACGATAATCCGCAATCGCGATAGGCTACAGTCCGACCCTTATCATAGTTGGAAACGTGATGGTACGCATTTCTCCTCCTTACACGAGGCATCGCAACAACGTTTCACCAGGCAACGCCGGTCAACTGCTGTTTATGTATGAGAAATTGGTTGCAAGCTTTCCCCATGTCAGCACGTTGTAGGTGTCGCCACCGGCACCAACCTTGTATGAATGCTCTGGAAAGCCAATCATTTGCAAATCACAGCATCTTCTTCCTGTCGGTTAAATTTCGCGTCTGTAGCACATCATCTTCGTGGTGTAGCAATTTTAAAGGCCAGTAGTGTACGATGAGGGGAGGTATAATGTTGCATGGGCGCACAGACCACCAAATCTTTGAACATGGAACAGTCATCGGTCAGCATTATTGTGACAGTGTACTTCTTCCCCATATGCATCTTTTCAGAGATACAATCTACCCTGATTCCATTTTCACAGATGACAATGCGCGGCCCGCATCGATATGCGCAGGTGGAGGAGCTATTGGAACTACAGGATATTCGGAGAATGGACTGGCATACCCGTCCCCACGACTTTAATCCCGTCGAGCAAATGTGGGATGCGTTGGAGAGACGTATTACAATATGTCCGCATGCATCAATGACCGCCAGCACTTGCCAACCTTGTGGTCAGCATTGGACCATGTTGCAGAGGATGCAGTGCCGTCGGCCGTGATCACATTGCCTACTAAGAACCATGTCCCACTTTCATTACTGTCCAGGCAACAATCATAAATCACGGTGAATTAAGTGTAATCAATGTCTTTGAAAAAAGTTTCTGTTGCTGTCATGGCGTATCTTTTTATACTGTACTATGCTGTAGCAGTTCCTTCTACGTATGGTCCATGTTTCATCGATCTACGTTCCTGCCAGTTATACATCGTGCGAAAATTAATTTCGTCCTGAAGTTTTGCACACCAGTGTATTAGCTCCATTCTGTGTGGCGGACTGTGTACCTCGTAAGAATGTGACATGCTTATATTGTCGTAAAAACGACCAAAGGACTTTTTATTCGTGTCAGAAACGCTAAATATATAACTGGTCATTGACCAGATAACTTCTCCAAAATTGAGCCAAAGCAGTCGCTGACAAGTAATAAATGCTATTCAGAGCGTGAAAGTGGACAGAGAGATCTCAGGCACAAATGTATGACTGTTTTTGGGCATACACGCAGTTCCTGTCCAGTGGTTTAAAGCCTCATGACATAATCGGTGACTTAGTGCTGCCGACAGCAATTGTCATTAAGTTAAGGGACCTCCAAACATCCCAGCTCTCGTTGTAACCAGCCAGAAGAAGTTCACGTGGCTCCAACCAGTCTTGGGGATTAGATTTTCACATAAAAGTCTTGCCTTATCTGGGGGTACTTCCAAAGTTTTCCTTGATTTTCAGCCTACGTTGAGGCCACTGATGGCCAAACAGTGGATGAGCGTCAACACTCTTCAGTTTGTTCGTGGCGGCCAGGGTATTGTCCCGCCACGTCCAATCCAAATCGGAGATACGCGACGTGTGATGGCCCGCCATCTCGCTGGAAAATAAATTCTGTGCTCATATCCTGTTGTAATTGAGGCATTACATAATGTTCAAGCATTCCAGCAACGATAGGCTTGTTACAGTTGACTCGGCAAATAGAAAAGGACCGTAAATCGTGTTACAGCATACAGCACAAGAAACATTTACCTTAGGCGAGTACCGTACATCTTCGATTACGTGACGTGATTTCTGCTCACTCCATATCCGAACGTTATGACGACTCACACTACCATAGGTGCGGAAAATGGCTTCATCAGTGAACACAGTTTTATTAAGAAAATAATCTTCATTCTGCTTTTTAAAAACATTTCTACACTTAGCTCGTTTTTCTTTGTCACTTTCTCTGTTAACGCTTGCAACAGTTTAAAATTGTAGGGTTTGAATGACAGGCGTTTGCGTAATACGCTTCACAGTGTAACACTAGGTATATTCAACTCTAAGTTGGCACGTCTCGTTGATTTCCCGAGACTATGTAAGACTGCTGAACTTGTTTAACACTGCGTCGAAGACTGCTGTCCCGGCGTCCTATCTGATACTCGGCCAGTTTCGGTGAAACGATTGTACCAATTAACAACAGTTTGCCTTTGAAGTTGTGGCTTGTGATATTTCGTCCTGAATTGTTTCTGAACAATGGTAGCAGATTTTGATTCATGAAACCCTAAACGGCGCTGCTCACGTCCTGCACTTTTGTAAGACTCCATAGTGACTTCTGGAGTAACTCATTCGCCTATGCCACCTAGCGGGAACGTCGGGAACTAACAATGTTGCGTGGGAATGGAAGTGAGGGTATAGTGCATTCAGTGCTTAATCAAACATTTCCGTAAGTTATTTACCGTTTTCACAATTAAAGGTTACTTTTGTATAACTAATTTATAAACTCTCAGTAGCAGCTTCGAAGCGGTAAATTGAACTGCGTAACTGTGTTTATGTATTCTGTTTCATGTCACCGAACGAGACAGAGAAGACCAGCATAACTTGCTTTGTGACGTATCCAGTCGCACCGGTCATGGAGGATCTTCCAGCCTACGACCAGCCCACAAGTGAAGATGTTGCTGCAATCGCTGTTTTTCAATTGTTGTACATTATTTAAAAAGAGGATTGTCTTATTTTAACAATATCAAACATCATGATATTGTAAATGAATCAGTGAGTGTCCATCTGTTCAACCATTCATGGCATTGAACATGTTATCGCTGATTGCTTATTATTTCTTCTTTCAAAAGGCTAAGCCTTGTCTCAGCAGCTGCAGCTTCCTCTCTTCAGCAGTGCTCTTCATGTCAGGGAGAACATCCTATCTCTCTGATCATATTTTTTCTAACAAGGGAACCTCCTCATCGCAGCCCCCTCAGATTTAGTTATAAGTTGGCACAGGGATAGGCCTTGAAAAACTGTGCACAGATCAATCGAGAAAACAGGAAGAAGTTGTGTGGAACTATGAAAAAAATAAGCAAAATATACAAACTGAGTAGTCGATGCGCAAGCTAGGCAACATTAAGGAGCGTGTTGGCTTACGAGCGCCGTGGTCCCGTGGTTAGCGTGAGCAGCTGCGGAACGACAGGTCCTGGGTTCAAATCTTCTCTCGTGTGAAAAGTTTAATTTTTTATTTTCAGATAATTATCAAAGTTCAGGCGCTCACACATAATCAACTTCGCTCTCCAAAATTCCCGGACATGTTCAGATTTGCTTGGACATATACAGGATTTGACGGTCTACGCACGGAAACATTTGAAAACGTAAAAAAACATATGTTTTGATAGAGCACAGGGAAAACTGTGCGACTGTGAAACTGTTGCATTCATTCGATGCAGTTTATGTGACAAACTCTTATGTTTTCATCACTTTTTTGGGAGTGATTATCACATCCACAAGAAAACCTAAGTCGGGTAAGTTAGAAGAATCTTTTTACTCATTCGCCAAGTGTGCAAGTTAGGTGGGTCGACAACATATTCCTGTCATGTGACGCACATGCCGTCACCAGTGTCGTAAAGAATATATCAGACGTGTTTTCCTGTGGAGGAATCGGTTGACCTATGACCTTGCGATCAAATGTTTTCGGTTCCTATTGGAGAGGCACGTCCTTTCGTCTACTAATCGCACGGTTGTGCGGTGCGGTCGCAAAACACAGACACTAAACTTATTACAGTGAACAGAGACGTCAATGAATGAACGGACAGATCGTAACTTTGCGAAAATAAAGAAAGTAAAATTTTCACTCGAGGGAGGATTCGAACGTAAGACCTTTCGTTCCGCAGTTGCTCACTCTAACCACGAGACCACGGCGCTCATCAGCTGATACTGTCCATTATGTTGCAGTTGCTCACTCTAACCACGAGACCACGGCGCTCATCAGCTGATACTGTCCATTATGTTGCGTATCTTGCACATGGACTACTCAGTTTGTATATTTTGCTTATTTTTTCATAGTTCCACACTACTTCTTCCTGTTTTCTCGATTGATCTGTGTTCAGTTTTTCAAGGCCTATCCACTGTGTCAATTTATAACTAAATCTGAGGGGGGTGCGATGGGGAGGTTCCCTTGTAAGTAGGATGTTCTCGGTCATTCCATCATTTTCTTCCCTACGATCTTGCCTTCGAAAATGTTTTGTAAAAGAATATTGTAAGACGTCGTGGTCTCCTGACCTTTATTGCTTACATATTCCGCCCTCACAATCATATTCCTCACATCAAGACGCTTCATTCGAGCCCAAACTCGATAACATAAAGTCAATGTTGTATGAATTCATGTAAACGATATGCAAATAACAAGTGCGCACTGGGTTTGAAATACTCGAGGCTGGCGTACACACATACATTCCAGACACGACGGTCACAGGAGCTTTTAGTTCGAGAGAGGCAGACCACACACCGGGAGGCTGGTCCCTTCAGAGGACGAGTCAACCTCGGCCGCCTGTGGAGCAGACAGCGTGTACCCGGGTGAAAGGGGGAACGACCCCATGTTCAGCGTAAAAGCAAATTCCGCTACATTGTGTGGGAGCATCCAGCCTACGCATTCTTTACACATAGCACGCAGTTTCAGAGATTTTCACAGGGAGACAGCAAACGCCAAACGCCGATACTACAGATTTCCGGATTGGTCGCCTTAAACGAAGCGCCATTCTCCCGTTTTAGAAGAGCAATACTGATTGGCAGATGATATTTCTGACACCTTGAGCTGAAGGAGTAATGGAAGAGACCGAAAGATATACCCCTTCACGTATGGCGTGGAGAGGCGCAGTACTTCACTGGGAGAGCACCTCTGTCGAGAGCAAATGGAAGTGCGACTCTGTATTGAGTCCTTGCGATTAAGCGTTGTTCACTGTGTTGGCCGCCACACTTATTGTGCGGTGTGAACGGACAGAGTTATAGTTAAACGCCTACGAGAGAATTTTTGAGTGGCATCGCGGTGGACTGGTTATCTGACTGGTGTACCACGCCAATAGTTAGACTAGGACCGAATAGGAATCCTTGACTTCATCAAGGCGAAGGTCAATCCAGATAGAACGAGAGTTATCTTATTTGTCAGCAGCGAGCGGCGCAGACAGCAGTCATCGCAGCTTACGGTATTGTGCGCTACAGCTATTGCGAGCCCCATATTTCCTCCACAGCAGTACACTTCACTGCATTTCACACGTTACAGCCTCGACAGTACCTAGCAACATTCTAAAGGATAATTATTCAAATTGAGTAGGCGCGCCTCTCAGCCATTCTGCCAAGTCAATAACAAGCTTAAACTTTGTATAGAAATTTCATTAGCGAATCCTATCCTTGCGAGGTACCTTCACATTCCGAAAAGAACCAGGATATAACTTGTTCAATTCATAACTAAAAGTGCCATTGTGATTTCTCAGAATTTTTGCAAAATAAATAATAATTTTCGTTAGTTTCATGTTTTTCTTACACTAACTAGCACTACTCCAGTACACAAGTATCCCACTAGTTACGTAAGAAATTTTGTGAATTTTTGTGTCATTTCCTTACAGTGGACGACTCCAGAAGATATTTATTGCTGAAAGTTTTTCAGACATTTCTCTTTAGAACGTTAGGAGCGTCTGTCTGACTTCTGTAGTAGTGTGAGGGTGGAAATTGCAACTTGCAGGAGCCACAGGGTAAAGGGTACATCTCAGATTAATCCGTTGCGCAGAATTACAGAATAGCAGATCAACCCCACGTTCACCACAGAATATCATGTCTATAATCCGTTCATCATAAGAATAAACCTGCTGCAAACAAACACAAACGCAATGATTGGTCGGAAGCCGTAGCACACGTACTCTCGTGTTGTTACGCTCTTGGACGTAGGTCCTACTTATGTATTAGATATCTTATTACTAAATTACGTAAAATGAAACTTCAAGATATTCAAATGTATTAACAGCTATCAACGTTTTTTTAAGCACGCTTGAGTTACGTAGTTTTTAATTTCAAAAATCGTGTATAGTCACTGCCTCTGCAATGTTGCTCTGATTGTCGCGCTGTTAATGTGCAGTATGAAAATGGCTGAGGCTGCTTTCTGTTCCGTAGTGAAACACGCGCGTGGAACACGGTAGAAAGTGCCGAGAAATAGGTTGTTCTTAATGTTTTTAACAAATTCACGGAGATAATCGGCTTTGAAGTTTTCCTAGCTTTTATACACTGCAATTGATACACAAACTCGCAATGGACGCGTAGCGGCGTCAGTAGCGTAATAAAATGTAAAACAAATCTGGCTATTCGTGCGTTGGTTCAGATCTTCTCAGTGTCGTTTTTTTCTCGTTTAATTTGAAATACCTACAGCTCGTAATTATAAAACATAATTGTTTATGAATAATGCATGTCTTCTTGTTTCTAATTACATTTGGACGCTGATTTCCTGTTTCCAATTCAAATACAAATTCTTAATTATCGATGTTTTATGAAATACTGTTCATAAAAGTTGTTTAAATTAAGAAAACATAACAATTTAATTTTTAAGGCAAAAATGAAAAACCACATCCTCTTTATTTGGACTATGTCCATCGTTTTATACCACAGAGGTTGATAAGTGTCTTAGAAACATGAAAAACAATTATTTTCACAGCATCGAGCACATCATAAAAATGCTGCATTTTTACATTTGCTACTTTACCACTCCCCCCACGAACCATGGACCTTGCCGTTGGTGGGGAGGCTTGCGTGCCTCAGCGATACAGATGGCCGTACCGTAGCTGCAACCACAACGGAGGGGTATCTGTTGAGAGGCCAGACAAACGTGTGGTTCCTGAAGAGGGGCAGCAGCCTTTTCAGTAGTTGCAGGGGCAACAGTCTGGATGATTGACTGATCTGGCCTTGTAACATTAACCAAAACGGCCTTGCTGTGCTGGTACTGCGAACGGCTGAAAGCAAGGGGAAACTACAGCCGTAAATTTTCCCGAGGAAATGCAGCTTTACTGTATGATTAAATGATGATGGCGTCCTCTTGGGTAAAATATTCCGGAGGTAAAATAGTCCCCTATTCGGATTTCCGGACGGGGACTACTCAAGAGGACGTCGTTATCAGGAGAAAGAAAACTGGCGTTCTACGGATCGGAGCGTGGAATGTCAGATCCCTTAATCGGGCAGGTAAGTTAAAAAATTTAAAAAGGGAAGTGGATAGGTTAAAGTTAGATATAGTGGGAACTGGTGAAGTTCGGTGGCAGGAGGAACAAGACTTTTCGTCAGGTGATTACAGGGTTATAAATACAAAATCAAATAGGGGTAATGCAGGAGTAGGTTTAATAATGAGTAAAAAAATAGGAGTGCGGGTTAGCTACTACAAACAGCATAGTGAACGCATTATTGTGGCCAAGATAGACACAAAGCCCATGCCTACTACAGTAGTACAAGTTTATATGCCAACTAGCTCTGCAGATGATGATGAAATTGATGAAATGTATGATGAGATAAAAGAAATTATTCAGGTAGTGAAGGGAGACGAAAAATTTAATAGTCATGGGTGACTGGAAATCGTCAATAGGAAAAGGGAGAGAAGGAAACATAGTAGGTGAATATGGATTGGGGGGAAGAAATGAAAGAGGAAGCCGCCTTGTAGAATTTTGCACAGAGCATAACTTAATCATAGCTAACTCTTGGTTCAAGAATCATAAAAGAAGGTTGTATACCTGGAAGAATCCTGGAGATACTAAAAGGTATCAGATAGATTATATAATGGTAAGACAGAGATTTAGGAACCAGGTTTTAAATTGTAAGACATTTTCAGGGGCAGATGTGGATTCTGACCACAATCTATTGGTTATGAACTGCAGATTGAAACTGAAGAAACTGCAAAAAGGTGGGAATTTAAGGAGATGGGACCTGGATAAACTGAAAGAACCAGAGGTTGTAGAGTGTTTCAGGGAGAGCATAAGGGAACAATTGACAGGAATGGGGGAAAGAAATACAGTAGAAAAAGAATGGGTAGCTCTGAGGGAGAAGTAGTGAAGGCAGCAGAGGATCAAGTAGGTAAAAAGACGAGGTCTAATAGAAATCCTTGGGTAACAGAAGAAATATTGAAGTTAATTGATGAAAGGAGAAAATATAAAAATGCAGTAAATGAAGCAGGCAAAAAGGAATACAAACGTCTCAAAAATGAGATCGACAGGAAGTGCAAAATGGCTAAGCAGGCATGGCTAGAGGACAAATGTAAGGATGTAGAGGCTTGTCTCACTAGGGGTAAGATAGATACTGCCTACAGGAAAATTAAAGAGACCTTTGGAGAGAAGAGAACCACTTGTATGAATGTCAAGAGCTCAGATGGCAACCCAGTTCTAAGCAAAGAAGGGAAGGCAGAAAGGTGGAAGGAGTATATAGAGGGTTTATACAAGGGCGATGTACTTGAGGACAATATTATGGAAATGGAAGAGGATGTAGATGAAGATGAAATGGGAGATAAGATACTGCGTGAAGAGTTTGACACAGCACTGAAAGACCTGAGTCGAAACAAGGCCCCGGGAGTAGACAACATTCCATTAGAACTACTGATGGCCTTGGGAGAGCCAGTCATGACAAAACTCTACCACCTGGTGAGCAAGATGTATGAGACAGGCGAAATACCCACAGACTTCAAGAAGAATATAATAATTCCAATCCCAAAGAAAGCAGGTGTTGACAGATGTGAAAATTACCGAACTATCAGTTTAATAAGTCACAGCTGCAAAATACTAACGCGAATTCTTTACAGACGAATGGAAAAACTCGTAGAAGCGGACCTCGGGGAAGATCAGTTTGGATTCCGTATAAATGTTGGAACACGTGAGGCAATACTAACCTTACGACTTATCTTAGAAGAAAGATTAAGTAAAGGCAAACCTACGTTTCTAGCATTTGTAGACTTAGAGAAAGCTTTTGACAACGTTAACTGGAATACTCTCTTTCAAATTCTGAAGGTGGCAGGGGTAAATACAGGGAGCGAAAGGCTATTTACAATTTGTACAGAAACCAGATGGCAGTTATAAGAGTCGAGGGGCACGAAAGGGAAGCAGTGGTTGGGAAAGGAGTGAGACAGGGTTGTAGTCTCTCCCCGATGTTATTCAATCTGTATATTGAGCAAGCAGTAAAGGAAACAAAAGAAAAATTCGGAGTAGGTATTAAAATTCATGGAGAAGAAGTAAAAACTTTGAGGTTCGCCGATGACATTGTAATTCTGTCAGAGACGGCAAAGGACTTGGAAGAGCAGTTGAACGGAATGGACAGTGTCTTGAAAGGAGGATATAAGATGAACATCAACAAAAGCAAAACGAGGATAATGGAATGCAGTCAAAGTAAATCGGGTGATGCTGAGGGGATTAGATTAGGAAATGAGACACTTAAAGTAGTAAAGGAGTTTTGCTATTTAGGGAGTAAAATAACTGATGATGGTCAAAGTAGAGAGGATATAAAATGTAGACTGGCAATGGCAAGGAAATCGTTTCTGAAGAAGAGAAATTTGTTAACATCGAATATAGATTTAAGTGTCAGGAAGTCGTTTCTGAAAGTATTTGTATGGAGTGTAGCCATGTATGGAAGTGAAACATGGACGATAACCAGTTTGGACAAGAAGAGAATAGAAGCTTTCGAAATGTGGTGCTACAGAAGAATGATGAAGATAAGGTGGGTAGATCACGTAACTAATGAGGAGGTATTGAATAGGATTGGGGAGAAGAGAAGTTTGTGGCACAACTTGACTAGAAGAAGGGATCGGTTGGTAGGACATGTTTTGAGGCATCAAGGGATCACAAATTTAGCATTGGAGGGCAGCGTGGAGGGTAAAAATCGTAGAGGGAGACCAAGAGATGAATACACTAAGCAGATTCAGAAGGATGTAGGTTGCAGTAGGTACTGGGAGATGAAGCAACTTGCGCAGGATAAAGTAGCATGGAGAGCTGCATCAAACCAGTCTCAGGACTGAAGACCACAACAACAACAACACTTTACCACTACAATATGAACCCAACAGAACTGATCTGGAGCCAAGCTGCGGGATTTGGCCCGAGAAGTAACAACATTCTTATCTGCCAGACGTACTGGAACTAGCGCACGCAGCTTTTTCACATGTCACTGCCGAACGCTGGCGGGATATAGAACGGAACGTCATAAAAGAAGAAAAGAAAATACTGCGCTTTGGTGGCTTCGTGGATTCTGTTGTTGATAGGCTCGTTATCAACGTAGTAGGTGACACTCCCAGAACTGAAATGTGTTTCTCGGATTCGGATAAGGAAGGAGCTAAGAGATTACCAGGCGAATGACTATAATTAATACATTCTGTGGCTGCAGTATTTAACTATAAGGTGAAATCCTTCAATACTCTCTTACGTTACACACAGCATGTTGTTGTTGTGGTCTTGAGTCCTGAGACTGGTATGCAGAAACATTACCCTGTGGTTAAGTCAGGAATTTTCATCGTTCTTGTTTTTAATTACAATAGTCCGTTAGCTAAAAACGATAACAAGTTGCGGTTTTCGTCTAGTCGTCAACGGAGCGTAATGTGGGAGATCTGCAGCATTCTGCTTAAAAATTAATGACATTCCAAGCTGTATTGCTCCTCTGCTCTTCTCTATGTTTGAACTGCAGGCTAGCTGTACCAGCTCTGACTGGCCAGTGCTGTCCAAGCTAAATGCGCCGGTACAGCTGTTGTCCCGTATTATCGATCAATCGATGTGCGCCTAACGCACAGCACAAAACGTACCATTATTATCGTCCTTGACAGTACTCGAGACGGCTTGGCTGCAGTCCCACGTGAAACGGAAATCCAATGAGGTTCTAGAAAACGCGGAAGAATACATAGTGCAATGTTTACATCAGGTTTATTCTTATGATGAACGGATTATAACGAATTGTCCAATGTGTTTTCCTTTGCTTTGGTCTATAACGTTCATTAGTTTTGTATTCTCTCCTATTTGTTGTAGAACCATCTCATTCGTTTTTCTGTCAGTTCGGCCAATTATTGTAATTCTCCTTCAGAATCACATTTCCACAACTCGAGAAGAGGTTTCTCCTGTTTTGCTAGCCTACAGTATTCACATCCTCATGTCAAGACACTTCATACAAAGATCTTTACAAATCTTTCGTTAGTGACGAAGCTGATATGCTTCTTCAGCAGAAGGTTCTTCTTTTTTTGGAATGCGATCAGTCCTCTTTTTCTCTTGATTTACTTAAGACATCTATTGTTTTCCTCCTTCGCATTGCAAACCTCCTTGGGTTGTTCATTGTTTGATCTTACGTCAGTCTTACTTCAACTTACTTACTTCAACGATGATTTTTGAATTCTTCATATTTATTTTTAGTTTTGTTATCTCTCGATTTAAAATCATATCATCGGCAAACCTGATGCAGTGACTATATATACTATTAATTTAGATTCCAGACATCTTTTGTTTAACTTTTGTTATTGCCTCCTAAATGAACATATTAAAAACTGTGTTGATTGAGGCCACCCCCTCCCCCCCCCCCCCCCCACCAGTCTCACTGCTATATAACTATAGTAAAATGATGCGAAGAAAATAATTTTCTGCAGTGACAGGGAGGTTCTCTTCTTATTACCCCAATTCTTCTTATGTCCACAAAGAAGCATTTAATAACTGGTGAGGATCACATACATTAACCTTCCTGCTACAAGGGGACACAAGGTCGTGTCTTATACGACAGTTAGCTAAAGAACTGTTTTTCCCCTTATTAATCAGGTCAATTTTGTTTACACACATAACACACACTAGTGTGTTATTTGTCTTCAGATAACAGCCACAGTCTCCAACCACGTCATCATATGACAAAATTACACACTAGCGTCGTTTCCTGTGCAAGCGAAAACAAATACGACGTGTCATGTTTACCGTACAAATATATATATGAATAGTGGCCACACTGGGTCAACGTTGGGGATAAGCGAAGAGAGTTTACCACCCATACCCACTACACTGTGGCACCTGAGAGCAACGTAAAAGAACCACTGCATCAGACTGAAGAAATTAAGCATTGGATAGATTACTTGAATTTTCCAAATTCATCAAATAGTTTTATGGTTGTTTCTTGAAACTATTCATTTGTAACACTAATTTACTCGCTTCGAAATTACATTCGTTCAAAAAAAGATAGGAAAAGATGACGATTATTTCTATCTTCTGTTTTCTAGTTATCTAGGATGTGCGGAGAGTATATTAAATTCAAATAATTAAATAACAGTGTAAAAGTTTTTGATATTAACAATTTCTCGTAAAACTTTTTTTCGACCCGTGTTGGATAGCTCTGCCTGGGATGCAAAACAGAATGCAGTCGTTCTAGAGTCAAACGGGCTCTACTACGGAATCGCTAGCGCTAATTCAACGTCTTTGATAAGCACACACCTGTCTCGATTATTTTGCAGCAGATGATTACACAACACTTTTCTGCGGAGAGTCAAAACACGTCTATGGTACATTGCAAGAATACTGTCGCTTAGTCGATCTATTTTCGCAAAACTAGAAGAAGACAGACACAGTTGGAGACCGAGGAACAGTCACGTACTAATACGTCACAAGAAAGGCAGTATGGCAAACAGACTCGTTGCTCTTTTTTTGGCCCTTTGTATGTTACGTGCTTTGACATTTTGAAGTCCCTTACAGTGCGAACTAATTTGAAAGTTAGTGCTGGATAAGGGCTTCTTATCAACGAATATACTTTTTGTCTAGAGACCAAAGTCTAAACGCTCTGTATTGATTTCCATCGAGGTCGACGCTATATTCAGAAACTTCCACAAAAGGTTACTGGTTCAGCTAAATACGCCACTTAATGTTTGTTCGACATATAGCGGCATCACTATAATCGGCTTTACGAATGAGTTATTAGGCAGAGGAGTATAAATACGTAGAACTGCTGCTCACTGCAACACAATTCATTATAGAAGGACGACGACGGATACCTTGTACAACATTAAAGCTATGTCATTGGCAAGCCCATGTTGTCAAATGTATCTTCAACGAGTTATTCTCGGAAGCACTCCCTGTATGAGATTACCATTGTAATGCGAGAGCATATTATATCAAGATCCTGTCCGACAACGACATTATTAGATTCAGTGACGGAATATTGGGACGCCAGAATCATGTACGTCATACATCTACGCTCTGGTGCAAGATACGACAAAATTTCATGTAAAATGACGGAATTATGAGCAATTATACTGCACTTTTCAGTGACATACAAGGCAAAGTGAGATATGAGTGGAATTACCTTCCGAATGAGTGCCGTTCATTCACGAAATACAGGATGTCAATAAATGTTTACCCTGGTAACAAAATAAAGTAACTCTATACTGGATACAGTAAATGAAACATGCTATGTACCACATATGCCTCTACTCATAATGTAGTTTTAAATATTACATATACTTTTGATGCATGTAATACACATCAGCATTTAAGGGGCGTAGGACACCAAACGGCCGTCTTGGAGCAGGAGAGACACCACAGGACATTTTAATTTCCACTGTCTATACTTTTACGAATAAATTCATAAAACATTGTCAGCATGACCAGGAAGGATTCAGGATTCACAATCATAGCAGTAGACGTTCAAAAAAATAACGAAATAAATTTTTTTACATGTGAAAATTCATCATTTTTTTCACTTCTATTGGCTGCGTTTGTTGCTATAGGTACACGTTTCTTCATAAGTAAGTGAGATTCTTCGATGAATTTTGCATAGCATACAAACCATACTTACAGGTGTATGAAACTCTATAAATTATTTAATTTATGAAAAAATGAATGTGCTGTTACATTTTAAACTTCACGTTTAGAAAAAACTCAAATTTTATAGTTAATTATCTCAATTTTTACCACAGTTTTTAATAGATTTGGAAAATTCTAGAGTTTCATACACCTCTAAGTATGGTTTGTATGCTGTGGAAAATTCACCGAAGAATTTCCCTTACTTATGAAGAAAAGCGTACCTATAGCAACAAATGCAGCCAATGGTAAGTGAAACACAAATGTAAAAAAGTAAATTATTTTCTTATATTTTTGAACTTCCACCACTATAAGTGTAAATCCTGAATCCTTTCTGGTCATTCTGACAAAGTTTTACGAATTTATTTTTAAAAGTATAGACAGTGGAAATTAAAAATTCCTGTGGTGTCCCTGCTGGCCCCGTTAAATCACTTCAACGTGTGCCGCTCCCCTACATCCTCAGGGCAACACGCAAAATATCAAGCCGGTATTCAATATATTTGCCACACATTTTGCAATATGCCTGGTGTGATTATACCAACGGCACCTCTGATGCGTTGTTGCAATGTCACTACGTCAGGAACTGCCGTTTTGTACACAATATCTTTCACGTACCCCAAAAGAAAGAAATCTAAGTGGGTAATGTCGGGTACTATGGAACTGGTCAGTCTCTACTAATCCACCTGTTGGAGAAAGTTTCATTTTGGGGAAGGGTTCATTAAGAAACTTACGGACTTCGAGAGCTCAATGAGGCAGAGCGAAATCTTGCTGAAAGATGGTAGTGTATTTTACATGCTATACCTGGGGAACGGCGTAGTTCACCAATATTTCTAGATAATCATATTCACTTCCATTATTTTCAAGAAAGAAAAATGGACCAATCACTCGATCACACATTAACTCTCAACACACATTAACCTTTGGACTGTCCTGAATGTGTTCTCGTACGACGTGAGGAGTTTCTGATCCCCAGATCCGGGCGTTATAGCTGTCAACTGAGCCACAACATGAAATGTTGCCTCATCGGAAAAAAACACACACGCTACAAGAAATCATTGCCCTCAACCAAACAGTTCAGCACGTCAAATTGTTCACGTTTTTGGCGATCATCTGGTTGTAAGGCCTGAACAACTCGGCCTTGCACGCGTACAATTTAAGACGTTTACGAAGCACTTTATGCAACTCCTACGAAACTTGCCTATACTACACTCCTGGAAATGGAAAAAAGAACACATTGACACCGGTGTGTCAGACCCACCATACTTGCTCCGGACACTGCGAGAGGGCTGTACAAGCAATGATCACACGCACGGCACAGCGGACACACCAGGAACCGCGGTGTTGGCCGTCGAATGGCGCTAGCTGCGCAGCATTTGTGCACCGCCGCCGTCAGTGTCAGCCAGTTTGCCGTGGCATACGGAGCTCCATCGCAGTCTTTAACAGTGGTAGCATGCCGCGACAGCGTGGACGTGAACCGTATGTGCAGTTGACGGACTTTGAGCGACGGCGTATAGTGGGCATGCGGGAGGCCGGGTGGACGTACCGCCGAATTGCTCAACACGTGGGGCGTGAGGTCTCCACAGTACATCGGTGTTGTCGCCAGTGGTCGGCGGAAGGTGCACGTGCCCGTCGACCTGGGACCGGACCGCAGCGACGCACGGATGCACGCCAAGACCGTAGGGTCCTACAGTGCCGTAGGGGACCGCACCGCCACTTCCCAGCAAATTAGGGACACTGTTGCTCCTGGAGTATCGGCGAGGACCATTCACAACCGTCTCCATGAAGCTGGGCTACGGTCCCGCACACCGTTAGGCCGTCTTCCGCTCACGCCCCAACATCGTGCAGCCCGCCTCCAGTGGTGTCGCGACAGGCGTGAATGGAGGGACGAATGGAGACGTGTCGTCTTCAGCGATGAGAGTCGCTTCTGCCTTGGTGCCAATGATGGTCGTATGCGTGTTTGGCGCCGTGCAGGTGAGCGCCACAATCAGGACTGCATACGACCGAGGCACACAGGGCCAACACCCGGCATCATGGTGTGGGGAGCGATCTCCTACACTGGCCGTACACCACTGGTGATCGTCGAGGGGACACTGAATAGTGCACGGTACATCCAAACCGTCATCGAACCCATCGTTCTACCATTCCTAGACCGGCAAGGGAACTTGCTGTTCCAACAGGACAATGCACGTCCGCATGTATCCCGTGCCACCCAACGTGCTCTAGAAGGTGTAAGTAAACTACCCTGGCCAGCAAGATCTCCGGATCTGTCCCCCATTGAGCATGTTTGGGACTGGATGAAGCGTCGTCTCACGCGGTCTGCACGTCCAGCACGAACGCTGGTCCAACTGAGGCGCCAGGTGGAAATGGCATGGCAAGCCGTTCCACAGGACTACATCCAGCATCTCTACGATCGTCTCCATGGGAGAATAGCAGCCTGCATTGCTGCGAAAGGTGGATATACACTGTACTAGTGCCGACATTGTGCATGCTCTGTTGCCTGTGTCTATGTGCCTGTGGTTCTGTCAGTGTGATCATGTGATGTATCTGACCCCAGGAATGTGTCAATAAAGTTTCCCCTTCCTGGGACAATGAATTCACGGTGTTCTTATTTCAATTTCCAGGAGTGTATTTTTGTGGCGACCTCGGAAATGCGGTTCGAACTGCCTGCAGAGTCTCCTCCGAAACACTCAGTCTGCCGCAGCTTGTTCGTTTCTTAACCGATTCCGTTGCTAAAAAAAGTTGTCATCCATGTTCTGATTAACTCGGCATCAGGTGCTTTCTTTCCGTAATGGCAGAAAAACTTTCACTGCATAACAGGCGGTGATTTGGTTTCTGCTAGCCACACAACACACTAACCTTTCTTCTGGGGAGAAATCATTTGACGGATTGTCAATCCTCTGAGCCCGAGTTCGATTCCCGGCTGGGTCGAGGAATTTTCTCCGCCCAGAGACTGGGTGCTGTGCTGTCCTCCTCATCATCATCCCCATTGACTGCAGGTCGCCGAAGTGGCGTCAAATTGAAAGACCGGCACCCGGCGAACGGTCTGCCCGAGGCGGGGCCCTAGCCATACGACTAAATAAAATATAATTGCTATTTAATACTGAAATCAGGGTAAACACATATGGACACTCTGTAATATGCAAAATTTTAGCTTGAGATTACACACATTTTCCGACTATTTTTAAGAAAAGTTCACTCAGTATGTTGACATGTGCTTTTCACTGTCCTCTTTCCGCGAGCTGTTGAGTTTCGTTAAAAAAGAACATGGTTTCATTAAAAAACACATAATTACTAGCATTTGATGAAATTTTCCGGGTTTCAGCTAGTCGAAAAAGTCATCATGAAGCAACGTTTCAGTGAGTTTCCTACTCATGTTCTTCAGGTAAAATCTTTCCGGACTTCGCTAAATGCGACGCGTGAGGAACATGTTGAAACGTTGCCACAAAACTACGCTGCCGCTAGACTGATACCCGAAGACTTCATCAGAACAGTTCGCCAAGAAGCCTGCTTCCTCATATAGCTGCTAACACTAGCCGCATATTAGCTGCGGAAAATCACGATTTCATTTATGAACTTTTACGTTTGTCTATGTTACGAACGACATTTCCAAGAGTTTTCCTAAACCAATAAGACGAATACTTGCGCAGTAGCTTTGAAGACTTTCACGCCAGATGTCTTTAGTCCAATTTTCAGATGGAAGTTTTTCTTCCAGTTTTTTGTTTGTCTGGCGGTTTAGTCAATAGCATTTCTTGGTTTCATTCCTTTAAGGCACCCGTTGGAGAAACCTCCTACGGAAGCAACATACAAGGAGATACTGCAACAAGCAGCAAAGTGGGAGACTTGTGCTTCGTGCTGACAATACGTGGAGGATGCGTACTGGCGAACTTGTGACACTAATCAGACTTTCTACATATTTTGCACTATTTTCATTACGATAAATATGTAATAAGTTACATATAGTCTTTCTTTCTTTCTTTTGCTTGTGCCGTTTTTCCCGCGGATACGCAGGGTCGGCATGGTTAATCGGATGTGGCAATGTTAGTTGAAGGGGTAGCCGGATGCCCTTCCTGCCGCCACCCCGTAGCCCCCGGGAAGGAATCAGTGTACCCTAACTGTCTGCGACTGGGATAGTGCGAAAGTGTTCAGATGTTTGCGAGCCGTGTAGCTGAGGCGGGGCGTGGGGACCAGCCCGATATTCACCTAGGGGATGTAGAAAACCGCCTAAAAATCACATCCTCGTCGTTGGTCAGCGGGGTGGGGGGGAGGGGGGGGGTTCGATCTGGGGCCGGCGCGTACCCGAGTCCAGGAAGCAGGGCGTTAGCGCGCTCGGCTAACCTGGCGGGTTTATAAGTTACATATAGTATATGACATTAAAGAGAATTTGTTGTTGTGGTCTTCAGTCCTGAGACTGGTTTGATGCAGCTCTCCATGCTACTCTATCCTGTGCAAGCTTCTTCAACTCCCAGTACCTACTGCAACCTACATCCTTCTGAATCTGCTTAGTGTATCCATCTCTTGGTCTCCCTCTACAATTTTTACCCTCCACGCTGCCCTCCAATGCTAAATTTGTGATCCCTTGATGCCTCAGAACATGTTCTACCAACCGATCCCTTCTTCTAGTCAAGTTGTGCCACAAACTTCTCTTCTCCCCAATCCTATTCAATACCTCCTCATTAGTTACGTGATCTACCCACCTAATCTTCAACATTCTTCTGTAGCACCACATTTCGAAAGCTTCTATTCTCTTCGTGTCCAAACTATTTATCGTCCATGTTTCACTTCCATACATGGCTACACTCCATACAAGTACTTTCAGAAACGACTTCCTGACACTTAAATCTATACTCGATGATAACAAATTTCTCTTCTTCAGAAACGATTTCCTTGCCATTGCCAGTCTACATTTTATATCCTCTCTACTTCGACCATCATCAGTTATTTTGCTCCCCAAATAGCAAAACTCCTTTACCACTTTGTCTCATTTCCTAATCTAATTCCCTCAGCATCACCCGACTTAATTCGACTACATTCCATTATCCTCGTTTTGCTTTTGTTGATGTTCATCTTATATCCTCGTTTCAAGACACTTTCCGTTCCGTTCAACTGCTCTTCCAAGTCCTTTGCCATCTCTGACAGAATTACAATGTCATCAGCGAACCTCAAAGTTTTTATTTCTCCTCCTTGGATTTTAATGCCTACTCCAAATTTTTCTTTTGTTTCCTTTACTGCTTGCTCAATATACAGATTGAATAACATCAGGGACAACCCTGTCTCACTCCCTTCCCAGCCACTGCTTCCTTTTCATGCCCCTCGACTCTTATAACTGCCATCTGGTTTCTGTACAAATTGTAAATAGCCTTTCGCTCCCTGAGAATTTAGTAACTAGTATAGTTCAGAAAAAAATAAACACAGTTTACATTCCTTAATGAATGTTACAGGAAGATAGTTGGAAAGGTGCCTGTTAAACGGCCACTTCAATTTTTCCTTTGCATTGAAGTGGTAAAATTCATGTGATGCCGACATGCGCGTATAAAAATGGCTGCAGTATCGCCTAGACAAACTACGAAAGGGAAGTGCATTGGCGGAGCTGTCATTTATATCAAGGCGATTCACGTGAAAAGGCTTCGGAAGTGATTATGCTCGCATGGCGGGAATTAACACACTTTGAATGCGGAATGGTAGTTGGATCTAGAAGCATTTGACAGTCCCATTTCGGAAATCGTCAGAGAATTCAATATTCCGCGACACACAGTGTCAAGAGCAGTCATGGACTGTGCGGCTGATCCTGGCGGAGGTTCGAGTCCTCCCTCGGGCATGGGTGTGTGTGTTTGTCCTTAGGATAATTTAGGTTAAGTAGTGTGTAAGCTTAGGGACTGATGACCGTAGCAGTTAAGTCCAATAAGATTTCACACACATTTGATCATTTTGAACCGAATTTCAGATATTACCTCTCACACCACCACGGACAACACAGTGACCGACGGCCTGCACTAAACGACACGAAGCAGCGGCGTTTGTGTAGAGTTGTCAGTGCTAACACACAAGCAACCACGGAAATCAATGTGGCTCTTACGAGGAACGCACCCGTTGGGACAGTGAGGCGAAGTATGGCGTTAATGAGCTGTGCCAGCAGACAACCGACGAGATTGCTTTTGCTAACAGCACGACATCGCCTCAGCTGCTCCCCTGGGCCCGTGACCATATCGGCTGGACCCTAGACGACTGGAAAACCGTGGTCTGGTCAGATGATTCCCGATTCCAGTTGTTAAGAGCTGATGGCAGGGCTCGAGCTTGGCGCACATCGCACGAAGCCGTACCCAACTTGTCAACAAGGCACTGTGCATGCTGGTAGTGCTTCCATAATGGTGTGGGCTGTGTTTACATGGAATGCACTCCGTCCTCTCGATGATCGGCTACTAAGAAACCATTTGCAGCAATTCATGGAAGTCCCTAAACAACAATAGAATTTTTATGCATGACAGCGTCCGGTCACAGCTCTTCGCGATTGGTTTGAAGAACATTCTGGACAGTCCGAGCGAATGGTGTGGCCAGCCAGATCGTCCGATGTGAGTCCCATCGAACATACAGGGTTATTACAAATGATTGAAGCGATTTCACAGCTCTAGAATAACTTTATTATTTGAGATATTTTCACAATGCTTTGCACACACATACAAAAACTCAAAACGTTTTTTTAGGCATTCACAAATGTTCGATATGTGCCCCTTTAGTGATTCGGCAGACATCAAGCCGATAATCAAGTTTCTCCCACACTCGGCGCAGCATGTCCCCATCAATGAGTTCCAAAGCATCGTTGATGCGAGCTCGCAGTTCTGGCACGTTTCTTGGTAGAGGAGGTTTAAACACTGAATCTTTCACATAACCCCACAGAAAGAAATCGCATGGGGTTAAGTCGGGAGAGCGTGGAGGCCATGACATGAATTGCTGATCATGATCTCCACCATGACCGATCCATCGGTTTTCCAATCTCCTGTTTAAGAAATGCCGAACATCATGATGGAAGTGCGGTGGAGCACCATCCTGTTGAAAGATGAAGTCGGCGCTGTCGGTCTCCAGTTGTGGCATGAGCCAATTTTCCAGCATGTCCAGATACACATGTCCTGTAACGTTTTTTCCGCAGAAGAAAAAGGGGCTGTAAACTTTAAACCGTGAGATTGCACAAAACACGTTAACTTTTGGTGAATTACGAATTTGCTGCACGAATGCGTGAGGATTCTCTACCGCCCAGATTCGCACATTGTGTCTGTTCACTTCACCATTAAGAAAAAATGTTGCTTCATCACTGAAAACAAGTTTCGCACTTAACGCATCCTCTTCCATGAGCTGTTGCAACCGCGCCGAAAATTCATAGCGTTTGACTTTGTCATCGGGTGTCAGGGCTTGTAGCAATTGTAAACGGTAATGCTTCTGCTTCAGCCTTTTCCGTAAGATTTTCCAAACCGTCGGCTGTGGCACGTTTAGCTCTCTGCTTGCTTTATTCGTCGACTTCCGCGGCTACGCGTGAAACTTGCCCGCACGCGCTCAACCGTTTCTTCGCTCACTGCAGGCCGACCCGTTGATTTCCCCTTACAGAGGCATCCAGAAGCTTTAAACTGCGCATACCATCGCCGAATGGAGTTAGCAGTCGGTGGATCTTTGTTGAACTTCGTCCTGAAGTGTCGTTGCACTGTTATGACTGACTGATGTGAGGGCATTTCAAGCACGACATACGCTTTCTCGGCTCCTGTCGCCATTTTGTCTCACTGCGCTCTCGAGCGCTCTGGCGGCAGAAACCTGAAGTGCGGCTTCAGCCGAACAAAACTTTATGAAACTTCCTGGCAGATTAAAACTGTGTGCCCGACCGAGACTCGAACTCGGGACCTTTGCCTTTCGCGGGCAAGTGCTCTACCACCTGAGCTACCGAAGCACGACTCACGCCCGGTACTCACAGCTTTACTTCTGCCAGTACCTCGTCTCCTACCTTCCAAACTTTACAGAAGCTCTCCTGCGAACCTTGCAGAACTAGCACTCCTGAAAGAAAGGATATTGCGGAGACATGGCTTAGCCACAGCCTGGGGGATGTTTCCAGAATGAGATTTTCACTCTGCAGCGGATATGAAACTTCCTGGCAGATTAAAACTGTGTGCCCGACCGAGACTCGAACTCGGGACCTTTGCCTTTCGCGGGCAAGTGCTCTACCAACTGAGCTACCGAAGCACGACTCACGCCCGGTACTCACAGCTTTACTTCTGCCAGTACCTCCTACCTTCCAAACTTTACAGAAGCTCTCCTGCGAACCTTGCAGAACTAGCACTCCTGAAAGAAAGGATATTGCGGAGACATGGCTTAGCCACAGCCTGGGGGATGTTTCCAGAATGAGATTTTCACTCTGCAGCGGAGTGTGCGCTGATATGAAACTTCCTGGCAGATTAAAACTGTGTGCCCGACCGAGACTCGAACTCGGGACCTTTGCCTTTCGCGGGCAAGTGCTCTACCAACTGAGCTACCGAAGCACGACTCACGCCCGGTACTCACAGCTTTACTTCTGCCAGTACCTCGTCTCCTACCTTCCAAACTTTACAGAAGCTCTCCTGCGAACCTTGCAGAACTAGCACTCCTGAAAGAAAGGATATTGCGGAGACATGGCTTAGCCACAGCCTGGGGGATGTTTCCAGAATGAGATTTTCACTCTGCAGCGGAGTGTGCGCTGATATGAAACTTCCTGGCAGATTAAAACTGTGTGCCCGACCGAGACTCGAACTCGGGACCTTTGCCTTTCGCGGGCAAGTGCTCTACCAACTGAGCTACCGAAGCACGACTCACGCCCGGTACTCACAGCTTTACTTCTGCCAGTACCTCGTCTCCTACCTTCCAAACTTTACAGAAGCTCTCCTGCGAACCTTGCAGAACTAGCACTCCTGAAAGAAAGGATATTGCGGAGACATGGCTTAGCCACAGCCTGGGGGATGTTTCCAGAATGAGATTTTCACTCTGCAGCGGAGTGTGCGCTGATATGAAACTTCCTGGCAGATTAAAACTGTGTGCCCGACCGAGACTCGAACTCGGGACCTTTGCCTTTCGCGGGCAAGTGCTCTAGAGCTTCTGTAAAGTTTGGAAGGTAGGAGACGAGGTACTGGCAGAAGTAAAGCTGTGAGTACCGGGCGTGAGTCGTGCTTCGGTAGCTCAGTTGGTAGAGCACTTGCCCGCGAAAGGCAAAGGTCCCGGGTTCGAGTCTCGGTCGGGCACACAGTTTTAATCTGCCAGGAAGTTTCATATCAGCGCACACTCCGCTGCAGAGTGAAAATCTCATTCTGAAAACTTTATGAGTTTTTCTACGTATCTGTAGTGTGTCGTGACCATATGTCAATGAATGGAGCTACAGTGAATTTATGAAATCGCTTCAATCATTTGTAATAGCCCTGTATATGGGAGATGATAGAGAGACCTGTTCGTGCACGATATCCCGCACCGGCAACACTTTCTCAATAGACGCAGCACGGACCGATGGCCCTGGTAGTCTGGTCCCTTCAATCCCACAAACCATCCCACCAACCAACCAGATGCAGCATGGTTCAATATTTTTGCAGGGGACATCCAACGACTTGTTGAATGCATGCTAAGTCGAGTTACTGCACGACACGGGGCACTTCAGTGTATTTTCTTTATCTCGCGAGCTAGGTATTGCAGAAACCTTCTAAAGATATTATTGTAACCAGTATCGACTACTGACAGTCAAGATCTATGAAGTGTTTCTTCTGTGGTGTTTGACTGAAGCTTTGGTCATAAGTTTCCGGTGTATTGACCAACGAGCGCTTGGCCGGTTTGTATGCATGCCGGCGAGTTGTTCCTCAAACAACACATGGCTCCTGGTGCTTCACAGAGGGGACTGCGGTTGTACCGGCTGTGCAGTGTTGGTGAGACTGTTCTACTTACTGCGGTTATCCGAATGAATTTTTCATACGCAAAATCATTCTGTTATATCATTCGTGAGGTGTTCACATTGCTAGGCTAAATTTTTCACTGATTTCGTGCTGCTGAACTGGCGATTAACTGCGGGTATGAAGAACTGTTCTGCGAGGTGTTGCTGTACGTTTACGTCATTGTTAACTCTGTAGACCGCTTCAGTTTAGTTTATTGAATGATTTGCTTTGCGTCGCGTATGCAACTGAGCTCATGTGATGCTGGTAAATTCGACTTGTGTCCACGTGTCTTTGTGGTGGCAAGTGGTCATGTGTTAATACCCTTTGTTCATCTGGTTTCGAACCAATTATACAGGGTGTTACAAAAAGGTACGGCCAAACTTTCAGGAAACATTCCTCACCCACAAAGAAAGGAAATATATTTTGTGGACATGTGTCCGGAAACGCTTACTTTCCATGTTAGAGCTCATTTTATTACTTCTCTTCAAATCACATTAATCGTGGAATGGAAACACACAGCAACAGAACGTACCAGTGTGACTTCAAACACTTTGTTACAGGAAATGTTCAAAATGTCCTCCGTTAGCGAGGATACATGCATCCACCCTCTGTCGCACGGAATCCCTGATGCGCTGATGCAGCCCTGGAGAATGGCGTATTGTATCACAGCCGTCCACAATACGAGCACGAAGAGTCTCTACATCTAGTACCGGGGTTGCGTAGACAAGAGCTTTCAAATGCCCCCATAAATGAAAGTCAAGAGGGTTGAGGTCAGGAGAGCGCGGAGGCCATGGAATTGGTCCGCCTCTACCAATCCATCGGTCACCGAATCTGTCGTTGAGAAGCGTACGAACACTTCGACTGAAATGTGCAGGAGCTCCATCGTGCATGAACCACATGTTGTGTCGTACTTGTAAAGGCACATGTTCTATCAGCACAGGTAGAGTATCCCGTATGAAATCATGATAACGTGCTCCATTGAGCGTAGGTAGAAGAACATACTGACGAAACTAAAATGACCTCTCACATGGAAATTAAGGGTTTCCGGACACATGTACACATAACATCTTTTCTTTATTTGTGTGTGAGGAATGTTTCCTGAAAGTTTGGCCGTACCTTTTTGTAACACCCTGTATAATCTGAATTCTAATACTATTTCTGATGAGGAGGAAGCAGTGAGAAAGGAAGAAGTATCACTCTTGTACAAGTCTCTTGTAGTGGCGCTTCGCTAGTAAAGAACTGCAGGTCTCTACCCAAATGGTGAGACTTGTGTCCTTTGCTAGTGTGCGACTTAGAACCTGTGCCAGTCACCTTCTGAACAATCAGAGGTACTGCTTATATCGTCACGGTCACGAGTGACGCGTGCGTGTACTTATTTGTCTTGAGTTGGCCGCCTAAACATTTGACGTATTCCAACACGCACAGTTGTGGCACGGAGTCAAATTGGTTTGGCAGACCAGCAAACAGGTCCACCTGCACACTGGAATCCATCGGGGTTCCAAAGGCTCATAGGGAAGTGCCTGCGTTCTGAATTAAGCGAACGCGACACCGCGTAGTTGCATTTTTCGGGAACATGCATTTAATAACAGATTGCGTCCGTCCATGACTTCAGTCGCCGAACGCATCGTGGTGTGCCGCCTTGACCAGCAGGAGGGTAAAGTATTCACTGGTGTGATGTAGGGCTATATGTCTGAGCACCCTGTTCTTTCGAACCATATTTTTCTTTTTTTTGTGTGGTAGAATATGCTTGGTAGTGGCGTAGTTTGGTGCCATAACCTGGATTCACGTGTATGAAGTCAGATAGAGCGATTAGTGTTCTGGTTAGTGTCGTGTGTCGATCCCCAGCACATCACTTTGTCCACCATAGATCCCATGTTAGTAAGGGCTTTGTCAAATAAAAATGTCTCTGTGATGTTTCTTTCATAATTTTGTTGCCTTGTCACGTTTAAGATGAATAAATAGAATGTCAATTAGACTACAACTTCTCCCTGAGTTCTAATTAACAGTTCCTTCCCATTTTATTATTGCAGTCTAGATCTGAAACATAAGGAATAGCTTTTCTCTTGGTGTCCACTGCGTGGATCATTCACTTCATTAACGATAATTGTCCTTCACCCATGCACACATTTCAGCTAACAAGGTAGGTTTTGGCGACGGACAGTTAGTGGAGAGACGCTGTGCTTGAGCCTGAAAAGTGCATTGAATCATTTCCCACAAGCCATATCAGATATTATCTCGAGGTATCTAGCACGATTTGGCAAACCATGCATATCAAAAATCTCTCAAACAGCAACTGCTGTGTATGACTTCATACACAACGGTAAGGAGAAGTGGGCTGCAGGGCGGTGCGATAACTGTCGTAGTGTGGGAGCTGTACAGGAAAAGAAATAATTAACGAACAAATTAACACAACAAACAGAAGATTTACTTAACTTGTACTTCTCCAAGCATGCGAAGACTCATTACAAACAATGCAGCTACAGGCCGAGTCCAGCTTCTCAATTTCAACAAGGAACAGCCTCTCTGTACCAAAGCACGAACGACGGTGTTGGGGCTATGAATAGACGGCGTCTGCATAGCGTCACGTGGTGAAGTGGCTCCGAGCGCAAGTGCCGACCGGTGTGGTCGAGCGGTTCTCGGCGCATCAATCTGGAACCGCGCGACCGCTACGGTCGCAGGTTCGAATCCTGCCTCGGGCATGGATGTGTGTGATGTCCTTAGATTGGTTAGGTTTAAGTAGTTCTAAGTTCTAGGGGACTGGTGACCACAGATGTTAAGTCCCATAGTGCTCAGAGCCACTTATTCCGAGCGCAGGTGGGCCGTGTTTCTGCCGCCGGTCGTCCCATATCGCGGCAGCAGAGCGCGCTCGTAGCCCAGAGCTGCTGGAGAGATGGCTCAGCAGGCGCGTACCATTGGGTCCTCCAGTTCCCGTGTGACCGCTGTTGGCACCTAACGGAGACTTGCAGTTCCGTTACCAACTGTAGAACGCCAGTGGGGTGGTATCGATACATGATACCACAGCAACATCTTTCAACCGACTTTAAGTCGTATTACTAGGAGTTATTCAGCGGTCCATATTTGAATAGTGTGATTAAAGTATGGATTCTACATCGCCATAGCACGGTGATCAACTGTAAGTAGCTCACTGTATCATGTTAGTTCTTGTTAGGATCTTTTAAGTGATTTTTCTTCTTTACCACTATTCAATTTCTCGTACTGTGCTTGCCATATGTAAGGACTATCTTTTTTTTCAACCTCTAATCGGTCGTGAAATTAACACCAGCAAGCACAGTGTCTCTACTATGCCCGTCTATCACACCGAGTTCAAATGGCTCCAAGCACTATGGGACTTAACATGTGAGGTCATCAGTCCCCTAGACTTAGCTAAAGACACCACACACATCCATGCCCGAGGCAGGATTCGAATGTGGACTGAAGAGTCTAGAACCGCTTGGGCATAGCGGCTGGCTATCGCTCCAAGTCCTGCTTTTCAGTTCTGAGTGCGCAATGATCACGAAAGTAGTGTCTCTCGCCAAGTGTGAAGTCCTGCTGATAGGTTTCGCCTGATTTTATGCAGCCCACTTAACGTAACTATCAAACATTCTTTATTCAGTACAGTTCTCGGCCACATACTGCAGCTTCTATGTAGACACTCCTACAACATTTACGATGGATAGTGATTGATGATCCGCCATACAGCCTGGACTTGGCACCCTCTGATTTTCATCTCTTCGCCCACATGAACCACGGGCTACAAAGACAACATTTTGGCACAGACAACGAGCTGCTGACCAATGTAGGGAAGAGGCGGATATTGCAGGCGGCTTCCTTCTATGACGAGGCTATTGGAAAGCTGGTTCCACGCTACATCGCATATCTAAGTCGGAGCAGTGACTATGAAGGCAAGTAGCTGGAAGCTGTACCTAAATGTTGCATGTATAACATATTTGATTTTCACTGTGATTTGCGTTTCACAACAAATTAGAGGTTAAAAAAGCAGCCTTCGGTATTACTATTTTATGTATATAGATTGAAGCGGTGAGTGAAAATTTGTACCAAGGCCGGGAATCGAACCCAGGTCCACTGCTTACTAGGCAGGCCACTAAGCCATCTTGGCACAGTAGTTCACACAACTTCACTGACTACCATGGCACGCCTCCCTCCTCGATCCAAAGTCTCATTGCCATCCCAGTCTACTTTAAGTTCCTCCTTACACACGAATTGCCAAGGTTCTCCATGTTCTGGAACAGCATCTCAGCATCAAATATAAATGAGGGATCCAGGCTGAAACCCAGGTGCAGGTACTCATAAAAATGAAATGACACAATTTCAGATATTTTATTCGTCTCATACAGCTAAGAACTTCGATCAAGAAGAGAGGCATGCCAGCGTAATCCGTGCAGTTGTGTAAATTCTGTGCCAAAGTGGCTTAGTGGTATACGATCCTGCCTAGTAAGAAGGAGACCCGGGTTTAATTCCTGCCCTTGGTAGAAAGTTTTACTCGTTGCTTCAGTCTATATACATGAAATCATATCTGTGTGAGACCAGTAAAATCTGTAAATTTGTGTCATTCCTTCGTTATTACGTTGCACGGATATTCTGTTAAATTACGAGGGCAGTTCAATAAGTAATGCAACACTTTTTTTTCTGAAACAGGGGTTGTTTTATTCAGCATTGAAATACACCAGGTTATTCCCCAATCTTTTAGCTACACAACACTATTTTTCAACGTAATCTCTATTCAATGCTACGGCCTTACGCCACCTTGAAATGAGGGCCTGTATGCCTGCACGGTACCATTCCACTGGTCGATGTCGGAGCCAACGTCGTACTGCATCAATAACTTCTTAATCATCCGAGTAGTGCCTCCCACGGATTGCGTCCTTCATTGGGCTAAACATATGGAAATCCGACGGTGCGAGATCGGGGCTGTAGGGTGCATGAGGAAGAACAGTCCACTGAAGTTTTGTGAGCTCCTCTCGGGTGTGAAGACTTGTGTGAGGTCTTGCATTGTCATGAAGAAGGAGAAGTTCGTTCAGATTTTTGTGCCTACGAACACGCTGAAGTCGTTTCTTCAATTTCTGAAGAGTAGCACAATACACTTCAGAGTTGATCGTTTGACCATGGGGAAGGACATCGAACAGAATAACCCCTTCAGCGTCCCAGAAGACTGTAACCATGACTTTACCGGCTGAGGGTATGGCTTTAAACTTTTTCTTAGTAGGGGAGTGGGTGTGGCGCCACTCCATTGATTGCCGTTTTGTTTCAGGTTCGAAGTGATGAACCCATGTTTCATCGCCTGTAACAATCTTTGACAAGAAATTGTCACCCTCAGCCATATGACGAGCAAGCAATTCCGCGGAGATGGTTCTCCTTTGCTCTTTATGGTGTTCGGTTAGACAACGAGGGACCCAGCGGGAACAAACCTTTGAATATCCCAATTGGTGAACAATTGTGACAGCACTACCAACAGAGATGTCAAGTTGAGCACTGAGTTGTTTGATGGTGATCCGTCGATCATCTCGAACAAGTGTGTTCGCACGCTCCGCCATTGCAGGAGTCACAGCAGTGCACGGCTGGCCCGCACGCGGGAGATCAGACAGTCTTGCTTGACCTTGCGGCGATGATGACACACGCTTTGCCCAACGACTCACCGTGCTTTTGTCCACTGCCAGATCACCGTAGACATTCTGCAAGCGCCTATGAATATCTGAGATGCCCTGGTTTTCCGCCAAAAGAAACTCGATCACTGCCCGTTGTTTGCAACGCACATCCGTTACAGACGCCATTTTAACAGCTCCGTACAGCGCTGCCACCTGTCGGAAGTCAATGATACTATACGAGACGAAGCGGGAACGTTTGAAAATATTCCACATGAAATTTCCGGTTTTTTCAACCAAAATTGGCCGAGAAAAAAAATGTGTTGCATTACTTATTGAACTGCCCTCGTACATTGTTACTTAGCCTCAGACTGCATTTCTTAATGTGCATATTTATTTATTTGTGTCAGAAGTAACAGGACACAGACTGTGCTCATTTAAAAATATACATATTTGAATATATGAGTAATTCAGAGACGTATAAACGTAATAAAATGAACACATAGGGAAAAAAGAGTAAGAAATCAATATTTACATAATACGCACAGGAGTAAGAAATGAATTTTTACATAATAAACACATTTGCTCTCGTTGTATCCAGTATTTGGCAAAGTTGACTGCGTTGCTATAAGCCAGTTCCAGTCTTGTACAAGAGTATGGACAGAGATGACACTTCAGGAGATGGCTTCTGGTTTGTTCATCTCCACACTCACACAATGTGTCTCCGCATTGTGCGATGCACAGTTTCTTCCAGTTGTCCTTCGTTCTTGCAAAGCTGCAGCGCAGTGAGCTGTGCGTGGCTCGTTTTCCTGCCATCATGTATTTTACACCCTGTTTTTAACGTACTTCCACCTCACTGCGTGAATTTAAATTACTACTGTCACTGAGTTGCTGCTTTGCCTGACCGTGAGCGGCATTAGCAGCGGTTACCGATATATCCCCTCTTGTACTATCTTTGCTCGACTGGTGGTAGTTCGGGTTGCGAGTTTGTGTTGGCCAGTGAGTTGGAACGCGTCTGGAGGGCAGTCCGGACCTGCCAGTCGGGGAGTTGCAATGCGGCACTAGTGCAGTCGGGTTGGAGCAGCAGTGAGGTCTGCGTCCACATGGCTCGCCGGCCATTGCCGCCACGTATTACTTGAGCTGGGCCACGGTCTTGGTGGATCGTCGGTCGGTCGTCCAACCGGACGACGCGTTTTGGCTCGACGATCGTTCATGAGTGGGCTCTGTATGTGTGCATCGACTCCCGATTTGTCTTCGTGTGTGTTAAGTTACTGTTGGGTATCGTTCAGGTCTTCGTGCAAGTGTTTGTCACATTGTGTGTGCAATTGTCGTTATTTCCACTGGCGACGATTTTAGGCATTGTCGGCACTCTGGGAGGAGTCGGTCGGTTGTTGCGGACGAGGGAAGTTACCTCCGCGCGGTGCAGTCGGCTGGGGCCGCTGGCAGCCCCTGCGCAGTGTCGGAGCAAGTGTGGAGGTGTCCGATCGCTACGAGCTTCGTGGTTCACCGACTCAGGACGTCAAAGTTGAGTAGTGGTTTCAACTACCCAAGCCACGTTTATTCATGTTGTGGTGGTTCGCTGTTGGGGAGGTTTTCCGGTGAGCAACATCGAGTGGTTCTACTGCTGAGATTTGGCCGCCATGCGGTGCAATTAACTATTTTGATCGACTGCGATTTGAGTGCAGCAGTGGAATTTTCTGTTTTGTGGCGGGTAGTGTTATGGTTACCTGCCCTGTGCACTGACGTAAATTCAGGCAGTGTTCTTTTGAGCGAGTTAACTATTATCGTGTTTCAAATTCAAGTGTACCAGTGGAATTTTCTGCCTAGTGGCCGTTAGTGTTCCGGTTACCTGCCCTGGCCACTAACGTAATTTCAGGCACCGTCATTTACTCACCTGTTGTCGCTGTCCAACATGGTGTGTAATTTTGACAGCTAATACGTACTCCATTATGAATTATCAGGTCTGTAACATTGCCGGTTGAGGTTCTCATGTACTGATTGACGGGAAGCTAGTTGTTGTGTCGGTCGGTCCGTGGCTGTCCCCTGGTTGGGTTCCGACGGATCAAGTATAGTTGGGCTCACCACCTGTCTCACCTAAGAACGAGGGCAGACCGACCTCCCTGGAGGCCTTCTGAGTGCCACCGGTGTTTAATTATCTGTTGTCAGCTATTTTAACTTTTAGGCCTATGGTTATTGTTTGTTTCTTAAAATTTTGCAAAATTAATTTTAAATTTAGCTTTCAAGGTTAAACACTGCGACCTTCTGCCTTTAAAGATTATGGTAATGTATTATGAAATTTTGAAGTTTGATTGTGGCCCTCAGCCATTCGTATTGCACCTTGCTTATGTTGTTTCTTTAAATTATTTTATTGCTATCTTAATTGGATTTTTATCTTGTTTAAATTTCTTGTTGGAGGCCTTCAGCCGTGAAAGAATTACTAAATTACAATTAGAAGCAGAAGCTGACCTCAACCCTTGGCCCTTTCCACAACTCTATTACCTGTTCTGCCCAGCGAGTTTAACGGGTGTATCACGCAGTCTGTTGAAGGACTTCCATGTGCTCCATCCTTTTTGGTGACCAAGTGGCAGAGTTTCTTCAACTACGTCAAGCTCTGGATGGACAGGATGTCTTTTTTTCCACAGTTCAACCTTGGCTATACTTTGCTCTCTGTCAATGGGAACAGAAGACTGTAGGAAGTTCTTCCTGGACTTCAGTCGAAGTGGTGGTGGCTGATGTTCGTGCAAGGGGTGCTCGAGTCTAATATCGGATGAGGCTATACATGCAAGTGTATACAGCTTCTGTATTGGCGTTGGCTTCAGGCAGCCTGTGATCGGCCTGTAGGTTTCATTCAGGGCGGTGTCCACTTTTTTTGCATGTGCAAATGTATATTGGGCAAGGCAACTACTGTGACGTCACAAACTTGTTGCGAGGCCTATATTTACTTACATCAGAGCGTAGCGCAGGTCAGCCCACTCGTTAACCATCGCTTGCGATACCAGCGTCATCTTGCTTCGGATCCAGCAGCGCGAATCTATTAGAACGCAGAACTGTGTATCGAAGTTTATCGACAATTTTACATTGAGATATGACTACCATTCTGTATCGAACCTAGTGGTAATTTTTACGGTTCAGCGACAGTAACTTATACAGGGCTATTACAAATTATTGAAGCGATTTCATAAATTCACTGTAGCTCCATTCATTGACATATGGTCACGACACACTACAGATACGTAGAAAAACTCATAAAGTTTTGCTTGGCTGAAGCCGCACTTCAGGTTTCTGCCGCCAGAGCGCTCGAGAGCGCAGTGAGACAAAATGGCGACAGGAGCCGAGAAAGCGTATGTCGTGCTTGAAATGCACTCACATCAGTCAGTCATAACAGTGCAACGACACTTCAGGACGAAGTTCAACAAAGATCCACCAACTGCTAACTCCATTCGGCGATGGTATGCGCAGTTTAAAGCTTCTGGATGGGTCTGTAAGGGGAAATCAACGGGTCGGCCTGCAGTGAGCGAAGAAACGGTTGAGCGCGTGCGGCCAAGTTTCACGCGTAGCCCGCGGAAGTCGACGGATAAAGCAAGCAGGGAGCTAAACTTACCACAGCCGACGGTTTGGAAAATCTTACGGAAAAGGCTAAAGCAGAAGCCTTACCGTTTACAATTGCTACAAGCCCTGACACTCGATGACAAAGTCAAACGCTTTGAATTTTCGGCGCGGTTGCAACAGCTCATGGAAGAGGATGCGTTCAGTGCGAAACTTGTTTTCAGCGATGAAGCAACATTTTTTCTTAATGGTGAAGTGAACAGACACAATGTGCGAATCTGGGCGGTAGAGAATCCTCACGCATTCGTGCAGAAAATTCGCAATTCACCAAAAGTTAACGTGTTTTGTGCAATCTCACGGTTTAAAGTTTATGGCCCCTTTTTCTTCTGAGAAAAAAGCGTTACAGGACACGTGTATCTGGACATGCTGGAAAATTGGCTCATGCCACAATTGGAGACAGCGCCGACTTCATCTTTCAACAGGATGGTGCTCCACCGCACTTCCATCATGATGTTCGACATTTCTTAAACAGGAGATTGGAAAACCAATGGATCGGTCGTGGTGGGGGTTCATGATCAGCAATTCATGTCATGGCGTCCACGCTCTCCCGACTTAACCCCATGCGATTTCTTTCTGTGGGGTTATGTGAAAGATTCAGTGTTTAAACCTCCTCTACCAAGAAACGTGCCAGAACTGCGAGCTCGCATCAACGATGCTTTCGAACTCATTGATGGGGACATGCTGCGCCGAGTGTGGGAGGAACTTGATTATCGGCTTGATGTCTGCCGAATCACTAAAGGGGCACATATCGAACATTTGTGAATGCCTGAAAAAATTTTTTGAGTTTTTGTATGTGTGTGCAAAGCATTGTGAAAATATCTCAAATAATAAAGTTATTGTAGAGCTGTGAAATCGCTTCAATCATTTGTAATAACCCTGTATATAGCGACATTCCTGTGGACCTGGATTGTTTCGAAATTAAGTAATTTATCTTGTTCAATTTTTAATAAAGTGATCTAATATTTTGTGTGCGTTGTAATACCCCTTCGGGCTCTTCCAGGAGTAAATCTGGAATTGCTACAATGCCACTACAGATACGACATGTGGCCTCCTCCAGAAGTAAATCCAGAATTGCCACTACGCCTCTACAGTTAACATGTGTTGAACATCAGAGAACAACTTCCATAGTATCATATGGAACTGTAGAGGCTAAGAACTACACGGGAATACAGAGATTGGAATGCATCCAACAAATAACTGCGGACGTAGAATGCAAGTGTTACTGTGAGGAGAAGCGATTGGAAAAACAGCGTTTCAAAAGCACGCATTTTAATAAGAAATTTATTCAAATTAACCTTCAACTACGGTTTCCACTTCTGCCTTGACCTAGATGTTCTGGTGGCAAGTAAGATGCAGTCCTCGATATTGTCGCCGATTATTCGTACAGTCCTTGCGGAGACTGTGCGCCACTATTTAAAACAGAGTTCCATTACAGGCCGTATTTGTTACGGATTCTGTTCATTTTGATTCTTATATCTCTGCCAGTATCAGTAGGAGGAGAATTAACAGTCGTACTGTGCAAATCAAACAAAGCATTTCTTCGAATACGTGGTACATCCTCGAAAAAGGACGCTGTATTCCAGAAATTGGCGTTTAAGTCACTATACGAAAACAATAGTACATTTCTGTGGCTAAGACTGTCGGCCGCTGTGTGTGAGTACTGTAACTGGAAGGTAAGGTCGCTGACCCTGGCCTTTCTGTTTACAAAACTCCTTTCTTGCGTATCAGCCTACACTGGTTACTTGTATGTTAGCCCCAACTCTGGTTACAACAACGCACTTGTTGCCGAGGTGCCTCGTGGAACCATTACTGTTTGCAGGATCACCTGCTTAATTTATGTTATACTGGGGAGTATCGCAAAATATACAATACCTCGTATTAGCCTTCTCTCCCCTAAATTAAAATTTTTGTTTTAAACAACATTCTAGACTGAACTGAACGTCTAAATTCAAACATTTACTTTACTAAGAGGAAGCGTTTTGTTTTATTGACGTAAAATAATTTACGTCATCCCAAACTAAACTGTTTGAGAGTCAATTGCAGTAATATTAACACTAGCAGCTGTTGATTTATTTACACACAAATCATGTGAACCAATATACTTGATATATCAACTTAATACAAAGAGATAACAAATTCATACATGTAGACATAATTACGTGCATGTTTAGTTTGAGTAGAATTTATACACTGTGCGCATTGATTTTTTTGTGCGTGCAAACTCCCAAACAAGATAGCTAGTTACGCCAGAACGAATGTTACATTATTTATTCATTTACACACACAAGTGGCAGGCTGCACTCATCTCGAATGCATACACAGATACTATCAGGAGTTCTATTTACATTACGTCCCAAATTCATTCCCATTTGTTCGTCTCCACAATTTAGTTGACATCCTCCAGTACGAAAGAAGTCTTATCCTGGGCGTTGGATTTAGCAGGTGATGTGTTGAACTGCAGAAGAACGTTTCGGAATTTCGAAGAAGTTTGACTACTAGTTTAGGTTACAGTTTTATACATCACACGCTGCAGTGGAGTAACATACATTTACACGCTGATTTACACTTACGGCATGTCACCTGCTACTACAATGTTTTTAATGATATATCGACTTTAATTCGACTACGAGGGCGCGGTACATGTCCTGTAACCTTAGCGCTTCTCCTAGGAGAGCAAATCTTGTAATGAAAGTATGCAACGATTGTGACTTACTTTGGTTAGGAGACTTAACGAGCACGGACCTTTCTATTGATTAGGAGCAACTTGTACTATTTTTGGCCCCATTACAACTTGTATTCGTGCAGGGTCATTTTTTCGACACAAATAGTGTGCAATTAATGTTATCTCGGTTTACAGTAGTGTAATATTTTCAGTAAAATAACAAAGCAGAAGTTTAAGGTACACAGCTTTTATATATTTATCCAACAGTGACTAATCTAACCGGGCACGTTTAATACCGCCGTAGGATTTTCTGACTTTGTTTTTTGGACGTTTCCTGGCGAGGCTGCAAGCGCGGTCACTTCAGCGGGAGAATTTAAAACCCGTTGTTACTGTGTGGAAATCTCTGCATCCGGCTAAGACATTCATGCCTCATCTGAGTGCTGTAATTCACTAGCACAGGCTCAGAAGATTCTTTGTGTGAGAGTAAGTACAATATCGAGTTTCAGGCGATCGTGTATTAATTAGCAGAGTTGTAGCTACTCGGCGAGATCTTTTCAGACCAGCACATGGATCTCTGGAAATTCTCTGAAATTTTTTGAGCTATTCAAAATCCACTGAAGTCACTGAATTACTAATTAAGTAAATGAACAATGGCTAAATAGCAAAACTAAATAAACTAGTGCTTGCATGAGACGAACTAAAAATAATAATTATAATAATCCTAGAACAAACATTTTAATATAGAACTTAAAATAAATTTCTTAGATGAAACTCAGTGACGCCACATAGCTCATGTAGTTTAAGTAGTCATTTGCCGAAAAATTCCCTAATCAAGTTCGTAGACTTATTGAGAAACTTCGAGAGACAGGCTCAGTATTAGATGCCGAACGAACTGGTAAACGGGCTAAACTAGACGAACAGAAGTTGTTCCATATTGCTGACTAAGCAGCAGAGCCCAGCTAATCACTGAGCAAGTTGGCACAAGAAAAAGCTATCAGGCTTGCAACCACGCACAAAGCGGTTGGGCATACATTGAAATTATTTCCGTATAAAGCGATAGCAGTGCATGAATTGAAAGATGCGAATCAGCAAAAGCGAATCCAATAACTACAAATGGTTTTCATCTTGATACTGACATCCTTGATGCCGCATTTTATACAGACGGGACCGGGTTCCAGCACTCTGGTCGTGTTAACACACAAAACAAACGATTATGGTCGAAGTAGACTCCTCATTCTGTACTTGAAACGCCGTTGTATGATCAGAAATTTGGGTTTTGGGTGCAACATCCAGCCGGCGCGTTAGTGGGCCTTTATTTTTGAAGAAACCGCGAACAGTGAAAAGTGAGCGTTACTGTTAAGGATCCACGATTTCATTGGTCTGCTAGAGGAAGACCAGATCAGAAACTCATAATTTCAATAAACTGCCGCTACTGCACAAGCAGGTAACAACACTATGTATCTTCCGTAAGTTTATGGGGAAGGTGTCACATCAAAATACACTACTGGCCATTAAAATTACTACACCAAGAAGAAAAGCAGATGATAAACGGGTATTCATTGGACAAATATATTATACTAGAACTGACAAGTGATTACATTTTCACGCAATTTGGGTGCATACATCCTGAGAAATCAGTACCCAGAAGAAACACCTCTGGCCGTAATAACGGATTTGATACGCCTGGGCATTGAGTCAAACAGAGCTTGGATGGCGTGTACAGGTACAGCTGCCCATGCAGCTTCAACACGATACCACAGTTCATCAAGAGTAGTGAATGGCGTATTGTGACGAGCCAGTTACTCGGCTACCATTGACCAGACTTTTCAGTTGGTGAGAGATTTGGAGAATGTGCTCCCCAGGACAGCGGTCGAACATTTTCTGTATGCACAAAGGCACATACAGGACCTCCAACATGCGGTCCTGCAGGGATCGAACGAAAGAGCCACGGGTCGTAACACATCTGAAATGTAACGTCCACTGTTCAAAGTGCCGTCGATGCGAACAAGAGGTGACCGAGACGTGTAACCAATGGCACCCATACCATCACGCCGGACGATACGCCAGTATGGGGAGGACGAATACACGCTTCCAATGTGCGTTCACCGCATGTCGCCAAACACGGATGCGACCATCATGATGCTGTAAACAGAACCTGTATTCATCCGAAAAAATGACGTTTTGCGATTCGTGCACCCAGATTCGTCGTTGAGTACACCACCGCAGGCGCTCCTGTCTGTGAACAGCGTCAAGGGTAACCGCAGCCATGGTCTCCGAGCTGATAGTCAATGATGGTGCTTACGTCGTCGAACTGTTCGTGCAGATGGTTGATGTCTTGCAAACGTCCCCATCTGTTGACTCAGGGATCGAGATGTGGCTGCACGGCCCCATTAAGGCCATGCGGATAAGGTGCCTGTCATCTCGACTGCTAGTGATACGATCCAGCACGGCGTTCTGTTTACCCTCCTGAACCCACCGACTCCATATTCTACTAACAGTCATTGGATCTCGACCAACGTCAGCAGCAATGTCGCGATACGATAAACCGCAATCGCGATAGGCTACAATCTGACCTTTATCAAAGTCGGAAACGTGATGATACGCATTTCTTCTCCTTACACGAGGCATCACAACAACGTTTCACCAGGCAACACCGGTCAACTGCTGTTTGTGTATGAGAAATCGGTTGGAAACTTTCTTCATGTCAGCACGTTGTAGGCGTCGCCACCGGCGCCAACCTTGTGTGAATGCTCTGAAAAGCTAATCATTTGCATATCACAGCATCTTCTTCCTGTCGGGTCGAATTTCGCGTCTGTAGCACGTCATCTTCGTGGTGTAGCAATTTTAATGGCCAGTAGTGTATCTATGACCCCCCGGACCTTACTGCACCAGACTTTTTTTCTTTGGGCAGCAGCAAAATCTGAGTGTATCACAATAGCCCACGTACGCTTTGTGACTTAAGAACTTCCATAACTGCGTAGGTGAGAAGCATTGTACAGCCGCCCTGTGGACCTTATTTCCAAATAATTATGTTGTTAACTGCACAGCAACTTTCCGAATACTGTGTATGAGGCTCTGTTAAAAATAGTAGTTGATCTCATACTTCAGCTGTTATAAACCTTAAAATTTGTGTACGTCAAAACATCTGCTACATTGTACATATGGTTCTCGGGCGAGACGTCGGATGTCATAGTGAAAACTCCACAATATTTCGTCAGCGCAACTGGCCGACATCTTCAGGTGCGACGAAGATGTCGGCCAGTTGCGCTGACGAAATATTGTGGAGTTTTCACTATGACATCCGACGTCTCGCCCGAGAACCATATATACAACATGTCTGTCGGGAAAGCCTCAAGCAACACATCTGCTACATTATCCACTATAATTCAGCAAAAGACGCGAGTCGATAAATTTACTTGTTTGGGTACCCCTTGGGTGGTTTGTGTTGGCTGTTTCAACGTTAATAAAAGGACGGAAGATAGGGTGTAACGTGCCGTCGGCAACTATATCATTCGCAATTTAGCCGCGCGGAATGGCCACGCGGTTTGAGGCGCCTTGTCACGAACTGCGCGGCCGCTGCCGCCGGAGGTTCAAGTTCTCCCTCGGGCATGGGTGTGTGTGCTGTTCTTAGTTAAGTTAGTTTAAGTAGTGCGTAAGTCTATGGACCGATGACCTCAGCAGTCTGGTCCCATAGGAATTCACAAAATGTAAAATGACAACGAGACCATTAGCGACGGAGCACAAATTTTAATTGAGAAAGGAAAGAGAAAGAAGTCGGCCGAGATCTTTCAAAGGGCACTAGATCTGCGTATTTATCGCCTTGCCGAATAACACATTCTACAAGAAAAATAAGCATCTCATTTGACGGTAGCGTTATTTAAAAAACGAGCTTAACATCTAAACACTACAATTCGCGTTAAATAGCTTTCATCAACTGAATAAACAGATAAGTGGTACGCAGAAGTTACACGAATTAAAAATGAGTCGGCTATCTATGAGTAAACAAATTTTCGCAACTTATGTTCTGCCAACTTTATTTCGAACTTCTACGGCCGTAACTCTTATTCCAGTGTACAGCGACTTTTTTTGCGAATGAAGCATCGTTTAGAAACGAAGGACAAATCAGTCTTCAAGATATGCACAACTGGTCAGCTGAGAGTCCACGGTGGACAAACATCAATGCTGGTTTGTCAGACCACAGCCTTTTCAGTGATCCCTGTGTTATAGCTGGATTTGTAAATAGGCACACGTATCTGTAGTTGCTAAACGCGTAGTTGTTGGAAGATTTCCCACTGGACATAAAACGGTAGATGTATCAACAAGACCGATGGCCTGGGCCAAAGAACTATAAGTCTTAATAGAAAATTTTGAGATCACTGCATCAATTGTTTGGGAAGCACATACTGGTCTGCATGCTTATTAGACGTAATATCTGTAGACGTATCTGGGGTACAACAAGAGGGCTACAAGGAAACACCGACGACTCCCGAGGACATGAAATGCCATATTAGACACGCCCATGCTGTGATTGGTCCAGACGATATTCAGCGTGGTGTTGTCTGTCCCGAATCGCTTTATAGATCACCATCAGTGCTTAAGGTCATCATTTAGAAAAAAAAATGGTTCAAATGGCTCTAAGCACTATCTGAGGTCATCAGTCCCCTAGAACTTAGAACTACTTAAACCTAACTAACCTAAGGACATCACACACGTCCATGCCCGAGGCAGGATTCGAACCTGCGACCGTAGCGGTCGCGCGGCATCGTTTAGACCCTTGATATAAGAGTCATAACAATAAACTGACGAGCCGTATAAGATCCAAATGTTTGATTAGATTTGGCATTCTTGTCAGGAGAGGACACATGACAAAAATAGGGGAAAGCATCAGAAATCACAGTGTTTCATTTTTTGAAATTTCTTTCACGTAAAAATTATATTCTCTCTCTCTTTTTTTAAAAAAATAAGAAAGCCATCGCACTACTAAGGAATTTTGTAAGTTGGTCACGAATTGATATTTGTCTAAGTATCGACGGAATGTGCAAAATTGTAAACTTTGGCGGCCGACGGATGAATGTGTGATGCTACAGTTCAGTTTCACCGCAAGGGGAGTAAAAGGGGGACACGTCAGCACCAGGGCAGATGCCAATATTCGACGATGCTCCCAGGAATGGCTGAACCATGGCCGAACACAGTGTCGAGAAGGAAGCAGTCGACCAAGAGAGACGACAGAAGGTGAGGACCGAGCAATCGTCAGAGAGGCACTCAGAGCCCCGGATTCACCATTATCATCGATCCGACGCTCAACTGGTGCTTCAGCGAGCACAAGGACCACTAACACGCAGCTCAAAAAGTGGGGACTGAGGTCACGATGTCCCTTGCGTCGATAACCATTGACAACAAGCCCGTTTGCTGTGGTTTTGCGCGCATTTGATCTGAAATCTCATTGACTGGAGGAGAATTGTGTTGAGCCCCGCTTCGAACTGAACCCCGAAAACAAGAGAAGAAGTGCCTGGAGATGCTCTGGACAGCAGTCGATATCAACCTAACGACCACCTGATGTACGGCATAGCAGGACCCCTGTGGCTGTCATCAGTGGCACAGTCGCACCACAGCGTTACGTCGACGATATTCTACACCCCTTTTTGTTGCCCTTCATGGTATGCCATCCTGGGCTTACATCGGCAAGACAATGCCCACCAGCACCGGGAGAGAGTTTCTACTAGAGATGGGTTGTTCGCGAACTAACGGGTCCAAAGGAACCGTTCACCTAGATGAACGGAAGGTGCGAGAAACGAATTCTAAGGAACGGTCTTTCATAGCTCACATCGGTCGCGGCTTTCTACTTATACGAGGGGCGTTTGAAAAGTTCGTGCAAAAATTAAAACTACTTACGTGTCTGGGGTAAACCCTTTTTACTTTTCGACATAGCCTCCTCTTAGACCTATACACTTCGTCCAACGCTGTTCTAATTTGTTGATCCCTTCTGAATAATAGGAATTGTCCAAGTCTCCAAAACAGCTATTAGTTGCTGCTCGTTTGAATAAAATTTTTGTCCCGCCAGCCATTTCTTCAAATTGGGGAACAAATAGTAGTCCGAGGGAGCCAATTCTGGAGAACAGGGGGGACTGTGAAAAAGAGTTGGAATCCTATTTCCATTAATTTTGCGACCACAACTGCTGAGGTGTGTGCTGGTGCATTGTCATGATGGAAAATGACATTTTTGCGGTCCAATCGCCGGCGTTTTTCTTGCAGCTCGGTTTTCAAACGGTCCAGTAGCGATGAATAGTATGCGCTTGTAATAGTTTTACCATTTTCCAGATAGTCGATGAGAATTATCCCTTGCGAATCTCAAAACAGTCGCCATAACCTTTCCGGCCGAAGGAAAGATCTTCGCCTTTTTTTTTTTTTGGTAACCCATTGTTTAGATTGTTCTTTGGTCTCAGGAGTATAGTAATGTATCCATGTTTCATCCACAGTGACGAAACGACTCTTAAAGTCCTGCAGATTCTTCCTGAACAGCTGCAAACCATCCTTGCAACACTTCACACAATTCTGTTTTGGTCAAGCGTGAGCAATCGCAGAACCGATCTTGCGGATAGCTTTCTCATGTGCAAATGCTTATGCAAAATATTAAGTACCCGTTAATTCGAGACGCCCACAGCACTAACAATCTCACACGCCTTAATTCTTCTGTTATCCATCACCGTGTCATGGATTTTATCAATGGTTTCTGGAGTCGTAACGCCCACAAGGCGTCCAGAACGTTCAGCATCACTTGTGCCCATATGGTCACACCGAAAATTTTGAAACCACTTATAAACTATTCTAATCGAAGATGCAAAGTCACCGTAATGTTTATCAAGCTTCTCTTTATGCTCCTCATCCGTTTTGCCTTTCATAAAGTAATGTTTAATCACCACACGGAATTCTATTTCGTCCAATTTTTGACAATCACTCGACTTCCTTGGTGCACACGAATGCCAAACACGAAGAAATAGCCCAATATGGCTGAAACTTGGTGTGCGCTCTTTCCAAAGATGCTACTAACTAAACATGACCTCGATACGCGCCGGTGGTGCCATCTCTCGGACTTTGCACGGACTTTTCAAACGCCCCTTGTTGTTCCCGGGAGCTGGAAACGGTCGGTCTCCTTCCGGCAGCGTCACTTTGGCCGGTCTCGTTCCCGTCTCTATCTCGGTCTCCGTCGGCCGGACTCGTCCTTCTTCGCGTGGCCGCTCGTCGCAGTTCCACTGCCGACTGCGCCCAGTTAGTTCAGTATAGAGATGTCGGTACGTTCGCGGCGCACGCCCATTCTAGATCTGCTTCAAGCTTTTCTTGAACTCTGGACTTCTGGTTCTTTTCGTATTCTGTTCAGCGTCCACGACCGGTAATAAAAATGTATTTTGTAATTACGTAAATTACATAAAAATTACATTGTATGTAATACATACATCTTTCTAGGTAGCAAAAGGGCATATCAGCTTACTTCGTTATTTCGACATACTTACAAAAATGCAAGTTTTTCGTCATTACACGTGCAAAGAAAGTCGGCACGGAACACACGAGTGGCCATTTCCCATCTTTTTTTGATCCAGGGTAAAACAGCGTGGGCTGGGCCCCCAAGATACGAGATATGTTGCACCGTGTTAGAGACGACATTGCTCTTCGAGTGTCCGGTGTGTATAGTGTACCGTGTGAATATGGCAGCATCTATAACGGACAAACAATTCGCACGGATCGTTGTGCTGAACACAAGCGCCATATAAAACAAAGCGAGCTTGACAAGTCGGCCATAGCGGAGCATTGCCTAGACAACGGACATAAAATACAGTTCGAAAATAGAAAAGTGTTGGATCATGCATCTACATATTGGGACTCCGTTATAAAGGAAGCGGCCGAGATTCGTTTAAACAACAATTTCAACAGAGAGCAGGGGTACACACTCAGCAGGGCATGGGGACGGGCGCTGGACATCGACAGAAAGCAGAGACAGATGCGCGACGCGGGAGCGGCAGTTTCAAACGTGGCGCCTGCCCCTGGCGCCACCTGGCGTCACCGGTGCTGCCCGGGTCGACTTACGCACGCGCGCCACATTGGATCTATCTGATTGGCCGCTGATGATGTCATCATGCCTATATAAGGGCTCCTTCAGTCAGTGAACTCATGACGACGATGGCGGAAATGGTCATCGAAAGCTCGAGGATTTTATTCGAATTGACGCTGCTTGAAAACCGAGAACGTTTTATTCAGGATATGATAACTTCAGAGTATTATTTCCGTGGTACAGGGTGGCGCACGAAAAGTCGGCCCGAGTACTAGACTGCTCATTGTCGCCCACCAATCGTCATCTGTTGTTTCGAAGTCGTTGTTTGCATTAGCTTGTTTTGCTATTTCTTTACTGCGCAATTGTTACGTGTTTATCTACTCTGCTCGTAGCGGTCAACAAATCGTGCGCAGTTGGGGAGCAGTCTGTACTCGGGGCCGGTTTCTCGTGGGCCACATATTATTTCACTGCAATCAGCCACATAACGCTACAGGTGGCTAAACGAGAGGTTTTGCAGAATCACGGAAATTACTTCTGTAAGTGTGTGAGAGTTCCATAATGAATAAAAACTCTGTACTGCAGGGGGAGTTCTAGGCGCCTTCCACCCTTCAGTCACCTATGCTACTAATTTTCAATTTTTCGTAAGAATCATATAGCATGCACAAATGAACGGTGAACGAGTAAAAATGAACGGTGATCTAGTAAAAATGAACGGTTCCCAAAAAAAGAGCGATCACCAGTGAACTAGTTCCCAAAGGTGAAAGAGTTTGCCCATCTCTAGTTTCCACCGCTTGTCTTCGTGCTTGCCAGACCCTACCTTGGGCAGCCTGGTCGACCGATCTCTCCCCAGCTGAGAACGTTTGGAGCGTTATGGGCAGGGCCCTCCAATCAGGTCGGGATTTTGACGACCTAACGCCTCAGTTGGACAGAACTTGGTGAACCATGATTTATTTTCAAAGAATATACTTAAGAATTTATTTTATTTACTAGAGATTCATCAAGAACATTAACACAGTTAATCACACTATGTAAGCGTAGAAGTAGTTGCCAGGGAGTATCTGATGAAATCACAACTAAATTCCTTTTAACAAATGGGAATTTATTCACTTTAATAGTGCCTAAAAGCATTTTTTTTAAGAAACAGATTTAAAATTATAATCAGAAAGCACCCTCTAAAAACATCAAGTTAAAATTTATTCCAAGGCAGAGAGAAACAAGTTTTGACTGTATGTGCTCCCTTTTGACACGGCCGTAGTTACGACCGCTCACAAAAGCCTCTGAAAGACTACACTGGTGCAAATCTGTAACACACCAGATTACTTTAAACTAAAAGTTTTAACAATTTACACAAGCACACAAACTATGCACCCCCGTAGGAGGGATGGAAATGGTAGTAAACACTAACAATTAAAATATTAATTTTGCCACCGAAGGTGCAACTTGATTTTAACTTCTAAGAAAAGTCTTACAGTGAAAGGGTGGCAACTTTATATACCAAAATGATCATTTAAATAAAAGCCCATGAAATACAATCTTATATAAAATTATACAAGGTTGGCCAAACAAGTTAAGATGCTCTACAGTACACAGATACCGCCTCTCAAGATCATAGGCAAGATGAACACATATTTCAGGTATTTGGCCGTTACACTCCATGCAATAAATTCGTTAACACGCCAAATCCGACAAACATGACACAGGCAGCTCCGAACGACAGACAGATACTAACTGCCTAACAAATGCGGACGAGAGACAGACCAGCAAGCTGGGGGCGAGAGACTGACCCAGACTGACCCCTGGTGAGTTTTTTTTTCCTTTATTGTAATTTTAGCACCTCATACAGGCGGGCTGTCAGCAGCATAGTACGCCGCTCTCCCTGGCTAGCTCATAGCGCCCCTTAAATGCACGTGAACAGGCAACCATCCCCCTTTCCCACCAGAGGGGGACACCAAAGCCGCGATTGCCACAGCGGCGCCACCGCCAGAAACGGAGGGCGACTGCTTCACACTACGCGCTGCGGCGCGCTCTTCAAAACAGCAATTTTTACCACGGATCACTTGGCACGATATCCCTCAGGAGGACATCCAACAACTCCATGAATCAATGCCAAACCGAATAACTGCTTGCACAAAGGCAAGACGTGGGCCAACGCGTTACTGACTTGCTCAATTTGTGGAGCTCTTTCACTTGAATAGGCCATCCAGCTTTCTTTAAATTGTAATCATTTGTTCGTCTGTATCCTTTGTTATGCCCATCCGGCTTGGATCTCCACCCCCCCCCCCCTACCTTTTATAAATCCCTCCAAATCCTTGAACGTCATGCTCTCCGCCTCGCCTATCGCATCCGTCTCCCCTCCCCCACGCGGATCCTGTACGATCTCATCCCCTTCCCCCACCTCCTCCTTTTCCTTGAAAGGATACGGATCCTGTACACCTCCCGCAAACTCGATCCTCCTCACCCGCTCGTCTCCCCGATCCTCCCCCCACTCCCGCCCGCTGCCGCGCCTGTATTCCCACGTCCCGCCCGGTCTCCATCTCTCCACCCTCCTTACCCTCTCCCAAGGTGGCTTCCGCCAGCTCCCCCTCCCTGATGATGTCCTCCTCCCCTCCATCTACCCCTCCTACCAACTTTAATCCTCCCTCCCTCTTCCTGTATCTGTTCCTTTGGGCACCCTCCATCCCATCCCTCCCCTCCCCTTCTCCCCACTTCACCACCGGGCCTCCCCTCCCCTTTCCTTCTACTCCTCCTCCCCTCTCCTCAGCCATTGGCATCTCTGTTCTCCCCTCTCCACCCTCTCCACCCGCCCTCACCCTTCTTCCCCTCTTGGCAGGTCCTCGGACTCACACACACTACGTGGACTTTCGCGCGCCGTAGATCATCGCCATCTGTGTCTCGTGTGTGTGACGTCGTTTAGTGTTTTTAGTGTCCGCCGTCACGCTTCTCCGTTCACTTGTGCCATCGGACTCATCAGTGTTGTGTGCGCCGTGTCAACGTGTTTTCAGTGTCTTTCTCGTCGAGTGTGAACGGCTCCATGTTTTTTGTGTGACTGTGCCCACTATTTTTTGCCCGTCACTATGTTCATTTTCATTCTCCATTCTTGTACTGTGATTGTCTATGGCTGAAGAGCGGCGTAGCATGCCGCTGCCAGCCTCTCTGAATGTTCAGGTGTTAAAATAACAATAAAGTAATAAAAAAAAATCGTCTGTACATGTCTATCAGTTCTCCTGATTTCCGTCGCATACGGATAATTCCTTCGCGGTGGGTCATCTTTTTTTCTGTCTTAGAGTGTACAAACATATATCTCCATTTTGTGCCGTGCTCTTCATTTGTAAAGTGCGACTGGCATTCTGCAGTCAGTCCTGTCCCCACAGAGAGCGGTGCAGAGACACCTCGGCAGGCTTCGAGACGCCGGCGCCGGCCGCGGTGGCCGAGCGGTTCTAGGCGCTACAGTCTGGAACCGCGCGACCGCTACGGTCGCAGGTTCGAATCCTGCCCCGGGCATGGGTGTGTGTGATGTCCTTAGGTTAGTTAGGTTTAGGTAGTTCTAAGTTCTAGGGGACTGATAACCTCAGCAGTTGAGTCCCATAGTGCTCAGAGCCATTTTTTGAGATGCCGGCGTTATCTGAGACACAGATACGGCTCGGCGTGACGCAGGTCGTGGCCCCAGCCGATAGGGGCTGGTGCGAGCGCGGGTGGCGTACACCTGGCTGGCGGATACACGGCTACTGAATGCGCTATCTCGCTGTGGCACAGAAACCGCCTCCGTTGTGCTTTCCTAAGGAGCGCGTATCGCATATCGCCAACCCACAGCACAGGAGATTGCGTGCCGCACAATGGTCACACATAAAACCCGGCAGCGAGTACCGGTTGCACTTTTGCTCCCTACTTCACTCTTTTTATAATCTAGATGTCAGAACCCGCCAACTTCCCACACAATACTAATAAACAGTCACGTAATACAGTGCTCTCTTAAATTTCTGTTATTGCGATAAACCCACGAAACCTACATACAAATCCCGCCTTAATTCACGAATAGCTTTCCTTCTTAAATTACGCACAATAAAATTTCCGTGCAGGTCACAACATCATTACTGTTCTCAGTGTACAGTGCTCGGGCAAAAATATAAAAATGGTTCAAATGGCTCTGAACAGTATGGGACTTAACATCTGAGGTCATCAGTCCCCTAGAACTTAGAACTACTTAAACCTAACTAACCTAAGGACATCACAGACACCCATGCCCGAGGCAGTATTCGAACCTGGGACCGTAGCAGCAGCGCGGTTCCGGACTGAAGCGCCTAGAACCGTTCGGCCACACCGGCCGGCACAAAAATATACAAGCAACAAAAATACAACACATTATGTACAAGGGTTGGAACTTTAATGTGACATCTATTTATTTACAGCTCGTACAAAATAGATATCTGTTTCAAAATTTTACTGACCTTCAAAGTAGTCACCAGCATTGTGTATAACCCGTTGCCAGCGATGTGGAAGTCGTAAGATACTCTTAGCAGTGCCAGTTGTGTTGACAGTTTGAGCGGCGCAGTCTATTGCCCGACGAATTTGTAGCAGTTCTAAAGCGAATGCCGTGTAGTGTTACCTTCAGTTTAGAACTCGAGTTGAACTTACGAGGGCTTAAGTCAGGGGAGTGCAGTAGGTGGCATAGCACTTAGCAACCCCATCAGTCACAGCTTGCACTGTACGTGCTTGGGCATTGTCCTGCAAAATGATGGTCAGGTACCTGCAGTAAGTGTTATCACTTCTGTCTCTATGCTGTTTATTTTTGGAACACAAACTACGATCCTGGTTCCAGTCTCGGTTCGGCACACAGTTTTAATCTGCCAGGAACTCTGATTGTTGAGAAAAAGATAGCACAACATAAGAAGACTCTTATTACAAAAATCACAAACATATCTCTACAATTCCTCCAAGTACAAAACAAGAAAATATTACATATCACTTTTCTTCTCCGTATTAAAATATTCCAGATGGTTTTTCGCAGATTCACAAATACAGATATCTTGTCTGAAGAACTCAGCTGCTCTCTACCGTGCCTCAAATAAGAATGCGTAGAGTTGCACAACAGACGGACCAGCAAGTCAACCACAGATAAAACTAAAGTCAGAGTCAAGGATCTTATTCGCTACACATGCAGTGCGCTCATTCATCTTTGTCCCAGTACAGTACAGGCAAATTATTTACAACAGCAGAAAACGTATGAGAACCTTGCGCATCCTACGTGACAGTTCTGTCAGAACGGTTACGTCAGACGCTAAGCTTAGCATCGATATCTGTTTACTTGACTAATTGCTCATACACCTGTGTTCTTTGAAAATTTATTAAATCAGGTGCAACACGATTTCGGAATTCTTAAATTTTACGTTGAGGCACCTTCTAGAGTTTGCCAAAAAACGAACTGGCAAGCATAGTGCCGGAACCTCAACCTACGTGGGTGCACGAGAGCGTGAGAGGGGACAGTGAGCAAAGCTGACAGCAAATCAGTCAAGCAAGCTGTACATTGGAGCCCGAGTGCGTATCTGGGAAAGGCAGCTGCAGCTCCTCAGTCGCCCCCAACCCTAGATAAAAAATGACATTCGCATTCCGTACTCACACAATGCCCTGGCGAGCACAGACGAGTGTCAGTTCTGTACCCGTCTGAAGAAAGCCAGAACACGGAGTGGCTTTTAATCTCTGCTACTGTCAAAATAATCAGAAACCTGCTATAATATACGTGCACCATAAAATCATCGGAAAACTATACACGTTGCTGAAAAATATTGCATCGAACGACTACAGACAACAGCAAAAGTTGAAATATCTCCGTATAGAACGTCAGGACGTGATTCAAGATCCAGTGTAAAAACCTTTACAAATTATTTATTATGTAAAACATGAATAAATGCGACTGTTTGCAGATGTACTGATGAAGGCAATAAAGCCGACAGAAACTTATATGTTGTTATTGTGGTCTTCAGTCCCGAGACTGGTCTGATGCAGCTCTCCATACTACTCTATCCTGTGCAAGCTTCTTCATCTCCCAGTACCTACTGCAACTTACATCCTTCTGAATCTGCTTAGTGTATTCATCTCTTGGTCTCCCTCTACGATTTTTACCCTCCACGCTGCCCTCCAATGCTAAATTGGTGATCCCTTTATGCCTCAGAACATGTCCTACCAACCGATCTCTTCTTCGAGTCAAGGTGTGCCACAATTTCCTCTTCTCCCCAATTCTATTCAATACCTCCTAATTAGTTATGTGATCTACCCATCTAATCTTCAGCATTCTTCTGTAGCACCACATTTCGAAAGCTTCTATTTTCTTCTTGTCCAAACTATTTATCGTCCATGTTTCACTTCCATACATGGCTACACCCCATACCAATACTTTCAGAAACGACTTCCTGTCACTTAAATCTATACTCGATGTCAACAAATTTCTCTTCTTCACAAATGCTTTCCTTGCGATTGCGAGTCTACATTTTATATCCTCTCTACTTCGACCATCATCAGTTATTTTGCTCCCCAAGTAGCAAAACTCATCTATTACTTTAAGTGTCTCATTTCTTAATCTAATTCCCTCAGCATCACCTGATTTAATTCGAATGCATTCCATTATCCTCGTTTTGCTTTTGTTGATGTTCATCTTATATCCTCCTTTCAAGACACTTTCCATTCCGTTCAACTGCTCTTCCAGGTCCTTTGCTGTCTCTGACAGAATTACAATGTCATCGGCAAACCTCAAAGTTTTTATTTCTTCTTCATGGATTTAAATTCCTACTCCGAATTTTTCTTTTGTTTCCTTTATTGCTTGCTCAATATACAGATTGAATAACATCGGGGAGAGGCTACAACCCTGCCTCACTCCCTTCCCAACCACTGCTTCCCTTTCGTGCCCCTCAACTCTTATAATTGCCATGTGGTTTCTGTGCAAATTGTAAATAGTCTTTCGCATCCTGTATTTTACCCCTGCCACCTTCACAATTTGAAAGAGAGTATTCCAGTCAACATTGTCTATAAATGCTAGAAACGTAGGTTTGCTTTTTCTTAATCTATCTTCTAAGATAAGTCGTAGGGACGTATTGCCTCACATGTTCCAACATTTCTACGGAATCCAAACTGATCTTCCCCGAGGTCGGCTTCTACCAGTTTTTCCATTCGTCTGTATAGAATTCGCGTTAGTATTTTGCAGCCGTGACTTATTAAACTGATAGTTCGGTAATTTTCAGATCTTTCAACACCTGTGTTTTTGGGTTGGAATTATTATATTCTTCTTGAAGTCTGAGGGTATTTCGCCTGTCTGATACATCTTGCTCACCGGATGGTAGAGTTTTGGCAGGGCTGGCTCTCCAAAGGCTGTCAGTAGTTGTAATGGAATGTTGTCTACTCCTGGGGCCTTGTTTCGACTTGAATCTTATATAGAAGAATGAAATATCAAACAGCGTACTGCCTACCAATTCTCTGCATAATGTCCTAATGTGACTACAATAAGACCATTGCGTGGAGAGGGTGGAGAACTTCATCAAACCAGTCATCTGACTGAAGACCACTAAAAAAAACAATATTTAAACGTTACTTGCCTGAAAGCAAAATAATATGTACAAATCCCGTACCATACCTTGTCAGCTAAGTACATAGTTGAAAGGTCTCTGTTGGATTCCTTTCATGTTAATTTCTTAAATATGTTGTCATTTACGGCATAAATTCCTCTTCTAAATTTACTGTGGTGGTTCTGACTATCAGGGAGGAGACTGAGCAGTGGAACGTGTTACTTTTACACATAAACAAGAACGATCTGTCACACTACTACACTTTAAAGCACAGTTTATATGTAATTCATATATATAATTCATGTCACACAGTCTCATACGGAACCTACATCCGCTTTCTTTTATATGCTGTATATGATAAGATACTGTCATCCCCCTTCCCTTCTGTGTGAGAGGATGAATGAGCAAATGTATTTGTAGTTGCATGCTGGATGGTAGCAGACAAGCCTGTCTGCTAGAGAACAGTAGGACCAACGTCGGAACAGGTAGCTACGCTTTCTAAAAGCAGAGAGGTTTCTATGCTTAGTATGGTCCTGTCCGTCCCTTGTCATGTTGGTATAGGAAGCTGTCTCTCTGGTCACTTCCATTTTTTTATACAGAAGCACCCTTGGTAGGAGTCCAGGTCTGTCTGTCCGCGGCGAGCGTCTGAAGTGGTAAGATCTCCGGCTAAGCGCGTGTCTGCTAAGTCCGTAGGACAATGGATTTCTTAAGTTCAGCCTAACTGAAAATTTAATCACCTTTATTTCAGGTTTAACTCTAAAATATCTAATGTTGTCTTAAATTGCTACGCAGTGTAATTCGAGTGTGAAGTTCAGAATATATTCCGGTAGTTGCTTTGTCACTACTTTGTGAGTAAAGCGGAACCACGTGTTGATCAGTAACTCTAACTAAGATCATCAATCTTAAATGCGAATGTGCGTGAGATTATAACGTCTCGTCTTGACAATATTTTTCAATATAGCAACTTTTCTTTATGTTCAACCCAAGTGGGGTGTACTTTGTGAGACCAGTACCACGTGCTTATACAATTGTTTGACCCATCAGGTTAATAGTAAGACGATAGTAACCAGTTCGAGGTTTTTCTTTTGTAAATTGCTTTTCGATCTAATTTATTTTAATTATCAAAATTATTGTGGAGTTACACTCTTTGTGTAAACCAAGTTGACCACGTGAAGCATGTGGTGTAATCATCAAAGTGGTCCTCAGCTATTCTTTTCGGGAAGATATCACAGAGAGTTAGTATGAATTTAGTATACCAGTGTGTGGTAATTACATGGCGGACAGGATCGCGCTACGAACGTAACTTCTTTGGGTGAAAATTGAATCGGTTGGTTGTGGTTAATTTCCTCTTGCATATATTTCAACGTTCTTCGTGAGTTATTTTATGAATGCAGTGTTGTATGCAGTCTCCCAATCTTGGCTCCATATTTGATGTGTTCCGTAAGATTACAATCTCACATTTTCACAATCCTAAATAAGGCACCAGTTTAGTTGTGAATCAAGTTTAATATGCTGAAATTTCAATGATCAATGTTAAAATAAATCTCCAAATATAAACTGATTTATTTCTTTTTATTTAAATTCTCTTTTTTATGTATATATATCACCGGTTATCGTATGACTATTAAAAGATTATAATTAATGTTAGTGTGGTTGGGAATTTGGTAAGCTAGACTGGATACCTGGTGAAACAGTTGCGCAGTAATGCAAGGTTAACTTCCCAGACAGCTCACAGCATTTAACCCGCTTTTATTGTCTATCAGCACCGCTTTCATAACAAATTAAAGCAACAACGTTACATAGATAGAGCAGGTACCTACTGTGAAGTGTCAGCGTTACCACTGGTGCTGCATCGGTAGCAGACGGACAGCAGCAGACAGCCAACATGTATGTGGACCAGTCACCTGCGTAATTCTGCTGCTGCATTAATCGTGGCACAGTGTTCTGCAGTGTAGCGGTCTGCCGTAGCGGCGGCATGGATTGCTACGTGCTGTGGCGTAAAGCAACGCTTCACAGCCGGGTACGTGACGGGAACTGCAGACCTGTCACAATACACCTGGCCAGGGCAAGTATAATGCCACCAGTTCATCCGGTAGCTTTACTTCATCGGCGTCGTGTTATTTGTCTGGCGCATTGTCTGTGCCGGTCATCAGCCACATGAGCAGCCAAGCAGTTACAGCTTCATTAAGCAGCTGAACAAACTTGGCAAAGCCGCTGCTCTAGGAGCAGTCAGCTAGCTCCGACAGTTCCAGCCTCCGATCTGGTAGTGCCAGCGTGAGGCCTCTCATTGGCTGCCGTTGCCTGGTACCCCGGCCAGCGTCCGAGAGTCAGGGATTCGACTGTGGATGCCTGCACGCGCATGAGAGCCATATTGTGCCACGGTCATAGTGTGTTGCGGAGCGGAAACGCGTCTCGAGGCAGTCTTAACCGCCAAATGCTGTTACGTCGTCTCAGCAGATCCACCTACTGCTGCCAGCCACGGTCAGTTGACATACAAGTTTTTTCTGAAAAGCCGAGGCCTCGACGCTGGGATCGTGGAGTTACTTCAAACTTTTTTAGTAGGCCATTGAAAGTACATGATGAGCAAGTACTAAGGTGCCCTACTCTGGCAATTCCGAGAAAATCTCAAGAGAAGTTTTACGCATCTGTGCCGGCCGGAGTGGCCGTGCGGTTCTAGGCGCTACAGTCTGGAACCGAGCGACCGCCACGGCCGCAGGTTCGAATCCTGCCTCGGGCATGGATGTGTGTGATGTCCTTAGGTTAGTTAGGTGTAATTAGTTCCACGTTCTAGGCGACTGATGACCTCAGAAGTTAAGTCATATAGTGCTCAGAGCCATTTTTTTACGCATCTGTTATGTACCCAATGTATCTGTGCGAAAGTGCCGCCCGGAAGATGGCAGTGTGGTCACGCGGTTAGCTTTCGCGCTCAGCGAGAGGGTCGCGGACGAGGCGACGGTTCGAATCCCGACAACACCTAACAGCCGGCGCGGTAACTCAATGTGTTCAGTCAGAGGGTTAGCTATCCCCTGTATTAAAAAAAATTGAGTGAATGGATGAACAAAGAACTTGAACTGTTGTCATGGGATGTCCACCCCGAACAAAAGCAACGTGAAAGAAAACTTCAACACTTATTTTTAATCTATATTTTGCATGGGGGCTTAATTAATTATAATGCAAATAATTTTTAAAATTTTAGCGCTGTAGTTGTCCGATTACGAAGTCTCGTAAACGGTTGGCCCTGACTAGTTTTTGTACGCAATCTGACTGCATAGAATAACAATAAAGAATGAAAGAAAATTTCCGTTAACACAATTAATTAATTAAGTCTCCAGCAACTATAAAACGTACGAAACCAAAGCACAAGTGTAACTGTTCTGTGTGTGGAAGTGGGATTCAAAGTACACATCTGGCACGGTTCTTCTTCAATAAGACAAGAAATTTTAAATACCATTTATACTGAAGTAATTAAAAAATAATAGAAATATTATAATTGCGTAAGGAAACCAGAATTACACTCTAATACAATAACACGAGCCAGATGCTTTGTTGACTGAACCTGTGACGAAGCATTGTTTAAGACCCTGAAATAATAAAAAAAGGAATTTTTTTACCTTCATATGTATTGACGAAAAGCACTCTGATCATTACAATATCTTCATTGGAACAACATCTGCTGTCTAGCCCATCAAACAACTGCATAAAACATGGAACAAACACTCCCTACTACAACATCTCAACACCGACTCACTACTGCCACATCTCGATAAGCACTCTCCACCACGACTTCTCGACAAGAACTTTTCACTACCACATCTCAACAAGCACTGACTACTGCCACATCTCGACAAGCGCTCGCCACCACGACTTCTCGACAAGAACTCTTCACTACGACATCTCAGCAAGCACTGCCAGTGGAGGCGGCGGAATAAAACTCTTTGGCGCAGTCTCTGGCGCTGTGGCTCAGTGTAGCCACCTTTCAATTTCTTTTCATCACTGGTCATGTTATTTAATTTATATGACATTTGAGAAGCAATGTAACTAAAAAACATCCACGTGCATTTTCAGAAAGTTGTAGTGAATTTCATACGTTACTTGACTATTTATTATTTTTAATAAACTATTCAAGGACGAGGTAAAGCCCAAGTAAAACATCCATAAATATTGATGCGAATGACGTTTCTCAGTAATATATTAGGTCTACAACTTTGCCTCCGCTGTTTTGCAATAAACAGCAGTAGCGGCAAGTGGGGTTCAGGTGGTTGGTCATAGGTGTAATACAACAAGCTTAGGCATCTGTAAACATAATGCCATAAAAATATTAGTCGATTTGTGATTGCATCATAAGGTAATTCTCGGTTAAATACGTCAACTGACGTACCCATTTCTCGCCATTTGCAGGAAGTTTTAATTTTCTGCTTTAATATGAAGAAATCTGCGGCTGTGGCTCTTAAAATGCTGGATAAGACCAATGCTGAAGGAACTATTAGTGGAAGAACGTGCAGATAGTTTTCAACGCCTTAAGAACGGTGATTTTGATGTCAAAGACCGGCATGGCGGGGGAAGACAGAACGTTTTCGTAGCTACTGAAATAAAGACAGTCACAGGACATCATTATCGAAAGCAGTTGATGCGTTCGAGCCCAGCACTACAACACAAACGGCCACAATACAGCGACAGACACGTAAAGGTAATTTTGCAGCAGGTCAGTGCTCAACCCCATGTCGCAAAACCCGTCAAAAAATAGATGGAAACGTTCAAACGCGAAGTCCTATCCCTCCCGCCGTATTCTCCATACCTTGCTCTCTCTGACTACCACCTTTTTCTATCAGTGGCATACAGTCTGGCTGACCAGCACTTCCGATCATGTGACCAAGTGCAAAATTGAATCGATTCATGAATCCTCACAAAGGACGCCCAGTTCTTCCGCACGGGATTCGTATGCTATCCGAAAGATTGGAGAATGAAGTGGCCGGCGATGGGCAATACTATGAATCATAATTTTTTTGTAATACTAAAATGTAAACTTTCACGGCCGGAAATATCATGTCCATTATAATTATCCGGGCAGTTATGCCGTGGTCGGTTGATGAATTCTGTGGTGATTCCCAACGTTTCGTCTCCGACTGCGGGAGACATCTTCAAGGGGGTCCGTAGCTTGATGGAAGGTCCAACACACACACCGGCTCGCTACTGACTGCCGCTAAATTCCGTGTCCGCGCGCCCCCGCGCCGCGGCGTGACGTCACGTGTTTTGAAAACGTCAGTGCAATTGGCCGCTGTCCGTCGCCGTCGATCGCCGTTGCCATCACCTAGTAGTGGACGGGTGGTACACATCTTCTTTAACACCGGCATCCATATACCGTTTAATTTGACGCCCTCCTCCTTTCAGTTGAAATTATTTGGGTGTTTAGCGATTTCGATTGCCTCCCTGTAGAGCCTTTCGTAGTATCCGTTGCAGAGCCGTCGGCGTTATACCGAAGTTTCTGAAGATAATGCGACTGTTCTATTCGGGAAAGGCACAACGCATTTTCAAACGGACTGAGGAGGCCTTACTACGAGAGCGAATTCAGCAGACCCGACGGGACTTGGCAAGCACAAACTGTAAGTTAATGTCTCTCCATATTACGATCAGTAATAAACTGTGCAGCAGTGACTGGGATAAAATTGATAGACTACTGCATGATACCATGGGGAAGCGTATGTTGACGACGTCTAGTAGACAGAAGAAGAAGTTTGATAATTTGCTACCTAATCAGACTGTTCGGCATTTAGACGTTTCCCGGACCGTTATAAATTTGTCCAAACGTTCGTTATCTGACGATGAGACATCTGTGCTTGCCAAGGGAGGAAATTTGCTGTTAGTCCGCGTTTTGTGCCCACGGAAGAAATTATAGCCAATGTAGAAGCAGGAATTCGCAGTGTAGATTCTGTAACAGCTGAAGAAATCCGTATAGAAACAGTGAGAATATTAGCCAATGCAAAACCGCCGAAAAGTAATATAACTGTGGGTGAGAGAAGAGCTTTAAAACTCCTGAATGACGACGATAGTATTTTGGTTCTCCCAGCTGACAAAGTAAGCGCAACCGTGGTTATGGATGTGGCCGACTATCAGAGAAAAATTACGGATCTACTTGATCCGCACGCATATAGGAAGCTGAATAAGGACCCCACTAACAACGTTCTCAGAACTGTGTCGCGGTTAATAAAAAAGTCCTCCATTCAAGAGAGTGTGCAGAAAGGTCTCTGCAGTTCGGTTGCGCTACCACCGAGGCTTTATGGATTGCCCAAAATTCATAAAGAAAATGTGCTGTTAAGACCGATACTGAGTGCCATTGGTTCGCCCACCTACTCGTTAGCCAAGTTTTTGACTACGCTGTTAAAACCACATGTGGGCCGTTCGGACTCGTATATAAAGAACTCGACACATTTCATCAGCAGATTGAATGGCATAGTGGTCCAGCCGGAGGACATATTGGTCAGCTTCGATGTGGTATCGCTGTTTACCGTGGATGTATTGGAACAGCTGGATCGAATTTTTCCTGCCGATATTTTAGAGCTGTTTAAGTGTTGTTTGACGACCACATACTTCAAGTGGAATGAACAGTTCTATGAGCAAACGGATGGCGTGGCTATGGGAAGCCCCCTAAGTCCCGTAATTGCTAACTTCTTTATGGAGAAATTCGAAGAACAGGCCTTAGGTACTGCCAGCAAGAAACCAAATGTATGGTTCCGATACGTTTGTGTTGTGGAGACATGGTAGGGAGGAACTAAGCCGGTTCCACGAACATCTGAACAGTATAAACTCAAGAATTCAGTTTACAATGGAGGAGGAGGTAGACGGCAAACTACATTTCCTCGATGTGCTTGTGTTTAGAAACGAAAATGGTAGTTTGGGCCACTCAGTGTACCGCAAACCCACGCACACGGACCGTTATTTGCACCGGGATTCGAACCACCACCCACAACAGAAGCGGGGTGTTATCAAGACGTTAGCGGACAAAGCTAGAAATATTTGTGAACCTGAGTTGCTCGACGATGAGATGGAACATCTCCACAATGCACTAACGAAGAACGGATATTTGTCCACCGAAATAAAACGTGCGTTGAGGCAGCCACGCAGAAATCATACTGACGTACAGGCTACTGCAAAATCTAAGGTTTTCCTGCCGTTTGTTAAAAATGTAACGGAAAGAATAGGGAGGATCTTGACGAAGTGGAATATTACCGTAATCTTCAAGCCCACCAGGAAGAAACAGGAATACCTTAGGCCTGCCAAGGACGCTCGCAAACCATTGGAAAAATCTGGAGTGTATAGGATCCCATGCAGCTGTGGTGATGTTTATGTGGGTACCACCAAAAGAACTGTTTCTAAACGTTTGGAAGAGCACAAGGGAAATTGTAGAAGAGGAGAAACGGAACGATCAGCTGTTGTGGAGCGTGCTTTCCAGCCAGGGAACCACAATATTCGTTTCGAGGAGACGCAAGTACTAGCGGCCACGAGCGGATACTACGAAAGGCTCTACAGGGAGGCAATCGAAATCGCTAAACACCCAAATAATTTCAACCGAAAGGAGGAGGGCGTCAAATTAAACGGTATATGGATGCCGGTGTTAAAGAAGATGTGTACCACTCGTCCACTACTGGGTGATGGCAACGGCGATCGACGGCGACGGACAGCGGCCAATTGCACTGACGTTTTCAAAACACGTGACGTCACGCCGCGGCGCGGGGGCGCGCGGACACGGAATTTAGCGGCAGTCAGTAGCGAGCCGGTGTATGTGTTGGACCTTCCATCAAGTTACGGCCCCCCTTGAAGATGTCTCCCACAGTCGGAGACGAAACGTTGGGAATCACCACAGAATTCATCAACAGCCCGGATAATTATAATGGACACAATTTTTTTGTAAGTTTTTCACAATGAAGCCCCGAACTTCGAGAAAAAACGGCGGAAGCAAAGTTGTAGACCTAGTAGTAAGTCACAATGTGCCAGACCACGAGATTACGTGTCGCGTGAGCTCTCGACGTCACACATTGCAGGTTGGTATTTGTCATAAAGAGATGGAAAACATGAACTGAAACGGTATCTGGATACATCGAATGAACACAGTTTTCCCGCATTTACAGGGAATGTTCAGAGTTTCTAAGGAACACATCCTCGTTGACATTTTGACAAAAATTCTCTTTTTCCGATAGTTTGGACGCAAACCATATATGCCCAGTGATGAAGAAACTGTAGATTACAAATTAAGTGAGAATCGAACTGTCGCCTCATACACGTTCGTCTTATAACGTCCAAATGCAAACCATTTGATCACTATGACCTCAAACGTCCGGCACTAGGCATAGATACATAGGCGACATAATAGACGTGTAAAACTTCTCTCGCGATTTTCTCGGAAGTGACAGATTAGTGCACGTTACTATTTGCACAACAAACTGTTTTAATGACCTACTAAATGTGTACAACGTCCGAAGTAAATTTGTGATCCCGACGTCGAGCTGTCCCATTGTGAAAGTCGAACCGAGTCAAATTGTACAAAAAAAAATTAAAAAAAAAAATGTACCAGAGACACAAAAGTTTCGGTCACGGTTACAGTGGCTTTCTTCTAAGTTTACTGATGTGCTTTAGCTGTGTGGAGTTGCTTATATTTTACTGCTCACTAGCACGAATTTACGTCAATTTTAAAAAGGCTCGTTGTTATGATTGGTAAGTTAACTCGGAAGAACTGAGAACTTTGTTATGGACCGAAGAGCCAAAGAAACTGGTACAACTGCCTAATATCGTGCAGGAGCCTCGCAAGCACGCAGAAATGCAGCAACACGACGTGCCGTGGACTCGACTAATGTGTGAAGTAGTGCTGGAGGGAACTGACACCATGAATCCTACATGGCTTTCTATAAATCCGTAAGTTTACGAGGGGACGGAGATTTCTTCTGAACAGCACGTTGGAAGGTATCTCAAATGGTTCAAATGGATCTGAGCACTATGGGACTTAACATCTGTGGTCATCAGTCCCCTAGAACTTAGAACTACTTAAACCTAACTAACCTAAGGACATCACACACATCCATGCCCGAGGCAGGATTCGAACCTGCGACCGTAGCAGTCCCGCGGTTCCGGACTGAGCGCCTAGAACCGCGAGACCACCGCGGCCGGCGGAAGGTATCTCAGATATGCTCAATAATGTTTATGTCTGGGGAGTGTGGTTGCAAGCGGAAGTATTTGAATTCAGAAGTGTGTTCTTGCAGCTACTCTGTAGGAGTTCTGGACATGTGGGGTGTCGCATTGTCCTGCTGGAATTGCCCAAGTCTGTCGGAATGCACAACGGACATGAATGGATGCAGGTGATCAGACACGATGCTTACGTACGTGTCACGTCTCAGAGTGTAGACTTATAAGGGGGTCCAACTGCATACGCCCCACACTATTACAAAGCCTTCAACAATTTGAACAGTCCTCTGCTGACATTCAGCGTCAATGGATTCATTTAGGTTGTTTTTATATCCGTACACGTCCACCCGCTCGATACAATTTGAAACGAGGCTCGCCCGACCAGGCAACATGTTTCCACTCATCAACAGTCCAATGTCGGTGCTGACGGGCCCAGGCGAGGCGTAAAGCTTTGTTTCGAGCAGTCATCAAGGGTACTCGTGTGGGCCATCGGCTCCGAATGTCCATATCGATGATGTTTCATTGAATGGTTAGACGCTGACATTTGCTGATGGCCCAGCACTGAAATCTACAACAATTTGCGCAAGGGTTGCACTTCTGTCACACTGAACGATTCTCTTCAGCCTTCGTTGGTCCGTTCTTTCAGGATCTTTTTCCGGCCGTAGCAATGCCGGAGATTTGATGTTTTACCGGATTCCTGATATTCACGGTACACTCGTGTAATGGTCATACGGGAAAATCCCCACTTCATCGCTACCTCGGAGATGCTGTGTCCCATCGCTTGTGCGTCGACTATAACACCACGTTCAAAGTCACTTAAATCTAGATAACTTGCCATTGTAGCAGCAGTGACCGACGTAACAACTGCGTCAGACAATTGTTGTCTTATATAGGCGTAGCCGGCCACAGTGCCGCATCCTGCTTGTTTACATATCTCTGTATTTGAATACGCATACCTACACCAGTTTCCTTGGCGGTTAAGTGTATTGGTCGCTTCGGTGGAGGTAGTGGCGATTTGGTATCGTCTGTTGCTCAAGCATTGTTATGACTGATGCTCATCTGCGAACGAGGCGTGAGCTCCTGTTTTCCTCCTGCTGAAAGCCGTAGCTCTGCGTCACGTGTTGTTGTTGGTGGGGCCTGTTGGAGTCTAAGGGCTGGGAGCCAGGGTGGGGCTAGCCTGTATCCATCCTGTCTGTTCATGTTATTAGGACGTTTTATTATTTTTATGGCTTTTCGGATCTTGCATTTCGTCAAACCCATCTGCTTGACCAGCACGTGGGTTTCGCTAAATTTGACTTCCTTGCCGCCGTCTTGACGGTGTTCGGTCACTGCAGACTTGCCGTGCTGTTCCAGACGAATGTAGTGCTTATGTTCTCGTACGAGCATTGCTATAGGCCTACCGGTCTCACCGATGTATACTCCAAACTGGCGTTCCACCTCGTACGCATCTGCAGTATGTAAAGCATCTATCCTGTCTTTTTGTGGAGCCTGGCACATCCTGGATCATGCGGGTACCGTAGTAGAAGGGCCAAACCGACGAAGGAGTTTACCGATCCGGTCAGTGACATTTTTCACTAAACTTCTTGATGCAATAATTTACCAACAGCCGTATGTATTGTAGAAATTTATTTTATTTTATGACCTTCTATGTGCTACCAGTTTCGGCATTATATTGATGCCATCTTCAGGCCCCACACGTCATAGTCGTAAAATCGCTATACACGGAAGGAGCCATGTAACTGGATCCGTGAAACAAATCGTCCTGTAACAGCTCTTGGTGGCCAGTCTGTGATTTGATTCACGGATCCAGTTATATGGCTCCTTTCGTGTATAGCGATTTTACGACTATGACGAGTGGGGCCTGAAGATGGCATCAATGTATGGCCGAAACTCGTAGCACATAAAAGTTCATAAAATAAAATAAATTTCTACAATACATACGGCTGTTGGTAAATTATTGCATCAAGAAGTTCATGCCAGCCGTCGTCCCATGCTCCATAATGGATCAACGAAGATTTTGCACTAAAGGTAGGCCCGCTGACGGTTACAGTTTGTCAATTTCTTGCCTGCCTCGCTTCCATTTGTTTCTTGCCATGGCTGCTTGGAACGATTTATTGTTGTAACCGGTGGCATCGAACGTTGTACGGAGCCTTTAGTGCTCATGTGTTATGTTTTGAACATCGCTTAGGCGCTGCGCACGGATGGCCAAAGAACGGGCAACTGACTTCTTCTGCGCTAGGTGGCACTCAGACTGTTCGTGCAAATATTTGTCAGTACGTGTAGTTTTCCGATACACTCTATGAGTCCTAGTCTGTCGTCGGCTGTCCTGTATACTTCCATGTCAAGGAATAGAATTACTCCATTCTTCTCTACCTATCGCGCGAACATTTTCCCGTGCATTTCATTCATGTGTTCGTGAAATCCGTGTAACTCCGTTTCATCATGAGACCATGTAGCGAACGTATCGTCCGCGTGTCTGAACCAGCACTGTGGGCATTAAAAATCAGAACAAAGTGCCGTTGTTGCAAAGGCCTCCATGAATTCATTTGTTGGTAAGGGGATAAGGAAGACAACACTGCTATGCCGTCTGTTTGCTCGTAGTATTTTCGTTGCCCTTTGAAATATGCTGAATAGTCCAGTCAAATTGCAGTTATACCTTGCAAAAGGTGGGGTAGAAGAGTTTATTTTTTCAACTCGTCCATATGGTTACAAAGATTAGAAAACCGAGTTTTGCTAGCAAAATTTCGCTTGGGAAAACATCCTGCAGTCATAAAACTTGGAAAATTTCGGCCTTTTTTCAGTTTTTTCGAAATATCTCAGTTTCATTTGCTCCTATCGCTTTAACATCTAGTTTCTTTTTTAAAGAGCACAAAATTCTCTACAAATTTGATTCTTGCCATATTTTTCTACTCCCAATATCTAAGGCGCTACAGCGCCTAAAAAAATACCAATTTTTCAAATTTTGAGCATAGTGGCAAGATACCTTATTTTTGATTTTTTCTGTTTCTGTTTGTGTAGTATAAATACATTCTCCATCATGTTATATGTTGGAATTTACCACCTCAGTTTCAGGTATTCAATTTCTCTGTATGCAACATGAGGATTGCTGGGCACCCAACTATTGTGATTCTTACACCACTACCTCAAGTTCACTATGGGGCACCTCTGCCCTGGTATTTTTAAAACTATAAATATAAAAATACATCATTAAGAGACATACACACACACACACACACACACACACACACACACACACAAAATAATTTGTCTCAGGAAACTGAACTATTATTAGCTGCAATAGGCAACCTAATTAGGTAGGTAATTATTCTTGTGTATAAAAGCCACGCAGTTGACATTAAAAATAAGTAGCTTTATTACAATTAAAATGCATTGTCAGTTACTAAAAAATGTTGACAGTTCTGGGTGTGCAATACTTGTAATATCGCACTTTAGCGCACTTGAGACAGATATGAGCATCACTTCCAACGTTTTGATGGGCCAGGTTCCTCAGTGTCACCAGAAATACCTTGAGTTACGGATTCAGGATCTGTACATAGAGTTGATCTCAGATTGACCTCTTCTTTAAACAGCGAGTCAGCCTCAGCAAGTTCGCTGATTTCGTCAGCGGTTTCCTCAACATCCTCCATAACATCTTCTTCAGTGTCTTCATATAAAAATTTTATCACGTTTTCACAGTTGACCCCAATACATTTCTTACAAATTGAAGAACATTTCAAACCCGCTTTTCTGCAGGAGCACGCTCCGCCACAGTTCAGCTTGCATGAGCATGAAACAATGTGAAGAAGTGCTTCAGGTGCTGGATCTTGGCTCATTATAACGGGTATTGGACCGTGGTCACTGTGATTCCAGCCCCATTTCTCAGGAGGTTTCCAGTTTCCCATCCAACTTTGGACTTGTTGGTAAGTCCGCAACGAATGATGCGCAGCATCTTGTGTAGGTGGCAACCGTGCAAGATTCAGTTTGCTTTTTGTGGCAGACTTGGCGAATAGCTGGTACCACAAATGGTCTAGTGTGTGGGAACTGCTGACACCTCCACTATACAATGCGATAGTAACCTGTTCTCCTGCTGTTATTATTTCTACACGGGTAGCATGTGGTTTATTGAACGTGCAAAGGGCTGAGGTTAGGTGCTCATTTTTCGCAACAATATTGCAGCACTTAATTTTTCCTTGACCAAAAAAAAGCGGATGTTGTCACATCCGCTAAAGGCGTAAGTGAACAGAATATATTCACTGTCAAACTTGTAAGCTGCAGTGGAAAACCACTTGTCTTCTGCATTTCTTCTTCCTGGCTTTAAGAAAAATAAGTTTTCAATGCCTTTCCCCAAACCGGTCATGACCACAAGCAGGTCAACATCTTCTCCTACAATGACAACACTTCCAAAATCTTTGGTTCTTGAAATGGCAGATGTTACAATCATAACGTCAGCATCTTCTTGTGCCTGGAGCAATTCAATGCTACACTCCAGAAATTCCTTTTTAAGAAGTGCGATCAAACGCATCTTGTTTCGTTAATTGTACAAGAACTTGTCCTGAGGGACTTGGTTCACCATCTCTGATTCAACCACAACGACAACCGAAGAATGTTTTTTGGACCAACGAATCCTCTCAGCACTCTTTGTGGTACATTTGTCTCCCTCACATGGATACCCATCAAATACAATAGCAAATTGAGATCCAAAATGACGTTGCAGGTAAGAAACATAGCTTTGGGCTATTGACTTGAAGCAAACATTTCGAGTCCAAGTCACTTTGTGGATAAGGTACCCTCCATCAATGACAAAAAATTTACTCGGTCCACCTGACTTCACATCTTCCACTGGAACGAAGGCCAAAGAATAAATACGCTTTCATCCGCTAAAGAACAATTCCTACATACTTTTTCTTATAACTGATCATTAACGTCAATCAACTGTAGAAAATGTACGGCACCTGCATGCAATCGTATTACATATTGTAACACAAATAAACTTCACGCAATCCGACGTGAATGTGTTCGTAGTTACTGAATATGATGCTGTTTGTCCTGGCCCTGCAGCAGAGTGAGATGGTAAATTCCAATGAATAACATGGTGAGTAATATGTTTATACTACACAAATAGAAACTGAAATAACAGTGTTCAAAAATTAGGTAATTTGCCACTTTGCTCGAAATTTGAAAAAAGTGGTATTTTTTGACGTGCTGTAGTGTCTTAGATACTGGGAGTAGAAAAAAAATGGTAAGAATCAAATTTGTAGAGAATTTTGTGCTCTTTAGAAAAGAAAATAGACGTCAAAGCGATAGGAGCAAATGAAACTGAGATATTTTGAAAAAACTGAAAAAAGTCCGAAATTTTTGAAGTTTTTTGACTGCAGAAAGTTTTCCCAAGAGAAATTTTGTTGGCAAAACTTCGTTTTCTAACCTTTCCAACAATATGAACGAGTTAAAAAAATAAAATCTTCTCCCCACCTTTTGCAAGGTACAGACTTTTTTTCTGCCAGTTTCTCTGGACTAGGAGACCAACATAGCTCAACGACGTTACATGTATTGTTGTACTGAACCAGCATTCTTGACACCGCGGCATGGTACTGGGAAATACCAGACTCACGGCCACACGTTATTCTGGGGGCAGAAGTGCCCATCCCGCAACACTGATTTAAGTGTAACGGTCAACACAAACACGATACCATTACAGTGCCCGTGATGATTAATAAGCCTATTTTATCAATAGTTTTTCGGTTTTATTTCTTAAGTAGTTGTGCTTCGTTTCCTCCAACTCTCTCACCTTCTATGAAACTACAGGGTGATTCAAAAAGAATACCACAACTTTAAAAATGTGTATTTAATGAAATAAACATAATATAACCCTCTATAAACATCATTGCAAAGAGTATTTAAAAAGGTTTTTTTTCACTCAAAAACAAGTTTAGAGATGTTCAATATGGCCCCCTCCAGACACACGAGCAATATCAACCCAATACTCCAACTCGTTCCACACTCTCTGTAGCATATCAGGTGTAACAGTTTGGATAGCTGCTGTTATTTCTCTTTTCAAATCATCAATGGTGGCTGGGAGAGGTGGCCGAAACACCATATCCTTAACATACCCCCATAAGAAAAAATCGCAGGGGGTAAGATCAGGGCTTCTTGGAGGCCAGTGATGAAGTGCTCTGTCACGGGCTGCCTGGCGGCCGATCCATCGCCTCGGGTAGTTGACGTTCAGGTAGTTACGGACAGATAAGTGCCAATGTGGTGGCGCTCCATCCTGCTGAAATTGTGGAATTTGCAGCTCTCTGCTAGCTCTGCGAGTCGATTTTCCTGGGCTGCGAACAAATGCTTGCTGGATGCGTGCTACATTTTCATCACTCGTTCTCGGCCGTCCAGAACTTTTCCCTTTGCACAAACACCCATTCTCTGTAAACTGTTTATACCAACGTTTAATACACCACCTATCAGGAGGTTTAACACCATACTTCGTTCGAAATGCACGCTGAACAACTGTCGTCGATTCACTTCTGCCGTTCTCAATAACACAAAAAGCTTTCTGTTGAGCGGTCTCCATCTTAGCATCAACTGACGCTGACGCCTAGTCAACAGCGCCTCAAGCGAACAAATGTACAACTAAATGAATCTTTATAGCTCCCTTAATTCGCCGACAGATAGTGCTTAGCTCTGCCTTTTGTCGTTGCAGAGTTTTAAATTCCTAAAGTTGTGGTATTCTTTTTGAATCACCCTGTATATTCCCCACCCCGTAGCTCAGATCCTAGCTACTATATCTCTTCCGATTGCGCAGCTATTCCTTTTCTGAAACATGACTTTCTTCATGGTATCCTCGCCCGACAGCAGTGCAGATAGTTTCCAGCTCTATCTTACATGCTCCTTAGCACCATCTCGTCTTTGTTATTTAAGACGTTTATTACGTTCACTTTGCTCTTGCAGACATTGTACGTCGGTTAAAGAAAGAATATCGGCAAACAGGCTGATCAGCAATCTCCGATTGTTCGCTGGTGATGCTGTGGAGAGCAGGAAGGTATGGAAAATAAGTGACTGTACGTTGATACAAGATGACCTAGACAAAATTTCTCGTTAGTGTGATGAATGGCAATGGTTCAAATGGCTCTGAGCACTATGCGACCTAACTTCTGAGGTCATCAGTCACCTAGAACTTAGAAATAATTAAACCTAACTAACCTAAGGACATCACACACATCCATGCCCGAGGCAGGATTCGAACCTGCGACCGTAGCGGTCACACGGTTCCAGACTGTAGCGCCTAGAACCGCAAGGCCACTCCGGCCGGCGATGAATGGCAGCTCGCTCTTAATGCGAGTAGATGAGGAGAAAAAAACAAACCCGTAATGTTCGGATACTGCGTTAATAGACTCCTGCTTGACACTATCACGTCGTTTAAATATCGAGCGTAGCGATATAAAATGGAATGCGCATGTGAGGATTGTGGTAAGGGAGGCAAGTAGTCGACTTCGGTTTTTGGGAGAATTCGAGGAAAGTGTTGTTCATCTGTAATCCTTTACAATACCGCATGTAGCATGCTAGTGCGACCTATTCTAGAATACTGCTAGAGTGATTAGCATCCGCACCAGGACGGACTGAAAGAAGACATCGAAGCAATTCAGAGGCGAGGTGGTAGATTTGTTACCGGTAGGCTCAGTCAGCATGCAAGTGTTACCTTGAGGGAACAAGACATTCCTTTCGAAGAACACTGCTGAAAAAGTTTAGAGAACCGGCATTGGAAGCTGACTGCAGAACGATCCTACTACCGCATTCATAGATTTCGCGTACGGACCACGAAGGTAAGAAACGAGAGAGCTCATACGTAGGCATCCAGACAGTCGTTTTCCCCTCGCTCTATCTGCAAGTGGAACAGGAAACGAAACGACTGGTAACTGTACAGGGTACCCTCCGCCACGCACCGTACGGTGGCTTGTGGAGTATGTATGTATATGTACACTACTGGCCATTAAAATTGCTACACCAAGAAGAAATGCAGATGATAAATGGCTATTCACTGGACATATATATTATACTAGAACTGACATGTGATTATATTTTCACGCAAATTGGGTGCATAGATCTTGAGAAATCAGAACAACCACCTCTGGCCGCAATAACGGCCTTGGTACGCCTGGGCATTGAGTCAAACAGAGCTTGGATAGCGTGTACAGGTACAGCTGCCCATGCAGCTTCAACACGATACCACAGTTCATCAAGTGTAGTGAGATATGGAGAATGTGCTGTATCCAGAAATGCCCGTACAGGTCGTGCATTATTCTGCAGAAATTTAGGGTTTCGCAGGGATCGAGTGAAGCGCAGAGCCACAGGTCGTAACACATCTGAAATTTAACGTCCACTGTTCAATGTGCCGTCAATGCGAACAAGAGGTGACCGAGACGTGTAACCAATGGCACCCCATACCATCACGCTGGGTGATACACCAGTATGGCGCTGAGGAATACACGCTTCCAATGTGCATTCACCGCGATGTCGCCAAACACGGATGCGACCATCATGATGCTGTAAAGGGAACCTGTATTCATCCGAAAAAAAAAATGACGTTTTGCCATTCGTGCACCCAGGTTCGTCGTTGAGTACACCATCGCAGGCGCTCCTGTCTGTGATGCAGTGTCAAGGGTAACCGCAGCCGTGGTCTCCAAGCTGATAGTCCATGCTGCTGCAAACGTCGTCGAACTGTTCGTGCAGATGGTTGTTGTCTTGCAAACGTCCCCATCTGTTGACTCAGGGATCGAGACGTGGCTGCACGATCCGTTACAGCCATGCGGATAAGGTGCCTGTCATCTAGACTGCTAGTGATACGAGGCCGTTGGGATCCAGCACGGCGTTCCGTATTATCCTCCTGAACCCAGCGATTCCATATTCTGCTAACAGCAATGTCGCGATACGATAAACCGCAATCGCAATAGTCTACAATCCGACCTTTCTCAAAGTCGGAAACGTGATGGTACGCATTTCTCATCCTTACACGAGACATCATAACAAGTTTTCACCAAGCAACGCCGGTCAACTGCTGTTTGTGTATTAGAAACTTTCCTCATGTCAGCACGTTGTAGGTGTCGCCACCGGCGCCAACCTTGTGTGAATGCTCTGAAAAGCTAATCATTTGCATATCACAGCATCTTCTTCCTGTCGGTCAAATTTCGCGTCTGTTGGGCGACATCTTCGTGGTGTAGCAATTTTAATTTCCAGTTGTGTAGATGTAGAACCTTATAGCACCAACATGTTCATGAATCAGTCTAACGGAGTCGTTATCACTAAGTAACTCCGAATGGGAGAAAAATGAATTCGACCATTTGTTTCGGACAGGTGGAAAACGCAGCGAAATTTTTTAAAAATATTTCAACCGCATATAATGACGCATTGGAAAGCGATGTATACTCACAGTTTTGGGGGAAAGTGGGTGGGGGTTGGAGGGGGGGGTGGTACTGTTTACCTGTCACTTTTTATTCGCCAGTTAATTATTCTGCATGATAAGTGGCAGGTTGTTAATTGACAGGCGTATGAATTATTGCTACTGCGAGTGTGGTGAGTATAGCAGGATAGGGGTGGGGGTGGGGATGGGAGAAATGTGTGCCGGACACAGGACAGTGCCAGGGACAACAGAACGCAGCGAGAGAGCAGCATCGAGAGCGGTTTGCGCCGCGCCGGCGCTGGAACCTCAGAGAACCCGGTTCGTGGTTCGTTTGCCTGCGGCCATCTGCTACTGCCTGCCCTCAGTAATCAGCCGTCACATCACATCACATCACATCACATGGCGTCACGGATGGGCGCTAACACAGCAAAGCGAATGCCACGCCGCGCTGCCCGCCGGCCGCTATCGAGTTTTGCCGGAAAAAGCCCCTACTACACCGGGCCCTTACTGTTCTGTGCACGCCGGAGCGGCGCGTAATGAGGTGCTAATTGCCGTTTTCATTTGAATGCTCGACGGGACAGTCGGTGCGGCGCGTGGGCGCGGCAAAAACGTGGCGCGGCCGACAAACCTAGGCCGTGTAATTAGTTTTCAGTCATGTTTATGTAAATACTGCTCTCTGCGCGTAATACACGCGAAAGAGAAATTGAAAGCGATGAGCTGTGAAGTTAATTACCCTGCTGTTCTCACGGTATCTGGTGTTATTACTCGAATCTCATGTCTTGGGGGTTGAGATTCAACAGTAATTGCTGTAAAAGGAAGCTGTTGTTTAGTTTTTCTTGACTGCTCACTGTAGTCTGAATTCACTAACGTCCAATCCTGTGGAGAACTGCTTGAGGAACTGCGAATACTAACTACCCCTGCTTCCCAACGTATTTATTCCTTAATCAAACTGGTCATAAATAGCTTTCAATACCTGAAATATGAATAACTAATGTAATGATTTAAAACCAATAACTTCGATCCCGAAAAGTGTCATTTTTCAGGAACATAGGTTTGCAGTAACTTGTCACGACCCATAAAAAATACCTGTTACTCACAAGTTAATACTTGAACTAAATGAAATAAAATTTTAAATTAAATTTTCCCCCTCGACTTCGGTAATTCGTGCTGCTCTGTTGACCGTAATGCTGTGGTGGCGTAATGGTCAGCATATCTACCTAATAAGCCAGACATTTCACTACCCTCTTGCTAAGCACCATACCCTAATCTGGTTTCGAGGACAGGCTTTAGAATACCTCTTTCAGAGTGGTCCGCATACAGTCCTTGACTTCTGGTGCAAAGTTGTGACCGCGCGTAGCACCCTCACCCGAAAACCATCTTACCGACGAACTTTAGCCGGTTATCTCCGCAGCGTCTTCCTTGACCCCCCTCACAGTTGGGGTGTGCCATGCCTACCTGTCACATGATGCAACACCCTTATCCACGTTGTCATGCATCGAACAAAAACAAAAAAAAGGAAGAAGACAGAAAGTGTTATATTTTGTTGTATTTAATGTTTTTCTAATATTTTTTGTTTAACTAACAGTCGTTTATATATGTTTAAATGGTACCTTGAAGAACTCTTGCATAGTGTATATATATGTACTGTTAGTTTGTTCAATAAAGATTATTGAAAAAAAAGGAAGAAGACAGAATACGTTAAAAAAAATAAGCAAGAAGACACGGGTACGAGTCCCGGCCACAGCATAAATTTCAGTTAACTTCTTCAGCCTCCAACGTTGTTGTTGTTGTTGTGGTCTTCAGTCCTGAGACTGGTTTGATGCAGCTCTCCATGCTACTCTATCCTGTGCATGCTTTTTCATCTCCCAGTACCTACTGCAACCTACATCCTTCTGAATCTGCTTAGTGTATTCATCTCTTGGTCTCCCTCTACGATTTTAACCCTCCACGCTGGCCTCCAATACTAAATTGGTGATCCCTTGATGCCTCAGAACATGTCCTACCAACCGATCTCTTCTTCTGGTCAAGTTGTGCCACAAACTTCTCTTCTCCCCAATCCTATTCAATACTTCCTCATTAGTTATGTGATCTACCCATCTAATCTTCAGCATTCTTCTGTAGCACCACATTTCGAAAGCTTCTATTCTCTTTTTGTCCAAACTATTTATCGTCCATGTTTCACTTCCATACATGGCTACACTCCATACGAATACTTTCAGAAATGTCTTCCTGACACTTAAATCAATACTGGATGTTAACAAATTTCTCTTCTTCAGAAACGCTTTCCTTGCCATTGCCAGCCTACATTTCATATCCTCTCTACTTCGACCATCATCAGTTATTTTGCTCCCCAAATAGCAAAACTCCTTTCCTACTTAAAGTGCCTCATTTCCTAATCTAATTCCCTCAGCATCACACGACTTAATTAGACTACATTCCATTATCCTTGTTTTGCTTTTGTTGATGTTCATCTTATATCCTCCTTTCAAGACGCTGTCCATTCCATTCAACTGCTCTTCCAAGTCCTTTGCTGTCTCTGACAGAATTACAATGTCATCGGCGAACCTCAAAGTTTTTATTTCTTCTCCATGAATTTTAATACCTACTCCGAATTTTTCTTTTGTTTCCTTTACTGCTTGCTCAATATACAGATTGAACAACATCGGGGAGAGGCTACAACCCTGTCTTACTCCCTTCCCAACCACTACTTCCCTTTCATGTCCCTCGACTCTTATAACTGCCATCTGGTTTCTGTACAAATTGTAAATAGCCTTTCGCTCCCTGTATTTTACCCCTGCCTCCTTTAGAATTTGAAAGAGAGTATTCCAGTCAACATTGTCAAAAGCTTTCTCTAAGTCTACAAATGCTAGAAACGTAGGTTTGCCTTTCCTTAATCTTTCTTCTAAAATAAGTCGTAAGGTCAGTATTGCCTCACGTGTTCCAGTGTTTCTACGGAATCCAAACTAATCTTCCCCGAGGTCAGCTTCAACTAGTTTTTCCATTCGTCTGTAAAGAATTCGTGTTAGTATTTTGCAGCGGTGGCTTATTAAACTGATAGTTCGGTAATTTTCACATCTGTCAACACCTGCTTTCTTTGGGATTGGAATTATTATATTCTTCTTGAAGTCTCCAACGTTATGAAATAAAATCGCCATAACTTCTCAACGGTTTGCGTTTAAACTGGATGGTTGGGCGCGGGGCATGATGGGAATTAGTTTAGCGACCAAGCCCACTTTCATTTGGATGGGTTCGCCAATAAGTAAAATTGGCGCATTTGGGGGCCTGAGAATCCGCATTTCGCGATCGAGACGTCTCTTCATCCTCGACGGGTGACCTGGAGGTGTGCAGTGTCCAGTCACGGAATAACCGGTGCAATATTCCTTGATGGAACGGTGATTACCGAAAAGTACGCGAAGGTTTTGGGAGATGATTTGATCCCCATTATCCAAAGTGATTCTGATTTCGACAAGATGACAGAGCTCGACCCCTTCGAAGCAGGTTAGTAATGCTAATGCTGTGGCTAAGCCATGTCTCCGCAATATCCTTTCTTTCAGGAGTGCCCGTTCTGCAAGATTCGCAGGAGAGCTTCTGTAAAGTTTGGAAGGTAGGAGACGAGCTACTGGCAGAGGTAAAGCTGTGAGGACGGGGCATGAGTCGTGCTTGGGTAGCTCAGATGGTAGAGCACTTTCCCGCGAAAGGCAAAGGTCCCGAGTTCGAGTCTCGGTCCGGCACACAGTTTTAATCTGCCAGGAAGTTTCAGGTTAGTAATGTACTGGAGGAGCACTTTGGGGACTGCATTCTGGCTCTGTGGTACGCAGAGGCCACTGGTATGGGCCTCGACTGGCCGCCATATTCTCTGGATCTGAACACATGTGGCTCCTTTTTGTGGGGCTATGTTAAAGACAAGGTGTACAGCAATAACCCCAAAACCATTGCTGAGCTGAAAACAGCCATTCACAAAGTCATCGACAGCATCGATGTTCCGACACTTCAGCAGGCCATGCAGAATTTCGCTATCCGTCAGCGCCACATCATCGCTAATGACGACAGGCATATCGAACATATCGTAACCAAAATCCGAATATCTGTAGTGACGTTTGCATGTTGAATAAAGTTAGCTAATTTACGCTTTTTTTTATACCTCAGTAACTGCCACCCCGTACATTCCGAAAGGATTTAATGGGTTATCATCTCTTTCTACTTCATTGGTGTATTTCGTAGTAGAACTGATTGATGTACACATTATTAATAACATAAAATAACTGAGTATTACATAAAATCTAAGTTTCGCACATCTTCAGTGCAGTTATGAGGTCTGTTGTACTAAGCGTTTCTTACAGGAGTGCTAGTCCCGCAAGGTATGCAGAAGACTTTCTGCGTAATTCGGAACGTAGATGAGATACTGGTGTAAGTACAGCTGTGAGCTCGGCTCATGAGTCGTACTTGGATAGCTCAGTCTGTAGAGCACTTGCTCACGTCATTCCATGGTCTGCAACGCTGCGTTGCACGTCGCTCTCCTGAAAAACTTATTTACCGTAAATTTATTTCTCACCTTAGACATGGATGGCCACCTACACTCGTGGCACGTTCTGGGATGACTAAATGTAGTCGTCTCAGTTTTGAGGGGAGAAAACATTAGTAAATTACAGATCCAGTGCAAAAATGGCCGATTGCGACGGAACTGGATCCTGTGCAGGCTCTAACTAACACTTAACAGCCGCCGATGTACATGTAAACTTGAAGCACAAATTTCCAAAACAGTTAAAATGATGAAATTGGTCACCTTCGAACAAATATTTATTTAGACGATAGTTATCTTTAACAAAACAACCACTTTGGTATTTTTATTCACAATGTATTACGCCTCAGTGTAAAAAAAAGTTAATTCTGTAACTAATACCGTAATGGTTGCCTTGCGACAATATAATTAGATCCGCTCCGACCACACATCTTTCTGTTCCAGTATCTCAAGTCATACTAAAAAGTATAATAAGTCCAGCGTAAGGATGTTATAACAGCAAAGAGTAGCATCGATAAGGAAGTAAAAAAGAGAAGGTAAGTGGCACTATAGACTTACGCCGTATGTTGTTTTGAAGCCAGAGTGAGTAGGGCCTGTCGCCATTTTAAGTAACCTAAAACTGTAGCAGACTACTGTTTACGATAGCTTCTTGCTCATTATTTGTGTCGTGTGTATGCAACACCTGTTTTAAATACTAAGGCCGGCCGATGTGGCCGAGCGGTTCTAGGCGCTTGAGTCTGGAACCGCATGACCGCTACGGTCGCTGGTTCCAATCCTGCCTCGGTCATGGATGTGTGTGATGTCCATAGGTAAGTTAGGTTTAAGTAGTTCGCAGTTCTAGGGTACTAATGACCTCATATGTTAAGTCCCATAGTGCTCAGAGCCATTTGAACCGTTTTAAATACTGAAGATTACAATGCTTACATGAATAACTTAAGAGTCAGGAAGGCTATTTCGGACGTCTTTCTGTTCTTGAATGCGTACTTGCTCTCGTAATACGACACATTTGGCCTTGTTAATGTACCTTGTTTTTGTTGATGCACTTCGAATAACGAAGAAGAGAAGGACGTGATAGCAAATGACGCTGGAACTCCGAAACTAGTACTCGTTTGCTCACTGGTAATGCTTCTTGTTCGTTACATTTTCAGCTTTCAACTCGTATGCACAACATTTCTAATGTTCACGTTTCCAAAGAACTTACCTACGTATTGTTTGTCAGACCATAAACGTGTGTAATGAATAAAGAAGCAAGCATTTCTGTCATATCTTATGCATGTGAACTAAGTGAACGATTATTGAAATGCCAAAGGAACAGAACTGCATAGAGGTAGGTCCACTTGCATGGGAGGCGAGCACATTACCTCGCAGCTAAGCAGGCGGACATGAAGAACAGAGTTCCTCTTTCTATTAGATTGTCAGTGCATTACTTTCTCTGTAGCTTACATATATTCTCACTCTGAAATCTTATCTATGACGCGTCAGTCAGTGTATGGCCAATAGTAGCAGTACAGGCTAAAAAAAAGATATAATTCTTTAAACATCTTCCAGCGTTGCGGAATGCTATGAATGTGACTACGGGAATGGTCTCAAAAGCTTAAAACCCCATAAAATGGATATTTTTCTTTAACGTGTATGTAAGAAATTTGTTTAGTAATGATTGCCTAACCTGTGTGAGGTGTAGGGCTAACCAAACAAAACACAACTGCAATGGACATCTGCTTTGATCATCTGCTTGAGTCGACTTTTGAATGTCATTTTGAGGTTTCCAAAGTATATAAGCCTATACCATGCTTTGTGATATACTAATAATTACTGTGTTAGTTTAAAGTTCCATGTATCATTTTCACGATAAATCATAATGATGTGGAACGAGTCACTATATATTGACATCAATTTTTTTTTTTGAATATGCTTCCATGTTTATTATTTACTAGTCTTTTTTCGTTTTTTGGTTAAAGATTGATGTTAGTAGTTTCTACCCATCACCATTTATACATTAGAGTAATAGATAATATTTCGCAGAATAGAAGGAGTTATCAAAGAGAAACGTTTCCAGTTTAGCTCAAAAATTTATGTTGCTGTCTGCCAAGCATTTTATATCAATGTAAAAGTGATCATAACATTTACTGAAGCATTTTGAACCCCTGTTTGTGCTACAGACAGGCACCTTGTCGTGGCGTAATGAATGTCTTTTTTTTTCTTCTGATATTGTAACTGTATACAACATTGTTACTGTTGAAGTGCAGTGGATTATTTACAACAAACTTATTGATGGAATAAATATAGTGTGAAACGGATAGATCGCTACAAGGCGCAAACAGTGGTTACATAAAATTTCAGCCAAAGCCTTCTTCAGAAAGGAAACAAAGCGCACGTACACATTCATACAATGTTACACAAAATTCACAAACATATGACTGCTGTCTCCGTATTTTCTAGCCAATATCTTTTTAAAAGGGTAGGAAATGTGGACAATGAATAATTATCAGCGGGAGGAACTTAGGGCATGAGATGCAGCCGCAACCATCGTGGCAGTTACATAATCGTGTGTTGTGTGGGGACGTGGCCGTTGATACAGTGTGGCTCGGATGTCGACTCAAATGACAGAAGTAAAACCACTACGATAAAAGTAAACAGTGCAACCATAATTCATGTACAAGAAAGAAAATATTGCTTGAACGGCTCTAGTTAAGAATCAAATGTTTGGACTACGATCGTATCGATTACAGTCGTGAACAACGCAAGCTGGCATTTTTGATGAACCAACTAAGTCTCCACATAATCAAAGCACCCCACACGGTCAAAACTGGGCACAGGCTAGTCAGAGTGACGTCAGGGGAAAGTATCACTGCGGTGAACCATGGGTGTACAAATGTGGTGAACACAATGTTTTGGGCTACTTATGATGGCGGACATCGGTTGCAAGTTTGTGACGTAATGATAACTCCTTTCTTTTCTTCTTTTACCTCCATGAGCATCCCCGACACAGAGTTTGTTTTCGCAGTCACTTTCTTCAAATGGTTCACAGTGCTCTAAGCACTGTGGGAATTAACATCTGAGGTCATCAGTCCCCTAGAACTTAGAGCTACTTAAACCAAACTAACCTAAGGACATCACACACATCCATGCCCGAGGCAGGATTCGAACCTGTGACCATAGCAGCAGAGCGGTTCCGGACTGAAGCGCCTAGAACCGCTCGATCACAGCGGCTGGCTCATTTTCTTCTGCTGCTGTAAATACGTTAATTCGCAGGCGCTTATATCGCGAAGCATGTTCAACAACAGTCTGTGCTGTAAAGCACTGTCAGCACAGCCGGTATGTAGAATCCATTTCAGAATTAGCGTATTTCTTATGGCCTAAGTTGATTTGTGTTATTCTCAGCACAGTTAGCTGGTTCCGTTGCCTTGGAAATTGGGACGTCAGTTGTGAAATATTCTCATTCTACTCTTATCCCATTTATTGTTTTAAATTTCTTGCAATCAATTTCGCAGCAACTACAGCCTCATCTACAATCCCAAGTATATACCATGAACAGTCCTATAGGGGACGATGGGGTGCGTGGACCGGGTGTATTACTTGTCTTTGTGCTGGTACATCGCCTGAAGATGAAGCCGCAGTTGCTTGAAAAACAGTAGCAAATGAATTAAAACAGTAAACACAGCTGAGTGGAAGAAAATTTTTAAGAGAGTTGCCTTTGTTCTCACTAACAACCCAATAAGTGTTTTTCTATCCCTATTATCTCATCCGGTGTAATCTCATGTCAGCAACCGATAATCCAAATGCAGCTAACATCGCCCGTTTCCGTGCCAAACTACCATACTTAATACGTTCTGTTTCGTAATGTATTGTAAGTACCATAAGTTTACAACAGTTCTCTTCCTATACTTGTACTTCTTTTCTATTGTTTTAAATTTTTCGGATGCTTCTGTCACGAATTAAAGAAATGTAATTAAAACTTCCGCGCTAAGAGGCCGTGGTCCAATAGTAGAAATACTTCTCCCTGACGTTTCGTTGCCAGCTGCGGGGAACATGATCTGAGGTGAGTCTACGACTCTCTTAGCACGGAGGTTTTAATTACTGAAGACACCGGCCGTGAAAGCCTACACGCTATGAATAAAGAAATGTAATTCCTGGGTCAGAATCCGGTGTCACCAAGGGACTGGCGTTTATTTAGCCTCGTGAAGACAGCTGGTGAACTGCCTGAAGGAGCGCCATGAGAACCATTTCGACAGCATTGGCTAATACCCGGGAGAGGACTGATTTGATCACAACCCACCACAGCCACAATTACGTTGACTTCGCTGTACTTAAAAGAGAAGAGCTTAACAGACGGGTTGACTATGACACTATCTTGGTGCATGCTTTACCCATAAAAAGGCTATCACACTTTCAGTTATAATAACTAGCTTGCTCAATAACATGTTGCCTGACATGCAGTATGCGACTTGTATTTATTAAGATATCCACATATCTTCCCCCTTACATTGCTCGATGAGGCAGCCTTAAACTCCCCCATCGAGCTCCATATTGCTTCCTCGATATCTGTCTATCCATACGACTTTGTGAAATCAAAGAGAATCGCAACGTCTTCTGCAACTTGGTCTGCTGTCTCACCCCCCTCGCTCGGCTTTCATGCTATTTCAGTTACCAACTTCTCAAAATCTGTTTTACGTCTTGCACGTATTGGGTGCTTGAAATAATTCTCGCTGTTTGTTGGACAGAAAACACACGTTTATTGTAATAGAATGATGTAAGACACCGTTCCACGCTCGGTTCTAAAAAGGAACGCTCAAATGATGGCAGTCAAAACATAGCAGAAATTTGTGCGTCCGTAAGGAGATCAAAGTGTGAAGCGTGCGTCTACTACTGCCATTATACCTTAGAAGAGGATACAGTCGAGACACCGAGAAAATTCTGTCCTCCGCAAAATCGCTAAGCGTGTTGAAAGTTCCTATGCAGCCACTCGTTGACCAGTCTGGTGTGGCAATAGAAGACAGCAGAAGGAAAGCTGAAGTCTCAAATTTCACGTTTAACGAATCATTCACGGAGGAGAATCGTACGAACATACTGTTGCTTGACTGTAGCACAGACTACTGTATGGTAGACGTAGTAACAGGCACCCCTGGCGCGGAGGGGAAACGGAAGAGTTGAAAACAAACACGTCGCGTGGTACGGATGGAACGCCAGTTCGGTTTTACAATGAGTACTCTGCTGCACGGGTGCGTTACTTAGCTTTCATTTGTCTCGGATCTCTCAGCCAGCGCAAAATCCTAAGCGGTTGGAAAAACAAGCACAGGTAACTCTTGTATACAGAGTGGTCCTATGATCGTGACCGGGCCAAATATCTCACGAAATAAGCGTCAAACGAAAAAATTACAAAGAACGAAACTCGTCTAGCTTGAAGGGGGAAACCAGATGTTGCTATGGTTGGCCCGCTACATGGCGCATGGAGCTATCATAGGTCAAATGGATATCAACAACTTTTTTTTTTAGATAGGAACCAACATTTTTATTACATATTCGTGTAGTACGTAAAGAAATATGAATGTTTTAGTTGGACCACTTTTTTCGCTTTATGATAGATGACGCTGTAGTAGTCATAAACTTATAAGTACGTGGTAGCACGTAACATTCCGCCAGTGCGGACGGTATTTGCTTCGTGATACATTATCCGTGTTAAAATGGACCGTTTACCAATTGCGGAAAAGGTCGATATCGTGTTGATGTATGGCTATAGTGATCAAAATGTCCAACGGGCGTGTGCTATGTATGCTACTCGGTATCCTGGACATCATCCAAGTGTCTGGACCGTTCGCCGGATAGTTACGTTAGGAAGTGTTCAGCCGCATGTGAAACGTCAACCACGACCTGCAACAAATGATGATGCCCAAGTAGGTGTTTTAGCTGCTGTCGCGGCTAATCCGCACATCAGTAGCACACAAATTGCGCGAGAATCGGGAATCTCAAAAACGTCGGTGTTGAAAATGCTAATTCAGCATCGATTGCACCCGTACCATATTTCTATGCACCAGGAATTGCGTGGCGACGACTTTGAATGTCGTGTACAGTTCTGCCACTGGGCACAAGAGAAATTACAGGACGATACCAGATTTTTTGCACGCGTTATCTTTAGCGACGAAGCGTCATTCACCAACAGCGGTAACGTAAATCGGCATAATATGCACTATTGGGCAACGGAAAATCCACGATGGCTGCGACAAGTGGAACATCAGCGACCTTGGTGGCTTAATGTATGGTGCGGCATTATGGGAGGAAGGATAACTGGTCCCCATTTTATGGATTGCAGTCTAAATGGTGCAATGTATGCTGATTTCCTACGTAATGTTCTACCGATGTTACTACAAGATGCTTCACTGCATGACAGAATGGGGATGTACTTCCAACATGATGTATGTCCGGCACATAGCTCGCGTGCGGTTGAAGCGGTATTGAATAGCATATTTCATGACAGGTGGATTGGTCGTCGAAGCACCATACCATGGCCCGCAGGTTCACCGGATCTGACGTCCTCGGATTTATTTCTGTGGGGAAAGCTGAAGGATATTTGTTATCGTGATTCACCGACAACGCCTGACAATATGCGTCAGCGCATTGTCAATGCATGTGCGAGCATTACGGAAGGTGAACTACTTGGTGTTGAGAGGAATGTCGTTACACGTATTGCCAAATGCATTGAGGTTGACGGACATCATTTTGAGCTATTTGCAATAGCCATACATCAACACGATATCGACCTTTCCCGCAATTGGTAAATGGTCCATTTTAACATGGATAATGTATCACGAAGCAAACACCGTCTGCACCGCCGGAATGTTACGTGTACCACGTACATATACGTTCGTGACTGTTACAGCGCCATCTGTCACAAAGCGAAAATCGTGGTCCAGCTATAACGTTCATATTTCTTTACGTACTACACGAATATGTATAAAAAATGGGGTTTCCTAATTTAAAAAACGCAGTTGATATCCGTTTGACCTATGGCAGCGCCATCTAGCTGGCCAACCATAGCGCCATCTGGTTTCCCCCTTCAAGCTAGACAAGTTTCGTTCTCTGTAGTTTTTTCGTTTGACGCTCATTTCGTGAGATATTTGGCCCGGTCACGATCAATGGACCACCGTGTATATGAGGGACGATCAGAAGCTTACATTCGAAAGCCACACTAACCCCCCTACATGTCGGTGCTTATACAACCAGATCGCAGTCGTGCCAGGTTGCTTGCACGCTGCAGCAACGCCGACAAGCGGAAACTGTTTGATCGCCCGTTATACATAAATGATCTGACGGAAAGGCAGAGGAGCAATCTGCGGTAGTTTGCTGATGATGCTGTGGTATACGGTTAGGTCTCGTCGCTGAGTGACAGTTTGAGAATACTAGATGGCTTAGACAATACTTGTAGTTGGTGTGGTGAATGGCGGCTTGTTTTAAAGGTAGAGAAAGGTAATTTAATGCTTATGAGTAGGAAAAGCTGTCCCGTAATGTTCGAACACAGCATTAGTAGTGCTCTGCTTGATGCAGTCACGTCGATTAAATATCTATGCGTACGATTGCAGAGCAATATGAAATGGTACGAGCGTGTAAGAATTGTAGTTGGCAAGGCCAATGGTCGGCTTCGGTTTACTGCGAGAATTTTAAGCAAGTGTAGCTTATCTACAACGGAGACCACGTACAGAACATTAGAAACGCCCGAAGACATCGAAGCAATTCAGAGGCGGGCTGCTAGATTTGTTACCGGTAGGTTCGATCAACACGGAAGTATTACGGAGATGCTTCGTTAAGTCAAATGAGAATGCGTAGAGGGAAAACGACTCTCTCGTTGACGAAACACTGTAAAGATATGTAAATTGGAGATGGAGAAGAAAGGAAAGGAAGGGGATCACTCCTGTCAGCTGCATCGGGACATTACACGGAATAAGAGGCGAGGAGTGAAAAATGTGTATTGGACCGGGATTCGAACCCGGGACCTCCTGCTTACTAAGCAGGTGCAGTGACCACTGCGCCATCCGCAACACAGCATTATCCCAACTGCGCGGTCTACGTCGGCACGCCTCCCATCGAGCGCCACATATCCACACAGTTTCTGTCCATTTTCTCCATGCTAAAAAAAAAAAAAAAAAAAAAAAAAAAAAAAAAAAAAAAAAAAAAAAGGTTCAAATGGCTCTGAGCACTATGGGACTTAACATCTGTGGTCATCAGTCCCCTAGAACTTAGAACTACTTTAAACCTAACTAACCTAAGGACATCACACACATCCATGCCCGAGGCAGGATTCGAACCTGCGACCGTAGCAGTCCCGCGGTTCCGGACTGAGCGCCTAGAACCGCTAGACCACCGCGGCCGGCTGCTCCATGCTCGCTCTCTGGGATTCCCACTGGAGGCAGACGATCCATTGCCCAGGTAGGAAAATCAAATTGTATGAATGCGTCTTGGCTGTTCTTTCGGATATCCACATAAGCTGTTGAGATAATTTAGACAATCGACATTTGAATCTGACTCCAGAACGATTCTGCAGCAGCGGTGGCCCTACACAATACTAGGAAGGTGTACCAGTTTCTTTAGCTCTTCAGTGTACAGGGTGATTCAAAAAGAATACCACAACTCTAGGAATTTAAAACTTTGCAACGACAAAAGGCGGAGCTAAGCACTATCTGTCGGCGAATTAAGGGAGCTATAAAGTTTCATTTAGTTGTACATTTGTTCGCTTGAGGCGCTGTTGACTAGGCGTCAGCGTCAGTTGATGCTAAGATGGCGACCGCTCAACAGAAAGCTTTTTGTGTTATTGAGTACGGCAGAAGTGAATCGACGACAGTTGTTCAGCGTGCATTTCGATCGAAGTATGGTGTTAAACCTCCTGATAGGTGGTGTATTAAATGTTGGTAAAAACAGTTTACAGAGAATGGGTGTTTGCGCAAAGGGAAAAGCTCTGGACGGCCGAGAACGAGTGATGAAAATGTAGCACGCATCCAGCAAGCATTTGTTCGCAGCCCAGGAAAATCGACTCGCAGAGCTAGCAGAGAGCTGCAAATTCCACAATCAACTGTATGGAGAGTCCTACGAAAAAGGTTAGTTATGAAACCTTATCGTCTGAAATTGGTTCAAGCACTGTCTGCAGCTGATAAGATTAAAAGAATCGATTTCTGTGATTTTATCCTTGCTCAAATGGAAACAGATGAATCTTTCGTTTCAAAGATTGTGTTTAGTGATGAAGCAACTTTCCACACTAACGGGAAAGTCAACCGTCACAATGTCTGTATGGGGCACTGAGAATCCGCGGGAAACAACTCAGTATGAACGTGACTCGCCTAAGGTGAACGTTTTCTGTGCCATTTCAGCCAATAAAGTTTTTGGTTCCTTTTTCTTCGAAGGTGCTACTGTAACTGGACTACAGTATCTGGAGATGTTAGAGAATTGGCTGTTCCCTCAGCTCGAACAAGAAGCACAACAATTCATATTTCAGCAGGATGGAGCGCCACCACATTGGCACTTATCTGTCCGTAACTACCTGAACGTCAAATACCCGAGGCGATGGATCGGCCGCCAGGCAGCCCGTGACAGAGCACTTCATCACTGGCCTCCAAGAAGCCCTGATCTTACCCCCTGCGATTTTTTCTTATGGGGGTATGTTACGGATATGGTGTTTCGGCCACCTCTCCCAGCCACCATTGATGATTTGAAACGAGAAATAACAGCAGCTATGCAAACTGTTACGCCTGATATGCTACAGAGAGTGTGGAACGAGTTGGAGTATCGGGTTGATATTGCTCGTGTGTCTGGAGGGGGCCATATTGAACATCTCTGAACTTGTTTTTGAGTGAAAAAATACCTTTTTAAATACTCTTTGTAATGATGTATAACAGAAGGTTATATTATGTTTCTTTCATTAAATACACATTTTTAAAGTTGTGGTATTCTTTTTGAATCACCCTGAATTATACAGTGTTACAACTTCAGCATGCGAACTAACCGTCCACACTCTCTGATACCGAACAGTCAAGCGCGTCAGCTATCGAACTTTGGTGAACCTTACCAACACCGACTCAAAGGAAGGCCTCGGCACTTGTTGGTGACGTCACGTCAGCTAGGCACAGCGAACGCCAGGTCTGTTGCAGGCAGAAACACCTGGGCGTGCTTATCACTATAAATCTCTTATTTTTGGACGAAATGTTTGGTATTGTTTTGGATTCTGCGGTTTTATTTAGATGAAAGATTTTCTTACTATCGTAAAGCTACAAATGAAGATCATAGTTCTGTATTACTGAATCCTATTGAAACAAACGTAGATCAATATGAGAAGATGCTTTGCCCCATTGCAAGCTTCGGAAATTTTACATTCAAGTAACTATATTTACTTGATCCATTTTGTTATCGAAACTTACCCCAATCCCCTTACAATTAACTCGTTTCTTTTATTTATTTATTTATTTTCGTTTGACATCGTCACTGGAAATGTGATCTAATTTACATGTGTAAATGTCCAACAGTTGCCAGTCATTGGATTACAGTAGTTTTCAACGACAGGAATTCTAAACAGGAAACAAAATAGCTTCATACATCGAAACTACTGCTGAGCTTAAACTTTTTTAAACATGCACATTAGAAGAGATAAATATCCTCCTCTTGCAACTGAAAGGAGAAACTTTATAACATTAAAAAAATGTATTTGATAAAACAAGTATCTCTCTTTCGCCTCCTCTTCTGTCCCCCACCCCCTCCCCCAAGTGTACAATCGCAAGATATTTCATTAACATTCAGTGTTCCTCACCCCATAGTCAACCAAGATACCTAAAGAAGAGCACCAATATGTTAATAATTTCTTGTAAAAGCAACCCAGTACAAACGTAACTTCCTCATATTTACAAATAAGGTACAGAAGCACGAATTCTGTTGCTGCTGGACCATGAAGTTGTTTTTGTATGTCAATCCTTAAAACAGGTGGAAATTTAAGTTCAGGAGTACACTATTTGTTAACAAGTGTAATGAATTGCACAATTAATTGATTGCAGAAATCTCTCAGAACAATGTGTGTTGGTCAACTACTGCCCATAGTTTCACATTTTCCTGTGTCAGAGAGGGAGACATCACCATTATGAGTATGCCTGCAACAGACCTGGCGTTCGCCGTGCCTAGCTGACGTGACGTCACGAACAAGCACCAAGGCCTTCCTTTGAGTCGGTGTTGACCTTACTCCGTATGAGACTGGTTAGCGCTACGTCACGTCGTTGTTAACGCGACGTTGCTCTGTAACCCTGCTTGCATTCTGTAGTTGCAAACACGGTGGAGTTACGGGAACGATTTTTGCAGTCCTGAAACTCGGGCAGTGCTGTGTAGAAGCATGGGCGACACCACTTTGAAACAGCAGGCAACACGTTATTTGGACGTTTACACGCACGAGAACAGCCGGCCTCCGCTGTCAAACACAAAATTACTGCAGCAGTGGCGCCGCCACCGGCTGCAGTCGCTATTATGCAAAGCGCAGCGCGCGCCACGTGGCCCCGCTGTGGGGACGCGCACACGTGGGAGATGCGTGCGCCCGGCCGGCCATCAATTAGCGAGACGGCGGCGTGGCGCGGCACGCGGGATTACGCACAATTACAGTTCACAGCCTCAAACGCGCGCCGCTTCATTTGCGCGCAGCTGCTCTCGACGTTTCCAGTTTTAATCTGAACACGCTTGTCGTTCTGAGTTCGTCGCTCCCGTTTCATTTATCCTCATTTCACGCCTGAGTGACCTGTCTGTAACAAGGCTCTACCTGCGTTCGATCCGACAGCAGCGTTCGCGAACCGCTCCACAGATACTCCTCTGTCCCGACCAATAACATTACGGTCCGCGTATCTGTGAAACCAGTGTGTGTGTGACGGTGACGTACGTTCGATGCATTTTCTTTCGGTGCTTTTTCACCCACAATTTGCATGAAAGTTAGATTCATCTATGGAACAGTAGTATTAATCCCCTGTTATCTTAAATTCTCTGTTTTGCTACAAATAATTGTATAGGTCGATTGTCTCAAAGGAGCGAAAACAATACGCACTAGAAATTGCATAAGGGATGTTTATCCGAATTTTATAGCCAAACGAAGAGTCGGAAATGGACAAACAGGGTATGGACAAATTCACCAGCTTGATGTTTAGTTCTGCAAAATAGTACTTAACTGCTCGAAAGTAACCAGGGTAGTCAAGAAAAACTTAGCGGCTTGAGGGAAAATTACACAACGGGTTTTTGTTCGAATTTTCTCAGCGAAAAGAAGGGTGGAAAATGGACAAAAATGGTTCAAATGGCTCTGAGCACTATGGGACTTAACAGCTGTGGTCATCAGTCCCCTAGAACTTAGAACTACTTAAACCTAACTAACCTAAGGACATCACACACATCCATGCCCGAGGCAGGATTCGAACCTGCGACCGTAGCAGTCGCGCGGTTCCGGACTGCGCGCCTAGAACCGCGAGACCACCGCGGCCGGCGGGAAATGGACAAATGGAGTATCAAATTCACCAGCCAAATCTCTAGTTTTCAAAATGTGCAAATGTGTGTGAATTCCTAATGGACCAAACTGCTTTGGTCATCGGTCCATAGACTTACACACTACTTACACACTACTTATACTTAAAATAACACACACACCCATGTCAGAGGGAGGACTCGAACCTTTGGCGGGAGTTCTCTAGTTTTGAAAAAAAAAAGATTTCATTACTTGACAGCAATCAGCATAATTAATCAAACTTAATTAGTGGTTTGACAAAAATGGAAATATTTCGTGAGTAACTGCTGCAACCTATGTAAATGAAAAGCCAAAAAGTTCATCTGCTCAAGGACTAGCTTTTGTGCATATAAGAAGTTTAAGTTTTAAAATATAATATAAATATCAAATTACAGCATAACTGGGACCTCTGATTTCTCTTCATCTATATATTCTTAATAATTATACAGCACCCAACAAGATTTAAATACACACATCAAAAAAAGTTTTGCATCACCTCGGCTCCGAGAGCTCCGGAACTTGTACAGAAAATTGGAACAGAGACCAACGTAAACATCATTTCCGCCCTTTTTATTGCTCATGAAAACCACCTATACTTCAGAGGTGGTGGTCCAGATTCCGGTACACACCAGTACCTCTAATACCCAGTAGCACGTCCTCTAGTAATGATGCATGCCTGCGTTCGTCGTGGAATACCATCCACAAGTTCATCAAGGCGCTGATGGTCCAGATTGTCCCGCTCCTCAACTGTGATTCGGCGTAGATCCCTCAGAGTAGCTGGTGGGCCACGTCGTCCATAAACAGACCTTTTCAGTCTATCCCAGGCATGTCCGATAGGGCTCATGTCTGGAGAACATGCTGGCTACTCTTGTCGAGCGATGTCGTTATCCTGAAAGATGTGCACGATGGAAACGCGAATTCTTGTCCATGAAGACGAATGCCTCCCTAATATGCTGCCGATATGGTTGCACTATTGGTCAGAGGATGGCATTCACGTATCGTACAGCCGTTATGGCGCCTTCCATGACCTCCAGCGGCATACGTCGGCCCCATATAATGCCACCCAAAAACAGCACGTAACCTACACCTTGCTGCACTCGCTAAGCAGTGTGTTTAAGGCGTTCAGCCTGACCTGGTTGCTACCAAACATATCTCCAACGATTGCCTGGTTGAAGGCATATGCGACACACTTCGGTGAAAAGAACATGATGCTAATCCTGGGAGGCCCATTCGGCATCTGTACCCATCTGTATCTGGTGTCGTGATTGCAAAATTGGACCTCGCCATTGATGTGGGGAGTGAAGTTGCTCATCATGCAGTCTTTTGCGCACAGTTTGAGTCATAACACGACGTCCTATGGCTGCACGAAAAGTATTTTTCAACATGGTGGCGTTGCTATCTGGGTTCCTCCGAGCCATAATCCGTAGGTAGCAGTCATCCACTGCAGTAGTAGCCCTTGGGCGACCTGAGCGAGGCATTTCATCGACAGTTCCTATCTCTCTGTATCTCCTCCATGTCCGAAGAACATCGCTTTTGTTCATTCCGAGACGCCTGGACATTTCCCTTGCTAAGAGCTCTTTCTGGCACAAAGTAACAATGCGGATGCGATCGAACCGTGGTACTGACCGTCTAGGCAAAGTTGAACTACAGACAACACGAGCTGTGTACCTCCTTCCTGGTGGAATGACTGAAACTGATCGCTTGTCGGACCCCCCTCCGCCTAATGGGCGCTGCTCATGCTTGGTTGTTTCATTTTCGAGTGGGTTTAGGGACATCTCTGAACAGTGAAACAGATTGTGTCTGTGATAGAATATCCAGTCAACATCTATCTTCAGGAGTTCTGGGAACCAAGGTGCTGGAAACCTTTTTTTGATATGTATATTATATTTTATGTTTTCTGAAGAAAATCTGAAATTAAAAAAACGAAGAAGTTCAAATATTTTGCGAATGATGTGTCTAAATAAAGAAATAGAATAGATTAGAGAAACGTGCGACATGCCTAATTTCCTTGCACATGTTTTCCAGCAACATTCAAAGGCGCATCATGTGTTTACCTAATCTGTTTTATTTATACCTGTTTGACAAGTCATTTCACAAATCATTTGACTGTTTTCCTTCAAAATAAATTTTTTTTACCATAGTAATTTGAGCACTAATAGATATAACGTAGTGCCCCTAGTATGTCAAAAGACGTGGAGAGTGAAGGCGAATGGGCACGTCTTAACAAAATGGCAATAAGTGAATAAATAAAAATTAATCACCCGGATAGAAGTTAATTCAGAGAAATACGCCGGAAAAGTTACCCGTTGTTTTGTAACGATGTCATATGAAGGAACATTAGCTTTTGCAAAAAATTCGAAAGCTGTCATTTTGGCAAGAAAGTGTTTTCATAAGCTCATTTATATAGTGATGGGTTTATTACTTTATAGGGCTTCAGAAATTAATTCACGTTAATTATACCTGTCGATTCCAAAGGGTACCTCAGCTGCCCCTACAGATACGTTTGTGGAACCTGCACTACGTACCAGGAATGGAACCTAGACGTAATCTGTGCTAGTTTACTATCAAAGCTTCTGGACGACTGTTAGCAAATGGAATCATACTGCAAAAATACAAGTGAGAATTGTCCACGACTTACACGGTAGTTTTGGACCAAAAATGTACCTTACTTCTGCTGCACTTATCCAAAGGTCTTCAATATTACTTTGCGTAATTAGCGGTGTAGTCACACATGTTTTGGATATCTCTGTAAGTTTATTCCGTTTACAGTACTTAATCTTTCGTAAATGGTTCAGACGTTATATACTGGGAAAGCTATTTCTTCCATGCTTCCCATTTAGATACCTCCTGTTGATTTCATTTTTCCCAATGGCGAAACACACTTCATATGGCAACATTTCTGAACCATTTACGAAAAATTAAGTACTATAAACGGAAAAAAACTTGCAGACTCATATAAAATCTGTTCGAGTACACCGCTAATTACACAAAGAACGATTGGTGACACTTGATAAGTATGGCAGGAGAAAGGTACACCTTGGTTCAAAAATACTACGTAACACATGGCCAATCCCCATTATATTTTTTCAAAGTATGGTTTCTTTTGCTGAAGTCGCCGAATGATCTAGAGGAAAATCGTATCGACGACATGGCTGGCTCCTGTCTGAATACCGTTCCTGATATAGTTGTAGTGAAGGTTGCATGAAACGAATTGGTAGGGGAAGCTGAATGGCTCTATATACAAGGCAGTATATGCAACCAATAACTAATATGTATACATCATGTAGTGAAATAAAAGCATTAGTTTCACCTGTCATGCAACACAGGCACCTTATCATGCCTCGCCTGGCCCATTAATTCACACCATCATAATCTTATAAAAATGTCTAGAACTATTTGGGTGAAGCGTTGGAATCTACATCCCTGCAGTTTCGTAGCTTGAGACGAATCTGGTACACCTGAAGAAAATTGTCAACTTCCCACCTCGACGAGTTCAGGCCATTATAATAGAGGAGGGAGGCGGTGTTAGAGGTGTTAGTTTGACGTCTGCTTTGCTTGAATAATGTTTTGTGCAGTTTGAAAAAGTGAACACATTTAAGTATCTAGGCGTGGACATCACTTCGAGAAATGAGATTGAATCCGAACTGAAGAAGAGATTACGGGCGGGAAATGCGTGCTACATCTCACTGAATAGATTACTTTCATCACAGATATTGTCTAGGAATTTAAAGATTAGAATATACAAAACTATAATTCTACCAGTTATGCTGTATGGGTGTGAGAGTTGGTCTCGCACTGTGGAAAATGAAAAGCCGTTTCGAGTATTTGAAAACAAAATTTTGAGAAAAATTTTCGGAGCAAAAAGGGATGACATTAGCGGAGAGTGGCGAAAACTGCATAACGAAGAGGTTCACGAACTCTGTTCAAGCCCTGACATAATCAGTATTATTAAAACACGTAGGCTGCGATGGGCTGATCACGTAGCTCAAATGGATGAGGGCAGGGCAGCGCGCAGAGTACTGGTAGGGCACCTAGAAGGAAAACGTCGTGTGGGGAGACCGAGGACAATGTGAAGGCTGAGTTGAGGAGCCTAGGTATTGAAGGTGAAGGGAAGGAAATAGCCCAAGACAGGGACAGATGGCGAAAATACGTTGCTGCGGTAATGGACTCTCGAGCCCAGTATGACCAGTGAGTAAGTAAGTAAGTAAGTAAGTGTGTTTATAACGCTAAATAAAACAGTGGACATTCTGAGGTACCACAGAACTAAACAAGACATTTAAGAATTCCTTCTTAGGACTCCAAAACAGAGAAATAAGCCTAAGTATCTTCATAAAATCCACGTAGGTATAAAGAATGTCTACTATGAAAAAGTTATGCTCCCGTCAGAAAACGTTTACTGATCATTTGTGAAGCAATCTGATTTTTTACGACCCTTCATATTAAAATAATTTTAAATGATATTTGTAACTATAGGAATCTACATCTACATCTACATCCATATTCCGCAAGCCACCTAACGGTGTGTGGCGGAGGGTACCTTGAGTACCTCTATCGGTTCTCCCTTCAATTCCAGTCTCGTATTGTTCGCGCAAAGAAGGATTGTCGGTATGCCTCTGTGTGGGCTCTAATCTCTCTGATTTTATCCTCATGGTCTCTTCGCGAGATATACGTAGGAGGGAGCAATATACTGCTTGACTCTTGTCTACATTGAGATTCAATTGCCATTCCCTGCACCATGTGTCAATTCGCTGCAAATCCTCCAGCATTTCGGCACAATTTTCCATTGATACAACCTCTCGATATACCACAGCATCATCCGCAAAAAGCCTCAGTGAACTTCCGATGTCATTCACAAGGTCATTTATGTATATTGTGAATAGCAACGGTCCTACGACACTCCCCTGCAGCACACCTGAAACACTTCGGAAGACTTCTCTCCATTGAGAATGACATGCTGCGTTCTGTTATCTAGGAACTCTTCAATCCAATCACACAATTTGTCTGATAGTCCATATGCTCTTACTTTGTTCATTAAACGACTGTGGGGAACTGTATTGAACGCCTTGCGGAAGTCAAGAAACACGGCATCTACCTGTGAACCCATGTCTATGACCCTCTGAGTCTCGTGGACGAATAGCGCGAGCTGGGTTTCACACGACCGTCTTTTTCGAAACTCATGCTGATTCCTACAGAGTAGATTTCTAGTCTCCAGAAAAGTCATTATACTCGAACATAATACGTGTTCCAAAATTCTACAACTGATCGATGTTAGAGATATAGGTCTATAGTTCTGCACATCTGTTCGACGTCCCTTCTTGAAAACGGGGATGACCTGTGTCGTTTTCCAATCCTTTGGAACGCTACGCTCTTCTAGAGACCTACGGTACACCGCTGCAAGAAGGGGGGCAAGTTCCTTCGCGTACTCTGTGTAAAATCGAACTGGTATCCCATCACATCCAGCGGCCTTTCCTCTTTTGAGCGATTTTAATTGTTTCTCTATCCCTCTGTCGTCTATTTCGATATCTACCGTTTTGTCATCTGTGCGACAATCTAGAGAAGGAACTACAGTGCAGTCTTCTTCTGTGAAACAGCTTTGGAAAAAAACATTTAGTATTTCGGCCTTTAGTCTGTAATCCTCTGTTTCAGTACCATTTTGGTCACAGACTGTCTGGACATTTTGTTTTGATCCACCTACCGCTTTGACATAAGACTAAAATTTCTTAGGATTTTCTGCCAAGTCAGTACATAGAACTTTACTTTCGAATTCATTGAACGCCTCTCGCATAGCCCTCCTCATACTACATTCCGCTTTGCGTAATTTTTGTTTGTCTGCAAGGCTTTGGCTGTGTTTATGTTTGCTGTGAAGTTCCCTTTGCTTCCGCAGCAGTTTTCTAACTCGGTTGTTGTACCACGGTGGCTCTTTCCCATCTCTTACGATCTTGCTTGGCACATACTCATCTAACGCATATTGTACGATAGTTTTCAACTTTGTCCACTGATCCTCAACACTATCTGTACTTGAGACAAAACTTTTGTGTTGAGCCGTCAGGTACACTGAAATCTGCTTTTTGTCACTTTTGCTAAACAGAAAAATCTTCCTACCTTTTTTAATATTTCTATTTACGGCTGAAATCGTCGCTGCAGTAACCGCTTTATGATCGCTGATTTCCTGTTCTGCGTTAACTGTTTCAAATAGTTCGGGTCTGTTTGTCACCAGAAGGTCTAATATGTAATCGCCACGAGTCGGTTCTCTGTTTAACTGCTCAAGGTAGTTTTCAGATAAAGCACTTAAAAAAGTTTCACCGGATTCTTTGTCCCTGCCACCCGTTATTAACGTTTGAGTCTCCCAGTCTATATCCGGCAAATTAAAATCTCCACCCAGAACTATAACATGGTGGGGAAATCTACTCGAAATATTTTCCAAATTACCCTTCAGGTGTTCAGCCACAACAGCTGCTGAGCCAGGGGGCCTACAGATACATCCAATAACCATGTCTGAGCCTGCTTTAACCGTGACCTTCACCCAAATTATTTCACATTTCGGATCTCCGTCAATTTCCTTCGATACTATTGCACTTCTTATCGCTATAAACACGCCTCCTCCTTCACTGTCCAGCCTGTCTCTGCGGTATACATTCCAATCTGAGTTTAGGATTTCATTACTGTTTACGTCTGGTTTCAGCCAACTTACTGTCCCTAGTACTATGTGGGCATTGTAACTGTTTATTAATGAGAGCAGTTCTGGGATCTTTCTGTAGACGCTCCTGCAGTTTACTATTAGCACATTAATATCGTTATTCCCTGTTGCATTTTGCCTACTCCGACCTTGCCGCGTCTCAGGAGGCGTCTTGTCGGGCCTAGGGAGGGAATTCTCTAACCTAAAAAACCCCCATGTGCACTCCACACGTACTCCATTACCCTTGTAGCCGCTTCCGCCGTGTAGTGCACGCCTGACCTATTCAGGGGGACCCTACATTTCTCCACCCGATAGCGGAGGTCGAGAAATTTGCACCCCAGATCTCCGCAGAATCGTCTGAGCCTCTGGTTTAAGCCTTCTACTCGGCTCCAAACCAGAGGACCGCAATCGGTTCTGGGAACGATACTACAAATAGTTAGCTCAAATTCCACCCCGCGAGCGAGGCTTTCCGCCTTCACCAATTCCGCCAACCGCCCGTACGAACTGAGGATGACCTCTGAACCCAGACGGCAGGAGTCATTGGTGCCGACATGAGCAACAATTTGCAGTCGGATGCACCCAGTGCTCTCTATCGCCGCCGGCAGGGCCTCCTCCACGTCTCGGATGAGACCCCCCGGCAAGCAGACAGAGTGAACACTGACCTTCTTCCCCGACTTTTCCGCTATTTCCCTAAGGGGCTCCATCACCCGCCTAACGTTGGAGCTCCCAATCACTAATAAACCCCTCCCCCCGTGTGCCTGCTCGGACCTTGCTGAAGGAGCGGCCACATGTCCACTCACAGGCAGAGCGGGCGATGCCACACGGCCAGCCTCCACATTTACCCTCCGCCTCGTGCGCCGCGAACGCCGCTGAACGCGCCATTCCCCTTGGGGAGAGGGTGGCCCAACCGCGCCCGGTACCGGCGAAGATGTCTCGACAGCAGGGACAGTGGGTGAAGCATGTAGCACCTGGGGTGTGACTCCCCACTGCCGCTACACTCCGTGGCAGCAGCCTGTAGACGGCTGACCGCGGCCATCAACACGTTCAGCTGTTCGCGAACAGTGGCCAGCTCCTCCTACGTCCGTACACAGCAGTCACACATCCTATACATCTTACGAAATCAATTTACTGTAGAGAGTTAATCAACTTTTAACTAGACTGCTAATTGACTAAAGGCGGCTGATAGTTGACTAAACTGTGGTTACTAGACGCTTCTTGTAGAAAACAATGAAAATAGCACTACCTGTCTCTGGACTGTATTGAAAACAAACACTAGCACTACTGGCACTATGGTTGACTAAAGGGACTCTCTCTGACTGTATTCAAAACAAACGCAAAATCTGTGGAACACTCTTACTAGCATTCGACAATTAAAGCTTCCTAAAAGGAAAAACACACGGAAGAAGAAGTGACAAGTAAGAAAAATACAGTTACTACTTAAATTAACGTAGCTCGTTGCACAGCAGACGTGACGCAGACGGCAGTTACGACGACACTGTTTTATCCGGAAGGTATCGGCTCAACTTGGTACCTGTGGAATAGGACAATAGCCAGTCGCTGGCTAACGTTGACCTTAGTTTGCGAAATCGGTTGCAGGCGCGTCTCCGAACTTCCATTACTTACACAGAGTATTTCACATTCGTAGCGACTGTACTGCGTTGAGTTGGAGTGCTATGTTCAAATGGTGCTTCCATGAATCTGAAAAAGAGATCAATATACATATCATATTTCCATGCTGTTGACTGCTTGGTTTCTACACGTTTTTTTACAGTAATCAAAATAACGTAAGATCGTCTTGAATTACTAAACACTTACATTTTGCGTGGGAACAAGTGGGCGCGCACTGGCGCGCGAACCAGTAGCCGCACGCGCGCTTGTGTATATGTGTGTGTGTGTGTGTGTGTGTGTGTGTGTGTGTGTGTGTGTGTGAGGGAGGGAGAGATGAAAATAGCTTCAGTCTAATGTAGCGGGATGTTTCCTTAAAAAAGGACAACAGAAATGTCCTCTCCATCTTCGTGGATCTCGATGTCTGCAACGCGATGGAATTTTAACTTCTTTTTCTTTCACTTTAAATAGCAAAAATTCAATTGTTTTCTGAAGTGTGTGACGTAAAAACACTCCTTGCAAAGGAATAATATCTCTATCATAATTCTTCCCAGGCAATAAAGAAGAAAATATGCAGGTCGCGAAAACTATGTCATAGCAGAAAGAGAGGTGAGTGAGGGACTAATAGGTTTTGGTGGTTGTGAAGAAAAAGATGAATTTCCTGTTTTAAGCATTAGATGGTAGTGTTGGTTGGAATGCTCTGTTAGTAATTCTGTGGCAACGAGGAACAGAATAGAGGGAGCTGTGATTTTATAGACCTTGTGCTGAAACTAAACTGCGGTGTTAAGAGTTGTAAGAAATGAAACTGAGGCAGCTGTTAAGAAGTGAGAGAGACTGGGCTGCAGCTTGCTCCATTGTTAATCAGTGTTTATAGAGAGCAAGCAGTAAAGGATCTCAACGAATAGAACTTTTCCTTCCTCTGCTCTTCAAGGCTTCGGCACTTGCGCCTGTTCTGTCTCCACATTTCACTGTCACCTCATTATGAGTGTTTCTACGTCACTTCTTCTTCGTGGCTGGTACAGCATGGCCACACATGGGATGCTCTGTGCATTCATTCTTTGTAGGTGAGGTTCCCACAATTTTTTTGTCTTGTTTAACTTTTACATTAATATTATAAATATCTGGTTCATTCATATGTTGATTTCTCATACCATATTCGACTGTAACACCTCTCACTTTCTTAAGAAATTTCATTTGTGCTGTTTGTAGTTTGCTTTCGTCGAGTTTTTTAGGGATTGATGACTAGCTTCCATAGCAATACAGATGTAGCCATGGCTTTATAACCGAGCTAGGTGGCGCAGTGGTTAGCACACTGGACTCGCATTCGGGAGGTTCAGTCCCGCGTCCGGCCATCCTGATTTAGATTTTCCGTGAATTCCCTAAATTGCTCCAGGCAAATACCGGATTTGGTCCTCTGAAAGGGCACGACCGACTTCCTCCCACATCCTTCCCTAATCCGATGAGACCGATGACCTCGCTGTTTGGTCTCTTCCCTCAAACAACCCAACGCCATGGTTTTATAAAATTTTAATTTTGTTTCCTTCTGTATCCTGCTCTGGATTGTTTTGTCTATCATTCTATATACTGACTGATGTTTGTTAATCTTGATTTATATGTCCTTGTACATGTCATAGCTTACGTTGCATCCTAAAAAATCAAAATTGAAGACCTGCTCCAATGGCGTATTCTCTATTTTCCATAATGAGGCATGATTTTAGTTTTCATTGTCGATATTCTAAGGTTATATTATCTTTTCCCTAACTTATGTAATTTATAGGCGAGAAAAACTGAAGAAGGAGTTAAACTACAGGGAAAAGAAATGTAAAACTTTATGGTTTACTGATGAAAAAGTAATTTAGTTTGCAGATGACATTGTAATTCTGGCCGAGAACGCAAAGCACTTGGAAGATTAGTTGAACGGAGTGTATTGTCTCTTGGAAAGAGGTTTTAAGATGTACGTTAAAAACTAAAACAAACGTCATGGAATGTAGTGAAGTTAAATGAGGCGTTGATGGGAGAACTGAATTAGGAAAAGAGGTACTTAAAGTATTAAGTAATTTTTGCTCTTTGGTCAGCAGAGTAACTGATTATGAAAAAAATGAAGATGTAAATTGCAGAGTGACAATAACAAGGAAAAGCTTTTTTGGAATACGGAATTTGTTAACACTGAATATAAATTTAAGTGTGAGGGAGTCATTCCTGAATGTATTTGTTCGGGCTGTAGCCTTATGTAGAAGTGTACGAGGAAGATAGACAGGTTGCACAATAAAAGAATAGCTTTTGAAATATGGTGCTACGGAATAATACTGAAGGACTGGATGGGTCAGACCGATACATATACATCTACATCCATACTCCGCAAGCCACCTGACGGTGTGTGGCGGAGGTGTATTTTGAGTACCCCTATGGGTTCTCCATTCTATTCCAGTCTCGTATTGTTCGTGGAAAGAAAGATTGTCGGTATGCCTCTGTGTGGGCTCCAATCTCTCTGATTTTATCCTCATGCTCTCTTCGCGAGATATACTTAGGAGGGAGCAATATACTGCTTGACTTCTCGGTGAAGGTATGTTCTCGAAACTTCAACAAAAGCCCTTGCCGAGCTACTGAGCGACACTCCTGCAGTCTTCCACTAGAGTTTGCCTATGATCTCCGTAACGCTTTCGCGATTACTAAAGGATCCTGTAATGAATCGCGGTGCTCTCCATTGGATCTTCTGTATCTCTTCTATCAACCCTATCTGGTACGGATCCCACACTGGCGAGCAATATTCAAGCAGTGGGTGAACAAGTGTACTGTAATCTACTTCCGGACTGCATTTCCTCAGGATTCTTGCAATGAATCTCAGTCTGGCATCTGCTTTACCGACGATCAACTTTATATGATCATTCCATTTTAAATCACTCCTAATGCTTACTCCCAGATAATTTATGGAATTAACAGCTCCCAGTTGCTGACCTGCTATATTGTAACTAAATGATAAAGGATCTTTCTTTCTATGTATTCGCAGCACATTACACTTGTCTACATTGAGATTCAATTGCCATTCCCTGCACCATGCGTCAATTCGTTGCAGATCCTCCTGCATTTCAGTACAGTTTTCCATTATTGCAACCTCTCGATATATTACAGCATCATCCGCATAAAGCCTCAGTGAACTTCCGATGTTATCCACAAGGTCATTTATGTATATTGTGAATAGCAATGGTCCTACGACACTCCCCTGCGGCACACCTGGAATCACTCTTATTTCGTAAGAATTCTCTCCATTGAGAATGACATGCTGCGTTCTGTTATCTAGGAACTCTTCAATTCAATCACACAATTGGTCTGATAGTTCATATGCTCTAACGTTGTTCATTAAACGACTGTGGGGAACTGTATCGAACGCCTTGCGGAAGTCAAAATATCGAATGGTAGAGAAAAGAAGTTACAGGTACAACGCGACTAAAAGTAAGGACAGGTTGACAGCAAACATCCTGAGGTGTCGAGGAGTAATTTTAGAGGTGAAAATTGCAGGAGGATCTTAGGCTCGAATAGAGTAAACAGGTTCAGGTGGATGTTAGTTCAAGAGGAAGTGATTTGGACAAGACGGGGGAACGTGGAGAGCTGCATCGAACCAGCCTCCCAACTGAAGACGTGAAGCAGAACCAAGTGGTTCCTCATCGGCTGCCGGGGTGTGACGTGTGAGCCCGTTGACACAGGGTGTAGCCGCACAGGCTGCGTCAGCCGGAACGCGGGAAGAATACGATCCGTGACGGCGGGGCTGGCTGCGTTGCGCTGCCGCGTCGACGACTCTTAAAAACCCCTCATCGCCGACGTCTCCCGAAATAAAAGAACGGCCGGAGAGAGAGAAGAATCGCCGTTTTACGGCGGCCCCGGGCAGCTGCCGCGGCGCGCGCCAGCCAGCTTTTATGCTCCCTAACCCGCGGGCTAACTCTGCAGAATTGGCAGCCAAACCGCGCCAGTACGAGGATGCCGAGTTTCCATCTACCGCCAGTTCGCCGCGGGGCGATTCTTTGCCGGCGGGAAACTTGTAGCCAAAACTCTGCAACCAACAGAACTGAGTTACTGGAAACCAGGTACAGCAGTGCTGTAGTTTTTGGAGATTCGCACGCACGACTCCCTCCCTCCCCTCTGCCCCCCCCCCCCCCCCTCGCCAGTTTCACTTGCTTTGCATGTTGACGCGGTTTTTCGTCGCCACCGTTCCATAAACATCTCAAAAAAAAAAAAAAAAAAAAGATCCTGCACCGCTTACACAGCTGCGAACGTGTATGCGCTCAGAGTCAAGGAGAGTGGCGAATGCAAGAACAAGCCTTATGAAGCAAACAATGAAAAATAAACAGGGGGGCGACAAAAATCACGGGATAGCGAGATGCACATATACAGATGATGGCGGTGGTATCGCGTACACAGCGTACAAAAGGGTAAGTATTGGCGGAGCTGTCATTTGTAATCAGGTTTTTCATGCGAAAAAGTGTCCGCAGCTCGTGGTCTTGTGGTAGCGTTCTCGCTTCCCGCGCGCGGGGTCCCGGGTTCGATTCCCGGCGGGATCAGGGATTTTCTCTGCCTCGAGATGACTGGGTGTTGTGTGCCCTTCATCATCATTGACTCGCAAGTCGCCGAACACCCAGCATGAGGTCTCCCGGCCAACAATGCCGTACGATTATTTCATTTTATTTCATGTGAAAAATTTTCCGATGTTATTAAATATGACCACACGAACAGAATTAACAGTTTTTGGACGCGGAATGGTAGTTGGTGTTGGACGCATGGGACGTTTCATTCCGGAAATCGCTAGGTAATTGAGTATTCCTAGAGACACAGTGTGAAGAGAGTTCCGAGAATACCCAATTTCAGGCATTACCTCTCACGACGGACAACGCAGTGGCCGACGACCTTCACGTAACGACCGAGAGCAGCGTCGTTTGCGTAATTTTTGTATGTCCATTCTTCTGAGTGGAGGTTTGAGGGACTTTGTCCGTCACCTATGCAATAAAATGGAACACCTAAAGCCATCTTCCTTGTGATTTATTATATGGCTACCAGTTTCGGTGCCATGGTTAGCGATACAGTACTGTTGTTACTGGTAGTCTGCGTAAACCAGTTCATAGATGTTGGCCACTGATGAATAGTGTATACGACGGGAGTTAACCCCTTCAGCGTCAATTAAGGCCTGAAGATGGTGCGCTGAAGAACCGAAACTGGTAGCCAGACAATAAATAACATTGTAAGGACGGCTGTAGGTTTTCCATTTTATACCATCTTCACAGAGTTGTCAGTGCTAACAGACAAGCAATACTGTGTGAAATAATCGCAGGGATCAATGAGGGATGTACGACGAACGTATCCATTAGGAGAGTGTGGCGAAATTTGCCGTTAATGGATTTTGGGAGCAGACGACCGACGCGAGTGCCTTTGCAAACAGCACAACTCCGTCTGCAGTGCCTCTCCTGGGGTCATGGACCATAGGCCTCATGGACCATAGACGACTGGAAAACCGTGCCCTTGTCAGATTAGTCCTGATTTCGGCTGACATAGCTAGTGCTAGGGTTTGAGCGTGGTGCACACCCCACGAAGCCATGGGCCCAAATTGTCAACAAGACACAGTGCAAGTTGGTGGTGGCTCCATAACTGGGCTTCCTGGTCCAACTGAACCGATCATTGACTGATAATGGTTATGTTCGCCTGCTTGGATACCATTTACAGCCATTACTAGACTTCATTTTCCAAACATGTCGCCGGTCCATATTTGTCCGTCATTGGTTTGAGGAACATTCTGGACAATTTGAGCAAATAATTTGGTCACCCAGATCATCAGACCTGAATCCCATCGAACATTTACTGGACGTAATCAAGAGGTCACTTTGTGCACAAAATCCTACACTGGCGACGCTTGTACGATTACGGAGGGCTTCAGAGACAGTAGTATTTCTGCAGGGGACTTTCAACCATTTGTTGAGTTCATTCCACGTCGAGATGCTGCACTTCGCCGGCCAACGGAGGTCTGATACGATATTAGGAGGCATTCCATGATTTTTGCCAGCTCAGTGTATATCTTTGCTGTGAAATGCAAACAAAACCAGGAATAAGAGCAGACGGTAGGGGTGGCAATGGGCTCTCCCTTTTCACCTGCAGCAGGTAACGCATTCATGGCTGTGGCCTGCTACATTCTGGTTGTTGACTAAAGTACGACTCGTTCGAGCGCCAATATACACCAAGAGATATCTGTAAATGGAGTCCACCACAATCCAGAACGCTGTGCTACGTACGCTGATCAGATTAGCGACACGGACAATCTCCAAGAAGAAACGGGTGAGTTCTGGACAACATGCCGTGTGAGTGGATGTAGCAACGAGAACATACGACGATCTATGAAGGACAACAAGAAAAAACAAACAAAAGAAGACAAGAACAATTTTCTCTTGCTCGCTTATGTGAGGTTCGTCAGTGACCCTGTGGGCAACGTGCTGCGCACGGAGGAATTAAACAAGTACTTCCGAGTGGTATTTGTATCTTCACATTACAGTGTCCTTTAGTTGTGCTTGGACCCGGAATCGCAAAATTCCAATCAAATTCGTAGTATTTACAACAGCTATAATTGTCAGAACAGTGCCTTTTCCTTCACATATGCATGTATATATACATGCATGTCTGAATGACGTTGTAATGTATAGATGCAGACACTGTGTAAGCACAGACATTGTAACCATGATTGACGTATCCACACCTCGACGGGCTAAAATGACCATAAAAGATTTATCTCTCCTTGTGAGCGAATCACGAAATGTGCCAGTGTAAATGTTGTGGAGGCCATGACATATGGAAGGTTGGGTCGGTCCTGGAGGCATACTATGTCTAGGTCGGTCCTGGAGGCGTACTATGTCTAGATCGGTCCTGGAGATGTATTATGTCTAGGTCAGTCCTGGAGGCGTACTGTGTCTAGGTCGGTCCTGGAGGCGTGCTATGTCTAGGTCGGTCTTGGAG